>NC_140592.1:851089480-851689480 GCF_964204655.1 Triturus cristatus | reverse complement strand
TGTTAGGGCACTCCTGTAGTGTTTACCAACCACTTTATGTTCAAACTTGTTTCTTTAATGAACTCACAGTGAACACATTTAAAATCACTTAGATAACTAACTTGCTTTATGATTTATGATTACTTGAGAGGCTGATAATGCCCCAAATTCTGGATAATCTGTGCTTCACAAGTTGTATGTGCTTTGAGGGTTCCTTTGGGCTGACCATACAACCGAGATTATCAATTGCAATCAAAAGTGAATGGAATCTGAGCATATCACTCTGAATTAGGTGCAAAAGTAGGAATCATGATTCTAATCCAGGTTGATCTTTTTCAGAGGATTATTTTGTTTATGGTAATCCAGTGATTGACTCAATGCACCTGACACGGGTTTCACTTAAACATTTTCAGCCTCAGATCCTCCTCAGGGCTACCGCCATCAGAGAAAACATGCAGATTTTAATGTAATTTATATAGTGTCTCCCTTCCCTTGGAAATCTGTCAAACTGTTGTCATAATCAGTATTCATGTTGTTGTTACAGACACCAATTGATCCATATCTCTTCTCGTTCTGTTGGCGACAGTCCGAGATGTGATAATCATTCATTTGAGACCTAGGAGAATTGGTAACCAGAGCAACAATTCCAAAGATATGGAATCTCAGAGTTTTGAGATCTGAACTGAAAAGCTGCACCTACTGAGTCTGAGTCGGCATTTATGTGGTATAATAAACAGCTTACTATGGAATAAATAAAAGCCTGTGATGGTTTATATGAATTAACTTATCCCTGAGGAACAGTGAGCTTTGGGCAATGAAGGAACTGCGAAGGATGCAGCGTGCCTTGAATAATGCTCTTTCTTACTGGGATTCAAGCGAGTGAAGGCATTTTGCTCTTGTTTCATGTTGGTTTGTGAGGCTTTCTAGTAATGCAAGATAAAGGCTTCTATGAAGGTCTAACCATAAAGAGTTTGTGGCTGTGTGTAACCAAAATAACGTTTTACATGTTTTTCTGTATATCATTTTTCAGCTACTTTGCCTCTTTACGCTTAAGTCTGTGAATTTAGAATTTTGTTAATAGAAGATCTCCATTGGAGAATGATTTTCCTTACGTCCAACAGGTCTGTGGAAATGTGGATGGTTTGCTCTGTGGGGGGAGGGTTTGTTTTACTTATGGTGATGCTCTGCGGGGCTCCAGGCCTTAAAACCTTCAACCTAACTCTTGTGGGTGTACATTCTGCTGTGGGTTGTGCCTTTAGTTAGAGAATTCCGTTTTCCCAGCCGCCCACATACGCATCTGAACATTGTTGTCTGTCGTTGTCAGAGTTCCTGCGGGTCCCTGTGTGGGTGATGATTCTTCCATGTGGATATGCTAGAGCCTTTGCCTGCCTGGTGCTTTGGATTGTGTAGTTGTTGCATGGGAGGACTTTCGATTCTTTATACAGATTCTATCAGTAACTATGTCATTCTCTCTTCAAGCTCACCGTCTCCTTGTCGTTTAGTCACATCTGACACATCTCTGTCTGTTCTCTTCTGTGTTTCCTTTTCTCTGTATACCGGTGTCAGTATTTTTTGTGATCAGAGACACTGGGTGTCAGAGACCCCCAGTTCTCCCTGTCTGGGTGTCTCTCTACTCCTGTGTTATTTTGGTCTCATTGTCTTATACCACTCATTGTGTGGGAAAGAGAAGAAAGAGCGAATATTCTATAGAACGTTTATGTGAAATAAAATGTGCGTTTGATTAATCCTGTATATGAAATCAGAAAAGTAGGAAAATGTCAGAGCATCCATATTGCCCAGGAGTTGTACTGACTTTGATTAGGATCCCACTGGAGCTTGCCAATGACTAGCCAAGTAGTTTATTAACTTTAAGAATGATCACCTCTGATTTCAGTGAGCTGACTCTTAGTCAGTGTTGATTCATTTTTAGCATACTAACCTGACGACATCATTTAAGTCCAGGTGCTTGTAATGTGAACTCCTACAAGAGCACCCAAGGGTAATTGTTAGACCTGGCTTTTACAGCGGGTTTATCCCCAGATTTTGTGCTTTGTGGCCTTCTGTTTCTGACCTGTTTTTGTTAGGCTTTATGACTCTGGGCACTTTACCACTGCTGATCAGTGCTAAAGTGCATATGCTCTCCCTGTATATTGTTGTTATGGATTGGTGTATCCACAATTGGCTTATTTGATTTACTAGTCAGTCCCTATTACAGTGCACTGCCCAGGGCCTGTAAATCAAAAAATGCTGCTAGTAGGCCTGCAGCACTGGTTGTGCCACCCACATAAGCAGCCTGTAAATGTAACTCAGGCCTGCCATTGCAGTGTGTAGTCTAATACAGCCTTGTAGACTTGGCAAGTGCATCCACTTGCCAGGTCCTAACCTTCCCTTTTCTTACATGTTAGTCACCCCTAAGGTAGGCCCAAGGTACCCCTGTGGGCTGGGTGCAGTGTATGTGAAAGGTAGGACATGCCAAGGTGTGTGTGGCATGTCCTGATAGTAAAATACTGCCAATTTCGTGTTTCACTGTTGCAAGGCTATCTGTTCTCATTGGATAGAATGGAGAGTTTGCTTAAAACATCTTATAAGCCTAACTACCCCTGGCAAAGAGGTAGGAAAATAAAGTTTAGTATGCCTGAACTCAGAATGATAAAATGCATCTTTTAGTGAGGGTGATTTTTACATTCTGTGTTTGAAAATACCACTTTTAGAAAGTAGGTATTTGCCTGCTTAGCCATCCAGTATGCCTCTACTAAGATGTGTATTTACTGTCTGGCTTTGGAGTGACAGCGCCTCGGGGTGTGCGGTGGCTCCAGAGAATCTGTATGAGTCAGTGCTAGGCTGAATAGGCCTGTTCTGCATTTGGAGTGGTGGGAGGAGTAGCACCAGCACCTGATTAGACTGTGCCTGTGTTCCACAATGATGGCTCCACCCCCCTGTGGTGTATCTGGAGCCAGGGCTCACACTGACAATGGAGGTTGTTGTGCACTTGCAAAATGCGCCCCAGAACTGGTTTGGACTGGGCTTAGAGTCCTGAGCCAGGAGAGAACAAAGAGATGTACTGTATAAAAAGAGGGGCCCAGACCCCAGACTTTTAGATCGCTTCTGGAAAATCAAGAGGAATCTTTGCCAAGGAGAAGAGCTGGAGAAACTGAGGAGGAATACTGACCCTGTGCTGTTTGCTGTCTGGGGTTGGCCTGCAGTGGCTACTATCAAGGAAAGGGAAAAGGACTTTGCCGTTTGCTGTGTCCCCTGCTTGAGGAAGATCTCCAAGGGTTTGAAACTGAGATTGCCTCCTGTTCTGAAGTCTCGGGACACAAAGACTTCACCCCCAGCTCCTTGCTGTGAGTTCTGACCTGCTAAGAGGTACCTGCTGTTGTTTTGGACCTCTGGAGGCTGTTTGTCGTTGGGAGCTGGAAAAAGTCATGCAACTTCGAGAAGTGTGTCAAGTGTGTCACATTCACACATGTTTCCGATGCTTCGCTAAAGAAATCATCGCAGCGCCTGTCCGCGGCTCGAGAAATCGCCGCACACCACATCAAGTGCACAAGTCTACGAAGTCCAAGATCACCACACTGATTCTGAAGCAAGGCCTGCTGTGCAGTTGCAAGAATCCATGCATCATCCCAGATCGTTGCATCCAATCGAGGCGCCAAGTCTGTCGCATCGTTGGGGGACGCAGTAAGAAACCGACACATCACCTCCCCACACAGTAAGAAATCGACGCATCACCTCCTCTCTGGTGAGGAACCGACACATCACCTCCCCTGCGCAGCAGTAAGGAACCAACGCATCACCTCCCCCTGGAGCCAGGAACCGACACATCACATTCCCTGAGGGTAAGGAACCGACGCATCACCTTCCCTGCGGCCCCTTTTGTTTTGGGCGTGACGCATCCAAGGTACTTTCTGTGAAAAGTGTTGCATCTGCAATTTGCTTTGAACAGATCTATTTCTACCATTTGAAATTCATATTTTTATTACTGTATTGTGGATT
Source organism: Triturus cristatus (assembly GCF_964204655.1). Taxonomy (NCBI): domain Eukaryota; kingdom Metazoa; phylum Chordata; class Amphibia; order Caudata; family Salamandridae; genus Triturus; species Triturus cristatus. Next base: position 851,685,505 of record NC_140592.1, on the reverse strand, counting down.
TTTGTCGTTTTGGTCTTGTTTGGTTTAGATAAAGATTACTTATTTTTCTGAACTGGTGTGGCTTCCATTTGTAGTGTTTTCACTGTATTAATGTATGTGTTCACAAATGCTTTACACACTGCCTCTGAGATAAGCCTGTCTGCTTGTGTCAAGCTACCAAGGGGGTGAGCAGGGGTTATTTTAGAAGTGTATCCCCCTTACCCTGACTAGGAAGAAGGGTCCCTACTTGGATAAAGGTACCTACCTCTGCCAACCAGACACCCCCATTTCTAACAATGATCAAAAGGAATCAGATTTTTTTTTTCAGAAGAGCGCTCACAGAAGACAATTTAAAGAAATCAGGTACTCACCTCTTATAGTTGACAAGCATTGGGGTCTCTTGGTCAACGTCACTCTTGAGTGAGACAGTGAATTTCGAATTTCATCATAGTTTTGAAAGCTTAGTGGTAAGTTTCAGAATATTTTGAGATGGCTGAAGTGCCGTTAGAGTGTCACTTCTAGCAACAATCAGGACTCTTGTTAGGTTTTGAACCATACGATATCAACTTTACTGATGTCTTTAAAGAATGACTACAACCCTTGCTTCAGCGTTTTCTTCCTTCTGCAGGTTAATAGCAACGTTTGCAGGGGATTTTAGATGCAGTGAAATGAAATGGCATTTTCTTGTCAGGACAGAAGCAGTAATTATAGGTATAACACCCAGCTTAAAGTTATCTGTGAACTTTAGGGCAGCAATCTAATTTAAAATAATTCCAGATTGAACAATATTGTCTGTTTCACGTGTCAGATAACCACCAGTGGGTCACAGGTAAGCAAGCCGAGCAAGAATGATGATGCAGAGGTAGAAGTGTCTTTGAAGAAAATACTGTTTTTGAACAACTTAAGGAAAGTTATCCTTATCTACTGAGTGACAATCTGAGGGCAGGAAGATAATGTGATGTGCCTGTGAAATACTAGAACTATCTAAAAATAGATTTAGAGCCAGCGGCATCATTTTTGACAAGAGTGCCCCTTGCTTTTGGTGTCACACATGGCTTGGGTTGATTTGGCAGCTATACAAACAGATGTTTTACGTTTCCAAGACTCATCCTGAGAAGCTCATGCAGTTTAGGAGATTCCTTTAAATTCTGATATTTGCATTTCAGATTTAGTAATGGGTTAAACATAGCAAAAAATCCCAGAATGCAAAGTACAATTCCTGCGCCAGACAAACTATTCACGTATGAACCTGAGAAATTTAAGAACTCTGCCTTACATAATAGCTTATTAGTTCCACAGTAGATGTCAAAATACCATGAAAATAAATTCATGTGCACCAAGTACATTGTTTAAGTTGATGGTATCTTTGTTTGCGGCATTGTATGTTTGGCATTTATACTACGGAAAGTAGCAGTTACAATTCTGCTGTAGATGGAATGCCCATAATACTCCATCTAATTGTCCATCCTGTCATGACTGCTGTGAAACAAAAGAGTGTTTCCTAATTTTTTTGTCCCAAATATACAAATTTAAGGAGAGCTTGACTGATTTCGATATGTCATATTCTAGCCGCAGGACATTTAAGGACCGCAATCAGGATGCTTAGAAGCTACACTACTATGTGGTTAATCTAAATACCTGCTACATGCATGGCGGCTGAGATTCAAGAATGTACGGCTCCTTGCAAGAGATTGAATTTGTTGCTTCTTGTATCAATCTCATACCTGCCAACTCACATGGTGCAACTGTGTGACACACGATATCGGCTCCCATCGCACTATCTCCCAGTGAGGAGCTGATATCACACGGGGCAGGGAAAATGAGCTGAAAACCACTGGGAATAGTTGTTTTCCAAGGTTTTAAACTACCTACCACCATTAAGAGGTGTGAAAACACCCCAGGACAATGGCCCTAGTGTCAGCAAGGTTTGTGAATGGGTGTGAAAATATTTTTTTAAGAGCAGGCAGTGGTCCCAGAGACCACTGCCTGTCCTTCAAAAATGAAACTGAAAAGTTTCATTTTTCTTTTTTAAATGCATCCCGTTTTCCTTTAAGGGACACGGGCTGCATTTAAAAAAAAAACTGCTTTATTAAAAAGCATTTACAGACATGGTGGTCTGCGGATCCCAGCAGGCCATCATTCCTGGGAGTACTTGCCATTCCTAATGGGGTCGCACATAGCACCTGCCTCATGAATATTAATGAGGCAGGCAATTTGCGACCCCATTTGGAATCACTAACCGTGTCTGAGACACTGTTGTAAATTGCAAATTGCGAGTTGCAATGCGACGAACTTTGCTACTCGCAAAATGTAAGAGTCATACACAGTGGCTGCTCCTCGTGGGAGTGCTGCACGGCTGTGGGGCACGGCGGGGGAGGAGCAGGGTGGGGGGTAGTAAACTCCGACTTACGGCCGAACGGAGGAAAGTAAATAAATAAAACAAATTACATTGCCCGCGCTGCAACGCTAATCGGCAAAGCAGCGCACGTAATGTATTTCGTTTTGTTTATTTATTTATTTACTCACCTCGGTTCGTCGTAAGCCGGAGTTTACTACCCCCACCCTGCTCCTCCCCTGCCCGGGTCACTGCCCCGCAGCACTCCCACGAGGAGCCGACACTGGTCGTACATCTGGCCATTAATCTGGAATGGAGCCAATATTATTACTTCACAATATTTGTGTAGTATGCCTCTGTTTAAAAGAGATTTAATATTATTTTGTTTCTTTACATTTATTTTTAGCACTTGTAATCATTTCTTTGATGTCACTTACTGTTCTCATTGATGTCATATGTTATGCAACATCACTTCCTGTGACATCATCACATATGCTAATTCGTCTCACTTCTAAGAACATTGAGAACTTGAGAGGCCTTTATGTTGCTTGAAAACGCAAAGCACAGCACTAGAATATGGTGTTTATACTGGCATAAAATCACCGTGTACCCCCAAGACTAACTAAAATGTAGCTAGATTATGTGATTAACCGTTAGTTTTCAAGCACCATTCTGGTATATTTTTGACTCTACATTTCTGCATACAGGCAGTCTTCAACACAAATAGTTTGCACCATTTTCGTAAACTATTGTTTAGATAAAATCTATATCTGAAATGTTGTTCAGATTTGCAGGTATGAAAGCACTGTGAATTGGTTGTGTCATGTGACCAGCGATTTTTCCATTTAACCCACAGTTCTTTTTTTTTTTTTTTTCTTAGCTTTGTGAATGTAGTAATTACTGGGTTCGCTACCATCACAGTCCAAGAAGGCGTCTCTCCAGGTCTCTAAAAGCATTTCCACTCAAAGCTGTTAATGCAGCAGCAAAACTGTGGATGGAGATCTTTTCAATTTGTCTTTTTCTTGAATTACTGTTAAAAGGCTTCAGGTATTCACCAGCCAGGCTACATTCGCCTGGAGTATTTTATTCATGTAACAAAGCCCTATGCAATTTTTAGGTGTTTGCCAACATCCAGCTTTAACTTTCTGTTTTTGAAAGATCCATTGTGGGCAATAGCAATACTCACAGTGCGGTTTGGGTCAGCCCATTGGTTATCCTTGATTGGCTTTCATGTCAAACTCATTTGCTTGCTTCCTATTAGAAGGCCTCCCTTCCTCTGCTTGTCCCGCCCCTGGAGCATAGCTTCTTTACCATCTTTTTGATTGAATGAATCTAGGATATACATATTTCATTTGTCTTTTTGTGTCAATCATTTTTATCGAGATTTTGCAGTGGACATGACCTTTTCACCTTTTCAATCACCAACAACTTCAAGGCAGATACAGATCAAAGGCTGTCACTGAGTTTCATCAACGGAAAGTACCACTCAAAAGTATTTATTGTAGGACGTGCCACCATGCAAGAAATACTGCTTGGTTGAATAGAGATGAGAAAACATAGGTTTAGGGGAATAGAAGGGGAGAGGTAGTGGGAGGGTAATGAATATGGTTTGGGAATCAGGGGGTATGCAGGAGACAACTCAATAGTGCATCATATTTTTTTAAACAAAACTATCCTAAAGAACTACAAACTATGCTATACCCCCAATGGCCCTTAGGGCTTTGAGAGCTCTTGAACCTCTGACATGATACTGCCTTAAAGTCCACGGCCATCAATCATCAGTTTGCCTTCTAAAGGTTTATTCAAAGATTCCAAGAAGAGAAGGATTTCACTGCTTTAACCTGTACAAAGACATATGGACTTTCCATCTCTGAGCACTTTTCAGCCGGGCGTGGAGCCACACCGATGCTGATATGCTTTGAATCAGTTGCATCGCCTTCCTCTCAATCTGCATTGTTAAACTCAAATTAGGAAAAATCTTGCTTTAGGTGGCATCAATTTTCAGCGTCAGGTCACAGAGATCCGGGTCATGCTGAACCATAATTAGAGCACCTTCTTCTCGAGGGTCGGGGAATCGATAGTCTTAAAGGGCAGTATGTGTGCTCGTTTAGCCTGGGAAGCTCCATCATGACCGGGGGTACAAGGTGTTCCCCAAGAAAAGACTCAATTCTTACAGAGCCCAATGTGTCCCTGGCCCACATTCTTCAGCGTTTCAACTCTGTTGTCAAGCACTAACATTCCCCCAGTCACTCCATTTCTAAGTTCCCCCAGTCGCCCCATCTCCTTCTCTGCGCGGCTCACACAGTTCTCCACCTGCACTAATACAGAACCTAGTTTTGTTACTGATTCCTCCAACCCCGTCAATTCGCCTTTTATTTGACCTAAGCGAGTTTATGCTGCAACAGTTGCATTCTCCACTGTTTCCAGCTTGTGTAATATCTTATCCAGGTCCACTGTCACAGTGTCTTGGCTGCCATCTACCACAGCCCCAACCTCCTGCACTTTGTCTTTCTGTGACCCATTTCTAAATTGGGGCTCAAAGAAGTCCTTATTTATTCTTCTCTGTACTTTACCTGGTGTATTTACAAGAGTACAGTATGTACCCAGCTGTTACAGTGTAGCAGATGGGACTCCCCCGTGACCCCCTAAATTGCATCCTGCTCTCTGGGATGTCTCACTATGCCTCGAGGCCCGGCTGAACCTATTTTTCTTCTTTTGCTTTCAGCGCTCCGTGGAGGTGGATGTATTTTCTTGCTCTCACTGTTCTCCCCTTGTGGTCTCCTGTCCCCTTCACACCCTCATTTCCTGATAATTCAGATGTTTTTGAAATTCTTTCCATTGTACTAGATGTGCAATGACAACTACTAAATAATCAAATTCTAATAAAAAAGAAACTCAAGTGTAAGACCACGTCATATTTGCAAACGTATTTTTTAATAAAAGATTAAAAATATCAAACTTTTACTTGCAATACCCTTTCCCAACCATCTTCCACCTCTTAATAGAAACTCCACAATAGATTGACTATGTGTTAGTGATATAAGGAAGGAAGGTTCGATTCACACCATTTCACTTAAAATGAACTAACTATTCCGCTGAGCACATAGCAGCTTCCATTAGAAAAGACGTAAGTAACCCACTGGCTCACTATTGAACTAATGTGGTTTCACCCCTCCCTCACTCATGGTATGTCTCAAGACTGCTTTTGACACAGGACATGTGAAACGTCTAGTGAAAGAAAATGCTGCCAACCAAGAGGATTTATATAATTTTTGCCGCTTCGGATCCACCGTTTCTATCAGGAGAGGCGCCTGGTCACTAAACTCAAACTGTTGATTTTAGATGATAACCTTGTTGGAGGGTGTACAAGTGCGCTTCACACCAGTCTAATTAGTAGATGATAGCTCACAAATACTCAACACATCGGACTCTTGTTTGATGATATTTTCATGTTTGTCAAAGACTTTTCATACCGCAGAGGAGAGTGTTCTAACTGGTTCTCCTCTTATCTGTCAAACCTTTACCAGCAGGGAGACAATGGGAGCTCACTCTCTTGACCTTCTCTCTTGTGCATGGTTTCCCAGAGGTTCAATTTTTCCTGATCAGTTTTCATTTGCTGATGAAAAAAATTGTTCTTTAAAGTCTACTCACCTGAGGATATACCTGACGTTGTTTCTGGATAAAATTCAGCCATTGATGACTCTTCGTCATCTAAAATTACATTTGCGATAAAGAATGTTTCTATTTATTTCAACTCAATATGCCAATCTCCATACCCAAGCAAGTCTTAGCCTCATTTTTATCTTAGAAGGCAGGTCTGATATCGCTGAAAGCACTAAATCTCTAGGTTTCATCGTCGGCAAGAGATTAAACTGTTAGATGTATTTGAGAAACATGGCCAAAAAATATCAATTTCACACTAGGTTCTTTAGAGGGATAAAATTCTCCATTCAGAAGTAGGACTGGAAACCGGTAGTTCACAGTAACACGGAAAGATTATGAACACTCCATAATTAATAGGATACCTTAATTTTGTTCTTTAAAAGCAGCACTTCATACTTTAACTCAACTGGTGCTGAGAAACAGATGTTTGGACCATTTCACAACAACTCGCATCAAAGTTCAACTTTTGCCAACAGATAGATGCAAGGCCTTTCTATAAAATGCCCCGTCTGGTTCATAAAATACTCCGTGCTGGCTCCTCACATGATCTGGTGCAGAAGTAACATTTTCAGGGGAGTTTCGCTTAGTTATGAAGTTTAAGACTCTCCTTCATGAATCCCCAATATTCAAGAAACATCACTCTTTGTCACAATCTTTTTCCAGCTGTTTACCACAAATCTGACACCCCCTCCTACATTAAATTTGTGGATCCTGTTTGAGAGACAAATGCTATGTAGCTCAACTTAAACATATTTGATATATACTATATATATATAACGGTCTGTTTTTCCATTCGTACATATTTTGGTTCACAACTTTTCTTTATTCTGAGCATTCTTCAGGGCCTCTGTAACCTGTTGTATAAATCATTTTAATTTTGGCTGTTTTATGTCTGCCAATATGATTTTTTTTGTATTAACTTCTAACTAAAAATAAAATTGATTACTATCGATAATTGTGTTTAAAATATTGTAAATCCTTGTTGTTGTATGACTGTGTGGTTCTCTGACACAACTTGGACCAGGTTTCTGCTAACTAACACCACACAAGAAAGTAAAATCTATATAGATAACACTGTGAAATATATGTTGACTGGTAAGTCTGTGTATTAACCCATACAATTGCGTTGTTTGTAATGTAGATAGTACGTAAATATAGGATTGCAACAATTGGCAGCATTTGCATACTAAAGAAATCATCTTTTCTTTGTGAGTCATTTATCTATACCTCGAGATAAAGTACACACACGCTATGTAAATGCTGACTTGATTTTAGAGACCAGAAAGGCACAAAATTCAAAGGCAGTGCAGGTCCAGAGGCCTGACTAGTTTCTTAGAGCCAAATGATAAGCCAAGTCATTAAACGCAGGCCATGTGGCTTGTGAAACTCATGCCATGTTGGAATATGACATTTCTCTACTGTGGCTATCTTAGCATCATATCGTGGGCAGCAAGGTAGTGAGAAATACATTGTTAACCACCTTTTAGTCTGTGAAAGAGATTGGGCTGTTGCCTAAAAGCCCAATTAACATGAACCCACCATCCCATAATTTGGGAGCTAGGAAAACAACCGACTGATTTTACTAGCATTACTGTGCTTTGTGATTGGATTGAGTTTAGTAGATATTAAATTAATCCATTGACTTCCCTTTTGATGTGCTTATATACACACAATGCAGAGGTATACCTTTGAATGTTTGTAGAAGGTCAATGCAAACATTGGAAAAAGAGTGTAGGACCACGCCCCAGAATTAAGGAGTAAATTGTGAAAGAGGTCGATGGTAAAATACTTAAAGCTGGTAAATCGAGCTCATCAAATTGATAGAACGAAAATCTTTGACCATTTAACAGCAAGCATAGAGTAGAAAGTTATTCCTATATATAAAAGATTAATATCATCATTCCTGAAGGGTAGAAGCAGGTTCATTAGCCGAAGGCATCCACCACAGTATAATATTTGCTATTGCTTTGTATTTTTTGTGGGTTGGCTGCTTCTTCAGTAGGATATAAGGAAGGTCTCCTTTATACAATATAACCTTTTCTTTATTTTCAGCAGTGTATGGTTTATATGTGATAATGTTGTGAGGTAAAGGACACTCTGAGAAGAAAGTGAAACTCATTTAGTAGAAAAATGAATGACATTGCTGGGGTGAGGCTGAGAATGGTCACATACCAAAGATAATCTTCAATCAGTGGTGCCTGAGGGCAACAGTGGAAGTTGCCAGAGAAAAGCTAAACACCGCAACCAAAATGATAAAACTGCGAATGAAAATTCCCTGAACCGCACAATCGAGGTCAATGGGCTTTTGGTCTGCAGATTGCTTGAACATGATTAACTGATCTACTAGTGCAGTCAGTGGATTGTCTGCCATCTTGTTTGTACGAGTAAGAGGGGAATGTGGGCCTTCCTGCGTGGTTGGGTAGGTTTGCCATGCAAAATGTAGTAAACACCCATACAATTGTCGGAATGTTAGGTGTCACAAATATTTTACATCTTGTTTACCATCCTGGTAACAAAAAGCATATTTCCTCCGGAGCAAAAGCAACAGTTGAGGAAAAAGCTGCATCCTCATAATTCAGGGGGTGTGAGGGTGTTGGTCCTCCATAAGGTCTACAGCTGTTATCCGGCATGTGGACGATCCACTGCATTTTTAGTGGAGGACAGTGAGCATCTCGGTAAATTTACGATTTTCATAGATGGTATTGCATACTCCTTTAGGATCATGTAAATCGGTGCTCACCACCACAGGTGGTGTGTGGCACTCCCCGAGCAAGGACACTATTAAGATTGTAAATAAAGTCCAAAATTTAAAAAACAAGGCAACATACCTTCTCCATTTATGCTCTCTTGATCTGTGACAACATCCCTGTATCCATCAGGGCTGTCTCAACCCTGGTCCAATTTAGAGAAGAGTTTTGAAGACACAACTCTTTGAAGAACCCTACAACACACCAAAGTAACAGTCCACCTCCACTCTCAGACTTTAGCTTCTGTTCCGGTCACTTCTAGACTATATCTTTGCCTTTGACCCTGTACAACACCCCACTGCCTTTTGGCAAGGTTTGCGCTATACAACTGCAAATACAATTCTGAAATTAGTGGATGGTAGTGGTACTTTTTGTTGAAGGTAGCAGCTCTCTTGCAAATTTTATGTTGTATTATTTTGTGTTTTGTATTGAACAATGTGTACCAATTACTTGGGTTTTTATCATGTTTAACTTCAAGGAGGCAGACAGAGGTCCGTGTTTTTTTTGCATTTCCAAAGAAGAGCCTCTATGCGGGTAGGGAGGGAGGAGGGATGGAAGTCCTCCAGATTCTCTTGTGCTAAGTGTGGGTCCTGTGGTCTGTAAGGGGATGATTTTACGTATGGGGGTTCCTGTGGAGAGATAAACTGGCAACCTACTAGCTCACCTATGTAAGTGGTAGGTTTTGTGGTGAGAATTCCGAGTAGTGCCTTCCAGAACGAGAGGGGTGGGATATAAGGCTATGTCCCTTAACCTATCCAATGTCAGCTATAGCTGTATGTGGCACTCTGATTGTACAGGTATTTGCAAGAGACCTTGTGACTTTCCATGTAATCTATGTGGAATTAGGTGAGTGTTTTCATTGTATGTTGGTAGTGTAATAGCATCCTAATCTAAATTATGTTTAACCTTCATGTTCTCTGCTTCTTGATGTTTGTGTTTAATCTGTCTCCTCTCTCCTCCTCTCTGTTGTTGTTCATGTGCGACTTGGCCAAGTGTTTTTGTGCTTCAAATTGCTAGCGTCTCATTTTGACCTGGTTCCAGAATACCCTTACTCTGTGTAATCTCATCCCTGTATTTGCATATCTCACTTTCAACCTGGAGAGTCTGGGAGGCAGACAGAAGCCTGCATGGAACATCCTCGCAGATAGCCTCTCAAACAGCGTTTAGTGACTTAACCGGCTTTTCTGTTTGAAAGGCCTGTTTTTCTTAAGTATCTTAAGTAGTATCTGCGGTGGTGGTCTTTCAAGGTGCCTGAAAGGATGATGCCCTTCAAGTTCCACAGGCCACAGAATGGCTCAAGGACTTTGTCAGGGATAATTTGATGATCTGCCTCTCCAAATGTACTCAAATTTCCCCTTTGGAAGTGGACAGCTTCATCAGGAGTTGTGGTACAAATATTGACATGTGACTCCCCACCAAAGATCGGGAGGAGCTTTAATGACGTCTTATTGAGGGGTGGGGCAAGGAAGATAGAGCAAAGGTCAATTTTAGGGATGGTGGAAAGAGGAGTCAGCGTGTCAATGTGAGATAAAACAGCTTGACAGGGTACATGAGATGATGGGTACAGAACGGGCACCTGGCAAGGAGCAGAGGACAGGATTGTGTAGAGGTACAGAGCACTCTCAGTGGGACGGCAAGAAGTAGAGATGTAATGTGACAAGTAAAGGGTTGTGAGGGAGAAGGGGCACCCGAGGGGTGCTTTAACAGAAAAAGGACAGTGAAAAACCAGGAGAGCTGCAAAGAGCTGGCCAGCCAAAGAGTGACTTTTTTCCACTGTCAATGAAGCGGTGTGAACAATGTGAAAAAGATGTCCCCAAGCAACAGTTGGTACCGACATTGCATAGGATATTGGTATCATTATTCCTAAAATGGAATATGATGATCAGGGAAAACCGCACCCGCGGTTTGAAAAATGTAATTTCTGATTCGTTATGCCTTTGAGACCGCCGAGATTCCAAGTGTTGTTCCTTGAGTGGGAGACGTTCACAACGACAGTACCAACAGAGTTCACGACTATGGGAGAGTGAAGACTACTCATAGACTTCACACACAGATGTGGAGAGAGACCTTAGAAACGTAGGGTGGGCAGAGATGACAGGTCAAAGAAATGTCTGGAACAGTGAAAATATGGTGCAAAGGGATTCAACGTAGACGTGACTACTGAATTAAAAATGTAAGTGAAGATCAGGTCTCCTCAACATATCAGGCAAGTTAGTGAGGATAACTTAAAATGAGAAATACCCCTGGGGCTATGAGCCATCAAAAAAAACAATTTGGAAAGAAAATGGAGGAGTGGTGGCCTTATTAAAAGGCACAGGAGAGAAAATGTCAGGAGAGTCATCATTGTCAATGTTTGGGAACATCATGACCCTGGTGTTCACCATGGGCCTCTCTCCAGGGTAAATAATATTTGATTCACTGTTTAATGTCATGTGTCGTGTATTTTGGGGCCTTTTGGGTAACAGAGGTAATGGGGGGCTACCGTGAACCTAGCCAATTTACAGGTCTGAGGGCTACTGATTAAGATAGCTATGGGTAACTAGGGAGGAAAAGTTACATTGATGGATTTTGGCAAATTAGTTAATAGTGTACTTTGCTCAGTGAAATTGACATAGGATTGGGAGAAGGTTATGTAGAAGATGTGAGGAGGTTTTACTGGCACAAGGAGTGGGTGTAATTTAGGAGGATAGTGATTTTGAGGGCACTGATGCATATGCTGTGGACATCAGGGAGACCCCTAAACGAGTATGAAACATACTCATTTTGCATTGGGGAGCCATGGATGGGCGGCACATACAGATGGACAACAAGAATATTGGGAGAATGGGAGTCACTGGCCATTAAAAAGGCACACTATCAAGTAAAAAATTTGAGTTTTAAAAAAAACAACCATATTGGATGGATGAAAAAACGTTCATTTTGAATATTCAATATCTTTGAGGCTGGGCAATGTGCCTATGTTTGCCTTGGTAATGGGGGTGTGTTTTTCTTAATATGTGCTATTAGGCTTCCAGTAGGTGGGAAGTATAGCGCTACAAAAAAAAAAATCCTTAAAAAGTAAATTAATGTGTAAAATTAAAGTTTGCTGATGTCAGTTGAGGACAGGTAAGGTGATTTATTTGGGGTGGAATGTTGGTTCTAGAAATAACATCTCTGGCAAGGGTTGTTCTGACAGGTGCCTTAATAGCTAGGGAAAAGAAAAGAGAATTATCAGATTTACGATAATAGGGTCCCGATCATGAGTCTGGAGGTCCACGGACCGCCAGACTCGCGGGAGTGCACCGTTGGCGGTCTTCCGACCGCCCTGTTACGAGTTGGTCGGTCGGACCACTACAACCCTGCCACAGCCGCCAGGGATCCGTGACTGTAGGCCTGGTGTAAGAAATGGAGTGGTAAATCAAGAGAAATATAGGCAGCTGGTATGCAAGTTATAAAGTCCATAAGTCAGGGAACTTTGAAAAACACACAGGACATTGGAATTCAAAAGGGTTCGGCTATTGGCATTACAGAAAAATAGGGGGGCTGGTTGGTTTGTTGAGGTTGTAGTAGGAGTTGTAGAATAATTAACATATTAGAAATGAAATTCAGCCTTATATTTACTTTTTTCAGCAAATGGGCTTGAGATGTGTTTTGAAAGCTGTACCTTGCCTTTTTTAAGGCGACCATTAAGCAGCTTTTGTGTTGAAAGGGTCAGGCCCATAAGTTCAAGACCTGTTCTAGAGAAACACTCCGATGGTTCTTTTTCGCAGCATGAAAGAGTAAAGGGGAGAAAGGTCTTATACAGACAGTCAATTAGCCAATAATTCTCTTTGATACATATTAACCCATGGACAACTACTTAAGGTTAGTTTGTTTATTACAAAACCAAAAATAACTAGACATAGAGACACCTCAACACAAGGGTATAAAAATACAAAGGAATTAGCATGAGGCCAAATCTGTGCATCCAATTTAGGTGGTGCAGCATGAACAAAACTAATAATTCAAGAAGTAGAATACAGAAAATCAGGAATCACGATTCCAAGTTTACCTGCACCAAGGGTTGGTGAGTGCAAAGCATTAAATCTATCCCTACACTAACGCTAAAGTGACATCTCTACATGAGCATTTTCAAGAGGAAAGATAAAAGGTTTTAGAGCGTGGAGACCTCCTAAGATGCCTCTCCACATCAATGAATCAAGTACCATAAAGCCACCATCGCAAAGAAAGAGCTTGTTCTGAGATGCTCTCTCTCTTAAGGCAAGAAAGAAGTGGGGCCCTTTCCATAGTTCCAACAATCTGTTATCCACAGGTAGAGATTCCATAATGCATTTTGATCATGCCATCCACTCTGAGTACAGTCCTACATATAATTTTTCACGGTGTCGTCCATGTACCTTTCTTGAAACAATTTGTCCTTGGTTCCCAGACCTTCTCCTGTGTGATTTGTAATGTCCTTCCTTTATCGACCCAAGTCACGTGAAGGTAACTTCTCTCCTTGCATAGCTAGTAAAACAAAGACATTATTCTGCCCAAAAGAGCGCTTCTTCACCTGCAATACAAAACGTGAGAAAGAACAGATTCCACAGTGCGCATGAAATTCAAGCGGCTAATTGTGATGGAAATGCTGTCAGGGGCTTGCATTTCAGGGCTACGATTTCAGCTAACATAAGAATGCATCACGTAAGCTTTATGAATTCACATAAACATTAATATATTTCAACTAATGTATTTACCTGAAATGTCACAGTTAATGAGCACATTCAGTGAACGTTTTCTGCTAGTTACATTCATATTCTACATTAATTCTCCATCATACTTGTCAATAACCTAAAATATTTCACATAGTTATATTAATACATTTCACAATTTTAACACTTGACGTTAATACAGTTTCAAGATTCTATGCGGGTGCGCTCTACACATGATTATTATGCACCCCTACAATGAAATTAGATTTCTGCTTCGTCAGTGTCATCTAACTCCCAACAAGGCCTTTGCTTTGACCTTAAAGTAATATATTACCAGATTGACTAGAAGGCAAGAGTGTGGATTAACAAATACTATTGTAGTCAATTGAAACCCAAGAAAACATATTCCCACTTTTATCGTAGCAAGTGGGAGGGGTAAAGAGGCGGTGCTGCTGTACACATAACAATACAACACAATGAATTGTGTTCATGCAGTTTAACCCCTTCAGTGCCCATGACGAGCTGGACTCGTCATGGGCTGCGGTGGCGCTGTGCCCATGACGAGTCCAGCTCGTCATGAACTCCGCCCGATAATGGAAGGCGCCGCACTGGGCGGGGAAAGGGGAGGGCATGCAAGGGGTTAACATGGCTGTGATTGGTGGTGTATAGACAGCGTTACCAACAGATTGTTGAGTATTGTGTTATAAACCAGACTGGGATTAAGACATTTATATACACTGCTGGCAACGACCAACGCATTGCAACAGCCTGCTTTACTGATTACAGCCTGTTAAACAAAATTTGGGGGACGTTTGAAATTCTACATCTCCCACACAACGAAGAAACGAATTAAAATTCACTGCCTGCTGCACATTTTATGTGTGGCGTCTTCGGTGTCAGTATTTATCAGTGAAAAGAGTTTTTACATGATGCAAACAGCCCTGCGCAATCTGTATTCTGCTCCAGCTTGTGGCTTTCAGCACAGGCACCTGATTTACATACATGAAAAGCAGTCCTGCCTTGAAGACAGAGTAATCAGGGCGGGGGTGGGGCGTTGGGGAGCACATCACTGCTGCTCTGTAGAAAGTGATAGAGAGGAATCATATGTCCCTTAATGGACACTCTGCAAAGACTACTCATCTCTTCTGACTATTGTTCCTGTTCACCCCAATGATGCTGCTCACATCCACGCTCCCTCTGATTTCTGCTCTCAATATATGGACATCTATTCACCAGACTGTGAAAGGTAGCGGAAGTGGCATCACACAGTTCACTGTTTGACCTCTTTGACATCAATGGGGTTGATGCCTTGTCCCAGCCTTTGCTCCTCAATAATCATGAACGTTAATTCACCAGGAGGCAAGGGGTAGCGGAAGTAACATCACAAGCCATTTGACCTGTACATTCACTCGCAGGGCCGGACTGGGAACCGAAACCGGCGCTGGCAATCTGCTCGGTTGCACCCGAGGGGTGTGCGACAGAGCAGTTTGTTAGGGCCCCCAGGGACCCAAAACCGGCCCCCACCCTGGCGGCCCACCGGGGAAACGCCCGGTGCCCGCTATGGCCAGTCCGGCCCTGTTCACTCACACACATATGTTTACACATTGACAAAGTCACACGTATACACACTCTCCCTCACATAAACACACTCTCACGTGCACGCATGAACACAAGAAATTTTAAAGCATTTTTTTGCTTACCTCTACTGCTACAGCGGTTCATATACCAGATAATTGTACTTCATTTTATCACAAAGATAGTAAATATTATAATAATATTCACTATTATTTTGTTTACAAATTACCCAAAAAAACACAGAATTTGGAGCCCCAACTGAAGTCCATAAGTATGAGCTGCCCCTGTGTTCCTTTCACTGATTTTGCTACCTTTGAGGCCAGGGGTCGCAAATGCGGTGCCAGGGGTCACAAGGGGCAAGACAGGAGTCGCAGTTACGACCTCTGGCGAATCACAAATTACGCCCATGACAATAATGTACTATGGTACAGTAGAAAGTAAACAGAAATTTTACAACAGACCTGCTAACTTACACAGTGACACACAGTTTCATGCCTCATCACACGGCCACATGGTGAAGTAACACAATCACACAGTGAGCTAGAAACTCTTACACAGAAGGGGTTTCAAGCTGAAGTGTGAACGCTCTACACAACGTGGATCTAATTAAAACCTCCTTAGATCCTGAGAGGGGGTGCCAGAAGAGTTCTTTTTTTGCTGTAGAGGGGAGAGCTGGGGTACCTGTGGCTATTTAGGCAGAGTAGGCGGTCCAAAGCCTGACTCACGAGTACCCTGCCCCCTCGCCAAGGGTGCACACTCTTCTTCTTGTGCATTTTCGTGGTTTAAAATATTTTTAGTCTAGCAGGTCTGTGACAGTGCTGTTTACTATCGGTTCTTGGTTCCTGCCTTTCATGACTCCTTAGAACAAGGTTAGCAAGGTCTGTGCCAGGGTTACCGAAGGGCAAGCCAGTGGTACCAGCTGCTGGCTATCCCTAGCATACATCCATGATTTTCTCACGAAAGGGGTCTTCTGGAGTCTGATGGGGATAATCTGCAACCCCTTATAACATGGCTATTGCAATTGCAACGGAAGGGCAGCAGGGACATTTTCACTAAGCACAGCACTTCTGATGGCTCCTCCATTCTACAACTAATTGTGGACAAGAGCAACCAGAGGGTAATAGTAAGAAAAAAAGGCCTGTCTAGTGATGGATTGATATAGCTATTGATGTACTGCAGGTCTAGAGTAAAATTGCATTACCTAGTGATGAGCTGCCAGTCCATTGACATACAGGCCTTTCTTAGTGGTGTGCTGCTTAATAAGTAATGTCCTGCTGGTTTGGTTTGATGATATATTGGTCTCTCTTGTGATTCTTTGACCCGCTTAATGATGTCATGCCGGATTATTAAGGTATTGGCCTCTCCAATGATGTGCTTTAGTTTAGAAATGTTTTTGACCTGCTTAGTGACGTGCTGCGGATTACTGAGGTACAGGCTACAGGCTGCAGGCTGCTCTAGTTAAGTGTAGTTCTGTCTAGTGATGTGTTGGTCAGACTGGCGATGATGTACCAGAATGTCTCATTAAGTGCAGGGTGCTCTAACAAAGTGATGTGTAGGCATGTCTAGTGATCTCACAACACTGAAACAACCTGGGTCTGGGACTGAGTGAAGAAAGTACACAAATAAGCCAAGGTAAACCCCGAAATAAAGGTGACAACTCTTATAAGAGAGCCGCTCCCAAAACAGGACCCATCAATCACTTAAGGTGGTTATTTGTTATTATCATCTGGGTCTGCCGGCTCCAACCTGCTGGACCAGTTCATGAAGCAGTGAACCGGTCACTAGCATAGAAGAAGCACCAAAGGAGGATGGTCACCTGATCCCTCACGGATGATATCTGTGATGAAATCCTACCTAAGGAGCCAGAATGGGAGATCCTAAAAGCAGCAGTAAAAATAATAAAGTGAATTTAAAAATGACTAAGGATGCTCAAAAAATCTTTATTGGTAGAGGATCCTTGTCAAGATTAAGAAGCAAAATGGCAATATGGCATAGATAGTTTTGTCATTATGCTATTGTCCATAGCATGGTCGGTCAACATGTTTCTGCCCACTCAAGATCAAATGTATCAGGGCATTCGTCAGGACCTAGATTACTGCTGTGGTTGAGTGTGAAAACGTGTCAACAAAATATACAAAAAGGTATGTGAATAAACTCATCCTACCGCACCGGTCAGGTCAGGAACAATCAAAACCGGATGCCTGTGGAAGAAAGTGAAAAAATATATATACAATGGCCAGTTGTGTACAAACATAGTCAGGGGTCATTAGTCCTAAATGACCTAAATCATACATGTATCCATGATGAATTGCATTCAATGTAGTAAATTGAATTACACTTACCCATAACTAGTGGGCACTGCCCTCGCCTCAACCTGGTCTCAACTCAGGGAAAGGGGCCCCGCTCTAAACATAAAAGCAAAATGGAGAGAAAACAGGTAACATCTAATCATGCCTGAAAAAACTCTCCTCTTGAAGGCATGGTATAAAACCTGAGAAACACCCATACAGTGCAAAGGATGGCAAGTGATGGTCAGTCCAAACGTTAGTGAAATAAAAAGATTGAAAAAGCCTAGTGAGAACGATATGTGAGTTTAATATCGTTCCCCTTGTAATGGTGTTGCTAGGCAAGTGAAGATATCACATGAAAAAATATATATATATATATATCCTGTAGAGACAAACACCTAATCGGTCATAAAGGTCCTTACCAACAGAAAGAGCAAACTTTAACTGATTTACACAAGACAACTGATCTCTCTATGTTATCAAGAGCGCGAGACCGGCGAGACTAATAAGTCCAACGATTAAGGTGGCTGAATGAGGAAACAACCACTAGGTACGCATCAGAGTTCAAAATAGTAGTACCTATTCAAAGCATACGCTCACCCGTCCGTCGGTACCCCGGGGCGGTCTTTGAATCAAGACCGGAGGTATCTGCGGACGGGCGAGCACTGTCTATTTATCCGTCTTGCTCCGTAGTCGCTTCAGGTGTGATGGACCCATGTAGGTAGCCACGGCAATGCCCGCACTAGGAAGTGCTGCACATGCGCAGAGACCCGATCATTAATCCAGAGTCCCTAAATCGCGGTACGCATGTGCAGACTCCAGAAGCTAATCTACAGCGAGGTTTACCCGCTAACATCAAAATAGTGTTACTATAAGTAATCGAGTGCAAAATTAGCTCGGAATATACAGCCGCCTGTAGCGCCAAACCAAGCGCATGCGCAGAGATAAGAAAAATGGGCTGCAGTCCCGTCTTCACAATATGTGTGTGTGGTGTGTAACACCCATAATATTGTGAAAAATTTTTTTTTAAAAGAGTGAAAAATAATAGCAAAAGAGTCAAAGAACCACATGAGGGTGTATGTGATTCACCCGCAGTGTACATGTGTGGTATCAGTAACAACGCTCAAAACACCACTAAGTCCTACGCCCTACCCGCTCACATACGTAGTGTAGTTAGAATAATACTATATATGTTCAAAGCGAACGAGTGGGTTAAGAGTGGTGGATGTCGTAACCTGCAGATATGAAAAGCCAGAGTACTTCACGTAACCTACAAATGCGAAAGACCAGAGTGCTTCACTCTAGGTTGTGTCTCATTACGCCCAAACATAGCTGGGAGAGCCCAATGTACAATACACATACAGATCGGTATTTGTAGACAGTCTCAATAAGGTGAGTATGTCTATGACAAGACCTCCCAATCATATCAACTATCTGATATGTAGATAAATCCTTATCTACACCTTCGTTACAGGGAAGAATTATAGCAACAGCCAAGGAATTTCGTCATTCAAGCCCTCTGTATCTGAGTGAAGTCTATGCACCCACCTCTGCTCTCTAACAAAAAGGAACTTCTGAATGTCAGTAATGTGAGGGGGGATGCATGGTTGTTCAAGAATGACCCAGTGTAGCTCGTTCTCCTTATGACCCACTGATAAAAAATGGTTAGTGAGCTTAGTTGCACTTTTCTTGCACCGAATGGTGCTTTTGTGCTCCGAAATTCTCACTTTGACCTTGCGTGATGTCATGCCTACATAGTTCTTGTTGCAGGGGCATTTGATTAGATAGATCACCCTTTCACTGTTGCAGTTCGTATGTGTTTTGAGGGACCAAGGTCTACTTGTCCCAATATCCACTTCAGTGGTATGCCGAGTTTGTGGACATACTGAACAGGTCCCACATGGGAAATGACCCACAACTGGCGGTAAACCCCACAGTGTAGTGGATTCTGGGTTCTTCATTAGTTTAGGGCGAGTATGTACCAACTGGTCTTTCAAATTCGTGCCTCTTTTAAAAGCAAAAAGAGGAGGAGGTAGAGAACTACCCTCAATTTTGAGTACCCTCCAGTTTTTTAGGATGCTCTTCTTGAGTGCATTTGAGTAGTTACAAAACGTGTTAACGCAAGTAATCCTCTTATTGTCTTCGATGAGGCCCTGTGTTCTCCTCTCAAGCAGAGCCTCTCTATGGTTGTTCCTAGCTCGTTTCATAGATGTTTTAATGATCTTTTTAGGGTAATGTCTCTCCTGAAGTTGTATAGACAGAAAGGAGGCATGTTCATTGTACTTGGATATTTCAGAACAATTCCGCCGAATGCGGAGAAATTGTCCAAATGGAAGGTTCTCCCTAAGAGCTCTCGGATGATGACTCTGGAAATGGAGGAGGGAGTTACGTGCCATAGGCTTCTTATACAGTTCAGTGCCGAGAGTGTTATTAATAGGGCTAATCCGGAGATCCAAAAAGGATATGCCTTCTCTTGAAAAATCACAAGTGAACTTAAGGAAATCGTTCATGTTGTTCAACCAGGTGTGGAAATCTCTGATTGTCTCGATCGAGCCCCTCCAGATGACAAAAATATCATCAATGTAGCGCTTCCAGGTCAAAATATGACCTAGAAACGGATTTGCGTCAACGAGGATCTTCGTCTGCTCGATCTGGTGGACGTACAGATTCGCCAAAGATGGGGCGAAAATACTCCCCATGGAAGTCCCAGAGATTTGTAAAAAGAGATCCTCCTCGAACTTAAAGAAGTTCTCTTTCATGGCTATGGTAGCACAGGTCATAATGAAGTCCACTGGAGTAGGACTCTGCAGGGAGACACCTTCAAGGAGAGTTCTTATAGTTGTTAATGTCTCATCCTGTGGAATACATGTATACAATGACTCCACGTCAAAACTTACTAGGAAGTCTTGGGTGACATCGAATGGCATCCCATCCAGGATGCGTAGCAAGTCTTTCGTGTCTTCAACAAAAGATGGCATGGTTTTCACTAGCGGTTTCAAGAAGAAATCTACAAAGGTAGAGAGGGGTTCCAGAACAGACCCTATCCCCGAAATTATGGGTCTACCAGGTGGAGGAAAAACCCCCTTATGTATTTTGGGTAATACATAAAAGTAGGGGATGATAGGGTGTGCTGTGTAGAGGAACTGAGCCTCATGAGTGGTGATCCAGCCTTGCTCTAGGGCCTCGTCTGTCAGATTTTTTATGGTCAAAAGAAGTCTCTTGGTGGGATCCAGCTTAATTCGGCGATAAAAATTCGTGTTGCTCAGTTGTCTCTTACATTCTGATTGATATGCATCCACATCCATAATGACTGTTGCACCCCCTTTATCAGCAGACTTGATGACGATAGATCTATCATCAGCTAGCGACCGGAGGGCAAAACTTTCACTTTTGGATAAGTTAGAAAAAGAACGATTTTCATTCTGAAAAATAATCTCAGCATCTCTGAGGACAGCCCTCTCGAACGTCAGTACTTCAGGAGGGACCATATGGACGGGTGGAGAAAAAGTCGATTTGGGGCGTAGGCCAGTGTTGGACTCATTCTCTTGGTTTTCTTCTGGTTTATCTTTGAAAAAAGCCCGTAGTCTGACTTTTCTAAAGAACCCCGCCAGTTCTTGTCTTGTTTGAAAAGGGTCTCCTTTGTTTGTAGGAACATACCCAAGTCCTTTTTCAAGGACAGCGGTCTCATCTTTGTTGAGTATCCGTTTGCTCAGATTCACAATCAAGCTGTCGTGTTGCTTGGACCTGCTACTGGAGGATCTTTCAGATTGCTCCGTGTCCGAGATGCCGGAGGACTCCAATGTACACTGGGCTGTGCTGATCTTCTCCTTCCTCTGGACCGACGTGGGCCCTGCCCTAAAAAAGGCTGTTGTTGATAATTATCTTGATGAAATGGGCCTTGAAAGCCAGGATGAGGAAAAAAAGGCTGTGGATAATTGAAAGGACCAGGAGGCCACCATTGTGGTTGCTGTGGGCCCCCATAGAAGTTGCCTCTTCTTGGAC
Organism: Triturus cristatus; assembly: GCF_964204655.1. NCBI lineage: Eukaryota > Metazoa > Chordata > Amphibia > Caudata > Salamandridae > Triturus > Triturus cristatus. Next base: position 851,664,246 of record NC_140592.1, on the reverse strand, counting down.
CCCGTTTGTTCCAACTACGCCCTCTTGACGAAGGATTGCCACCGTGATCTGAGTCTGAGGAATCATTGTCACTCCCTGAAGTAGAATAGTTCGAACCGGGTCGTCTCCCTTGTTGGTTAAACACAGGGGGAGTGTAGGAGTCACTGGTGTAAGGATAGACCTTGGTCATAGAGAATTTGGCTAAATCCTTTTTAAATTTGACTATTTTGCTTGCCAGTATTGTATCCCTAAACTCCTTAGTAGTTTTATCCGTCTCTTTGGACTGTTTGTTAAAGCTGGACGTCACCAAAACCGATTTGATCTGGGACTCTAGGAGTTGGATCTCAACTAGGATGTTATCAGCTATCCTCTTGGCTGTTGTTATAATCAAAATGAGCCAATCTCGCGTGCAACGCCAAGCCACCAGAGACCAATCTTTCAAGAAACCTTTGTCATCTAGAAATAATCTTGGGGCATTGGTCACAATTAAGCCTGTGGGTGCGCAGTCAGACCGTAAATACTCGGTCATGATCGCCCCATGGACCTGTGTACGTGCATGTGTGCGTTTGAGGAAAAGCACCTTGTTCCAATCATCATCTTTGCAAGTTGTGGTATTGGATGGTAGATCAATAATGCTAGGTGTTTGCAAAATATCTAATGCTACTGCATCATCAAACGATAAACCTTGTCTCTCAGACATCACGAAACTTTGCTGTCAATTTCGAAGTGTAAAAATTCAGAAAGGGGTGTTATTAGGGCCCCAGAAGAAAGAAAGAATATAGGAAAAACGACCATCAGCCAAACACTGCAGGAGAAAGATGCACTCTCAGAAATCAACCAGCCAAAGAGCGTAACACATCCTAAATTTCAAGGATTCGGAAAAAAATCAGACCTACGGCGAATGCCGTTCTAACAATAATATCACAAAAAATTGGGTGGAGGTCTAAGGGAAAAATTTAAAGACCAGCAGGTTATGATTCCCCTAATTAACAATCTCACAACACTGAAACAACCTGGGTCTGGGACTGAGTGAAGAAAGTACACAAATAAGCCAAGGTAAACCCCGAAATAAAGGTGACAACTCTTATAAGAGAGCCGCTCCCAAAACAGGACCCATCAATCACTTAAGGTGGTTATTTGTTATTATCATCACCAAGAGAATGAGTCCAACACTGGCCTACGTCCCAAATCGACTTTTTCTCCACCCGTCCATATGGTCCCTCCTGAAGTACTGACGTTCGAGAGGGCTGTCCTCAGAGATGCTGAGATTATTTTTCAGAATGAAAATCGTTCTTTTTCTAACTTATCCAAAAGTGAAAGTTTTGCCCTCCGGTCGCTAGCTGATGATAGATCTATCGTCATCAAGTCTGCTGATAAAGGGGGTGCAACAGTCATTATGGATGTGGATGCATATCAATCAGAATGTAAGAGACAACTGAGCAACACGAATTTTTATCGCCGAATTAAGCTGGATCCCACCAAGAGACTTCTTTTGACCATAAAAAATCTGACAGACGAGGCCCTAGAGCAAGGCTGGATCACCACTCATGAGGCTCAGTTCCTCTACACAGCACACCCTATCATCCCCTACTTTTATGTATTACCCAAAATACATAAGGGGGTTTTTCCTCCACCTGGTAGACCCATAATTTCGGGGATAGGGTCTGTTCTGGAACCCCTCTCTACCTTTGTAGATTTCTTCTTGAAACCGCTAGTGAAAACCATGCCATCTTTTGTTGAAGACACGAAAGACTTGCTACGCATCCTGGATGGGATGCCATTCGATGTCACCCAAGACTTCCTAGTAAGTTTTGACGTGGAGTCATTGTATACATGTATTCCACAGGATGAGACATTAACAACTATAAGAACTCTCCTTGAAGGTGTCTCCCTGCAGAGTCCTACTCCAGTGGACTTCATTATGACCTGTGCTACCATAGCCATGAAAGAGAACTTCTTTAAGTTCGAGGAGGATCTCTTTTTACAAATCTCTGGGACTTCCATGGGGAGTATTTTCGCCCCATCTTTGGCGAATCTGTACGTCCACCAGATCGAGCAGACGAAGATCCTCGTTGACGCAAATCCGTTTCTAGGTCATATTTTGACCTGGAAGCGCTACATTGATGATATTTTTGTCATCTGGAGGGGCTCGATCGAGACAATCAGAGATTTCCACACCTGGTTGAACAACATGAACGATTTCCTTAAGTTCACTTGTGATTTTTCAAGAGAAGGCATATCCTTTTTGGATCTCCGGATTAGCCCTATTAATAACACTCTCGGCACTGAACTGTATAAGAAGCCTATGGCACGTAACTCCCTCCTCCATTTCCAGAGTCATCATCCGAGAGCTCTTAGGGAGAACCTTCCATTTGGACAATTTCTCCGCATTCGGCGGAATTGTTCTGAAATATCCAAGTACAATGAACATGCCTCCTTTCTGTCTATACAACTTCAGGAGAGACATTACCCTAAAAAGATCATTAAAACATCTATGAAACGAGCTAGGAACAACCATAGAGAGGCTCTGCTTGAGAGGAGAACACAGGGCCTCATCGAAGACAATAAGAGGATTACTTGCGTTAACACGTTTTGTAACTACTCAAATGCACTCAAGAAGAGCATCCTAAAAAACTGGAGGGTACTCAAAATTGAGGGTAGTTCTCTACCTCCTCCTCTTTTTGCTTTTAAAAGAGGCACGAATTTGAAAGACCAGTTGGTACATACTCGCCCTAAACTAATGAAGAACCCAGAATCCACTACACTGTGGGGTTTACCGCCAGTTGTGGGTCATTTCCCATGTGGGACCTGTTCAGTATGTCCACAAACTCGGCATACCACTGAAGTGGATATTGGGACAAGTAGACCTTGGTCCCTCAAAACACATACGAACTGCAACAGTGAAAGGGTGATCTATCTAATCAAATGCCCCTGCAACAAGAACTATGTAGGCATGACATCACGCAAGGTCAAAGTGAGAATTTCGGAGCACAAAAGCACCATTCGGTGCAAGAAAAGTGCAACTAAGCTCACTAACCATTTTTTATCAGTGGGTCATAAGGAGAACGAGCTACACTGGGTCATTCTTGAACAACCATGCATCCCCCCTCACATTACTGACATTCAGAAGTTCCTTTTTGTTAGAGAGCAGAGGTGGGTGCATAGACTTCACTCAGATACAGAGGGCTTGAATGACGAAATTCCTTGGCTGTTGCTATAATTCTTCCCTGTAACGAAGGTGTAGATAAGGATTTATCTACATATCAGATAGTTGATATGATTGGGAGGTCTTGTCATAGACATACTCACCTTATTGAGACTGTCTACAAATACCGATCTGTATGTGTATTGTACATTGGGCTCTCCCAGCTATGTTTGGGCGTAATGAGACACAACCTAGAGTGAAGCACTCTGGTCTTTCGCATTTGTAGGTTACGTGAAGTACTCTGGCTTTTCATATCTGCAGGTTACGACATCCACCACTCTTAACCCACTCGTTCGCTTTGAACATATATAGTATTATTCTAACTACACTACGTATGTGAGCGGGTAGGGCGTAGGACTTAGTGGTGTTTTGAGCGTTGTTACTGATACCACACATGTACACTGCGGGTGAATCACATACACCCTCATGTGGTTCTTTGACTCTTTTGCTATTATTTTTCACTCTTTTAAAAAAAAAATTTTCACAATATTATGGGTGTTACACACCACACACACATATTGTGAAGACGGGACTGCAGCCCATTTTTCTTATCTCTGCGCATGCGCTTGGTTTGGCGCTACAGGCGGCTGTATATTCCGAGCTAATTTTGCACTCGATTACTTATAGTAACACTATTTTGATGTTAGCGGGTAAACCTCGCTGTAGATTAGCTTCTGGAGTCTGCACATGCGTACCGCGATTTAGGGACTCTGGATTAATGATCGGGTCTCTGCGCATGTGCAGCACTTCCTAGTGCGGGCATTGCCGTGGCTACCTACATGGGTCCATCACACCTGAAGCGACTACGGAGCAAGACGGATAAATAGACAGTGCTCGCCCGTCCGCAGATACCTCCGGTCTTGATTCAAAGACCGCCCCGGGGTACCGACGGACGGGTGAGCGTATGCTTTGAATAGGTACTACTATTTTGAACTCTGATGCGTACCTAGTGGTTGTTTCCTCATTCAGCCACCTTAATCGTTGGACTTATTAGTCTCGCCGGTCTCGCGCTCTTGATAACATAGAGAGATCAGTTGTCTTGTGTAAATCAGTTAAAGTTTGCTCTTTCTGTTGGTAAGGACCTTTATGACCGATTAGGTGTTTGTCTCTACAGGATATATATATATATATATTTTTTCATGTGATATCTTCACTTGCCTAGCAACACCATTACAAGGGGAACGATATTAAACTCACATATCGTTCTCACTAGGCTTTTTCAATCTTTTTATTTCACTAACGTTTGGACTGACCATCACTTGCCATCCTTTGCACTGTATGGGTGTTTCTCAGGTTTTATACCATGCCTTCAAGAGGAGAGTTTTTTCAGGCATGATTAGATGTTACCTGTTTTCTCTCCATTTTGCTTTTATGTTTAGAGCGGGGCCCCTTTCCCTGAGTTGAGACCAGGTTGAGGCGAGGGCAGTGCCCACTAGTTATGGGTAAGTGTAATTCAATTTACTACATTGAATGCAATTCATCATGGATACATGTATGATTTAGGTCATTTAGGACTAATGACCCCTGACTATGTTTGTACACAACTGGCCATTGTATATATATTTTTTCACTTTCTTCCACAGGCATCCGGTTTTGATTGTTCCTGACCTGACCGGTGCGGTAGGATGAGTTTATTCACATACCTTTTTGTATATTTTGTTGACACGTTTTCACACTCAACCACAGCAGTAATCTAGGTCCTGACGAATGCCCTGATACATTTGATCTTGAGTGGGCAGAAACATGTTGACCGACCATGCTATGGACAATAGCATAATGACAAAACTATCTATGCCATATTGCCATTTTGCTTCTTAATCTTGACAAGGATCCTCTACCAATAAAGATTTTTTGAGCATCCTTAGTCATTTTTAAATTCACTTTATTATTTTTACTGCTGCTTTTAGGATCTCCCATTCTGGCTCCTTAGGTAGGATTTCATCACAGATATCATCCGTGAGGGATCAGGTGACCATCCTCCTTTGGTGCTTCTTCTATGCTAGTGACCGGTTCACTGCTTCATGAACTGGTCCAGCAGGTTGGAGCCGGCAGACCCAGATGATAATAACAAATAACCACCTTAAGTGATTGATGGGTCCTGTTTTGGGAGCGGCTCTCTTATAAGAGTTGTCACCTTTATTTCGGGGTTTACCTTGGCTTATTTGTGTACTTTCTTCACTCAGTCCCAGACCCAGGTTGTTTCAGTGTTGTGAGATTGTTAATTAGGGGAATCATAACCTGCTGGTCTTTAAATTTTTCCCTTAGACCTCCACCCAATTTTTTGTGATATTTATGTCTAGTGATCTCCCATCTATGATCTGCTCATCAGCCTAGTGCTCTGTGGCACTGTCTAGTGATAGCCTGGGCCTCTCTTGGGATGTGCTGATCAGTGAAGCCACCTGCTGGCCAGTCTAGGGTTATCTTGACTGGACTGGTCTGACTAATGATGTCTGGCCTGGTGTGCAATGCCCTTTAGGGCCAGCAGAATGAGAAGCAGAAGAAAGGTTATGATTGCAAATATTGTTATTGTTTATTTTCCAGAAATCAGATGCAGGAGGATAAGCTCTTCCCACTCATTAGAGCTCTCTTTTCCCAAATAAGGTACCCATTGTTATTATCATAGGAGAGCCTCTGTCCACATTATACAAAGAAACAGCTTTGGTAGGTTCATCGGATATTGATGGAAAACAAAATGATGCTCTCTTGTTTAAACGTGGCCATCTTAATCTACTTTTTACAAGAAGCCTGCTTCTGAATACTTCTAAGCCACCCAGCTAATCCTTATGTTGTGAGATCAAGTACAGAGATAGTATGCAGAACATGTTTGATGGGAAGAGGGTGTCTATGCCCTTGCAACACTTCTCTTAGAGAAGGGCCTGGGTACCACTATTTATGTAAGTGTAATATTGTGTGAACCTTATTTCTGCTTTGCCTATCACGTATAATATTTGTATTCCATTCACTTATGCAAATCGTATAACTTTGGCATGTAGGAGGCTTGGGCCCAGATTTACAAAGAGTTGATGTAACGCAAGGTAGCAAGCAAATTTGCTGTGCTGTGTTGTGTGACCTGGAGAGAGCAGAACTTTATATTTCAATCCCTCTGCTCTATTCATACCCTCAAAGAGCTATTCCTTAGCTGGTTACTCGGAGCATTGCAGGATGCTTATAACAAACCCACTGGTACTTCCTCGATCAGGAGCTTTTTCTTACTCATGTTGAGACTCTTCCTTGTGTTCAGGGGTTGTGGGTGCCATTGGTGGTGGCAATAGTAAAACTCCACAGACCTCATAGTGTATATCCCATCAGGGTTTGGCTGTCATCAGAATGCTCCCTTTGCCTCAGAATATTAATGTCCCAGTCCCTTTCAACTTCTCATGAACCTCTGTTTGTTTTGTTTCGGTGGTATTCAGAATATTAATCATTACCTTGTCTTTGCATATTCTAGCATCTCCATAATCCGATTTTGATAAAAGGGAGAAACATCTTCCTCTTCCAACCTGCCCCCGGGACCCGTTGAGGCTGATCTGGTTCGTGCAGATGGTGCTATGCAGGAATTCCCATCATAAAAGCCAGCACACAGCTTAATCTTTCAGTCCAAGCCCTAGTATGATCAGTGACGCAGCTTTAGAGTCATCTTGTTCTTCTTTTCTGGTGACTGCTTCCAATTTGCTCTACAGGCGGGATATTGATTTACAAGTCATGTTGAGAGCTTCATTAACAGAGGTTACATTCTTGCTTGATATTAGGTCCGACGGATGTAAAAACTGAGTCTTTACCTCTTCTCTCCATTTATTCCTTGTTGTCCTCTTGGTTCTTCAGCTCCTCTGGTCTGTAACATCAGGTGTCAAGGTCCAAAGACCAGTCGGAACAGCTGTTATTTTGGTTTATCTCCTTCTGTTTTTCGATTATGATGAGTTTTAAAACAATTCTCAGTGTAGTTAAGAAATTTGTCACAGTTGTTTTTCCAAATTATGTTAAATAATTTCTGAATGTTATCTTGTTTAATTATTTAAGCTTTTATGTGTAAAACGAACTCTTTTACTGCAGAGAAATGAAGAACTACTACTTGTTATTTACTAAAAAGAACAACAAACACTGTGAAGAATGTACTGTCCACACATAAGTCCTAAAATGTAATAAGTCTATTTATTGAAGTCCAGGGGGCATATGTATCAAAGGATTTTGTATTCGCAAACGCTGCGAATTGCAAAAAAACAGCGTTTGCGAATACAAAATCGCAAAAGGAGATTTATGAGGCATTTCAGCCTCGCAATCTCAAGGAATCGCTAAATTTGCGATTTCTTAAGTTTGCGTAAGCATTTAAGAAATCACAAATTGCGATTTCTTAAATGCAATGTAACACGCACCCAAGTTGTGCGATTTCTCCTTAAGAAATCGCAAATTACCACCAACTTCAAGTTGGTGGTAAGTTGCGATTTCTTTGAAATATGCACTTTTTTGCATATTTCAAAGTGCCATGTGGTGCACATACATGCCCTTAGGGCATGTATGTGCGCCATATGTGCACACATGCTGATTTCAGGGGTGCATCATGACACCCTTGCACCTTTGAAAATATTCTCAATTTGCGATTAGCAAATAGTGATTCGCAAATTGAGAAGGACTTCCCATTCATTGCTATGGGCCTCCTGGCCCATAGGAATGAATGGGAAGGTATTCCTTAATTGCGATTTCGCAATTTGCTAATCGCAATTAAGGAATTTTAAGAAATCGCAAAATTTGTTTTTTAAATACATCCCGTTTTGCAATTCCATCCCGTTTTGCAATTCTCAAATAGCGATTCTCAAAAAATCGCTATTTGAGAATCGCAAATGGAGGTGATGATACATATGCCCCTTGGTTCCTTAAATACCAAACCCCACCAGGAGCTAAGTGCTGATGTAGTTCAGCCCTTCTCTCAGTAAACCCCCTAACTAATTACTGGTGGAAAAGCCCCAGTCAGTTTTCTGATGCATGCTTCACTCATACAACAAATACCTTTCATCTAGATACACAAACAGATTTGGCATTTTTAGAAGGTTGAGCAAGATTCAAGCACTCTGGATTGAGCAGCAGTTAGCCGTTCCAGCATTATTCCTTTTGTACAAATAAGCTGTCAAAAAACATAACAAGATGTTGGGATCGCTCTGCACTTTGCAGCTGTGTAAATATGTACACTCTGTAGCTGAGATGTGTAACGTCCTGTACCGGAGGTTGGTTGGATTCTATGGAGAGACTGCTCCACTAGCAGTCAATCAGCAGACAGGGAGTGCCATGAGGCTAGCTGATCCTGGAACCTTTCCAGGATGATTTTATGTTACCTCTTATCTGAATTATGTTAGAGCCCAAGTACTGAGCACACTGTGTGGTGACTCCCTCCAATGTGTACGCTGATCAAGCTCTTCTTTGCAATTCTGCTGAAGGGAGTACAGTTTGACTTATTAGTCTGGTTGCCCCATTCATGGGCCCTCAGACTACGGTCCCAATTTAGAGGCTTGTGGTAAATTCTGATCCCTGTGCAAATCAGAATTCCAAGTAGTGCATTAAATATCACATCTCACATTTTTCCCCAGACAGATGTGGCCAACAAAATCCTGGCAAAATTTTATCGGGAGAAAACAGCTGGAAAAAAGGGTAAAACATGTGGAATTGGGTACGTAAACAGCACTTCCATGAGTTACGCTTCATTCGCACTCGAAAGACTTGGTATAAGAGATATTTACTGCATCAGTAAATACCCTACGTGCAGCTGACAATATTTAGCAGACATAGTAAACACCACACCATATTGCCATATCGCTCACTATTTGAAATGAGGTCCTTTTTGCACATCTTTCCTTACTCAAAATGAAGACTAATTTGGAGAACTGCAAAGGAACGGTACAGTTATGAGTGCCATATCCCTGGTACCTTGGTTACCATTTGTCCATTTGCAGTTTCAACTTGATTGACATGAATTATATTCTCTTCTGGCATGATAGCTCAATGAGATGAATGTTTGGTGCTAAAACATGACTTGTGCTGGAAATTACACATTTAAATCGCTGGTAGGCTGGCTCACTCTTCCATCCTCCTAAGGTTGATAAATTGAGGACATTAAGGGGACGGCTGTTTTTTCGATTTTAATAGCAGTTGTTCAGACCGCCTCTCGCTATTGCTCTAGTCAGGAGACCGCGTGACAAGCAGGCAGTGATCCAACTATCGCATTTCGATATGACTGCCGTGCGGGTGGGCGGAAAGTGCTCCGTATCACGACGGCTTGTGCTGCGGCCATGGAAAAGTGCTGCAGCACAAGTCGGCATGGTACGGAGCACCTCCTGCACTTCCATAGACCATTTGCCATGCTCCGTGTCGTGCATGGAACACAGTGCATGGAGGTAAGTGGGGGAATACATGTGCCCCCAGTGCCACTTTACAGTGGTCCTCGATGGACAGGGCCCTTTTTGGGGGCCTTCTCATCTCTTTCCGACAGCCTTTTCATGGCGGTCTTCCAGCCATGAAAAGGCTTTCGGAAAAGGACATCGTAATCCCGACGGCATTGCCTGCCTCGGCACTGCCACCATTCAGAGATACAACTCCTACCACCACCCCTTCAGGATCTCTGATTCTGGAGGAGGTGGCGGTCTACTCTCCGATCACTCCTTATACGACTTCCGTAATTGTAATCCGGAGGTCGGACCAATGGGCTGTGGGCAGTCAGACCACCACTGACAGCCTGTGTTATTTGCAAGATTAAAAGCAGCAGAAATGTGGTAAAACAGGTTCTTGTGGATAAAGAATGGGTTCTTTTGTAAATTATCTTGATCCATGTTTTACATGGAGAGACATACATATGTGATTTAGTTGGGTGAATGGTCGCTGTCTGAGTTAACTGGCTTTTAGCCTGATTCACAATGGTAAACTTACACTTTTGCGTAAGTTTACTCTCTTTTGGTATTCACAAACTACGATTGTTGAACCTGGCCCATTTGCAGGTTTATCCCCAAACCTTTTGCCTCTTATTTTTCTGACCTGTTTTTGTTGGCTTTAGGACGCTGTGCACTTTACCACTACTGATCAGTGCCTAAGTGCATATGCTCTCTGTGTAAATTATAAATTCTGATTGGTTATCCATGATTGGCATATTTGATTTACTGGTAAGTCCCTAGTAGAGTGCTCTATGTGTGCCAAGGGCCTGAAAATCAAATGGTACTAGTGAGCCTATACTATACAGGGGTTATTGTCCCCAGATTACCTGCCTTTGAGGATTCGAGTTATCAAAACTTGTAGTGGTAACGTCACTGCTCAACACATTATTTTCATCCAGCATGAAAAGACTTATTTGAAAGATACAGACTCAATGCTATTGACCAGAAAGTTATGTCATTCTGGGATTACAGCCTAGATACACTGAGCATGATTCTAGAATTCCTTATATACATTATTCCATATAAACTCTACAAGAAACCCGTTTATAAAGTCTATGCGTCATTGAGTGACTGTCATCTGGAACAACAACGGTACTTGGGCACTGTACACCCCACCCAGCCGTGCTCCCCTTAGAATGTGAATGGTTCTCTGTGCAAGACGGAGCAAGGTGTCAATGCATGTGATGTGCAGTCCTCCAATACCACTTCCCAGAGCACTGGACCAGTGGGGCCACAGCATGAGATACACCTGACAGTATTATATCCTATTCTACGGGCATTAGCAATTCATCGCAACATCAACTGACTCACTGGTCCCAAGGATCATGTACTTAGGATTGCTTCCTCTTTTATAGCAGAACTGGAAGGCATAGTGATAGACCCTGACTAGGGTGAAAGCATCACTCAGGCAGATATTGGCTTTTTCAGTAGACATGGGAGGTAGCCCCAATTGGGTTCATGTGAACTTAGAATATTTCAAATCTAGGAATCACATCATTGATAGGAAAGGGTTTGGGCAGTCTCATATTTGGATCAGGAAAGCCATTATTACAAAAGCTAACTACTTCTCAAATGTTTAGCAAGGCACAAAGCTCATGGTTTCAGGCAAATGTCTAATAGTATTATTTCAATTTTATATCCTAGCTCCGGGTGGAGGATTAGGACCTCCAGGAGAGGCATGTGAGCTCCTCGATCCCATCATGTTGTGTTATGTTGTTCTCACATATACAGCACGGTCTACCATTTCCTTGCCATAGTTGCAAAATCTTTAACTTGCCACCCTGTGCTCTGATAAACTGGGAATACTATCAATCAATGATGTAAGAAATATTTTGGGTGTTTGAATGTATGAGAGTAGTAGATAGTATGTTTAATGCTTGGATTAAAAGTGGTTGTATAGATTGGTGTGAAGGTAAATTCCCATCGCTCTTGAGAGATCATTGTAGTGTTTTTTGTGGATATGTCAAAGGCCTCTTGTGTTAGTCCTGAATTGGGTTGTTGGTTGTCTATTGTTTGGCCAGGGTTGGGTGTTCTCAATCTATGCATCATGATGCCAGTAGTTATTTATGATGCATTGTTGTGAGTGTGAGGGATGGTGTGTCATCCTGGTTGCAGAATATTGAGTTCTAAATATCAGTGCTTGTGTATACCAACTCCTCTATATAATCGTGCTCTATGTTGGCATGTTAAACAGATCTGTAGTTAAATTGTTAATCCATATTTCCCCAGGTATTCTTTCCTTTATGATATAGTAGTCATCATTTTGGAGTCTTTAAATGGACAGGTCGAAATTGCTATTGCCAATAGTTTGTTTGGGTGCCTATGCAAAATGTATTGGAGTGCTCCTACAGTGTATGTTACTATGGCACCCGACAGTGTTGTTAGTTGACAGCATTTATGCCAACTACATAGCATTGATGTTATATTAGGTAGAGGGAGGGTTGGACATCATTCTGGTTGAATACATTCATATCCTGATGATGGGAGGTGATAGGACTTCAGGTGAAATTCCTGATGTGGAATACTATGCAGTAAAAGCCATGCTTACTTGGGGGTGATTTGCACAAAAGATCAGTGTCTTGACTACAGAAATCAGCGCCAGACTCTGTATTGAGGGCTGATAATGTTCTCTGCTCTGCAGACTCAGAGGCTTAACATTCACTAGCCAAGGCAGTAGTATACACATTGAGGGATTATTCTATCACTCCAACTGTGCTGTGTGGCAAAAGTATGAATTCAGAGCTTGCTACAAAATCAGGCGTCATACCAATCATCTTTATTGGTAAAATGTAAAATAGGAGCTGTTTCATGACGAAGGTCACAAGGTGAAGAGAAAGCAACACTGCCAAATGTGCAGACCAATGGTAGTCTGGATGAATACGGTTCGGAAATAAATGTAAACATTTCTTAGTACAAGAGAGAAGACTGGACTTTCAGTGCTAGCAGGCAGTGGCAATATGATACACTCCAGTCTTGCTTCTGAACTGGATTCTGGGGTTTCCGAAGGAGGGCTTTTATGTAAATGATAATTAATCTATTTGGCCTTGTTCCAACACACCTGCTTTCATAAGACAAGTCTGAATCACAATAAATGTCAAGGAGCTTTTCCTCTCTACTTCCGATAGAAACACAGGCAGCAACTAAGGTACATGCAACGGGAAACAGCCCTGGACTTGGATTATTTCCAGGCGACATCTTCAGCAAGGACCTACCATTTAAATGTCTCTGCTGTTGATTTTCCTAAAGCCTATGAAGTGTATTGTGAAAGATGTGCAGTGCTTTTTTTGTCTTCCTTGAGGTCTTTAGCAGTTGTGACCCTGTTGATTTCCCTAAAGTGTTTCACACAGGGGGAAGGGGGACATCGGTGAGTAGGGGATGGATAAGTGAAAGGAGAGCATGCAGAGAGAGACAAAGAAAATCATTGGGAAAAGCAAGGAAACACATACAATCCCATGGAGTGCAGAATACAAAAAAAGAGTCCTCTCAAGAATGCAGTGGAATGACGCAGCTCATCCAGTCAGAACTCTGTGAGTCGTAATGCTTCTGGGCAAGACAAATATAAGAATAGGGAGAAAACCATCAAATCAAGAGCAGACAGCTGAGACAGACAACAAAGGCATCCAATCATGAGGAAGGGTCTGACACAAAGACGAGGCTTAATATAGGTTATGTATTGGAAACAAGAGCTTACAGACAAGAGTCAAGACCTAAAACAGCACTAATCCCCTACCACCGTATTATAGTTTTGATTTTAAAGACATTTTAAGGCAGTAAAAGGGAACTAAACCATAACTGCATTGAGTATGGCACATGTCCTATGAAAAAACGCACATTTATTTAACTACATGTGCTTTTGGTGATTTTTACCTATGATCTCAGGTTCTGTCTGGGTACGGTGCACCAAGATATGACGATTGTTCTCTTGCAACCCTGGGACTCTGCTTGTCGCTTATTGTATCCTAAGCTATCAATGGTTTTGTCATTGTGAGCAAATGCACTATTGGTTTATGTGTGAAATGTCGAGAGAAATTTATGTGTGAAATGTCCAGAGAAATATAAAACTAATGAATTTCAATTTTTTTGCTGCAACCGCAACAATTGGTGTAATCTGTAGCGCCTCTGTAGTCTATGAAGCCAATGTTAAATCGTTTACATAACTGGTACCTGTAGTCTGTTACTTTCTTTGCACAGTGCCCTGTTTTTCCATGTTGCCCTATATAAGTTTCAATATGTGCTTGCATACATACATATAAACATACATATATAGATCTAAGCCTTTCTGTGTAAGCTCTTCTTAATTTCTTTGTTTTAATGCTTCCATCTCTCTGTTTGTGTGCCTGCCTCTGTTTTTGGCTGGCTCGCATGTGTTTGTGTCTGCTTATCTCTGTGTGGTTTCATTTCTGAGCACAGCCACCTGCTAAATGGCTCTTATTTTCACATCAGTTCTCAGCAACACAGAAAAACACATTGCTAGAAAGATATTTATTATATAATAGAATCTTTTGAAAACTTGTTGGCACAGCCTATGTTTTTTAACATATTTTGATTCTCAGTTAAACAGACTCTTTTTATGTCTGTGTTTAGCAATTAGTTAATGCTGTGTTTTTTATACCCCAGCTTCAAAAATTATGTTTGCCAGTGTTAAACCTGGTACCATTGGCGTGAGTCTCCCTTCCATTTTTTTACTGATTGCCTCCTCTGTTTTTGATATGTTTTGCTGGTTTAGATGCTTTGGGCACTGTGCCACTGCTATTCAGTGCCACAGTGCAAATGCCCCCTATTTTAAATTGATGTATTGATTAGTGACTCCATGACTGGGTTATTTGATTTACTTGTCAGACCCTAGTACAGTGCACCATGTGTGCCCAGGGCTTGTAAATCAAATACTGCTGGTGGGCTTGCAGTACTGGTTGTGCCACCCACAGAAGCAGCTTGTAAAGTGTGTCTCAGGCCTGCCATTGCAGAGCCTGTGTGCAGTCTCTGACTGCCATGTCGACTTGGCAAGTGCACCCATTTTCCAGTCCCTAAACCTTCCCTTATCTTCATATCAGACACCCCTAAGGTAGGCCCAAGTGTAGCGTGCATTGTAAGTATAAGGTAGGACATGCCCTGGTGTGTGTGGCATGTCCTAATAGTGAATTACAGCCATTTTTTGTTTTTCACTATTGCAAGGCTACCTTTTCCCCATACGCCAGAATGGGCAGTTTGATTATTACATCTTATAATCCTAACTGACTCAGGGAACTAGGTAGAAATTCGAGTTTATTGTGCCTGAACTCAGAATGATAAAATACATCTTTTAGTGAAGTTGGTTTTAACATTCTGTGTTTGAAAATACCACTTTTAGAAAGTAGGTATTTTCTTGCTTAGCTGTCCAAGCCTGCCTCTGCTAGGTTGTGTATTGTGTGTCTGGAGTTTGAGTGACAGGGGCTGGGGGATTCCAAGAGACAGGGTGAGTCAGCACAGGGCTGAATAGAGAGATCTGCATGTAGATGGGTGGGAGGAGCTGCACCTGGGACCTGAAGAGGGCGGTGCCTTCCCTCCACAATGCTGGCTCCACCTCCTGTGGTGCGTCTGATGACCCTGGCCTACACTGTGAAAGGAAAGAAGGAGTCTTGTCAACAAAGTGCTCCAGGACTGACCAGAACTGGTTTGGACTAGGCAAAGGCCTCTCTGCCTTCAGAGAACAAAGAGAATAGTAGTATAAATATGGGGACCCAGACTCCAAGACTTTAGATCACTTCTGGGAACAAGACGCACCTTTTGCCAAGGAGAAGAACCAAGGAAGCTGCAGGAGTTTGGACTGCCCCTCTGCCAGTATGCTGATTGCTGGGATGGACTGCAGTGCTCTCTTCATTGCCAAGGAAAGGAGAAGGAACTTTTAAAGAACTTTCATCATCTTGTAGAATATTACTCCAAGGGCGTGATTTGAGCTTGCCTCCTGACCGAAGTCTCAGGGATACCAGACTTCACCCCTTCTGTTTGCCTGCATCTGGAACTTGCTGTTCTAGTGCTACAGCGGGAATTTGCAATACAGACGCCGGCGAGCGACGCCGTAATCTGCAACGAAGACGTGAGCGCTGCTCCGACTTGCAACATAGACACAACTCTGGCCGCCATGCCACATCGACGCCAGCAAATGATATCGTAAGCTTGCCATAGCCGTGAGCGCTGCTCCGACTTGCGACGCCGGCCCGACGCCTGCTGCTGTGCCGCATCGACTCCGAAACCGACATCATCGCGGAACCGATCGTTGACGTGGATGGTCAAGAATCCATCGACATCGTGACATCGTACGGAACCGTGGTTTTGGCGCCATCGTGACATCACCTCCTCTCCGGTCAGGAAACGACGCCTCCCCTGCCTGCGCAAGCATCCAAGTCCTGACGCATCATCTCCCCTGAAGCAAGGAACCAGCGCCGTGACGCGCCAACGACGCCGCATCTCCCCGACGACGTGAGCTGTCTTTGTTTTCACTTTTCCAAGGTACTGTTCCTTGTAGGTCTGTTTTGACTCCAGGCCCGACGCCGCACTCCTCGCGGTCGGCGCCGTACTTTGGGATTTCTTTGACCTTGACGTTGTGATAATTCCCGTTGGAGTTATCTGTTCCTAAAGACTATTTTTTAAGTGAACTATTTCTACCAGCTTGAAGAATTCTTATTGAGTACAGTAGTGTGGATTTTTGTCGTTTATGGTCTTGTGATAAGTCTATATAAAGAATACTTATTTTTCATAAAATCTGTTTGGTGTCCATCTGTAGTGTTTCCACTGTATTACTGTATGTGTTCACAAATGCTTAACACACTGCCTCTGAGATAAGCCTGTCTGCTCGTGACAAGCTACCAAGGGGTTTATCCAATAGTGTAATCCCTTTTCCCTGACTTAGAAGCAAGGGTCCCTATTTGGTCAAAGGTGTATACCATTGCCAACTAGAGACCCCCAGTTCTAACATTAGTGGCAGCGGTGAGGATTTGGACCAGCATTTGTGACTCATAGACAGTAATTGGTGTACACCACTAGTGAGTGCAGACCAAACGCGACCACATACTTTTTGCGTAGAATTTGTTTTCCTTGGACTGTTATTTTTTTCCTGAGAACTGCCAATTCTTACTGCCATGAGTAAACCAGCATCAGTTGCATCTATGGATCTAGATTTTGAGGAAGAGAGGTTGGAAACCTACACTTTGAAACAGCTCAAGCATCTCTGCAAGAAATTGAAAGTTATTACACCAGGCATTTCTAAAAAGGATGATTCCGTAAAGGCGCTGATGGCCTGGGTAGAAGCAAGAAATGTACCTGATCTTGTGGTGGAACCAGCTGGGGATGCAGACGGCCAACTGGATAGGCCAATGTTTCCAGTTAGGGAAGGGGTACCGTCCCCACCTGGCAGTAGCATCTCTTCCAAAGACCTGTCCCCCAGAGAGCTGGAAGACAGGGAGAGAAATAGGGCATACAAGCTGGAGATGGCTAAGCTTAATATGGAGGGTCAGAGGGAAATAGAGAATAACAGGTTGTCCTTGGAGAGAGAGAGAATGAGAATGGAGGATGAGAGGATTTTGAGGGAGTTAGAGATCAAGGGAAAGGGCTTAGAGATCAATCCCTCTGGTGGCAGCGCACCATCTGTGCCTTCAGAAGGCAGGGTATATATCCCCAAGGATGTCATCAAAGATTTTCATAAGCATGAGGATATTGGGCAGTGGTTTGCAGCCTATGAGATAGCAATGTTGGTCCACTCGGTCCCTGAGAAGGATTGGGGAGCTGTGTTGTGGGGCCGCTTTGTGAGTGAAGGGAGGGATACTTTGTTAGACCTACCAAGTGAACATAGGATGTCTTATGCCCACATGAAGGAAGCCCTGATGACAAGGTATGGTTTGACCCCAGAGCTCTATAGACAGAGATTTGGGAATTGTAAGAAGCTGGAGGGAACCACTTGTGTAGAATATGTATCTTTGTTTTGCAGAGGTATGGATGGTTGGGTGAAGGGCAGCAAAGTGGATACTTTTGAAGCGCTCTATGATTTGTTTGCATGGGAACATTTGTCTGCTAATTGTTTTCCAGAGCTACGTCAGCACCTTATTGATAGCAAGTTGACTAACCCTAGTAAGCTTGCTGAGGAGGCGGACCGCTGGGTCAGTATCAGGGTCCACAAGGGTCATGTGGGAGACTCAGCCAAAGGTGGGCAGAGTCCCCAGCAGAAGAGTGGAGGGGACAAGGGGAAACAGAGGGAGTTCCAGAAAGGGCCCCAAAGTAATTCCCAAGGGAACCAAGGGAAGGGTTCCCAACCTCCCCCTGAGAAAAAGTAAGAGCCACCGACAGGTAAACCTGTTCACAGGGGGCCTGCTACATGCTTTCAGTGTAAGCAAGTGGGACACCATTGGTATGATCCCCAGTGTCCCCTAAAGGGTCAGTATGCGCCACCCCGTGCACCACCCCATCGGATGGCCAGTGTAGCCTTGAGTGGGGAGGAGATGGGTGCCCAAGGTGGGTGGGGTCCCGCAGAGATGTCCCTTACCTCTTTAGGAGACTTTGAGATGGTCCCTAAAGCTCAACTGCCTGATAACACTAAAAATACAGGCAGTGGGTGACCATCAATGGCCGTGGAGTGGAGGCTCTTAGAGACACCGGAGCCAGTGTGACAGCTGTCAGGTGTCACTTGGTGTCTGAAGAGCAGGTAGTCCCCAATGCATTCTTCCCAGTTGTTGCCACTGACAACATAGAGAGCCGCTGCAAGGTGGCTCAGGTTCCCTTTGAGTGGGGGGTCTCTGGTACTCTTCAAGTAGCTGTGAGGCCAGCCATGCCTGTGGATTGTCTGTTGGACAATGATTTAGAAAACTCCCCGTGGGCTAAGGTGGAGAAGAAGGCTCATTTGGAGATGTTGGGTCTGCCTGAGTGGGCGTGTGTAACCACTCAGTCTATCACAGCCAGTAAGGGTGTTGAAGAGATCCTGGAGCCTGAAAGTATGGCCCAGGGACCTGCCTTAAAGAGAAGAGGCTGGGGGTGCGGGAAACCAGCCCCCATTGTTCCCACGGTCCAGGAGGAGGCAGACCTTGAGGGGGATGCCCTGGAACCTACAGGGGAGCAAGTTGCTGAACTGGGTGACCTGCCTGAGCTGATCTATTGGCAGCAAGAAGGAGGACCCTCCAGGGAGGAATTTTGTGCAGAGCAGAAGAAGTGCCTTTCTCTTGTGCTTTTGTGGCAACAGGCCACAAACCAGCAGCAGGTGATCACTCTGTATCACATTGGATCTACTGGGAGAACGACCTCCTGTATAGCGAGCCTAAGGTTGCTGAGCCTGGGTCAGCCCGTTTGCTGGTGGTACCCCAGCGCTTCAGAGCCTTCCTACTGGGGTTGGCTCATGATGTACCTTTAGCTGGACATCTGGGGCAGGGCAAGACCTTTGAACGGCTTGTCACCCACTTTTATTGGCCCCAGATGCGGAAGAGTTCACACACTCATTTTAGGACTTGTCAAACTTGCCAGGCAAGTGGGAAAAGTGGAAGGAAGCACAAGGCTCCTCTCCAACCTTTCCCTGTAGTCAGTACCCCTTTTGAACGGGTGGGCATTGACATTGTGGGGCCACTGGACCCCAAGACAGACATGGGCAACATGTTTATCCTGGTCTTGGTGGACCATGCTACCCGGTACCCGGAAGCCATCCCGCTCAAGACAGTGACGGCCCCTGTGGTGAGTCGTGCACTGATGGGGATTTTCTCCCGTGTAGGGTTCCCCAGAGAGGTGGTGTCTGACAGAGGTACCAACTTCATTTCCAGTTATATGAAGTCCCAGTGGAAGGAGTGTGGTGTTACATACACGTTCACCACTCCTTACCACACCCAAGGAAATGGGCTGGTTGAGAGATTCAACCGGACCCTTAAAGGTATGATTATGGGTCTTGAGGAACCTATGAGGTGTAAGTGGGACGTCCTCTTGCCATGTCTTCTTTTTGCTTACCATTAGGTGCCACAAAAGTCCCTAGGGTTCAGCCCCTTTGAACTGTTGTATGGACACCCGGTAAGAGGACCTTTTAGTCTGGTCAAGGAAGGCTGGGAGCAATCTCCCAGGAAACCTCCCCAGGATGTATACAGTTACATGCTGGCCTTCAGGAACCAGACTCGGCGATTCAGACAGCTCGCTCAGGCGGATCTGGAAGCCAGCCAGGAGAACATGAAGTGGTGGTACGATCAGAATGCCACTCTGATTGAGCTTCAACCTGGACAGAAAGTTTGGGTCATGGCCCCTATAGAGCCTTGTGCGCTCCAGGACAGGTGGACCGAACCATTTAAGGTGGTGAAGCACAAGAGTGATGTCACCTATTGGGTGAACTTGCGGTCTCCCAGGAACCCTTTGCAGGTCCTGCATGTTAACTGCCTGAAGCCCCACTTAGAAAGGTCTGAATTGGGTATGCTCCTAGCGACAGATGATGGGATGGAGGAGGAGACAGAGCCTCTTCCTGACCTCCTGTCTAAAACAGAGCAAGATGGGTCAGTGGATGGGGTCAGCCTCTCTGCCACACTGACCCCTGATCAGCAGGAAGATTGTCGCCAACTGTTGGGACAATTCTTTGATTTGTTTTCCTTGATTCCTGGAATCACTTAGTGGTGCGTCCATGATGTGGACACTGGGGACGGTCCTCCTGTGAAGCACAAGGCTTACAGAGTGACTGACAAGGTCAGAACTTACATCAAGGAGGAAGTCTCCAAGATGTTTGCCTTAGGGGTGATTGAGTCCTCTAACAGTTCTTGGGCCAGCCCAGTGGTTTTGGTCCCAAAGGATGCCGCTCCTGCTGTCACACCCGAACTCCGGTTCTGTGTGGACTACCGAGGACTCAATTCAGTCACCAAGACTGACGCGCACCCCATCCCCAGAGATGATGAGCTCATTGATCGGTTAGGGGCTGCACAGTACCTCAGTACGTTTGATTTGACGTCTGGGTACTGGCAGAGCGCCTTGACTGATGGGGCTAAAGAGAGGTCAGCATTCTCCACACCAGATGGACACTACCAATTCCGGGTTATGCCCTTTGGGATGAAGAATGCCCCTGCCACCTTTCAGAGGTTGGTCAACCAGGTGTTGGCTGGGATGGAGGATTTCAGTGCCGCCTACCTGGATGACATTGTAGTGTTCAGCGCCAGTTGGGAAGAACATCTGCGCCACCTCTGGGAAGTGTTGAGGGCACTGCGAAAGGCAGGCCTCACGATCAAGGTGTGTAAGTGCCAGATCGGGCAGGGTTCCGTGGTGTACTTGGGGCACCAGGTAGGGAGCGGCCAGGTGGCGCCCCTACAACCCAAGATTGATACCATCCTGGCATGGGAACCCCCAAAGACTCAGACACAGGTGAGAGCCTTTTTAGGACTCACGGGGTACTACAGGAGGTTTGTCAAGGGGTATGGCAACATTGTTGCACCCTTGACTGAGCTGACTTCCGGGAAGCAGCCCAAGAAAGTGAACTGGACTGACACCTGTCAGATGGCTTTTGACGCCCTGAAGACTGCCTTTGTGCACAGCACCCGTGCTTCAGGCGCCCAACTTCTCAAAGGAATTCATTGTTCAAACAGACGCTTCAGAGCATAGTATGGGGGCTGTTCTATCACAGTTCAATGAATAGGGCCTAGACCAACCTGTAGCCTTCATCCGTAGGAGGTTACTTCCACGGGAACAGAGGTGGAGTGCAATTGAGCGTGAGGCTTTTGCTGTGGTCTGGACGCTGCAGAAGTTGAGACCATACCTGTTTGGCACTCACTTCCGGGTTCAGACTGACCACAGGCCCCTCACATGGTTGATGCAGATGAAGGGTGAGAACCCAAAGTTGTTCAGTTGGTCCATTTCCCTACAGGGGACGGACTTTACGGTGGAACACCACCCTGGTACAGAACACGCCAATGCTGATGGTTCGTCCAGATTTTTCTGCCTTAGTGAAGAGAACTCCCAAGGGGAAGTGTAGTTCTCCCCACATTTCAGCTGGAGGGGACACGTGTTAGACCTGGCACCATTGGCGTGAGTCTCCCTTCCATTTTTACTGGTTGCCTCCTCTGATTTTGATATGTTTTGCTGGTTTAGATGATTTGGGCACTGTGCCACTGCTATTCAGTGCCACAGTGCAAATGCCCCCATGTTAAATTGATGTATTGATTAGTGACTCCATGATTGGGTTATTTGATTTACTTGTCAGACCCTAGTACAGTGCACCATGTGTGTGCAGGACTTGTAAATCAAATGCTGCTGGTGGGCTTGCAGCACTGGTTGTGCCACCCACAGGAGCAGCTTGTAAAGTGTGTCTCAGGCCTGCCATTGTAGAGCCTGTGTGCAGTCTCTGACTGCCATGTCGACTTGGCAAGTGCACCCACTTGTCAGTCCCTAAACCTTCCCTTATCTTCATATCAGACACCCCTAAGGTAGGCCCAAGGGCAGGGTGCATGGTGAGTATAAGGTAGGACATGCCCTGGTGTGTGTGGTATGTCCTAATAGTGAATTACAGCCATTTTTGTTTTTCACTATTGCAAGGCTAACTGTTCCCCGTAGGCCAGAATGGGCAGTTTGATTATTACATCTTATAATCCTAACTGACTCAGGGAACTAGGTAGAAATCCGAGTTTAGTATGCCTGAACTCAGAATGATAAAATACATCTTTTAGTAAAGTTGGTTTTAACATTCTGTGTTTGAAAATACCACTTTTAGAAAGTAGGTATTTTCTTGCTAAACTGTCCAAGCCTGCCTCTGCTAGGTTGTGTATTGTGTGTCTGGAGTTTGAGTGACAGGGGCTGGGGGATTCCAGGAGACAGGGTGAGTCAGCACAGGGCTGAATAAAGAGATCTGCATGTAGATGGGTGAGAGGAGCTGCACCTGGGACCTGAATAGGGCTGTGCCTTCCCTCCACAATGTTGGCTCTACCTCCTGTGGTGCGTCTGATGACCCTGGCCTGCGCTGTGAAAGGAAAGAAGGAATCTTGTCAACAAAGTGCTCCAGGACTGACCAGAACTGGTTTGGGCTAGGTAAAGGCCTCTCTGCCTTCAGAGAACAAAGAGAATAGTAATATAAATATGGGGACCCAGACCCCAAGACATTAGATCACTTCTGGGAACAAGACAAACCTTTTGCCAAGGAGAAGAACCAAGGAAGCTGCAGGAGTTTGGACTGCCCCTCTGCCAGTATGCTGTTTGCTGGGTTGGCCTGCAGTGGTCTCTTCATTGCCAAGGAAAGGAGAAGGAACTTTTAAAGAACTTTCATCATCTTGCAGAATATTACTCCAAGGGCTTGATTGGAGCTTGCCTCCTGACCGAAGTCTCAGGGATACCAGACTTCACCCCTTCTGTTTGCCTGCATCTGGAACTGGCTGTTCTAGTGTTACAGAAGGAAGTTGCAATACCGACACCGGCGAGCGACGCCATAATCTGCAAAGAAGTCGTGAGCGCTGCTCCGACTTGCAACGTAGACCCGATTCCGGCCGCCGTGCCACATCGACGCCAGCTAACGACATCGTGTGCCTGCCATAGCCGTGAGTGCTGCTCCGACTTGCGACGCCTGCTGCTGTGCCGCATCGACTCCGAAACCGACATCATCGTGGAGCCGATTGTCGACGTGGATGGTCAAGAATCCATCGACATCGTGACATCGTGTGGAACCGTGGTTTCGGCGCCATCGTGACGTCACCTCCTCTCCGGTCAGGAACCAACGCCTCCCCTGCCTGCGCAAGCATCCAGGTCCCGATGCATCATCTCCCCCGAAGCAAGGAACCGACGCCGCGACACGCCAACGACACCCCATCTCCCCAACGCAGTGAGCTGTCTTTGTTTTCACTTTTCCAAGGTACTGTTCTTTGTGGGTCTGTTTTGACTCCGGGACCGACGCCGCGCACCTCGCGGTCGGCGCCGTACTTTGGGATTTCTTTGACCTTGACATTGTGATAATTCCCGTTGGGGTTATCTGTTGCTAAAGACTATTTTTTAAGTGAATAACCTATTTTTGAACTATTTCTACCAGCTTGAAGAATTCCTATTGAGTACAGTATTGTGGATATTTGTCGTTTATGGTCTTGGGATAAGTCTATATAAAGAATACATATTTTTATAAAACCTGTGTGGTTTCTATCTGTAGTGTTTCCACTGTATTACTGTATGTGTTCACAAATGCTTGACACACTACCTCTGAGATAAGCCTTTCTGCTCATGCCAAGCTACCAAGGGGGTGAGCAGGGGTTATCCAGTAGTGTAATCCCCTTTCCCTGACTTAGAAGCAAGGGTCCCTATTTGGTCAAAGGTGTATACCATTGCCAACTAGAGACCCCCAGTTCTAACAGCCAGTATTTCTTAAACCTATTTCTAAAGAAATTGATATTTTCTCATAATCATTATAATATTAGTGAATATTAGCACAGAAATGCCTTTTTGTAAACGCCTTTCGATGCTCCAAAAATGTATGGAGATAAAGTGCAAAGATTTGGAGATGATTTGTATATTAATTAAAAACTTGATTGGCACCTTGCCTAGTTTTACATTAGTACACATACTTCCTATGTGGCGTGATAGTGCTTACTTAGCAGGATTTATTGCATGTGCTGCCATTTGGCACTGAGCTTTAGAGCTCATAAATTAAGTTATAATAGCCTGTCTTTTACATTTATGGCACGGACTGATTGGTATTGCAAAATTTGACACTTTTCTATTTCAGTACTAGTGGATGCCCAGAGACCCCAAGTCTCACTCGGTGTGAGTGATACTTAATTAGCGGTATGGATGAGCATGCACTTAAAGCAGGCTGAATGTCACCCCTGCTCGGAAGGAATACAACCTGATCTCAAAATTCACCCATGTTTGAAGCTCTGCTTAGTACAGCATAGCTCCTGGGAGCTGCAGAAGCTTCAGGACGCACTAGCAGCTCAAGTGAAGCCCTCCATTTGATGGAAAAATCTGCTTTAGACAGTAGCAGCCGCTAGTACTGTGAAGTGGTGGGCGGGGAACACAAAAAAAGACAGAATACAAATTAAAAAAATTAAGCACTTACCAGCTCCGATGGCCTCCTCCCGATCCTCGCCTCCTTCCAGGAACTTCTGCACACTGCACAGGCTCCCAGCTCCCAATCCCATGCTATTCCCATCATGTGAGCAGCGCTGGGACTGGTCTGAGCACCTCGGTTCAGTGCTCAGACATCGACTGGGAGCCTGTTTTGGTTTCTCCACCCAGCTGTACAACACAGCTAGGTGGAGAAAGGGTAAGTGTGCATGATAGTTTGGCCAGCCCTCTGGGGTCGGCCAAACCATCATGCACACTTAGCAGTGCCCACCACTCCGCCCTCCTCCCTGATGCTTGCTGCAGCGTCACTGTGGCTGTTCCCGCCCCTCCCTCGGCTGGGCTGGCAGGCAGCCTGCAGGACGCAAAATAAAATGATTATAAAAAAATGTTATTATCATTTTATTTATGTCCTTGCCTCTGCTGGTTTTCAGCAGGTGGGAGGGCGACGCTCCTCCGCCATAACGGAGCACTGGCTTTACACACCTCAGAGGGCTGCATCGCTCTAACATTTGTCAGTCATATCTCTAAGTCAATGAAGTTTGTTGGTATTCTATTAAGTTTACATTTATTTAGCTTGCTTAATTATTTAACAGTTTTCAATTCCTATAGTGTACATGCTATGAAAGTTTGTATGGCATCACTTCCTGTGATGTAATCAAATATGCTAATTGGCTCTCCCTCCTAAGAATTCTAAAAACTTGAGCTCTGGGCTACTTTGAGCGTTTTGCAATTTCTTTGTTCTGTGCTGGCTGGTGCTTATTGTTGATATTCCCATCCTTGAAATTTATCTACATACAGTATTTTGAATTTAATATTTTAGTACCCTGGTATTTTGGAGTCAATCTGCAACACTTTAAGGACTGACTTAATAATAGACCAGATGTAAAATAGAAGCAATATGGGTCTTTGAGAAATCAGTATCCTGCTGACACATTGTATATAGCCTTTGTCTGTTACACAACTATCAGTATATAGTTGGTGTATGTGTGCATCTCAGGTGAACCTGGGTAAGGTCCGAACTCCCAGTGGTTTCTAAGCATACATATATAGGATGCACTGATAGAGTATTGCAGTTGTGCATCGTACATTAAGTCCATTTTGAGTTGAGCAAGAAATCATAATATAGTTATTCCTTGTTTAGATTGTTTTTGCAAACTAATTTCCGGGCTTTTAATCTTGTGGGTTGGCAATCCGTTGTTACCAAGTTTGCAAATAAAGCACTTGTCGCAATTGAAAAATCTGATTTCTTTATTAATGAAGGTTGTTTGATTCTTGCATTTGACTTTGAAGTAGGAGTCTTCGTTTCAGGTTTCTAACAACCCTAAAGCCTATTTGGTGGTAGTTGAGTTATTTAATGAAGGTTTGTTCTCCATGAGGTACCAGAGTGTTTTCAGCTGATGTGGTGATGACCATTATGGTTGTGGGTGACGAAGTGTAATAATTTCTGACTGTAACATAGATATCTAAGAAAGTTGATGCAAGCTGTTATTATCAAGTCTCTGTTACTACAGAGGTATTCTGTCTTCTAACACATTCACAATAGGGCAATAGGACATGGGGAGGGAGTTGCAGCTATCTACAAATACTCTACCCCTTAGCATAGCATATTTCTGGATTACATCTTCCCGGGATGAAATGCTTCATGGTTTCTATTGCAGGCTCCCCATTGACAAATACCGGGTGAGTGCTCTCTTATTACAAGCCAAGAATTAACTTACTGGCTCTGAAGCACTCACTACATGCATAATGCCTTTCTATTCTAATAGTTGTTTGGTAAGCGACTTACTATTCTGTTGAGTAGTAATAAAAAAAACTCAAGCATGTCCACACTTAAAGAAGTCTACACATTTCACGGCATCAGGCATCTTCTCTCTCTGTCTCTTAAACATCAAAGGTAACATCCTTGATCCCATTATCTCCTCTATAACCTTATAAGCCTTGAAAGCCCATTCAAACTGAACTGTTCAGATCACCACAATACAATTCCACTATAACATTTACCAATGTGCATAATGATTGGACCACTAAAAGATCTCTGTCCAACAAGCATCTCTCAAGCTCAAAGTGTCAACAAGATCCTAAACATTCCCTCACTTCCCTGGAGATCTACCAAAGTATTGCAATGAGATGACCGGTAGCATTAATAACAGATTGGAACCTCTCATGCTTAGGTCCACCAAGGAAAATCTTCTGCCTCTTCATACAAAAATATAATAAAAGTAAAAGAACCACAAGAAACCACTAGAAATCTTAGAGGAAGCTCTAAAGATCTGAAGCGTTAGAAGTATTAAAATCTTAGTGTAAAATCCATGTGCGTTTAATTCTTTTTTCACCAAAGTTAATTTTAAGAACAGACAAATCAAGGCAGCCTCAAAGCTCCCAAAATATTCTTTCACACTATTAAACAAGGCATCCACGCAACTCATAAGCTAAAAATGTCAAGCTTATTTATGCGCCTTGCCATCAGCTTAGTAAACGTCTTCTCTGAAAAGATACTATCAATAGACAAAGAACTAGAAAATGTCTCACATTCTTCTACTTCATAAATCACACCAGAAAAGAAGATCCCACAATGGTCATCCTTCAACCACTTCACACCCAATCTCACCTACAAATCGTTAGCATCCATGTATGCAGGAAGCCCCATTCTAGGAAACTTAATAAATCATGTGCCCAACAACGAACCCTCTATTTTCAGAATCAACCTTTATATCTAAAAAAAGCACACTTCTTTCCATCCAAAAAGCGGAACAAAAAGGCCCGACCTTCCCCCTGCAGTCTTTTGAAAGCAAGGGTCAGTTTCCGAATTTACCCTCCTAGGACGTTTTTTTTTAAAACTGTGCCTCTTTAATTACTTCTCCCCATCACTACTAAGAATTTAATAACCTCACCCAGTCTGGTCTCCATCCCAAATGCAGCACAGAAACCGCAACTCAAAAATATTGACAGTCTTCTTAGTATACTCAAAGAGTGAAACTTTTGTCTGCCAGAGCAGTGGATCGATGTGCTGATAAAATACAACTGTACCTCAC
Organism: Triturus cristatus; assembly: GCF_964204655.1. NCBI lineage: Eukaryota > Metazoa > Chordata > Amphibia > Caudata > Salamandridae > Triturus > Triturus cristatus. The sequence continues at coordinate 851,636,614 of NC_140592.1, read as the reverse complement.
AATCTCAAATTGCTTATGCATATTACTTTGAAACAATTCCACTCAAATCTCATAAACTGTATGCCCTTTTTTATCCCTGAATCCAAACCTTAAGGATAAACCGAAGCTAACGGGAAGTCTTAGAGACGATAGAAGTAAATATCATGTAAAACAAAAAATCTCAAAAAAAGAAAAAGTCCAAGTCAACAAATTAATCCTTCTCATGCCAAACTCTGAGATTATGGAGGTCTTCCAGAAACTCTAAGGCGTTGCATCTATATACTTGCTGTCCATCCAGAAAGACTTCAAGAAACAGGTGCTCAGAATACATGTTAAGGTTTAACCAGTTGAATTTCCTCCAGATATTCTATGATTTCTCACCAACTTGCAAACCTACTGGAATACCAAAAGCTTCTTCTCTCAGAATGTACCTTATCTCTCTCTCTCTCCCGGTTCTTTTCTTTCCCTCTCCACCCTTTCCTATGTGTAGTGCGATAGTTTATGTGAAGGGCTCTTTTGCCCCCTGGCTCAGCCTGTGCTACCTAAGTACAATAAATAAATTAAACAGTAAATGCTTAAGTAGACTGTCCACTGTGGCACTCTGCCTCGATTTGCTATTTTTCCCTTTTTGAAGAGAGTATCATAACATGTCAAACTGTTTTTTTTTCTATCTTTAAAAACACCTTAAGATTATCAAAGGTCATGTGATAGATTGTCAGTCATGGTGATCGCACGCAACTTCATATGAAATTGTTCAAAGGCGTCCATCCTTTTTGGTCCTGTTTCCTGGATTTCAAGGTCTAGACCTGGCAGATACCTGCATCTCAATGAAGACAACACAGAAATAATTGTCTTTGGTCCAAAGGACAGGGCTACCCTAAAACACATCTCACTGACTCCCCTTCTAGGATTGGCCATCAGTTCAGTTAAAAAAGTCAAATAACTATGTTTCATTTTAGACTTGGACATGACCTTAGAGGGCAAGTCATCTCAGGGATCTTTTACAAAATGTTTCCTTTTCATTCCCAGCACCACATGACCTTGGTAGTTGGAGCAACAGGGATTCCTCTGGGTCAATTATGCCAATGGGCTAGTTGCAGTAGCTCCAAAAATGCTCATATACCTGCTCCTGGGAGTTCAAAAGCGGCCGTAAAGCTAAACTGTATCCTCCATCTCACAAATCAGGTGTATGAACCAAGGAAATCCTTATAAGGGTTATATATTTAGAACCAAATCACGGTAAAATACCATGTCTTACATTCAGATATCTATTGGAAAATGTCCCCCTTTACCTTACTTCTCTAATTAATTGGGGGTGGGGCTAGATGCCGAGCAAGATGTCTACCTGACACTGGGGCTCCTGCGACCCCAGACTTGTAGAGGTCCTTACCTAAAACCTGCCTCTAATCAGGTTTTACAGTGTTCCTTCACAACCTCTCCTTTGCTAAAAGAAAATATTTTGCACAAATACTTTCATCTAATGACTCAATGTATTTTTGAGGCAATGAAAGGCTTACCATATTACATAGACACAAACTCAAACTTCCAATAGAGAAAATTTCTAGGCATTGTCAATAAAGCCTTAAAATGCTTGTGCAGAGCACCTGTTCAACAGACAAGCATAGGTCATTAAAATCTAGATCTAGTGAGTTGTCAGCCTCCCAGACGACTATAACAATTGCATAATGCTGTCAACACCTAGTTGTGAATATCTGAAGATATTCCTCAAAATGGTCAAATGACTTGAACGCCCCCTCATTCGAATTTCCCAAAATATAGCTGTTTTTTGTTACTTTGGTTTTGGTATGTGGGTGCTTCTTTCCTGTTTTTTTCTCTGATAGTAGCATGTAGTTTATAAGTGAAGTCAAAGTGTCAGGTTATTTCCACTAATGACAATTGTGTCCTACTAGTACACACCGGCTGTTGCTGCACGGACACTCTTTTCTAACTTCAGGAGGTCCTTGTGCACCATAAGGAGAGTCGAAGTTCTTGACTCTTGTCATGGTAGTCTTTTTACTATCATGCTAATAAGATAGCTGGGTAGAATAACATTAATTTTACAAAAATCCCATTTTGCTCGTCACCCAAAACCCTCCTCCAGTCTGTTTCATTCGATCCTGACACTGACACCACTACTTATCCCAACTTCGACACTGACATGTGTCTCGTCGTGTTTTTCATCTAAACCGCAGCACCTTTGCCTGCTTACTGTACATAAGATCAGCCCCATGGTCACACATTACAGTTCCAAAGTACTAATAACCATCTCAGTGATAGTATTACTGCTGCAGCAGTCTGTTTGTCCTCCCTCTCTTCTAGTCCCACCTGCTTAACAAGGCCTTCTGTCTTGCCACACACGCATTTTGCAGCCAACTACCCCCCCACCCATCTCTTTTGTCTAACACAGCCAAGCTGTATGGGTCAACTGGTGATTAATCAAAATGAATCACAAGGCCATATGGAATTTCATACACCTTGTCAGAAATGGGGTTTCTGGTTGGCTAGGATATGCACCTAAGCCAGGCAGAACCCACCATGCTAGTCAGAATAAGGGAGTAACACACCCAAGATAACCATTGCTCACCCCTTTGGTAGCTTCGCAGAGCAGTCAGGCTTATCCCAGAGGCAATGTGTAAAGCGTTTGCGCAACAAACACACATACCAGTGACACACTAGGCACACCACAAAAAGAGACTCCACACAGGGTTATATAAAAATATTCTTTGTATTGTACATAAATCCCCTTGGACCACAATCACATACATCACTTTTCCTCTAGGCAATATTCATATTATCACAATTAGTGCATAAAGTAAATACTTATAGGCTGCACACGTCATCTAAATACATCATCACTGTACATTATATGCAGGTCATCCTGTCATTGCAAGGATCAAAATGACACCTGTCAAACCATCAGATCATAGAATGCAGCAATTTGGTCATTCCAAGAAATGAAAACACATGAGTTACCAAACATCACCATAAATGCATAGGGTGCAACTACCCTGCACTCGTATTATACTTTATATGGTAACTCCCATCCACAACGTGGGGCACAGAAGTATCTGTGCCCCTATTACAAGGATTACAGAAATTTCCCGGGATTCCTTTGAATCCAGGAATTGGGGGCCTCTGTTGAGGTCTCCCCCCATCCTTACACCCCCAAGTTTGCGGAGACATGGGGAGGGCAAACACTGTCCAATTTGGTGGGGCAACCTCCCTCAGTCCCCCGAGTATCTACAATTGGAAGGCAGCCGCCCACGAAAGCATCTTGTGGCTGCAGACAAACAAGGCGGACACGGGCCCCCACCTTGCAGATTCTTTTGGGGAGAACCTCTTGAGGTCCCCTCCGCGCACAGCGGAGTAACAGGCGGTTGCGTTGACGCAGCTACTGCCACGAGCGCCGCCTGCCTTTTTGATGCAGCCCCAGCTTCCTTGGGGAGGGTGGGGCCAACAACGTCGGTGCCGGCCACGCTGGGATTGGTTCCTTCCAGCGGGTGAGTTACAGGCCTGCACTGCACTTCCTGGCAGAGCGTCCTCTCAGCCCCTTACTGCGAATCCAACACCATCTTGGGCCATGGTGGGAGCATCACTCTCAGCGAGCTTCACTGGTGCTGGGACGGCTCGTAGCCCCTGGACGGGATCACGTGACACGGAAGGCTTTCTTCTAATACCCGGGGAAGCTTGGGACTTCCTAAGCAATGTTGGAGGCCTTGCGTTGGTTCCCTTAAACGGCTATACTACAAAGCACAAGGGACATGCTGGCCCCAGGACAGCACCTAGTTCATCTGTAATTGCCTGAAGAGGGGGGAATCGGCCACAGGCTGATTGTTGGGGAGAAGCGCTCAATGCGGAAACACACACTGCACGCTGACGAGCCCCACATGAAAAGTGATCTTCAAGAACCAAAAGGCCATGAATTTCTCGCCATGCGCTAGTTTAAAGGGTGAAGTTCGGTCATCCTCAGAACCCCATGGCAGTCCCACTGGCACATGGACTCTAAGAGAGCAAGGGTCATCCAGCTAGCCCCTGGAGAACACTAGTTGGGGGAACAGAGGGAGTTAGCAAGCAGCAGGCCTGCACATAATCACTTGTCATAGTGGCAGTCCCCACAGCAACCTAGCAGGCAGCAGGTTAGCTCAGCAAAGCAAGTAGTCCAAATAAATGGCAGCTCCTTCTGGCAGCACGGTACAAAAGGGGGTGGTGATGGACGGAGCATCAGAACCAATCAAACACTCACACCCAGTCAACAGATCTGGGTTTGATCCATCACCGTTCTTTAGCCCACTCTGCCACCCCAGTTCAGACATGGCCATATGCAAATCATCTGACCCTGTGCCTCATGGGAACAGTCCAGCCCGAACTGCCAAGCTATGCCTTCCCTGGACTGGAAACAAGCTTCCTAGGGCCGGTTTCTGGCATTTCAGCCATCTTCAGCCAGGCTTGCTTGAATCCAGTGGCAAAGTGAGCAAGGGACTCACGTCTGAGCATACCCTGCCAACTTATGGCGAACAAAGCGGTACAAAAGGGGGTGGTGATGGACGGAGCATCAGAACCAATCAAACACTCACACCCAGTCAACAGATCTGGGTTTGATCCATCACCGTTTTTTAGCCCACTCTGCCACCCCAGTTCAGACATGGCCATATGCAAATCAGTCTGACCCTGTGCCTCATGGGAACAGTCCAGCCCGAACTGCCAAGCCACGCCTTCCCTGGACCGGAAACAAGCTTCCTAGGACCAGTTTCTGGCATTTCAGCCGTCTTCAGCCAGGCTTGCTTGATTCCAGTGGCAAAGTGAGCAAGGGACTCACGTCTGAGCATACCCTGCCAACTTATGGCGAACAAAGCGGTACAAAAGGGGGTGGTGATGGACGGAGCATCAGAACCAATCAAACACTCACACCCAGTCAACAGATTTGGGTTTGATCCATCACCGTTCTTTAGCCCACTCTGCCACCCCAGTTCAGACATGGCCATATGCAAATCAGTCTGACCCTGTGCCTCATGGGAACAGTCCAGCCCGAACTGCCAAGCCATGCCGTCCCTGGACCGGAAACAAGCTTCCTAGGACCGGTTTCTGGCATTTCAGCCGTCTTCAGCCAGGCTCACCACCCCCTTTTGTACCCCTTCTGGCAGCACAACAGTTCCTCCTGGCCATGTGCAGAACGTAGAGCCAGTAACATCTGGTTACTAGTCCCACGCAGTGTCTAACAAACAGGACGCCACAGCTCCGTACTTATACCCCTAAAGTCTTTGTTCTGGGGGCACTTCAAACAACCTTTAAAAGTGCTCAACACCCCCATTCAATCAGCAGCCCTGGCTCCAGACACACTACAGGGGGGCAGAGACAGCATTCAAGTACTGGCGAAACTCCTCCCACCAAGCTAAATGCAGACCAGGACTATTCAGCCCAACTATGAGTCACCCAGGAAATGCAGGCCTCACCTCAGCCCCCTTGTGACTTTCTAGAGTGAATGCACATCCCCTGCTCCTGTCAGTCTAAACCAGGCATTGAATACACAACCAGGCAGGGCACAAAGAGTCATAAACCGAAAGAAATGCCCACTTGTAAAAGTAGCATTTCTAAAACAGTAATAACCAATCAATTTTCACCAATCAGCAGGGATTATCCCCAACTATTCTAAACATACCAAACATGGCATGCTACCCCTTTCTTATCAGAAATTACTACTGAAGCACATATCAGGGAATTCCCAATGCAGACCTATGAGAGGAGCAGCCTCACAGCAGTGAGGAACCAAATAGGCACGTGTCCTACTTTTAACTACACAGCACCCTGCCCATAGAGCTACCTAGGACCTACCATACGGGTGACCTATATGTAGTAAAAGGGGCGTTTCAGACTTGGCAAACACTTTAGATGCCACGTCACTGTGGCAGTTAACTGCGCACGCAGGCCCTGCAGCGGCAGAGGCCCGAGATAGGTTTGAAATGCTACTTCAGTGGGTGGCGCAAGCAGCGCTGCACGCCCACTAGTAGCATTTAATTTGCAGGCCCTGGGTATATGGGATGCCACTGTACACAGGACTTACAAGTAAATTAAATATGCAAAACAGGTGTAGACCAATCTTACCAAGTTTACAAGAGAGAGCACATGCACTTTAGCACTGATCAGCAGTGGTAAAGTGCCCAGAGTCATAAAACCAACAACAACAGGGCAGAAAAAATACAGGAGGAAGGCAAAGAGTTCTGAGATAACCCTGAAAAAAGGGCCAGGTCCAACACACCTAATTTTAAATTCAGGATTACCCAACCATGTAAATCAATTTGACTCTCAGCCCTGTATTCGCTCATCACAATTTTTACGCTTCTCCCTACTTGCACCCCTGAAATCAGGCACATGCCCTCTGAACACCAGGCACACCGTCTCTCTCAATAACTTCAAGGTGTCAATGTTATCCCATTTGCCTCACAAAGCATTAGCCCTTTAACTACCATTTGCACCTGAACCTCTAACTGTTGGCTACTAAAGGTGTGAACTTGTTTTTGAGCACTCTCCAAATCTCACCCCATTAATGGTTTCATAACACAACCAGTATACTTTTTTGCGCAAACAAATAAATGTACAAATTTGGATACAATCAGAACTAATAAGCTAGCGAATAGTATAATTTTATATTTTTGCTAAGGCAGAATACCAATATTGTGTAACATTAGAAAAATATTGGGGTAGTTCATGAACAATGTGTATTGGTGCTAATATTAGTGCACCCACTTGCATGCACAAGTGTAAGCTCGTTTCTATTACTTTTATTCCTAATCATAAATTTGTGCACATGCCTGTTGATGTGATTAGCACAGATGAGCACATAATATTTTTCATCGGTTAATGCATGTTTTAAGAAGATGCCCCAATCGAGACTATGTCCCAATAGTTACAGTGCCAGTAAAATTCTCACTGGTGAGAGCTGAAGTTTCACTACAGGAAACATATTGGTTTCACCACCTCTAAGGAATGTGAAAAAATTTGAATTGGATAAATGGGTCATCTGTCAGGTTTATATCTCTGCCGTTTTCCATAAACACACTTGGCAGTGAAATGCAACAATTTATTGACCTTCAGGAAGTGCTTAGCTTCTCAGAAAAAGTATGCATTAACAAAGCTCATTGGGTTGGAATTGGCGAGCAACCGTTTGGCTTTGCCAATGCATTTATTTTCGCAAATGTTTTTTGTAAAACGGTATTACAAAACCATTCATGACTGCCCATGCATGCACCCACATGCACATGCATGGGTGGCCATCTTGTAATGATTTTGGTTTGTAACATTTTACAAAAAACATTGACTATGAGCATGCATTTATATAATTTCTATGGCTACCATCAGGTCTAATATGCACACCAGGATGCGTGTCTGAATTTTCTGCTTTCTCTATCTTTTTCTATATCTCTGTTATGTTGTGCTAAAAATGCCTCAACTCAAAGGTTCCATGCCTCAGAATATCCTTTTCATCAGTGAAAGCTCAACCACTCAATACTTGATTTTAGCATGTTAGGAGGCATGCCCATGTGCAGTGGTCTGGAACATTGTAAGCAAAACAACTGTTTAAAGAGGCGGCATTTTCAACAGTTTCCTAAATGTAATACAATGTGAAGAGGGGACGCAAACACTTCGTTTTCAGCTCATATTAATGAATATATTAGCTATATGACTTGCAGGTGGGTGACGTTGTGTTTAGATTTAGTGGCCTTGTGGCTGTTCATTGAGATTGTCAGAAGAGTTGCCTGTTACATGAAAACCCTGATTCCACCGCTTGCGTTTGGGTTTACTGTAATTTCTCCTGATTTTTTTTGTGTCCCTTGTGCCTCTTTTCCCCCATTATCTTCTCAAGCAAATTACTGCTCATGTTTTCTCATTGGTCCTTATGCTGTGCCTCTTGTCCACTGAGTTTCCCACTTTTTAGACCCTATTGATTATTTTTCATAGTGTTTGAAAGGAGAATTAACGTTACTGTTATCAAATAATTGCCTATTTTTTCTGTGTTGCCTTTTGTGAGGATCTGGGTGTACTATATGATATGGCTGTGGGGCCTCATCGTGAACTACACTCACAGATACCGTCTTGAGTCCAGTCAGGGTAATTTACTCAATCTTCAGCTCAACCCTTTGGTAGCTATGGCACAGAGCAGCAAAGCTTAGCAAAGGAACAATGTGTAAAGCATTTAACAGCACCAAACAACACGATAAGAAAGTCACCAAACAAGAGACACAAACACAATTTATAAAAATAGAGCATCTTTTTTATGATTTTTTTTTAGACCATAATCATTAAAATCCGGAGAAGGGTTCCAGAGATACAGATTTTTAAAACATTTTATCACTTTTGATTACAACCAAAAACAAGCATTGGCAAAAATAAAGTTTGAAACGTTGTAACATAGTTAGAGCTAGTGTTCCGGCCAGACTTGGGTGACCAAATCCATCAGGGTCAAGGTCTAGGGGGCCAGAAAAAATACTTTGGACAATTTCCTGGCCACCAGAGCTTTTTTGAAGCAAGTTCCAAACTTTGCAGGAAGGACAACCACCATAGAAGTCAATGTAGTGGTCCTGATGCTTAGGGATGTAGGCTTAAAAATGCTCAAGGATGCTCCTGGTGATGTGCGGTCCACAGGGTTGAAGTCCGGTCGAGTCCACAGGTATGTGGGGATGACTCTGTCCACGGATCCCGGGGTCCTTCAAAGTCTTCTATGTAGGGCTCCAAGGGCTGCAGATGCAAACCTTGTGCTTTTGCAACACAGCAGTCACAGTGCAAATCTTTGGAGGGGGCTGGTTTCTACCTTGGGGTGACAAATCCCATCACAAACAACACTCACAGGTCCAACAGACTTGGGTGCACCTTTTGGCTATTTCGGAATTGTCCTTTAGGGTGCCCGGCATCTGGTACCGGCAAAACGTCTGCAGTGGCGACCAGGGATGCAACTTGGGTTCTTTCAGCTTTAATGTCCCCAGTGCCGGTCTGGGAGGTCAGCCAACTTTCCCTCGGAGTCCCTGCTTCGGACTGGGAATCAACTTTTCCCTTATCTTCAGTCTGCAATGGCAGCTGAAAGTTGTGTTTTCCCTTTGTCACCCACAGAGTGGCACAACCAGTGCTGCAGCTCTGGTGTGGCTAGCCGGCCTTAAATGTCCTGGGTACATATACTAGGGGCTTATAAGTAAGTCAGCACATGCCAATTTGGGACATCCAATTAAATATACCATTTTGTGAAGAAAAAACATTGTCACAGGTCTGGACAGCAGGCCTAAGTGCCCTCCTACAGTAAAAAAAACAGCAGATAGTAGTCCTAAATGGGGCCAAAAGTTTGGTGAAAACCTGCCAAAAGCCTGTTTTTCATTCCGTTATTTAGTTGGCTTATTGCTATTTCTGTCTTTATCATAAACTAAATGAGTCAGGGGATTTACATAACATAACATGACATACATTTGTAGAGTACAACTTTCAACCCCAAGGAGGTCGCTTGGCACTATTGACAAATAACTGAAGTTTATTGTTACCCAACAATGGATATCGTTTTTTTTTAACTCAGAAAGATGAAAGGCTTAGCGGACCTGCTGAGATTCAAACCTGTGACCACAGGGTAGAGACAGATCTCTAGAGTTGAAACATTTGTCCATTAAACGATCGGACTGACTTTCATAGTCGCAAATCATATAAAGAAACAAACCACTGAACACTGAATGAGGTGCAATGCTTGTGCATTAACTTAGCCCACCGAATCTCCCCAGAACAGGGTATACCTTTTCTGGTGTGTCCACTCCCCCAATGATCCCAGATAAGTTTGTGGACTGTTTATCCTAGGTTATTTACTTGGCTAGCTTCACTGAGAATTTGACTTATCTTTGAGACTTCAATCTTTAGTCCAATTGTGCTGAAAACCAACATGCTAGAACTCTTATGAGGAAGGTATCCTGATTGACATTTTGCAATTTTATAAGGAACTCAACTATCAATCCTGTTGTATATTAGAACTATTTTGTTCATGAAAGGACTACTTAGAAGCATTCCTTCTTGCTCAGGCACTATAGCTTAGAATAACCATACATAGCAGCCTTTCTTTGTATCTAAAGCCAATTATAGTTACATTAAAATGAAAGCTACAAAATTCAGCATTTGCAGGGATCTTTGAGAGCTGATGCCTCCTTAAAATAATCTGTCACCAACTGAGGTCCATTGCAAAAAGTCTATCTGATGCTCTAAAAAGTATGGTGAAAACATCTCAAACAATCCCTCTGGAAAGTAGAAAAATGGTGGAAGACAATCCAATCTCCCAGCAACAAACTGTTATATAAGTATTTCAGGAATAGGAGGTTCTTGGGTGGCAAATTTCCCAATACAAGTTTTTCTAGTTGTATTAGATGTAGCAAGCCAAATATTTGAGTTCTGTCACATCCCAAAGTTGTATTTTGAACATGTCACTTCCATTCTTAGTAGAACATTCTGAGTAGTTTACAATGTTATGTGCTGAATAGAGAGCCAGTTGAATCTCACTGGTTTGCTGCATGTTAATGTCCACAGCTCGGTGTATCCTACTTTGTGAATACAGTTTCAAAGTCTACAAAACTGGTTCCTGTGTTCTTCAAGATGTTACGTGTTGAATACCACAAGTTAACTTCATTCACAGCATGCAGAAAGCTGCGCAAATGACCGTCCAGAAAACCAGTGAGATCAACTGATTCACTTTTCAACATTCTGCTAAGAATGTCAGTGACAGTTACTTGTTCAATTTACTTCACATGTCACAAAATCTTTATGATGCTGCCACGCCCCCTTGACTCCCTACCACACATGATATGAGGGACTAGTCATTCTCTTCTCCTTCTTCTTGACTGTCTTCTAGAGTTACATTTTTGAGTGGCCATGTCCAAGATTCATACAGTTGAGTGTTGTTGAGGTCTCTTCCCACATGTCACGATCAGGTGTTGTCCAACGCTCCAAACCGTTGCTAAGTGGTTTGGTCATTGACTTACAGAGCACGTCTTGCCTTTCACCAGGCTCTCAGGAAGGGGGTGAATTGGAAGTCTGCAGTATCCACGCAACTTCTTTGCTGTTGAATCTCTCTTCTATTGTTTGGGGAAGTTTGTGCCGGCCACCCTTTTGTGAACCCAGCCATGGCTTCCGTCTTAATTAGTCTCTGGTCACTCACATCCTCCTTGATCAACACTTTGCTGAAGACAATCTCCATCTGCTCGGCTCTGCCATTCAAGCTTGTTGTAACTTGAGACATTTGAAATCAAGACTCATTTGAGGGAAAAAGTGTATATTTAATGCTCTGATTGCTCCATTATACTCTTATTTTCCTACTGTGATAGGAAGGTTTCTTGAAGAGTGTGGGAGGATGGCTTAGAATATGGCGCACACTTATTCAAGTAATGCACCTTGCACTAATCCAGACAACCCTTATGGTGATTTTAGTCGTCTTTGATAACCATAGAAAACTCTCAAAGGGATAGCTGTGGAGAGCAGCCTTTAGGCTTTTTTTTTTTGTGGAGTTTTATATAGCGTGAACCAGACCTGGAGATATCAGAGCGCTGTACATAAGCACCAGTTACGTTACAGACGAATATATTCATTGTTTTTGTTACGCATGAGGAGATTAAGTGATTTGCCCAGAATATTAGGCCACATTCTCTTCCAGGCTTATCTTGAAGGAGTGTAAAGCAGCTTGTTTGACCAACTTTAATCAATAGCATAAGTTGAATGAAAAAGAAACACACACTGTTTATATAAAGTAAACTTATTTATTACACAACACACTCACTAACACATTGTTATATCTCCTACCCGGAGATATCAACACAATACACAAGAAAATTTTGAAATAATCAGGTAAATAGCACAAAGAGAGAGACCAAACCGTATCTTAAGAAAGTGGAATGTGAACTGCAAAGGAGAACGAGACTTGGACCAGAAGACTCAGAGTTGCTGGGGACACAAGGAACCACCCAGGGTAAGTACTCAGGAACTCAACGGAGGCGGTGTGCAGAGTGGAAACACAACCGCGTGCCCAATGGAAGTCAATGGAGAAGTCAATGTTGCAGTTTTTAAAAAGATGGACCCTTCCCAGGGACTCTGAAGAAACCCCTTGGAAGACAAAAGGTTGAAGAGCCACCCCACCCGTGGATTTCCCAGGAACCAGCTTACCTGCACCAGGGAAGCGGGTGCATAGGGGTGAAGTGACATCGGAACCTGCCGTAGATGACTATGAGAACATTCAAAAAAGATGCCTCGAAAGGAGACTGTGAAGGAGCCAGTGGAATCCAAGGGTGGATTCTTGAAGTGAAGCTCCTGCAAGCACAGGGGACAGAGTCTATGTCACTTGGAGGTGACCAGTAGGCATGGAAGCACAATGTCCACCAATGTCAGGAGGTTCAGAAGAGATGACAGTGATCTTGTCACTGCAGCTGTGAGGACCAGGCGACACTGAGGAAGATGCGAAGCTGTGCATGAGCTGTCCCACGCCGAATTTAGGTGTCCAGGTGGTTGGTGTCCGGCGGGAGTATGAACAAGCCTTGGTAGCCGCAACTGGCATGTTGAATGAAAAGGAGCAAACGTTGGGACCGGCAAGGTCTAAGGGATTCACCATATGCAGGAGAGTCAGAGCAGGCTCCAAGCAATCAGGGGAATCCACTGAAGCAAAGGAAGAACCTCAAGAATACCCACAGGGGGAGCCACAGAAGTCGCAAGAGGACCTCAAGTAGCTCACCCAAGTCGGAGGCTCACAATGCAGAAGATACAGGGAGCCCTCTGTTCTTCAGGAAGTAAGGTGCTGGGGGCTAGAGCTTCTTGTAGCCCGAAGATCTCTGGAGTGCAGAGCCAACAAACCTTGGTATCGGCAAGTCAATGCAGTGCATAGGGATTCGATCCCAGCAGCCAAGACTAGGGATACTGTCCTCCAAATTGCAAGGAAGGCAAGTCAGGCTTCTAGGGAGCCACAGAACACCACCTGGGTCACGGGATGTCAGGAGCAGCAGACCCGTCAGCTTCGTTGCGGTGCCTGCAGATGCATGGGAGTGACTCCTTCACTCCAAGGGAGATTTCTTTGGGTGCCTGCAGATGCCCACAGGTCTTATGGAGAACCTGGATGAAGCACAGATGATGCAGAAGACTTGAAGAACAGCAGGACCAGGAGCAGCAGGAGTCTTCCTTGGTGCAGTCTCAGTTCCAGTAGATGTCCAACGAAGTCCAAGTGTACAGACAATTGAAGAGTGGCTTAGTTTCAGGGTTGCGTTGGTCCCACAATGAATCTGAGGACCCACCCACAGGGGTGTCCATTAATACCCTAAGGAAAGAGTTGGGACAACTTCGGGGTCCCTCACAGAGGAGGGACTGGACAAAGGGGAGGCTACTCCCATGTCCTTTGTCCAGTTTCGCATCAGAGCGGGAAACAAAGGTTCCGGAACTGGCTCAAACTGGAGTATGCAAGGAAGGCACCATCTGTGCCCTTCAAAGCAGTCTGGTGGTGCTGGCAAGCACCCTTCCCCAGCCCAATAGTCTAAGTCTTGTCTGGGAGGTGGCCACAAATCCATGCAACAGGAAACCTATTGTTCTACTTTCCCCTGTTCAAGCTTGGCTCAGCAGCAGGAGGGCAGAATAGTATCTGTGGTCGGAAGCAGTTCTAGCTTGCTTGCAGACACTGAAAGGCTGTTACCGGGAGTACAAGGGGATCCCCTAGGGGGCCCCCAGTACATGGGATCATACTTCCAACACTGGAATCGGTGTTGGGGTATAATTCCAATATGTTTGATACCAAACATGACTGGGTTTGGTGCAGCCATTATATAGTTAGACATCTTGTAATGACTGAATTAAACTATATGTCTTAAAATGGCTGACAGCACTAGCAAAGCATGGAGAATCGGTTCTGTGGCTTGTAGGGGTGCCCTACTCAAGCAGGGGCACCCTCCCACTTGTAGCACAGCACTCTGCCTTTAGGACTGAAGTGCCTGCCATAGGTGTGACTTATAGGTCTTAAGTGCATTGACCTTAGACATAAGGAAACTTATATCTGTCGTGTGAGGTGCAAGCACCAACTCACACAGGCTGCTATGGCAGGCCTGTAGTCCCAGTTTAAGTGGACTCTCATGGGTGGCACAATATATGCTGCAGCCCATAGGAGACCCCTGGTGTACCTATGCCCTGGGTACCTCAGTACAATATACTAGGGACTTATAAGGGTACACCAGTATCCAATTGTGGCGGTACCAAAGTACTTGACAGAACCAATTTAGGGGAGAAAGCACATATGCTGGGTTCCTGATTGAGAGGATCCTAGCAAACTAAATCAAAAACACAATGATGCAAGGCAAAAAGTGGGGGTAACCATGTTGGAAGAATTCAGTCTTCTTACAAAGAGATTCACTATTTCTTCTCCAGTGCAGAGGAAGGAGGGCCATTCATTTAATTTCCCTGTCTGACACCCTAGTGGCCCTGAAGTAATTATTGAGACGGGCGACCCAAGTGAGCCAGCACAGTATTGACATTTCAGGGCTACTCAATTTACTAAATTTATTTATGTATTTATTTATGTGTTTTATAGAGCGCGAACTTGACCCGTTAGGGTATCAGAGCGCTTTACAGAGAAACATAAGCATGTACAGCGTAGGCATATCATCATCCAGTTACGGATCGATTGGAAGAGGGCAGGGTGCAGGATACATAAGGGAGATAGAGCACGTATTTACAAATTAAATATCCAAGTACTCAAGATGAGATAACATAATTATAAATTGCGTTAATCAATGTTCGTGACAGGTCCCACGTTTCTGCAGGGGTGAGGTAGATAATCCAAAAGGAGGCAGTAGCTGGCCATAGATCAAGGCTGTAGTGGTGGTAGAGGCCAGTTTAAGCGAGAGATTTGCCCATAAGGAATGTTTTGGCTTCCTTTTTGAAGCGCGACAAAGAGGGAATTCTTCTGATGTCAGGAGGGAGAGAGTTCCATATTCTAGGAGCAGCCCCCGAGAAAGCTCGGTTGTAAGTTTTTTTTTTTCAAAAGTGTGCGAGTTGGAGCAGGGGATCTCTGGCAGATCGGGAGTTTCTGATTCCTACGGAGATCACAAGTTTCTGCCTCAGATATGCAGGGGAGTTAGAGTATAAGGCTGCACCACCCACTGGATGTGTGAGCTGATACTACTTTGAGGTATCACAATATTGTACATTGGGGACAGGAGCAAGTGCAGCTGCTTGGTCTGTATCGCCCCAATGATTGGCTTGGCTCTTGTTGTGCACTCTGTTGCAGGAGGGGTGAGTAGGAAGTAGTTGACTGCAATATCTTATTACTTCCTCCTCTCATTTTAATATGCATGGATAGCCTTAGGTGTGCAAGCTCACTGACAACTTTCAGTATCAGGCCAGTGGTGTAACAAAATTTGAGTGCCCCCCCCCTGCAAAGTACATGGAGACATTAGACGTTAGACTTCTGTTGGAACTGGTCCTTTCCGCATGGTTATCCCCAAAATGTTGCCTTCTGCCTATTTTTCTGACCTTGTTTTTGTTGGCTTTAGGACTCTGGACACTTTACCACTGCTACTTAGTGCTAAAGTGGAGGTGATCTCTTCTCCAAATATGGTATGATTTGTTTACACCTGTTTAACATTTGATTTACATGTAAGTCCCTTGTAAAGTGGTATCCCATATACCTAGTGCTGGTAAATTAAATGCTACTAGTGGGCCTGCAGCACTGCTTGGGCCACCCACAGATATATCCTTTCAGGCCTTCCACTGTAGGGCATGTGTGTGCAGTTCACTTCCACTTTGACTCGGCATTTAAAGTGACTTGCCAAGCCTTAAACTCTCCTTTTCTTCCACATAGGTCTCCCCTAAGGTAGGCCCTTGGTACCCCTATGGATAGGATGCAGTGTAAGTAAAAGTTAGGACATGTGCCTTTATTGTATGGCATGTCCTGGTAGTGACAAACAGCCTATTTTGTTTCTAACTTCTGTGAGGCCTACTTCTTTCATAGGCGAGCATTGGGAATTCCCTTATATATTTTTAAGTGGCAATCCCTGATCTGAAAGGAGTGACATTACCATGTTTGGTCTGTTTAGAATGATAGTGAAAAGTCCTGCTTACTGGGGTAGTTGGATTTTACATTACTGTTTTAGAAATATCACTTTTAGAAAGTGGGCATTTCTTTGTGGTTATGACTCTTTGGGCTTTGCAGCCTGACTCAGGCACAAATCAACGTCTGGGCCTTAGTGACAGCTACACTTTCTGCATACTTTCCAGACATCCACAACACAGGAAGGGTAGGGTGTTACAGGGATACATCTGCATTCATCTGCATACTGATGGTCCTCCTGGTATGGGAGAGGGAGAGGCCTTAACACTTTACATTTGTATAGGTTGTGTCCTGCCCTCACACAAAGAGCTGATTTATCCCCTACTGATGTCTGGAGCCAAGTCTGGGTTGAAAGGGGATAGTTGTGCACTTCAAGGGTTTCTTGTGAAGCCACCCCCACATCATATACATTTCTGAGTATAAGTAGAGGGGCTCTGACCCCATGTGGGTGAAGCACTTTGGGGATCTGGGGCTGAGCCTCTGTCAGAAAGACTGCTGTGCTTCTTAAAGGGCTCATCTGGACTGCTTTTCTGCTTGTTGTCCTGCTGTCTGCTAACTACTGTAATGTCTAAAGGAATAACCTAGACTGCTTTTCAGCTTGTTGCCATGCCTCCTGCTGCTCCCTAACTCTGGTCTAACCAGACACTGCGTGGGACTTTCAAGGAGACGCTGCTGGCTCTACATGCTGGACCAGAGGACTGCTGTGCTGCCAGGAAGAACTGCCATTTGGACTACTTGCTTTGATTGTGCTGGCCTGCTGCCTGCTAGGCTGCTGGAGAGACTGTCACTCTGCAATCAAACCTTATGTACTTGCCTGCCTGCCTGCTCCCTGTGTGCCTTCCAAGTGTTCTCCAAGGAAACAGCTCATGGGGAGTGCTGTTTACTGCCTTGGTGGTATCCCTAGCACGTCTAAAACGCTTTTGGTTCAGATTAACTCTGAGATGCAGGCGTATGGTGAGCGCATCGTTTTCTGTAACAGCGTGTAGTGAGCCCTTCAGTTTTTGGACACTGTGTGTGGCGCACTATTTTGTTTCTGCATGATGTGTGAGCTCAGGGTAGCGGATTCCCCAGAGGAGCCCATGTCAAGAGCCTCACACGGTCTGTGCCTGTGCTCCCTGGAGTAGGACCATCATGTCCCCTTTGTGAATTGCACCAAACTGGCAGTGTGGGCACGAGTCCACGAGCAGCTTTGGTTCCCTTATCCCAGTCCTGTCGCCTGGAGCAACAAAGGAGACTCCAGCGGGCATTTGTGCCGCACGGAAGAACACCCTGTGTGCACATCCCCGCAACAACAGGGCTTTATTGACCCAGAATCAGCCACATTCTGTGGGTGGAGCCAACCCTGCATGCTGGCAACAGCCATTCAGAGGTGAAGGGCGTGTTCGCGATCTTGCTGAGAGCGCTAGCAGGAGCGGCCCATGTAGGTAAGAGAGGTAAGTGGTCAAGCCGGGTTGGGGAATGATTCGACAGACGACCACGAGTGAAAATTAAATAAATAATTAATTTTCCCTTGTGGTCGTCTGTCGAAATCCCCCACCCCACCCTGCCCCACCGCTCTTAGCTGCACGGGCCACGGCTGAGCGCTAATGCAGTTCTCTCCTCATCTCGCAGGTCCCACCAGCGTAGTCAGAGCTGCCCCCGGGCCACCGAGTCTTTACATTTGATGCCGGCACCTGAAGTTGGCCGAGGTATCTCCGCAAACGTACTATGACCCCTGGTCCTGAGGAATATGTGGAGAACTGCCTGTTTAGTACTGGACCAGGTATGCTTTTTAGTCACTGTATCTGGTTGATCTGGACGGCTTTGGTAACACAGGGTATCCTTGGAAATATTATATCAGTGCTCCCGCATGGAGGAAAGCTCCTTTACCAGCTGTGTATTTACTGTAAACGTTCTAAAAGGAGCCCAGGTGAATTAAGTTTGCTTCACTGAATTACGGTTGACCGGAGCCCAATCCCCACATTGACCTCCAGTGCCTGGCCTCTGAGTTCTTGTATCAGTGGCTGTTGAGCCTGGTTCAGAATAAGGACTTTGTGAAGTAATTCCCTTGCTGCCCCCCGGCTGGAATCATTATGC
This sequence comes from Triturus cristatus, assembly GCF_964204655.1. NCBI lineage: Eukaryota > Metazoa > Chordata > Amphibia > Caudata > Salamandridae > Triturus > Triturus cristatus. The sequence continues at coordinate 851,618,478 of NC_140592.1, read as the reverse complement.
ACTGGTGAAATTTCCGTATAAGGTTTTATAGGAGCCCAGGTGCATTGGGCCCTGTGGTTTCATGAGGGTTCATATGTTTTATTTTTAACAGTGCCTGCACTCATGTGAGGATTCATTTTTTTTTATTTCATACACTGCTGCATTTCATGCCCTGCTGGATAGTGTATTTTGTTTTCATTCTTGCATTCTCACGATCTCAGGATTTGCCTTGTATGCACAGTATTTATTATTCATGTCGTTTTGGTCTTGTTTTATGCATAACATATTTTATATATTTAGTTATAATTCTGTGTGGCGTCGCTTTTGTGGTGTGTTCATTGTCTTTCTGTGTAAGTGTGTTGCGCAAACTCTTTACACTGTGCCTCTGATCATAAGCCTGACTGCTCTGTACCACGCTACCAGAGGGTAAGCACAGGTTATGCTTGGTGTGTAACTTTTTTTTTTTTTTTTTTTGTTTATTGGCATTTGTAATTGTATACAACAGAACAAAAGGAAAAAACAATCATAACATTGCGGTCACTTCACAACAGCATCCTTCATCCAATTTGTCTGTACATTTCCTAATCAGGAGTCTCCCATACCCACCGTCATTTATCTCATGTGCGAGTCATTTATTAAGCCTGCTGCTGCAATTGCAAATATTGGGTTAAATACACCCAGTAGTCTCTGGGTTGCGATCCGGCTGGAAGTTCTTCTTCATAGGTCTTCAGGGTATCCCTACAGTATGTTAAGTCCGTGAGCCAGTCCGTGGGCTTCGGGCTGCGCCTGCCATTCCAACATATCGAGACCCTCCTTTTAGCTATTAGTAGCGCAATCATACAGAATCTGCGTTTCAGGGCTCTAAAGTCAGGCAGTATTCCCAGCAAACAGGTTTTGACCTCGCATCGCACTTCCCCGCCTACCATAGCCCCAATCTTCTGCGTCACCTGCACCCAGTATTCTCCGACTGCCTCACATGACCAGGCTAGGTGTATGAAATCTGCCCCGTCTGCACCACAGCGCTCACATCTAGAGTCCTCCCGCAGCCCATAGCGATGCAGCCTGGCCGGTGTGTAGTATGTCTGGTGTAAGTATTTGAAATGCAGAATGCGGAGATTGCCGTTAGGTGTCAGCATGCCCGTCAGAGTACAGGCGGTAGTCCATTCATCCTCCGTTAGCGGAGTGTCAAGACAGCCATTCCACTTCTCCATGGAAGCAGTCGTGGTTGCCGCTATGTCCTCCTGCATTTTCGTGTACAGTGTGGATACCACATGTTTTCTCGCAGGTGTGGTGATCAGCCACTGCAGTGCGGTTAGCCCCGGGGGTTCCAATGGGTACGTTGGGTATAGCTGTTTCATAGCCCTCTGCAGTCTGTGATAATTGAAGCGAAATAGTGCAGTCATGTTACTAAGGAATGTCAAGTTTTCTAGCGTTTTAAAGGTCCCATCTTCGTACAGGTCCCCCATGGTGTCGATGCCCACTTGGCGCAGTAGCTCTAGTCCTACTTTTTCCTGCGTGACCGATATCGCCGGGTGCCACTGAAGCCGGAGTGCCGGGGCATACAGCGGCAATTTATTAGCTTTTCTGCCCATCGCATGCCACGCCTTGTTTGTAGCATCAATAGTGTTTATGTCGTTCATGTGCAAAGGGGGCCTGCGATGGGTGATAATCGCCTCCAGTGGAACCGGCATAGCATCCCCCTCCTCAATCGCAGTGTGGGTAAGAAATGGGATCTTGTGATACCAAAAATGTGCATATTGTGCTTGTGCGCAGAGATAGTATAGACAGAAGTCAGGCACCCCGTACCCCCCCCTACTGTAAGGCAGTGTCAATGTCCGCATCTCTACCCTGGCCGTCTTTCCCGCCCAGATAAGGCGAAGGACCAGCGAGTTGATCCGTCGGAACACCTCCGCTGGAGGGTGAATTGGGATGTTAGTGAAGAGGTAGAGTAGCTTTGGTAGCACCACCATTTTAACAATAGCAATTCGGTCAGCCACCGACAGTGGTAGCTGTATCCACCTCCCCACCTTCGCGTCTAGTGCGTCTACCACCGTCCCGTAGTTGGTCCGGATCACGACCTCCGGGTCCCTATGGTACCACACACCCAAATATTTTATCGGGTCCATCTTCCATTCCAGAGGATAGTCCATTGGGTGTGGTTGCGTGCTGTCGGTCAGTGGAATGATCATGGACTTGGCCCAATTTATAATGACCCCGGATTGTCGCGCGAATTTGATATATTCCCTCAATAGCCGATTCAGATTGGCCTGTGGGTCCCTCACGAAGAGTAGCATATCGTCTGCGTACAGTGATATGTGTAGTGGCCGCTGCGGAAACTGCAGGGCCGAGTAATGGTGCCCTTGTCGTATTTTGCACGCAAGGGGTTCCAACGCAAGCGCGAACAGGAGGGGGGACAGGGGGCAGCCCTGCCTCGTCCCTCTCCGAATGTCAATTGGGCTTGAGATATATTTATTCACCTTAACCCGTGCCACAGGTGCGTCATATAGTAAGTTAATCCATTGGAGGAACATGGGCGGGAAGCCCATCTTCCTCAGCACCTTGCTCATATAAGTCCATTCCAGAGAGTCAAAGGCTTTGGCCGCGTCCAAAAAGACCGCCGCCGCCTTCGTCTCAGGTGTTAGATAGTGCGCGAGTGCGAACAGTGTTCGCGTGTTGTGTGCCGTGGAGCGTTCCGGTATGAATCCAGCCTGGTCAGGCAGGACCAATCTAGGCATGAGCGGATTAAGCCTGGTCGCAAGTAGTTTTGCCAGTATCTTGTTGTCTACATTTATAAGGGACAGTGGTCTGTAAGAGTCGCAAAGTTCCGGGTCCTTTTGTGGCTTGGGTAGCGCCAACAGCAGCGCCTCTCGCAAGGTTGGCGGTAACTGTTGTTGCTCGTGAGCATTGCCATACATTTCCACCAAATGTGGGGCTAGTTGGTCAGCGAACGCCTTATAAAATTCGCCAGTGAAGCCATCTGGGCCCGGCGTCTTGCCATTCGGCAGCGACTTAATTACCTCGGTGACCTCCTCGACCGTGATAGGCTGGGAGAGGTATTCGCGGTGTGAATCTGACAGCCACGCTATCGCCACGTCTTCGAGGTAGTCCGCGATTTCGGTCTCATTGGCCGTTGGCCTGGATGCATACAGTTCACCGTAGGCAGCCACAAATTCACCCAATATTGCTTGTTCACCATAGGGCCGCTCCCCCTGACGCCCACGAATCACCTGTATGTTTTGCGGGGCCCGGCCCTCGCAGATGGCAGTCGCTAGGCGCCTGCCCGGTCTGCCGCCCTCCCCATATGCCTTCGCCACTTGTCTTTTAGTTGTGTATTTAATTTCGTCGTCCGCTAAGCTCTGGAATTCGGACAGTGTTTTCCTAATGTCCCCCAGTACCTGCGCATTCTGCGTGCTCTCATATTCCCGTTCGAGAAGTCTCAACTTGTCTTCCCTGGCTCGTATCTGCTGTCGGATGTACTTTAGAATACCTGCGTTAGTACTGATGCAGACCCCCCGTATGGTGGCCTTGCAAGCCTCCCATAGTACTCCCGAGTCGGTCGTAGGAGTCGCATTGTTGTCGAAAAAATCCTGTATCGCACTCCCAATGGTATCTGCATAGACAGGGTCCATCAGGGCTTTGGCATTAAATCTCCAACTGAATGGAGGCGGGGTGTAGTTCGGGAGCTCCAGAGTAAGGAGCACCGGGCTGTGATCCGAGAGTGTTCTGGGTAAGTGCCTAACTTCCCGTGTCCACAATGCTATATCCCCCGACACCAGCCAGTAATCTATGCGGGACCAACTGCCGTGTGATGTAGCTACGTGTGTGGCCTCCAACTCTCCCGGGTGTCTACTTCTCCAGATGTCAGTGAGTGTTCTATCAACCATTATGTCATGTAGTACACGTAATGCTCGCCTATGTGGCTCCGTCGTCGTTCCGGATCTATCGACATCGTCCGAGAGCGCAAGGTTAAAGTCACCACCCCAAATCACGTGAGGCGCCTGCAATTCACGCAGTTTACCCCACAGTAAGTGATAGAACTGTGGGTCATCCACGTTAGGCCCATATACATTCACTAAAGCTAATCTCTGTCCGCGCAGGGCCCCAGACAGTAGGACAAATCTCCCCATTGCATCCGTCTCCACCTTATCTATCATATAGTTCAGCCCCTTCCTGATCAGCACCAATACCCCCCGTGCGTAGGAAGAGTAGGATGAGTAGTGTACTGATTCAGCCCATCTACGTCCCACAGTTAATCGGCGCGCCGGTGCGCAGTGCGTCTCTTGTATTAGTGCAATGTCTATGTGTTACCTGTCTAAGTAAGCTAGTGTTTGCCGTATTTTCTTGGGGTTGCCTAGCCCCCGCACATTCCACGTTAGCAGTCGAAGATACCCGTCACCTATCCTGTTCTCAGCCATCAAGGCGTATCAGTATGTGTGTACCAGTCGCCCCATTGTCAATGAACGCTCCCAGCAGCTGTCGCAGTGGGCAAGGGCCCCATGAGTCCCCCGCAATGGCACTTGGAGTTCAGCGATGCGTCTCATGCGCAGTGACCAACAGTTCAACATCTCAACCACAACCCATGTCCCCCCACCCACTTTAGCACCCAAACCATGCCAAAGATACACCCCAAATTGAACATCAAACATCAAAGTAACTTAATTCGGGGATCACCCTATTCGGGGGGACCGCCTAGAGCGCACCATTCCATCCAACTTAATGGATGGGGACGGGATTATATGATAGTCCGGAGCTCAGCAGCTCCCATGTTAATGTAGGCATCTCAACGTCCCTTTCCCTTACCCAGTGCAACAGCCCCCACGGATCAACACCCCCACTGTGCATCAGCATTGTCTTGCCACCCAGTGGGCAGTGCACGGTCTTTCTCCTGTTACCCCTCCCATGACTGACCCTCAGAGCCCCGCCCCGGCCCAGACCGACAGGGGCCATTGTTCTTGTTACCCAGTTATCTGAGCCCATCCCAGGCCAGCGATGTGTATGGCAATTCATCACACAGTGGTCAAGTTCATCAGCATGTGGGCTCTATCACTGTATGGCATTGGCACACCGGAGTCCCACAGGTAGGAGCCAGCGCACACCCCCGCGGAGCTGTAGGAGCAGCAAAGGCGACAAGCACCATTTTGGCACAAACCCAATTATCCTCGCTCGCAGTGGGCGCACTCACCGTCCCCAACAGTCCGCGTTTCTCAGTTTTGTTCTTGCCAGGCCCCGCATACCTCGAGAGGGTCGTAGTTTCACCATGTTGTGTGGAGTGTCCTCACCAGTCTTCTTGCGGTTCAGCTTGTAGCACGTCAGTCCGTGTCTGCACCCTTATCAACCCTGTGTTTCTCCTTGCGCTTGGTTCCAAGTTGTTTGAGGAGATCATTCGCCTCGCGAGGCGAGTGGCACAGCACCACCCGCCCTCCATGTGTTATGCGCAGCCGGGCTGGATAGAGCATGGCATAATCAATCCCCAGGTCACGCAGTTTCTTTTTGACCGGATTAAATTCTTTCCTCGCCTGTTGGACTGCGACCGTGAAGTCCGGGTAGAAGGCCAGTGTATTACCTTGGTGCGTGACCTGTTGTTTCTGTCTCACTATGCGGAGGATTGCATCCCGGTCCCTGTAGTTGAGGACTCTGGCGACTATAGGGCGCGGGGGAGCCCCTGGCTTCGGCCTCGGGGCCAGTGACCTGTGCGCGCGTTCTATCAGGAACATGGGAGACAAGTGCTCTGCGCCCACAACGTCCTTGATCAGCCCCTCAACATAAGTCTCCATCCGGCCAGTATTGGTGGACTCCGGGACCCCCGTGATTCTAACGTTGTTCCGCCTCGATCTCGCCTCCAAATCCTCCGTCTTGTTTTTTAGCGCCTCCATCAGCCTTTCCGCCTCTGCACATCTTTGAGCCGTGGTTTGTGAGGCTTCCTCTACCGCTCCAATCCGGGTCTCCGCCTCCGTCAGTCGCTCGCCGTGCCCATCCAGTTTGGTCGCCATGTTGTCAACCCGCATCGTGATGGTGTCCAGTTTACCGTGGATGTCGTGCAGAGTTTGCTGGATGGCCCTCAGCGCTTCCGCCATGTCCGGAGGTGGTAGCTCTCCCTCGTCCACTGCTTCGTCTTGTGGCGGTGTAGCGCCTTTGGGCTGTCGTTTAGTTTCAAATGGCAGCTTGGTTTGTGATTTGTCCGGCTTCCCCATCGCGTCCTGGTCCCTCGCCGGCCGCCGAAGGCCACGCTCGTAGGATTAGGCGGCAGTACTGTCCGCTACTCAGGTGCGGTGTGTGTCGGTTTGGCTTACTGCACACCCCCCCTCGCCTGCACCGCAGTATTTCGCCGTGTTTCACCACTCGTTGTTAGCCGGTTCCACCCAGCTTCACCAGGTTCCGACTGACACCCGGCATGCGTTATCTTTGGAGCAACCGCACATGGCCAACTGCGTTTCGGCGGCGTCGTAAGGGCCCGGCCGCCCGCTTGTCATCGGGCATCACCACCGGCGACCATCATTGCAACACAATCGCATCAGCGGTGCTCCCATGCAGCAGCAGACTCGCCATCCAAGGTCCCGATCGGGGCTCCACCAGGGACCCGGTGTGTCAGTATGTCACAGCCGCCATCGCCGGATGCCCCCAGCCACGCTTTTTTGCCGGATCCAGTCAGTCAGCCCTCACCGCCACATCAGATGGGTATATGTGCGGGCGTTTCACTTCCCCATACGCACCGAGTTGGTTCCCACGTTAGGTACAGGCAGCCGCCCCAGCACAGGGCTCGCAGCGTCAGACTGGGTCAGTTTTGCGGTTCTTCGTGTCCATCCAACTCACCGGGGCTTCAACGGCATGTTTCCGCATTCGGAGGTACACAGCGCCCAGTGCTTGTACTCGGTCAGCCTCCGGTCAGCCAGTCGTGGCGTGCATCAGTGGCGTCTCGGTTCAGTCCTCCAGGGCGCCGCCATCTTGTGAGCCGTTGCTCGCGCCCAGCGCCGTGCGGAGAACTGCGGTTTTCTGGGGTTAGTCGGACACTTTGCCAGCTCCCACTCGCTCCATCCGTGGAGCCCACCTTCCGATTTATTCCATGAGGTTTGCAGGCTGCAGCACTCTGCGGATCATGCCTCTCGCGCCATTTATTTGTCCCGTCCGGCGGAGCTGACTCAGAAGGCAGCCATTTCGCCGTGCGCCCTCTAGCGCCCCCTTGGTGTGTAACTTACTTGCCCTGATTTTAGTGGTGGGTCCTGCCTAGCTTAGGTGCATACCCTAGCCAACCAGAAACCCCATTTCTAACAGTTGCTACCGATGAATGCCTGCATTCTGACTGTACCTTGCCAGACTCCGTCCCCTTTAACCCTACCTCTGCAGTGTCCCGACTTTAGGGTTCCCTACACTTATTGCATTCCAATTCCAGCACTAGCTTGAATGAAAAAACTTGCATGAAAATAGACATATTAGATTGCCAGTGAAAAATGAAATATAAAATATTAATTACATTTCGAAAACAAAATCACATTTTAGAATTCTTTTGGAGACAAAGGAAAACTGTCATCCCAGCAGAATTCATTCTGAGTTGGGTGTTTTGTGTCACAAATACATGCATTGCTCGATCCTCCTTCAGCCTGTGATGCGCACAGAAGCCAGTGTGTCTTTTAACGCGTTAGTTTAACCTCCATTAAAGCCTTCACTAAATTTAACTCACAAAAAACCCGAAATCATGCTCACCTGAAGCAGAACTGGAGATGCTGTTAACCTAACCAACCTAAATTATCATAAAAGTAAAAACCTGTGTCTGTTCAAACCAACCTGTTACTTATCTGATCAAAATGAAAAGTGAGAACGTGTTTGAGAGGAAATGCAGACTCGAGGCTGCTAAAATGAAAGCGTCCAATTAAATGATAAATTAAATGATGTTATGACCTATTTCACACCATTAAACACAATTAGAAAAAGATTAATTAAATTAAATAGTTTCATGCCCCTTTTCGCATCATTGCACACTTTGGTAAGTTGAATAGACGGGATGACGGCCTACTCTTTCCTCTGACTGCGTGCTTCAAGCTCCATTGCTCTACACTGCATCAGGAGGTGAAGACCTCTGCAGCCAGGCAGTCTGACCCCTCTGGTGTAGGTGCGTTTAAATATGATGCGGGGGCAAATGAGGGCGTCGCATTTGGCCCCCTCGCTATTTGTGTGGGTGGTGCAGGCCGCTTTTTGGAGAGCTGGGTGATTGGTGGGCACTTTGACTTTAGAGGTCTGAAGTTTGTTGATAAGTTTCAGGGTTACAGGAGTGCTGGATTGCACCTTGAATGGATTAGTCAGCTTGGTGGTAGGTGAGAAGGAGGGTGGAGTTAAGCTGTGATGCTCAGGGGCATAGCTTGGTCAGTAAGACTGGTCAGTAAGACTGGGGTGGGTGAGCTTCAGATTTTCTGACATTTCCCCTGGCATACCGTGTTAACTATTATAAGAGAAGCAGTGTATGATGGAGGCTTAAGAGCCAATGAAAAGGGAAAGGAATGCTGATTGTAAGGGGTACTTAAAACACAGTATTTTGTAAAATACCCGTTGTAAATACCTTCAAAACAGAAGAGTGTCAGTGTGTTTTGTCTGAGTGAGTATTTGGAAATCCCAGGTGAAACCCAACAGTCACCTTACATACCTGACTGAAAGCTCCTGTACCCAACTATCTGCTAAATGGTACATTTATTAGGGGGCGGTGTAACAAAGCAACTCCACCCCCCCACCACCCGAAGCTACTCTCCACTTGATGCCCTGCTAAAGCAGACATTAGAATCAAGAAGGGAGTCAAGGTCAGAAGAGCCAGAATTATAGGAAAAGATAAAATAACAGTTATCCAGGCAACTGTTTTATTAAAGGATAGAACGTAAGTTTCTATTTAAGGATGGTTTTATGAATAAATGAATGACTAACAATTTGTAGAGCTCACAGCTACTCTAGGGAGTGTCCCGGCACAGGGTTTCAGTTATCTGTGTTTTTTTTTAATTAGTGGGGAATTGATATAAGTTTGTAAGACGGGGAAAGGATGATTATTTTTCGTCAGACCTGTTTTGCTAAAGGACATTTTGCACACTATTTCATTGCCAAGACCTAACTTATGGGCCACATCACAGACATGGCACATAGGCTAAGAACAAAGCTGTGCATATTTTTATAACAAAATGTGACTGTCTATATTTACATGTGCTTACAAGGGGCCAGATGTACTAAACATTTTTCTGGCCGTAAACAGTCTGAATCCCTGTTTGCAACTGCCAAAACATTTTTGCCATGCAATAATGCCATTTTAGGAGTCTGTAAATTGCTATCGCCTCTTAAAAGGGGTTGGCAACTCCATACCGAGTAGCTATTTGGAAGGGGTATGTTGTAGGCATTCCTTTCAAATAACATTTCCGTATGAGATGGATCAATGTTTTGCTACCAGATTTCGGTCTGAAATCGTTGAAAAATGACATGCCTTCTGAGCTGGGGGTTGTAAGTCAGTCTAAAAAACACGAAGGGGTCCTCTTTTGACCCTGTTCTTTGTGTGAATGTAAAACCAAGATTGTTGGTGAGTAGGCAGTAACAACTGGCAACTCTAAAACAAACGTTTTGAGAAAAGGGAACTTTTATTCTTAAACTTAGCACCATTGCCTTTTAGGAAAATGGGCTGCATTTATAGGAAAAGTTTAAATTATCATAATGCGATCATAGTCGTACTGGTCTGCTGACCCTAGCAGGCCACCTTCCGTGAGATGACCAACAATTGGAGTGCTGTGCAATTTGCGACCTACTTCATTAATATTCATTTGGTAGGACGGATTGCGACCCACTCTGATTCAGAATTTTATGAACTGGCAATTATTGCATAGGTTTGGTCATAAAATTCTTTACTGGTCACTGTGGCCTGGTATTTTGTGAGATAAAGTGCCACCCAGAAAGTAGCTAGGCCACTAGGTACAGTTTGAATAGTTACTGTATTGCCTTCCCGTTTAAGTTCTGAAAATTAGAATGTGGATACTGTATGTTTCCCCCTTTAGAGCTACAAAACTCAGAATTTGAGCCATTTTCCCACACATATTCTGCCAGGTTTTACTTGGTAAAATTTGTATGGGGATACAGTTTGATATTACCGTAGCTGTTGTAACCCCGGATCAGACATGATCTCCCCTTTAAACTCAAATCGTGATTACCATGATACTCAGAATGAATGTATGCATGTCTCTATGTGGGATTTTTATAGCAGAAAGATATTTGAGAACTGATCAGATTCAAAGCCATAGGTACAGTAGACACATAATTGAAGGGCAAGTAGGGTTTTGAAAGAGGACTGTTCCTCGTTCTGAGGCCATCTGTAGTAGTCACATCTGTTCTCTGGACAGGGTTTCTTATACAGAGTTCATTTTAAATTTTAGATTCAATCATATCGCCACACATTTTAAATAGCTTTCTTCATGGAGGTGGAACTTTTGTGATAGATAAATACAAACCCTCCACCTGATTGATGCACTGCCACGGAATATTGAAGTTCCATGCCCTAATAAATTCTCTCAGACTTTCTCTGCTCCCTATTTGTACTCATATAAGTGGCTATGTGTTCTTGCTATTTCTCCGTTTCTTTATATCCCACTCTTTATTGCTTTCAAATTGTGAGTTTTCACTCTGGTGCTTGTGGTGTTGTGGAAATGTGGATTTTCCTGATCAGTTATGTCCCCTATCTTGGACCCCAACGGTTCTATATGCATGTTACAAATACATGTATGTTCCCTCCAGTTCCAGTTTCTAAGACGCAAACATATGTGTGTCTACCGTCGACACGTTCTCTGTCAGATCCGCCATCAATGGGCTGGATATTCGATTCCTAAGTATGAAAGGCCACCGACTTTATATGGCTAAGTTACTACATTTTTACAGTTCAGGCAAGTAGGCCCGATTCTGTCCTCAAAGCCTTTCCCTGCTCTCTGTCTCTGACAGCTTCAGCTTGAGATCGCATCTGTATCCATGAACTTTGTCCTACTCCCTGTGCAGCTAACGGTGCCTGCCTCGGCCAGTTTTCGCCTGCCTGTCAAGAAGCTGTATTTCACCTTCGAATTATCTATTTTGCTCTCCAGCCGATGCATTCCTGTCTAGTGATTTAGGTAAACATTTCTTTTAGCTCACAAGCAAAGGACTCAGCCTTTCCGTCCTCCTGCAAGTGATTCATAGCCCTGCTGCCATGGAAAGTTTTCTGCCCCTCGCATCTCATATAGACACTTAGACGCTTGTACACGCACACACAGTTAGTATAGAATAGATTCTGTCCGAGAGTCCTTCCTTGTGGATAACATAGTTCTCTAAACATAGGATGTTAGATATGATTTGGGATTAGGTTGACTTGACCCCCCAGACTTCTCGTCTCCACATGTAGAGCTAAATGTCAAGTCCCCTTCACCCCCTAGTTGCACGTCACTCACACGTCATGCTGCTGCGCGCGCATCTATGCCAAGTATTATCTTATAGATCCACCTATGTCTGATAATCCTAACCAATCATGTTTCTTTTATTCCTTATTACGCCTAGTTTCGATTACGCACCTGTTATGTCACTTTTCTTATCAAATGTTACGCCTTCTACATTCGTTTCATTGTAATGTACTTATTATAAAAATGCATGTCTGTCAATAAAGTATTGTACTTCACTTCCTGAACCCTCGCGGTGACGGAACCTGAAGGCCGCGACTCGAGTCGGCCATTTTTGATGGAATAAAGCCCATTTAGAAAACCTCTTATACCACGGATTCTGCCTCTTGTTATTTTGAGCTATTTTACTTTATTTTAAGATCCCGTATGAAATTCAGTCCGGTAAAGAAGATTTTATTTACCACATAATGGCGCCCGAATAGGGACACTTTCTCATCTCACGCGCCGGCGGTGCGTTGCAGGCCCGGTCTCCTGCCACAGCTGGACGGACCATAAACGCGTACCAGCAGGATTTCCTGTAAGCTCCCTCCGGTCAAGCGGGGGCGACTGAGGCTGCGATCAACCCAGACGAGGCGGTGAGAAGTGCGAAGTATCCCGACCAGAGCCTAGCTGAGAGAGCAAGATCCGAGGTATACAGAGGCCCACCAGGTTTCTCGAAATCCCGATGTCCAGAGGGTCCGCTGTCCGCAGTCATCGAGTCCTGTCCATTCTCTGAGGCCTTCCGTTTCAAGGAGCTACTCGGTGAGTACCATCGCCGGGGAGGCGTGTTGACGCGCACATAGGTTGTGCCGGTCAAGACGGATTTGGGTACACAAATCCGGTCTGCACTGTTTAGCAGTGTATATGTACTGTTTAGCAGTATATCAAGTATTCCGAAGTATGCAGTTATTGTCAAGAATTCAGCGTGGTGATTAGTTAGGCAGACTGTCATCATTGTCGCTCATTGTTAAATGTTTAATGTTTAATGTTTTCAGAAATGTCTTGCATATTGTGGTATGAATGATTGTTCATTGTTCACTGTTCATTATTGTGTTTTTCGTATTAAGTGAACTCAAGAGTAAGTCTCAGATCAGTTGTCAATATGCCGCTCTTCTCGAAGTTAAGACAGATTACTACCAGAAAAGGGGTGCTTGAAGAAGCAGTTCCTATTCCTCCTAGGGACACTCCAGGGCATTTTATGTACCATAAGCATGGCTTAGATGCCATATTGTTTCTTGATCTATGGGTAGATTATACCAAGGGATTGCCGGAAAGTCAAAGGTGGCCCGCAGCGGGAACCTGGGATGCAGAGTGCATCATGAAAGTAGAGGAAGAGTTATGGAAAAGAAAGGTCAGACAGTCACAGAAAGACGCTGTTGAGTTATGGCGTAAAGAATCTCATAGACGAACAGAAAAAGCACGTAGACAAGAAGAGAGGAGTAAAGAAAGTTCAAATAAAGTTCAAGAAAATCTATTAATTGAGGAAGGTATCCGAGTGAAATCAGAACAAGTAAATAGACAAAGAAATACTCTTATGAATGGTATGTATCCCCTTCTAGCCGAAGGACTACCTAAGGCTGTTACAGAGATGCCAAAAGACTTGCCACCCCCATTATTTCCAATTAGGGTACATCAAAAAGGGCATCCCAGAACCGCAGAAGATGTTTTTCTTTCCTCATATCTAGATGACGCAGCTCCCGAGTATGCTAACACCGCACCACATAGACCGTCTGGTGTAGGGGTTCAACGTCAGGATCAGGTATCTGTCCCCGTGCAACAGCAAGTCCCGACGCAAGCGTCGGCAAGCACATCTATTTCCGCATCTGTATCCGCAGTCGATTCTACAGGGGTGTCGACGCCCATAGTTGCTGTGTCACGTTCAACGAACCCATTCACCCCCGACGCCCCAGATGGGGCCACGGGAGGTGCTAGCAGTACCTTTACACCACCCAGAATAAATAAACTTGTTTTTCAAGAGTCAGCGCATTCACGTACACCTAAATTCGTAAGTGAACGTACGCTTAAAGAACTCCTTGTAAATTGTAGATATGACGCGGTGGTTGGTAAAGAGGATGAAATGGTCCTGGCATCATTACGTATCAGGCGAGCCGCAGAGTATTTAGCAAGGTTAACAGGAATGACTACGCATCTAGATAACATATATCATTTTGTTCAAACGGGACGAGATCCAGGATGTATTAACAGAGCTATGGAATTCCAGAAAGTAGAGATACAGGGGGAACTGTTACGTTTCCTCATAAACTGTGTGATCAGAAATCAAGACCGTCCGGGGGTAGACCCGAATGCAATGCTTATTCTTACAAGATGGAGTCAGAATATATCAGAAGGGAGACACGATAAGCAAAATTGTATAATAGCCATGTGCCGAAAAATCCGTAAAGAAATAGAGCGTATTCATGAAGAGAGATTGGGAACAGACGAGTTTGAGCAAGATGAAGTGTCCGAATCAGGGAATTCCGCAAGACAGTCAGAGACCATAGCCTATGTAGGCAGAGGAAGATCCTGTGAAAATACTAGATGTTTTTCTGATCCCATACACTCTGTATGCCCAAACAATAGCAGAACGTATCCGACGCCTATAATAAATCTGAAGTCTCCTGAACATTCGTTTCAAGCCGCAGATAAAATACTACGAGAACGAAGGGGTTACCACCTCCTCGATTCCATGGATGAGCAAGAATTAGCCAGATCAGCTGTTCACTGGATTGACAGTCCTGAAAAATACGGTGATGAGACCGTAGCACACACGTTTTTTAATCTCAGTGCAGATGAACAACGTTTAGCTGGAATATATATGATTCAGCAACTCCTCATATTATATAAGAGCCAACATGCTGACCCTGGTCCTTTACCTGATATATTAACGGAACTACTCACAAACAGATGGGGAGGTTCTAGTAACAAGCTAATTAAAGAGATATTAGTGTCACGTAAGCAGTATGTCCTTTTTGTAAGTCCGGATTCTCTCTCGCTGCCCCGCAGAGAGAGAGCGCCGTACTATATGGATAGACAAAATCCCTTACGAGAAGTGCACCCAATAAAAGGCGAAGACAATGAGTTTCACCGTGTATTTGTTTACACACCCATATCAAAAATGGAATTATTAGAAATGAAGAAAGTAGTACCTAGTCATGATAAAGACCCAGCGGGTTTCCACCGAGAAATTAAAGACATGTTACTGATGGGAGAGTATACCTTTCCTGATATTATGACGATATTAAAGGTGCTTTTGCCGGCTGGCATTTATGAAAAACTGAAAGAAAAAGAGTGGGAAGTGGGTGACCAAAAGATAGACTGGACAGCATTAGCAGAGGAAGAAAGGGGCCGAACTGCAGGTTCAGGGCTCGGGGATAAAGTTAAACTGTTACCAGGTTTACTAGTACAGGTACTGCCACGTTTATTAACTACAAAAAAGGAAGATTGGGGTGCAATCACAGCCTGCAAACAAAAGCAAGATGAAGACACAAGCGATTATTATGCTCGATTTGAAAAATGTTTTGGTATAAATAGTGGTATAAAAGCAAGTAGTGACTCATATCCACATCTGTTTGTGACAAAATTAGTGGAAAATGCATTGCCCCCAGTGAAGAATAGAATATTGAAATTCGAGAGTACCTGGCAAAGTAACACTCCGTCGCAAATGCTACAAATGTTACAGTATCATCACAATAGAATTAGGGATGAACAAGAACACGAGCATAGACGCATGAAGGATACAAAAATGAAAATGCTAGTTTCTCAGACAGTACCAGCAGATGGTCACAAAAAGGGTGTGACACATTCTGGTGATTCTGCAGTTCCTGTAAAGGGAACCTGCAATTACTGTAAACAACTGGGCCATTATGTACACAATTGTCCAGTCCTGAAACGTAATATAGCTACAGGTATTGCAAAGGAGAGACCACGATTAGTTAGACAAGATCAGAATGAACAAGGAGCTATGCAGCATGGACAGTCCATGCCAGTTCAACAACAGTCCATGCCAGCCTCACAGCAACCCATACAGTTTGTGCCAGCTGCACCACCGATGCCTGCTACTGCCACACAAACCACAACACGACAAATGTATCAGACTGCACAGTATGAATACCCTGAGTATCAGCGTTACGCATGAACCAGCCTAGAGAGGGAAGTTGACTTACCGCTTATCGAGATTCCTGTAGATCAAGAAGGACCTTATGTACATAGTGAATTATTAGGTCAAGATAGAAAATTCTTACTCGATACAGGGGCAAGTCGAACAACCATAAAACGTAGTGAAGTTCCAGGGGCACCCCTCTCAGGCTCTCAAAATGTTTCCCTTGGTTTTTCAGGAAAACCTATTGTTAATGAAGTATCACAGCCTCTACCACTTACGATAGGACCTTTGACACGAACTACAGATTTATTGCTTACTAAGTCATGCCCAGAAAATCTGTTAGGAATTAAAACTCTGAAAGCACTAGGAGCCATAATATGTTGTTCTCCGGAAGGAGTAAGGTTGTTTTTACGTGATTTTAAAGGTCACTATGTGTCTAGAGACATGGATCCCCGACTACAGACTTTACCAGTACATCTATGGGCACAAGGCCCTACGGATGTTGGCTGCATGAACATTACACCCTATCGAGTCACACTGAAAGCAGGAGTGGTACTACCACGAATGCGACAATACAAGTTACCGCATGATGCTGTAGTGGCTTTGCTGAAAATCATTGATGAGCTGATTGCCCAGGGAGTAGTTGTAGAAACAGACTCCAATGTATGTAATTCACCGATAATTCCGATTCTTAAACGAACTGATCCTACTGCCCCACCAGTGTACCGATTGGTTATTGATTTGCGTGAACTAAACAAGTGCATTGTACCACAATTCCCTGTGGTCCCTGATATATCATCATTGTTGACAGCAATTGATTCCGAAGCAACATTCTTTACTGTAATCGATCTCAAGAATGCCTTTTTCAGCGTCCCAATAGATCCGGAAAGCCAATACTTGTTCGGATTCAGTTTAAATGGGCGCAGCTTTAAATTCTCACGCGCTCCCCAAGGATTCACAGAAAGCCCCAGCATCTACAGCCAAGCACTGAAACGAGAACTTGACAGTATCCACATGCCAGTCAATACTGCACTGCTTCAATATGTCGATGATCTGCTGATCACAGCGAGAAGCGAGCCAGAATGTGAAAAAGCTTCTCTGACAGTTTTACATTTCCTAGCCGACAAGGGGCACAAGGTGTCTCCTTCTAAGCTGCAATTCTGTGTCCAGCGAGTTATTTATCTTGGTCACTCGCTGTCCAAGGAGGGAAGGCAGCTTACACCAGATCGCATCCAGTTAATTGCTAACATGTCAATACCCCAGACACAAAAGGAGGTGCGGGCTTTCATAGGCCTCACTTCATATTGTAGGCAGTGGATCCCTCAGTACGCATTTCTAGCAAAACCACTCATTCAGTTAACCACACAGGAGGCAGCCACATCGACTGTTCTCCCTTGGACTCAGGAACATACACAAGCTTTTGAAAGCTTAAAGAAAGCTTTATGTCAAGCACCGGTTTTAGCAACACCATGTTATAGCAAACATTTTACACTCTTTGTTACAGAACGCGAAGGTACTGCCTTGTCAGTACTCACTCAGGATCAAGCAGGATCACGCAAGCCATGTGCTTATTTTTCCAGTACATTAGATCCCGTAGCTCAGGCTTTGCCTGCATGCCTGAAATCAGTGGCAGCGACAGCTTTAGCAATCAGACAAAGCGATGCCATAGTGTTAGGACATCCATTGACAGTACAAGTACCACATGCAGTAGAGGTTCTTGTGAACCGAACACAAACACAACATTTGACCATAGCAAGACTTACCGGTTATGAACTGACATTGTTTCAACCACACATAGAGATCCGACGGTGTAATACATTGAATCCTGCTACACTATTACCTGTAATTGGAACAGACCCACTAGCTCATGATTGTGTTGAAATCATTGAAATAAAGACGAAACCTAGACAAGACTTGACAGACGTTCCATTGTTAGATCCAGACCTGACGTTGTATGTAGACGGATCGTGCATGAGAACAAGTACAGGAGATTTAGTGGCCGCGTATGCAGTCACAACAGACACTAAAGTTATTGAGACAAATTGTATAGATACTTTGTCAGCCCAAGCAGCAGAACTTATTGCTCTAACACAAGCCTGTATTCAAGCCACAAATAAGAAAGTTAATGTATACACTGACTCACGTTATGCATTCGGAGTTGTACACGACTTCGGCGTGCTGTGGCGAGAGAGAGGTTATTTAACCTCCCATGGTGCCCACATTCAGCACGGACCCCTCATTCATGCTTTGTTAGACGCAATACATCTACCCACTGCTATATCGATTATGAAATGTAAAGCACACACGAAGGTTACTGATATCATTTCTCAAGGCAATGATTTAGCTGACAGAACAGCTAAACAGACTGCTCAGAATCGCATATTAGACATGACAAAGCCAATAGTTCAGACACCAACACAGTGTATGACAATTAAGGATCCCGCACTTGACGTAATTGACATACAAACACATGCCACAGCAGAAGAAATAAAGAAGTGGACTGAACTAGGAGGGATCCAGACAGATCAAGGATGGATGACGAAGGAGAAATCTGTATGGTTTCTCCCTGATTCCATGGTTCAAGCCATTATAGCTACAGTTCACAGTCCAGCACATTTAGGAGAGAAGGCTATGCTAGACAGCATTCAGCACATTTGGTTCAACAAACATTTACGAGCAGCAGCTAAACAAAAAGTTCGTACCTGTATGATATGTTGTCAGTTTAATCCAGGAAAGAGTGTTCCCGTAGAGCAGGGTGGATTTCAGCCTCCTGACCATCCTTTTGAAGTCCTCCAGATGGATTATATTCAGATGGAACGTTGTCGAGGATTCAAATATGTTCTCGTAGTTGTCTGCGCTCTCTCCCGTTGGACAGAGGCGTATCCCGTATCAGATTACACTGCCCCGACTACTGCCAAGCAGCTAGTTCGAGAATTCTTCCCACGGTACGGTTTACCACGTGTTGTATATTCAGATAACGGTCAGCCTTTCTCATCCGAATTAATGAAACATGTCTCACTTTTGTTGGGATATCAGTGGAAATTCCACTGTGTCCGACACCCCGAGGCAGCAGGTCTCGTGGAACGACATAATCAACTTTTAAAAATCAGATTGTCTAAAATATGTCAGGAAAAAGGTGTGGACTGGATAGTAGCCTTACCAGTTGCGCTATTTTACATGAGAATGGTAGCACACTCTCGAACAGGGCTATCCCCTTATGAGGTGATCTTTGGTAGACCACCGAATATGTGGGGGACGCCTATACCCCGTAAAATAACTGATGTTGACTGTAATATGCTGACAGATTACCTGGCTTCCTTGATGTCTGCACTACAATCTTGTCGTTCACAGGTAGTCGCAGCTTTTCCCGACAACACCGAGGTGAAACCTCATGATGTAATTCCCGGCGATTATGTTCTCGTCAGGAATTTTGATCGGAAAACCCAACTGGAGCCAAGGTGGAGGCTTCCTAAGTTGGTCCTGCTGACGACCAGAACAGCTGTGAAGATCGAAGGGAGAAAAGGCTGGGTGCATTCCAGCCATATAAAGAAATTTCATGGACTTCCTCCTGACACAAACAGTACTCCCCGTGTGTCTTCCCCCATTGACTCAAAGCTACCTTTGGCTGAGGCCAGTAGCACTGAATTCTATAAGCAGAAACTCAGGTCCAGATCCAAACTGTCGGACGATTTGATTGTTTAAGTCCTCTCCAAGGTGAAGCGGTTGAATCTGTCCCGACATGTATCCCTTAGGTCTGAATGATGTAGAGTCCAGAATCATAATGAAACGACATGCTTATTGTAAATTACTGCGTAGCCACTGTATTGTGACTTTATTAATTTTGTTTTCCTTGAGTTTTTTAATAGTTACTGCAAGTATATTGTTGCATATGTATTATCCTGTTTCTAAACGTGCTTTCAATATAACTGATGAACATTCTTTTAGTGACCTACCCCCACATGAGTTGTCCTATAGACTTGCGCTGCGCAATAACACATTCATTAGTATGTTACATCATTCCCATCAGACTAGTAATGCCACCAATTGTTGGGTGTGTGGCCGACTCCCTCCCTATCAGAATAACAAAGGAGTTATGCCTTTCTTTCCACATCCGTTCACACACAATGGCTCCTGTGGAGCATGGTTTAGTTTATTAAATTCCATAGACCCAGACACAGCAGTTTATCAACAACATTGGATATGGGGAAATCTGAATCTAGTTTTATTCAAAATCTGTCACCCTAATAAGGAGGGTCACCCCAGTAGAACAGGAACTGATTTAGAAAATGAAGTGTATAAATTAGGTAATTTTACGCCTAATCTTATGATTTTGAATGTCAAATCCGAAGTTGAACTAATTCTGCCCACTATGTCAGTATTTCCAGTTAAGGGTGAATTATGTGTAAGAAAAGTTGGTTCCATACACATGGGCCATAGCCAATGCGTTACTACAGTAGAATATAGTGATCAAGGTAAATCTTCATTTAGAGCTTCTCGCCATTCTTACTTTATATGTGGTCAGACTGCATATATGCGTCTGCCTCTAGATTGGGATGGTACCTGTTACATAGCATTCCTTCTGCCACCTGTTTTCCTAGCTCCCCCTGATTATTATCGAAATGTTCATTTAGTACACAATAGAGAGCGAAGAGATCTCCCAGTTGTCGATTATACTGAGACGGCATGGGACAAGTATGTAGATTTCAATAAAGGTATCTTTCCCTATATAGGTACAATATCAAATAGTAAGCTGATACGCAGACTAACCAAGACTCTTGAAGCTGTAGTAAACGAGACTATAGCCGCCCTAGGCAATCTGACAGAGGAACAATCAGTGATGAGAATTGTTGTTCTCCAGAATCGTCTTGTCCTTGACGTCATCCTGGCCGATAGGGGCGGAGCTTGCAGGGTCATCGGATCCAGCTGCTGCATATTTATACCAGAAAATTCGCCATCTGTATATAAAGCTATAACACGCCTTCATAAGATTGTGAGCCAGATACACGAGAATCCAGGCACTTGGACGTGGTCCGGGTGGTTTTGGAGTGTGATATCAGCCTGGGGATGGAGAGTTCTATCCTTCCTAGGTATTGGCCTTCTTATGCTCTTCAGTTGTTGTTTATGCCTGCAATGTGGACCAGCGATTTGTGGTCTGTGTGCCACATCATGCATTCCATATCACAGTTCTCGTTCAAAATGCCGGAAGAAGAAGGAAGAAGAAATGATGCTCCATGAGCAAATCGATGGAATGATGAAGATTGATATCTCTTGAAGGGCAAGTAGGGGACAAGGAGGGAATGTGGAAATGTGGATTTTCCTGATCAGTTATGTCCCCTATCTTGGACCCCAACGGTTCTATATGCATGTTACAAATACATGTATGTTCCCTCCAGTTCCAGTTTCTAAGACGCAAACATATGTGTGTCTACCGTCGACACGTTCTCTGTCAGATCCGCCATCAATGGGCTGGATATTCGATTCCTAAGTATGAAAGGCCACCGACTTTATATGGCTAAGTTACTACATTTTTACAGTTCAGGCAAGTAGGCCCGATTCTGTCCTCAAAGCCTTTCCCTGCTCTCTGTCTCTGACAGCTTCAGCTTGAGATCGCATCTGTATCCATGAACTTTGTCCTACTCCCTGTGCAGCTAACGGTGCCTGCCTCGGCCAGTTTTCGCCTGCCTGTCAAGAAGCTGTATTTCACCTTCGAATTATCTATTTTGCTCTCCAGCCGATGCATTCCTGTCTAGTGATTTAGGTAAACATTTCCTTTAGCTCACAAGCAAAGGACTCAGCCTTTCCGTCCTCCTGCAAGTGATTCATAGCCCTGCTGCCATGGAAAGTTTTCTGCCCCTCGCATCTCATATAGACACTTAGACGCTTGTACACGCACACACAGTTAGTATAGAATAGATTCTGTCCGAGAGTCCTTCCTTGTGGATAACATAGTTCTCTAAACATAGGATGTTAGATATGATTTGGGATTAGGTTGACTTGACCCCCCAGACTTCTCGTCTCCACATGTAGAGCTAAATGTCAAGTCCCCTTCACCCCCTAGTTGCACGTCACTCACACGTCATGCTGCTGCGCGCGCATCTATGCCAAGTATTATCTTATAGATCCACCTATGTCTGATAATCCTAACCAATCATGTTTCTTTTATTCCTTATTACGCCTAGTTTCGATTACGCACCTGTTATGTCACTTTTCTTATCAAATGTTACGCCTTCTACATTCGTTTCATTGTAATGTACTTATTATAAAAATGCATGTCTGTCAATAAAGTATTGTACTTCACTTCCTGAACCCTCGCGGTGACGGAACCTGAAGGCCGCGACTCGAGTCGGCCATTTTTGATGGAATAAAGCCCATTTAGAAAACCTCTTATACCACGGATTCTGCCTCTTGTTATTTTGAGCTATTTTACTTTATTTTAAGATCCCGTATGAAATTCAGTCCGGTAAAGAAGATTTTATTTACCACAGTGTGAAGGCTGCTTCCTAATTTATCATGGTGCTTTTTGGTGTTTGGCTCCTTAGAACTGTGTGGGTGGTTAATGTTAAGAGATTTACGGACATTTTCGTCTATGGCCAAACAGGTTGCCTCTGCTGTGGAATGGAGGGACCCGAGTGCAGGAAAAGAATGCTGTGGCAGGGGTACAGAACACAGGAAGGGGGCTGAGTCCTTGTGTCCCCAAGTGCAGATGGGAGTAAGTCTTCCCCCTTGCCTGCTATGCTTACAGCCCTTATGGGGACGACGCAGTTTCAAGTATCCTGACCGCACGGATACCTGGGTTACTTTTTCGGCTGTGGTAGCTGTCAGAGGTTTCAGGCTGGTACTCTCTTCGCCGCAGCCAGTACTTCACTTACCAGCTACAGTGTCCTCCCACCCAACATCGGGAAAGCTGGTGGTGTTGCACTGCAGTCCCTCAAGACTCCTCAGTGTTTGGCTGCCGCAGGGTGGAACTGGTTTGTGGGGCTGCACCTGGCACGCTGGCCTTCAATGGACATCGGGCTATGCCGATTCTTCACCTCATAATGTCATCGGTCCTCAGACTGCGGCACTCTTCTCACGGCGCGCGGGGCCTTAGGTCACTGAAAGCAGGCACAGGCTGGCGACTCAGTTGAAGGGGGCTAGAGATACCCCACAGGAGATGTTGATTTGGGGACAGTGCTCGATCTGAGCACATGGAAGACATTGATTGCCCTGAGTCTTCCAGTACAGGAGGCAAGCTCAACAAGCCCTTGGAGTTCCTAAGGTGGAAGTGGCTGGAGAGACCAGGACTCTTCCTCTACCACTCCAGAGGCTGCTTGTAGCAGGCCAACACAGCAGTGCACAGTGCAAAGTGGTAGTGCCTCCTGATAACACAGCAATCAGCTTGTAGCAGTCGCAGATCCTCTTGGGTGCAGAGTCACTCAGGACCCAAAAGTGAACCAAAAACTATGGGGTCAGTGGTCCAGTACTTATACTCATTCCAGCCTTTGAAGCAGGTAAACTTCAAAGGAAAATCTCTGTAGTGCACACCCTGTACTTCCCTGCTCTGGCTCTAGACAAGGGGTGGAGATTTCCTTGTGTGAGGACAGGCACAGCCCAATTCAGGTGTCAGTGTCAACTTCTCCCACCACTGTAGCTCAGGATGGCCCATCAACCTGGAGATGGGACATAAGGATATGCAGGGCACACCTCAGCTCCCTTTGTGTGACTGTCTAGAGAGAATGCACAAACAGTCTAACTGTCCTCCTGACCCAGACCTGTTTTCAGATAAAGGCAGAGGCATAAATGGTTAAAGTAAAATAATTGCAACTTTCTTAAAGTTGCATTTTCAGACCTTCAGTTTTAAAACCAGCTTCATTGAAAGATGTATTTTTAAATTGTGAGTCCAGAGACAACAAACTCCAATTTTGTATCCGCTCGTAACTGAAAGATACACTTTTAAGATGTTACAGGCAGCTCCAATGCTAACCTATGGGAGAGACAGGCCTTGCTGTAGTAAACAACGACATTATCAGTATGTCACTATCAGGACATGTAAAACACAATAGTACATGTCCTACCTTTTAAATACACTGAACCCTTCCCATGGGGCTACGTTGGGCCTACCTTAGGGGTGCCTTATATGTAATAAAAGGGAAGGTTTGGGCCTGACAGGTGGATGCACTTGCCAGGTCGCAATGGCAGTTGAAAACTCCACACACAGACACTGCAATAGCAGCTCTAAGACATGTTTGTAGAGCTACTGAGTAGGTGGCACAACCAGTGCTGCAGACCCACTGGTAGCATTTAATTTACAGACCCTGGGTACAAATAGTGCATTTTACTAGGGACTTACAAGTAAACTAAATATGCCAATCATAGAGAACCCAAATATCAGCACTTGCACTTTAGCACTGGTCAGCAGTGGTAAAGTGCCCAGAGTCCTAAAACCAACAAAAAGAGGGTCAGAAAAATGGGTGGAGGAAGGGAAAAAGTTTGGGGATAATCTCGCAAAAAGGGCAAGGTCCAACAAAGTGCATATGAGTTTCTTCACTGTCTGTGCAGTGATCTCAAAAAGGCTAAGACAATTTCTGTATGTCATATGTGCCACCTTACTCAAGTCTCCTAATATTGTGCTGAGGACTTCACCCCTTCTACCTTTCATAGAAGTGGGAAAATGGTTATTGACTCATTTATGTGTAGGACTCTTGAATGAAAGATGTTATCAAGGTGGTTCCTTACTTCAATCTGTGCGGGACCTCCAAGTTACAAATTCAGACCCTGACACAGCTTACACATCTATTCTGCATGGTAGCAAAGCTAAGCCTCGCCACTAAATGGTCTCCCGAATTAGAGACCACCAAGTAAAAGCAAACAGTAGAACTTTCAGAAAGAAAACTGTAGACTTTTGTCCCCACAGCTTATGCTGGATTAGAATTAAACAAGAGACTACATAAACACCTCATCAAGAATTGCCTTCATCGCACTAGTTGAAACTTCTTAAAATGTCATCATCATTCCCATGGAAGGTCCAGACATCTCTTCTGTGGTGAAGTTCAGCACCTAGAGGAAGACAGCCCACTTCAATGACTTGGTGGTGCCTCCTTTCATGGTTATTGAGCATTTTAAGGGTTTGGGATCTCTCTCGCTCTCTCTCTGTCTCTTTTGCTCTCTCTATGTTGTTTAGTGTAGGTGAATTCGCAAGATATTGTTTAGCGGATCATGTGTTTATAGTTTCTACTGACAGAACAGGACTTTGGGACATTTCATTTTCTCTCAAAGTCTATCCATCAGTGTTATTTATTGCGAATGCATTTAAACCAATGATTGGCCAAGTCAGCACTTTGTGAACAATCACACACTGTTCCGAATTTGGAAGCTATAAATCACATCAACATATATTTTCCTGTGACATGGGTTGACTCAAAATGTGTTTAACTAGATAAAGTGCGTGTTCGAAAGGACAAGCATTGTTGAAATGTGCAACCATCAGGACAATGCAATCAATATTTAAAGCATGCTGAAATATAGAATTGAAACATCTGCTAAAGGAAATGTTTTTGATTTTCTTCCACTGCTGTACAAAATGTGCACTTTCCCTCCACGGTCACATCAAACGCTTGTAAGTAGGAGCCAGTCAATCTCTATTCTGTCCACTGAGCTTGTGACATTAATTATAGAGGGGTGCAATAAATAAATGGGGTGGATTTACCAAAAATCGTGCAATGAAGTACTATATGAAAAAATCCCATGTTGCATTATGTGAATGGCCACAATTTTCAATTTACTATGTGCTGCAGTGGCGGCTACTGCAAAAGTAAAGTGGGGGGTGGGCAGGGTGTTTATAATAATAATGAAAAAAACACATCTGTCGTCATCGACGACGGACGCCTTTGTTGTTCTCTGCTCCTGGCGGTCACTGCAAAAGCTCAGGCTCCCCGTTCAATCAGGACGCTGCTCTCATGCTATACCTAGCATGAGAGCAGCGCCAGGATTGGTCTGAGTGGCCTGGTCTGCTGCTTAGACAGTGCATGAGTGTCTGTACTGTGTCTCCAATCCAGGTTTGAAACACAGTTGGGTTGGAAAAATAGATGTGCGAATATCAGACAGCGGGCCAAACTGATATGGGTACTTTACAGTGCCCATCACTCCTCCTCCTGCCATGGCCCACCCCACCCTACACTGGCTCAGTCAGTCACAAAACAACTAAATTATATTATTGTTTTATTATCATTTTGTTTTTCTGTGACTGACTTTGACCAGTGGGGTGATGCTCCTCCACTATCACGGAGGAGTCCCCCCTGACGTGTTGTGTGCTGATGATGTCCTGAGCCATCACACGCAAACAATATTCAGTTTGGTTGAAGCTAAACACTATTTAGTTTTGTGCCACGGTGAAAAGACAGAATGAGAGATGACATGCACTGCAATTAGTACAATTATCTTGACGAAGGTGACTGCCCAATGGGTATAACATAGAATTCCCATGAAAATTGCACTTATATTGTGGTGCGCGATGTCTTTTTAGCCTTTTGTAAAAAATTTTTCATTGGGTGCATGTATTCCACACATGGCTAAATCACGCCACTTTGTATAATTTTAGGAAATATGGCTTTGCGTGGAATCCTGGGGTTGTTTGCAATGTTCCCACTCCATTACACCCCCTTTGTATGAATTGCCTGAAGGTTCATGCTATTCCACACAGTGAGGTTTTGTGTTGCACTCGTCCATTTTCAGCGCAAATAAACCTTTTGTGCACAAAGGTTGATCAGTGTTATTGTTTGTGTTGTTTAGCTTCGCTTAACATCTTTGGCGCCTGGTGAGAGTCTGCGCCCTGTGATAGAAAACCTGGACCATAATGCCCATCATATAGTCGCAGTAGGTCAAGAACCAGAAAATGAATATGCCTTAATTTTTCTACCTCTGATTATTTAAAGTTGATGCCGTCTTTTCATTAAGGTGCGTGGAATACAGATATTACATATCATAATTACGCGATACAAAATGCGATGGAAGTCAGTAGTGCAAAAAATATGCTATTGCAATTTTTATAAGTGCAGTTTCTGCCTTTGCTTTCACGTTGTAGTGTCAGTCTGGTGAATTTTCATCTGATTCTGAATTTTCCATCGAAGACCTGTCTGAACCAATTTGTGATGATGTGTTATAGATCTCCTCCCAGTTAGGCGACTTGACTCTGGATCACAAAACATATTAGACTTTCCCCAATGCATGTCCTTGGTGGTAAATAAAGGAGAGATTTGTCCAAACAACTTTTACCCCCGTTTTATAAAAGCTGATATGTGGAGGTCACTGCATCACAGGAATATTCATGTGTGAATATTTGTTGAGTTGCATTTTGGTGTGGTGGTAATGTGTGTTGTTTTCGTGCTGCATTATTCCAATATGTTATTGTTATTTCGTAATGTGGTTGTTGCTTTGTATTCTGTTGATTTGTGTTGCATCCTGTTATTTTTTGTTGTGATGTTGTGGTCTGCGTTTTGTTTGAGTGCTGTCCTCAGTAATTATTTTAGTGGTCTCAACAAACGCTATTAACTTTCCACACAAAAGCAGCACATTTCTTTAGAGTGCCACTGACTATCTGAGGTAGAAGCATACCTCAGCTCCAGTTCCCCAATCATTTCCAATCAGACCAAAACTATCCTAGAGCCCATGCCTTAAATTAGCAGTTTCAGTGGTCACGTTATTGTGATACAGCCCTTTGTATTATTCATTGAGCTGGGCGAGTATGACATTTGGTATTTTAATGGTAAAGATAGAAGGGCTTTGCTGTTTGCTTGCACATCTTCTAAGTCAATTGGTAAGCCTGTTTCAAGGTGGAAAGTAGATGTGTGAATCTGTGTAGATTCTTGGTGGGATTAAGGGTACCTTAATAGTCAACATTATGGTACGTCTGTCTTGTTAAATGTATGTTAGGTGTTAAATTTGTTATGTCGGATGATATGGAGTTATGTATCGTTCAATAAGTGCTGACGTGACCTTCAGCCATTAATGTCTGTACCCTAATCTAACTTGTGGCACTTTTCTACAATACTAATCATTAAACTTCTATAGGTGCTGAAAGACCCTTTGGTGTTGCAGTCTCCTACAGTGAAATAGTGTCGACCATCCTCTTGCCAGAGCAGTATTCATGGAATGTATGACTTTACAACGCATTCCTTTGTAACGCATGCCTTTACCACTCATGCGTTACAACGCGAATGCCATCACCACGTGTATCCTTTACCACAAAAATACCTTTAACACGCATACTTTTACAATGATTTTCGTTGTTAAATTATGCATGTTAATGGCATTTTCTTGGTAAAGGATATCGCACTAAAAATCTACCCTTTAAATTTAACCTCGCGCGACACCACCCCCTCATTCCCCCTTACCTCTCCTCTCCTCGATCTTCCTTGGTGACGTTCTACGTCGTTAAGAGGAAGCAGAAGTGTCCTTCCGTTTCCTCTAACGACGTGGATTGCCTCCACATCTCTCTTAAAATGATGGAATCAGGTACGGTTTTTTATATTTTATTTTGGGGGGGGTGCCCCCCCCCCCCCCCCAAGCCCTCTTTTTTAATCCCACGCTTTTTTGGGCGGGAGACCCCCCTTACCCCCCCTTTTTTTTCTTTTAACTTTATCACACATGCCTTTACTACGAATTTCATAGTAAAGGTATGCGTGGTAAAAACTTTTCGTTGTAACCACGCAAGCGTTGTAATGTATGCGTGTTTAGGGTTATGTGTTGAAACGGACGCGTTGTAGTGGCCGTTTCCCGTATTCATGTCTTCTTGGGCATGCCTCATGCTGATTCTGTTTCCAGCGGCACCATGAATTCTAGACACTGGTCACCCTTATGTGTCAGTGCATCTTGTAGGATCTCCATAAAAGTGAACCAGCTTACAGCATTGTTACTTTTCTTTTAATGGGCTAAGTCAGTAGGTGAAGCAAATAAGAAGGAACTATTGCTTACCTGCTTGAATGAAGACACAGACCAATGGACTCATTAAGACCTGTGTGCAATGTTGTACAAAAGATTGTCTTTCAAGCTCATGCCTGCATTTAGTTTCTGGTGGAAGTGTGAATGAGGCAGCAGACTGATGAGAGGGGGCGTGTGGGGGGCATTGGCGGTCATCCTATTGTTAGCCCTTCCAAGAGGCAGCAACAGTTTATTAACTGACAATTGATAGTTCCCCTGGGAGTCCAAAGAGGCTAGAAACAACCAGTGACCCACTGTAAACCAGAGGGTAGATTATTGTGTGTCACTTTGGGGCGGTGCCGTCCATTTATACTGCAGTGTTCAGAAGCACGTCTAACAAGAAGAGGGTAGAGTTTATAGGCTGGGTAAAGATACTGGAAATCTCTTACTTCCCTGCTACAACACACCTGTGTGCATCTACACATTGTAAAGGAGTCTTTGCGACTCCTGTGCAGGGACTAGCTGTTCCTTTATTGCACTGTAGTATTTTAAAGCAGTTACATGCATTATAAGCCGGCGGGATGCAGTGCAAGCAGGACATTTGTGTCAGCACAGGACAGCTACCTTTGCAGAAAGCTTCAACTAAAATTCCTCCCCATTTGTGCTGGTTTCAGAACTTTTTAAATCAGTCTGTACGTGCTCCTTTTTTTAGCCTCAATCCCCTGGGTGAGGCTTCTGCCGCAGTGGCGGCTAGTGGAATTTGAATGTGGTGATGCGTAAGAGCAAGGAAATAATTATATCGAGCACGGGAACCTGACAATTATGAAGGGGGGTTGGCGAGGTTCCCCCTGAGAAAATGGTTATATATCGGTGTATTTTGGTGCAATTTTCAGCACTATTTCTGTGTTAAATGCAAGAAAAAATTGAGTTTTTAAATGCCTTTATGAAGGAAAACTCATAAAATATTTCATAGAATTTCTAATTTGCCAAAGAAATCTGTCCTACGAATGGGGCTAGAGTACCAAGCAGGACTGCTTGAGCTCTACCCTTTACAATATAAAACACATAACATAGGATCATAAACGTCCACAAAGAGAGCAAAAGCATTTGTGTGAGTTTGTGTTCTAAACAATAGATGAGATGTCTCTAACTGCACATCCAGGTGTCTGCTGATGTTAGATATGGAGTGTGTTGGCTGACCTTGGAGAGCCATCTCCTTGGAGAGGCACCACTGCTTTTGAAGGCGCTGATTCTGCAATGCTGTGAATGGATAGTGTCTTTCGGTGTCTCAGTTGGCAAGAACATCACCTCTCTCACACAAGTAGCCATTTATCAATTGTATACAGAAAGCAGACACCAAGCAGGGGGGATACGTGTTTAACTACTAGCACTGCAGGGCACATATTTCTTTTGTTCATATAGATGAACAGTGAAAATGGCATCCTTACAACTGCCAGTAGATGAGATAGGAAGCAGAGAATGATTTTGACAGTAACTAATTATCATCAATTCGTATTTCTATATATAGTTCTAGTGGAATGTTAAAAATATTGACTTGATGCTGAAAAAAGGTGTGCAACCAGGGCCTGCATGAATAAGTGTGTGTTTGTGAAAGACCAAAGATGTGCTAATAGATGTGTGTGAGATCAAGAGAGTTCCTGGGTTTCTATGCAAGCATGGGAAGCATGCAATTTTGAGTGGAGGTACATTTTTGTGCAAAAAAGTGTATGCACACATGAAAACATGTGTCTATGCATGCATTTGAAGGAGCCGAGTTCCACATTCTAGATTTACTCTGGAAGCTTTGGTAGATGTCTCTTTTTGTCTGCTTGTAAGTTTGGAGGGGAGAAAAATCATTAGCCAATTATGCATTCCCATTCCAATGAACCATGACTCCGAAGGATCACAGACTCCAGATCCAAAGTTTAGTAGGTTTATTACAAAGCCAAGAACAGTTGGACATACAAACACCTCAAAACGAGGGTGTAAAAATACATTGGAACTAATACATAGCCAAACCTATGGGTGAAATTAAGATGGTGCAGCATGCACAGAATAACCAATTCCAGGATCAGGACGCCAAAGATGACTGCTCCGATATCAGGAGTTCCCTTCATTGGAGGTTCGTAGGTGAAAAGCATGAATCTGTCCCTACACTACTACTAACGTGACATCCCTACTTAGCATTCCCCAGGCAAGTTCTGTAAAGGTGTCAGCTCATGAAGGTTTCCTAGGAAGACCATTCATGTTGAATGGGTCAAGTAGCATAAAACTACAGACCTTGTTCTAAGATGCAGTCTTTCTCATTGCAAGGTAGAAGTTCCCAGACTCTGTCCCTAACTCCAATAGATGAACCTGTAAAAGACGTCCTACAATGCTACGAAACATCGCCCCATCTAGGTAACTTTCCGTGTGGCAATGATGCTCCCAGGCCTTGGCTCAATGACCTTGATTCCCAGGCTCTCACCATCCCACATTATCAGCATCGCTGCTCACATGTATCTTTTCCTCCCTAAGCCTAAATCCTAAAACAAAGAGATTATTCTAACTAACAAGGATGAATTTCTCCACCTCCAACAGAAATGTGAGAAAGACACATTCTACATACACATGAATTTCACTAGCAAATCTTAACGTGAGAGGGACCAGGGAGAAATACACGTTAGACCTACAGAATTCAGACAACATAAGAGACAGCACATTTACTTCATAAGGCACACGCATGAGTGGACAGCATTACGGTGCACTTTGAAATCAATACATTGCATCAAGCACACTAATCATGAAATTCTCATTAGCCACGTGGACAGTTCTAAAAATTAACGTTTTCATCTAGTCACATATAATTTCAAAGTTGGTTTTCTTCATGTTTTACGCTGAAATACCTCTAACACTTCAGTTTTCACATTATAACAGTACACGACCTAATTACACAAATGTTAACGAAATAAAGGATTATATGCGGACGAGAACTACTCATAATGCACCCCTACAAACGACAGAGCAAATTGCACTCTATCACATTTGTGCGTGTGTGTATTTCTGAGTATGTGTGCAATGCAGTGACTGCTTGTGCAAGTGTTTGCAAAAACCAATTGTGTGTTTAAGTATGTGTAAACGTGTGTTGACTTTGGGGAAACATCTGTATGGGCAAACGTGTGTGTGCATGTATATGAGCAGGTGAATGGATGTGCATGGAAGTGTGTGCACTGCATTGGTGCACGTATTTAAGCGCCTGTGACTGCGCATCAATGAAAGTGTACAATTTAGCAAGTGGATCGCAGCGAATGTTTATGCAAAAGTGTGTTTTCTAGAATGTGTGTGTGTTCAGTGAATAATCGTGAATCATTGAGTGCCATTTATTATTTTAAGATGAACAAAAATTGCCAATTAATCTGATTTTATAGGGACTGCTGTAGCAGCTTCTATTTTAGGAACAGCTTCCAAGTTATCACTGGCCCTGGTTATGACACTGCTGAGCTTTAGTGAATCTCTTGTGTGCAAATAAGCAGCAGAAAGGAGTCAGAACAGGCAGGCACAGAGGTCAAATCAAATGACAATTATATTGAGTTAATTCAGACTAGCTAAAAGCTGAGGGCTCTGATTTACAAAGGTGGAAAGTGTAGTCTCTACTAAATTCCAAAAAGTGTATTTCATGTGGAAAGTTTGACATCAACAATACACATTATAGCACTGCAATGAGAAGCACTTTTTAAAACTGATGGTGTTTAAACATAAATTTACAGAGATGTAGAGAGATGTTTCACCTCCACCGCCTAAAAGGCCCCAATCCCCCCCCCATATCCTCCCTTCCCTGACCCCCTTAACTGGGGTCCTATTTCTCCCTTTATTGGTCTAAGTTTGAGATATAGGCTTAGTTCTCCCTAGGTTCACTAGCAATAATACTTGGTGATAAATACAGGTATAATGTCCTACATAGACATACTTGAGTGTTAATTATTTCGCTTCTTCACTGTTGGTGGGCCCACACAACTCTTTTGTATGAATGGCACTGAGGCTTTCTTAGCTAATGCAATGTACAGCTGTAGCCCTTGTTAGGGACGCAGCGCACAATCCTCCTCTTTCCTCTTTTTCTTTTTCATTCTCCCTTCTTTTTTTTAATTTTATAATCTTGCCCCCACTTTTTGCTTTGATGTAAAGAGTAATGTCTTTCTCTTAAAGGATTCTACAGATGTATTTTGATATTAATATTAGGATTTGTTTTTTTCTAATCTATGTTTCTTAATTCTTTTCATTTCCCTGTTTCCAATATTTTCAATAAACAGATTTGAAAAATAAAGATGAATTTAGAACCATTCTGCCCCACCCTGGTGACTGTGCCATTAGTGCACTAAGAGGCAAGACACTTATCATGTGCAACCTGTATGTGGCTCAGTTCTTATAGCTACAGCAACACTATAATCTGTTAAATCAGACACACTAGGTTTACACAGCTGCCCCCCTGATGGTATTTGAATGTGCTTAAAAATGCAATAGTGCAGGAAAAGATAAAATGAAAGTTTGCCTAAGATCACACAATTTGGTTAAGAGGGAAGCCACAAAGATCCCATTTTTTTCTGGTTTCCCCTTGCATAAATCAGCCACTAAATGGAGATCTGTTTGTTTCTCCTTGTTATCTGAATGGTTAACACTTTGTTTCCACCTCTGTGCATGAAGATAATGGTAGAACGAATGTGGAAGGCAGAAGAACTATGTGAAAGCTCTGCTTGTTCTTTAAAGGCTTCAACGGGCCAGGCCTCAGAGGACAGAAAGCCTGCAAGAGAGGCCGAGATATAAAGCAACTTGAGCTAGAGGGCAGGGCATCAAGTTCGTGTGCTGAAGGTAAAGAAAAGAAATAGAACCGTGTTTTATATCTACCAATTATAAGTTAAGCAGCGCACCCGCATAAACGCAGTGGATGTTGAAAACTAGCAATAATAATAGCTTGCTCTTTATAAAGGATTTCAAGCTGCTGTTCTGTTTCTTCTAAGCACTGTAATTATCTTTCTACTTCTGACCAGCAAGTGTGATACTCGCATCCTTGGAACTACCTCACCTACTTCCCAGCACTCAACGTATGTACACAGGGTCATTGAAAAATGCAATTTTGCAGAAATCGATTTTTACGTTTTAAATTGTTTCAGCCTCGCTTGACACATAATACATTTTGAGCTGCCTAGTTAAATGTCTACAATCAGTTAGAGATAGTGTCTGACATCTTGTCATTGTTAACTAGTCAGCTTTCAACTGTTGATTGCTGAATGTATGCATTTACTGGACAGGCAATTAAGTTCAGATTGATCAAACATCCCAGTGATGTTGTTGGACTGGGCTGCATGAAACAACAAGCATTTGCAATGCAATCAATCTCGCCTTTGGAACCTTCTATGTATTTAGCTACGCAGCACATTAGCCTGGGTGCTGAAACATTTACTGTTCTTAAACATGGAGGGAAAGTAAGCACCAAACTGCGTGACACACCAGCTATGGGAACCCATGGAGAGAAATATTGCCTTTCAGCGGGAAAAGGTATCACCCAAAGCTCTGTTTTTAATATAAAATCAGGCCCTTTGGTGGTCATATCACTGAAAATACAAGATTTTTTTTGTATTGTCTATGGGTGCTCGTGGAAGACAATTTCTATGGACTGGAATCTAGAGAAAGCTAAAGTGATTCTGGTATTTTGCTGACCTCTGCTGGTCGTTTTCTATCAAGAAAGTTAAATAGAGGCAGTTGCCAGAAAAATTTAAAAAACAAAGTCCCTAAGCAGAAAGCAATTTTGCTGTTTTACTGACTTCTACTGATCGTTTTCTATCAAGGCTGTTAAATAGAGGCAGTTGAACAAGCAGAAAACAATTCTGGTATTTTACTGACCTCTGCTGGTCGTTTTCTATCAAGACAGTTAAATAGAGGCAGTTGAACAGAAAAAAAGTCTCTAAGCGGAAGGAGACAAGTCCTAGGGCTGATCTCCAGAGCCCACAAAGTACATACACATATACGTATATACTAAAGTATATACAAGAGGTCTCGAATGCTTGACCTAAAAACAAAATACTTACATTTAAACATAAAATTCATCACAGACACTGTTCTCATGTCAGCAGTCATTTCAAGAGAACATGGCGAGCATGGCACACCTCTATTTATAGTGTGTTGTTTTGATTCCTAAAACACCACCCTATGAAACATGCACGTAATATACAGGAAATTAACCACACTGTCATGCAATGCTTTTTAAATGGAAAGCTTTAAGCTGTGCTTTCAAAGACCCATTGGATTAACAAAAGGAAAACATGATACTCATATTGTACGTACCCGCTGTCAAGTAACTATTTTCTGTCATCCTTATCCACCTGCCCCCCGCTGCCGTGCCTGCCCATGTGCATGCCAGGCCAACGTAGACATGGTACCAGCCAATCCAGATACTGCTCTCATGATATTTATGATAGTAAAGAGCATGTGAGCTGCGCCAGGATTTGGCTGAGCAGGTTAAACTGACGCTCCATCAGAGACTTGTGGGCTGTGTCTGTGCAGTCCCTGGCTCCCTGACAGTGTAGAATAGTGGAGGCCTGGACTGTGCATGTCACCCTGGACATGGCCAGACTCCTGTCGCTTCAGTTACATGGCCCCACTTCTGCTCAAATTAACCATGCCCTAAAAAAAGCAGACTTATGCCCACATGGGCAAAAACATTAATGTATATTTAAGCTGAAATAACATATGTGCTGTTTGTGTGGCAGGCGGCTCGCAGTAAGTAGGGCGACACTCCAGTGTCCCCTGTGGAGGAGCTGCCGCTGTTCTGCAGCTGCAACAATTGGAACAGGGAATAAGACTGCGCACCTACGCTAAGGAAAGCCATTGATAGGCGATGAGGGACTGCAGGAGCTCTCAATGCCTGGAGCTATGAAGAGACAGCTATCATTCACATGGCTGCTTCCAGAGGCCTCATGTCTGAACATATCAGCACATCCAGCATTTAAAACTACAGTATCCTTGCTAGGATATTTAGCGTATTGATATTTTCCAGATTTTACCCTTTGCATAGTAGGGCCCTCTCATCAGCAGACCAAAGAGGTTTGTGTGACTCTATATCAAGATTCTAAATTTCCACATACAAAATATAGCATTCACCCATCCACTACATCACCTACCACTACCTCCTCAAGGCAAGTATCTATGTAGATATCACTGAAAAAAATAAAAGTTAAAGCAACGTTAATAGTTAGGTGAAAATGTCAGTGAAAACATTAACATTAACATTTTGAACTAATAAAAATACCATAGAAATCCACCAGTTATAGTAAGTAGAGCTAACTATGTCTTGTGCACCCGCCATGCACTATGACATCACTGATAACATCTCAAATAACATTATTAATGGCATCACTGGTGACATCCAATGAGTGTGTTCATTTGTTTTATAATTTAAAAAGTGGGGGTAACTACCATATCACTTCTCTGATTAATTTTGTACAGCCTGTGTCCAGCTAATGGTTGTTAGTTTTTACAAACCACATGTGCTGTTAATGCATCATAGGTGTGTAGAGGTATTGAAGACGTTATAAACCTTTGAATTGAAGAATAACTCCGTGCACAGTTGACAGTTGATGACTTGTGTGCAGTATATTCCACACAAGTTATTTGGTTCTGCAGAAAAGATTTCCAACAGGGCAACGATTCTATGTGCCTATATACTAAGTATTGTAAGCAGCCTTGACTTATTAGACATGATTGTCTCAGCATGAACATTTCTACATAACATAGAAGATTGTATGCAACGGGTGCTAACCTATGTACATGTGCTTGTTTTGCTTCAGAATATGGGCTATTTGTAAAGTTTTCACCATACTATCAAGGCTGCAGGTAGTATGATATTTTGCACCTTCAGACCTTGGTTATTTTAAGTGAATAGTGTCTATTTTGACAAATGTTGCATAGAGTGTACACTGTTTTAGTAGACACTTTTTAATACTCTGAGGTGTATTTCTCAAGAGAGTTTAACTGTCTGCAAATAGTGTGGTTCAGAGTAAATTCTCTCCAGAAAGTAAACACTGTTTAAAATACCCACTTTTCTACTCATATCAACTTCATTTCTCAATGTAGGTTTGGAGACTTTGAAGGGTTTGATACAGGTAAAAGCTGTCCGTAGTCGGGCATTAATTTTGAAACAGATGTTGAGTATCTTGAAGAACTTGGCTTTCTCTGAACAGTTGTATACAAAGTGAACACCGTGCACATTAAGGGTTTCCCATATATCTCTGTGTGATTGTTAATGTGACCTAGGCTACCATTGAAGCATATGGCATAGGGTCAATGTTGCACATAACACATGCCTGCTATACCTAAGGGAGTTGTATCTGTGATGGTATTAATGATGCTTCATATTATTTTGAGCTATTTTGTACTTACTTTCAGGCCATACTGTTTTATAGAGTAATATGTACAAAAGAAGCGTGGATGATGTCATCAATGATGCCATAGAACATGTCATGAGTGATTTAATATGCAAAATCATAAGCAATGCATGGCAGGGCATAAGTTATAGGTAGCTCTGCTAACTATAACTGGTACAACTTTTTTTTTGTTCAAATCATTAGTGTTGTCACTGACATAGTCACCTAACTATAACATTACTTAAACCTTTGATGTTTTCAGTGAATTTCTAATTTTTTTTTAACAAAACAATCTTTTTATCACACCTAACTTTAAGTAACTTTAACCTTTCGTTTTGTCAGTGAATTTCTAGTTTTCGTTTAAGTTAAGTTATATTTTATTAACATACGTAAAGGTAACCACCCCTACACACAGCCTTCCACTGTTCAAGATGCAGGGGAGGTTGGGAACAGGACCTGGCCATGGTCAACCCACCTGAAGGCAGTTAACCCCTCCCTCTTCAGGCAGGCAAACTTATGCGGCGCACAATCTTTCGGTATGCTTGGCGTGGGGTTGACTTAAGGCACTCAGAGGAAGCCAACTCCATGCCTTGGATGGCCTTTATTTGTGTGTTTCGTTGGGTAGCCTCAGGCCTGTCTTGCAGCCAGGCCCTGCATCCAACTCCTCACAGGCAGCAAACTCAATGCTGCACACAGTCTTTGGCTGTGCACTGTGGGGGGGGGGGTTGGTTACAGGGTTTGGCCTGCCGCCACGCCTTGTGGCCAAAACTCAGCAGACTGCCAACCCACGCCTCTCACAGTCTTTGGTGCACAAAGTGTAGGGTTGACCTTTGGGACCTCAGGGACCGCATGCTCTGGGGGCCAAAACATTTATATTAAGGAGCGAAGGGTGTGTAGCCCCCCTCCCGACCCTTAATTAGCCACTGGGACCCCATTTCCCCAGGGCCAGTTCCGATAAAAAGGGTAGTGGGGCAGGGTAGCCTCCCTTCCCAAGTCTTAAAAGGTTCCAAAGACCCCAGCCCTTGGGGTCAAATACAATTAAACATGGGAGGAGGGCATGTAATCCCCCTCCTTAGCCTTATTAAGCCCCGGGCCCCCATCCCCTTTATAAAAAAAGGGGCAGAGGCATGTGACCCTGAGCCTTCTTAGGCCACAGAGATCTTTTCCCCTGGGTGAAACCAATACCCCAGGGGAGACCGGCCGCATGGTCTACCTCCCTGAGACCCTGTCCCCTGAGGTCGGTATTTGTTTAAAAGGGGAAGGGACTGCACGGCTCCCTCCCTGAGCCTTCTTGGCCCCCTTGGGATCCATTCCCCCGGGGTGCAAGGTGGGTGCCTAGTACACCTGTGGCACCCACAGATCACATGTTGAGGGCTGCGGGGGAAACCTCAGGACCCCAGTGGCCACAGCTAGCTCCCTACACAGTACAGGAGTCAGAATTGCTCCTGCCTGGAGGGAGCAACTGTTTTTTGCATGCTCCCTCCGGGCTGGAGCAATATATGTTCTGTTTCACTGTCCGCATCATTGCAGGCAGGAAAGAACGCAAATCTGCGCCCAGCCAGCGGAAGCATGTTTAAATCTCCTTCTGACTGGGAGCAGACTTACATGTTTGTTCCCTTTTGGCAGGTAATTTAAAAATGCTCCCATCAGACAGGAGTAAACGCAAACACTAACAATGGTAATTAAATAATACTTTACGCTCAAAAACCATAGAAATTCACTGGAAAAAAACAAAGATTGCAGGGACGTTATAGTTAAGAAATAAGATCTAAAACTCACTAAAAACCAAGGGTTACAGGGAAGTTACAGTTAGGTTCACATTTTACACACACAAAACCATTGGAAATCCAGCAGTTATAGTTATGGTTATCTCAAGTAACTCTAGCTCGTGTTCTAGGGTAACTATAACTCAAGCCCTCGCCATGCACTGCTAATTTCCACACATATTACATCACTCATGACATCTTCTATGACATCATTGATAATATCACTGCAACATTTGCTGTAAAATTATTGATGAGAAAACTGTGCATGCTTTTTCCGATCACTGTGAGCCAACAATGGTTGCGACAAATGTAATTTGCTTGCTAAGATGTTATGCTTGTTTGTTTATTTTATGATATTGTTTTTATAATTGTCATTTCACACCGATATGTCACGTCCTGCTATACTTTCGGTATTAATTACTGCCACAAAAATATGTAGCATGCTATGTTCCGCCCATACTCTGTGTTCACTTCCTGCCAACATTTGCAGATTATATGTGCTCCGTTAACTCAAATAGATTGTTTTCCCCTCACTTTTCAACACTGTAACATTGTTCTCTTTATTTTGCATATGTACTTGTATCTGCTTTTATTTTACACAAAACACATTTAAGTGCTTTGACTTCGCTTCTGGGCACAGTCATTACGTATTTGTGCTTATCCCATGTAATGCTTTTTTACCCCATATGTAACTCCTGTATCCTCTACTTTTAACTATGTGAATCACTCTAATACTCTCAGGTCAAGTTTGCGCTATATAAAACTTTATAGAGAAATAAAATACATTAATAAATAAATATGCGCATGCCAGGGATCTCCATTTTCTAGAGAAGGTGTGCCGAATATTAAGTTGTGAACTCTGTAGCAATAATAAAAATGTACTTGAACTGAACATGAATGGGAGTCATTTAAAGAGCCAAGTTATCCTGAAAAACTGGTATGTCTCAGCCAATATAGCATGCTTCTCTCCTAGAGGCTATGTGCTGTCCATCATAGTTGTCATAACTCATTAATCCACTAATCTTCTCCACCACCACACCTCTGTAGTCTTTTAATAAGGAAGAAAACCCCAGATTCAAGACACAGGCTTAAAAAGCAAATATACAGTTTTAGATGAGGAAAAAACACTCAGAGCCTCTTTAGGTTCATGCAAAAGCTTAAATGTATATGCAGACCTTGGTAAAGAGGGAAAATATTTCCTCCCTAGAGCTGACACGTATAATGTAAGTCTTATGAGTCTGAAACAAACTCTGCACTTTCTGCAGCTGGAGTTCATGTAGCTGATGGAGACTTTGGATACAAATTTCAAAAATGCTTTGCTGGACAACCCCCCTATTGCCTCACGCGTGGTGACAAAGAGTGCCACATCCCACATAGGGTGTGTGCCAGTCATTTAAACATGTTCTGCCCTGAATGAAGGCAAAAAATGGGTACTCTCCTCAGTCTCGCAGAGAATTGCAATAATCTGACTTCAGAGTTTAAATTAATTTTGTACCTGTTTTCTTCTGTCACGTGGTGCATTTCTTTTCATTTTCTTTAACAATGCCATCTCACATTAACATCAGGTATTTCCTTGCTTGTAAATACCACCATTATGTTTTTTAAATGGTTCATTACCTCCTTTTCTGACTTTTTCATCAGTCCTAATAGAGTGAGGTAACGCCTCATGCCTCTTCTATAAACAGAATTACTTGACCTTCTCCCCCAAATAATTGCTTCTCTCACTCTCTCTCTTTATGCTGCTTGCTCCTTCCCATGGGCGTCAGCTCACCAAAATGCAAGGGGGAGTGGAAGTGACATCACATACTCTTCGACCTTATTGACATCCCTGGAAGTGACATCATATGACCCTTGCCCCCGTTTTTTTCCAGGAAGGCATGACTAATGACCCTAACATCACATTCACACTCTCTTACATCCCATTACACTCATTCTTATTCATTCTCATTCACTCATTGCATTCACTAATAATCTTTCTCCAACTCACTCATACTTACTGACACTCAGGCTTAGATTTACTTAACAGTTTGCACCGTGTTGAGGCAAAACAGTGCAAAGTGTTAGAGTAGGATTTACCAACAATGTAAATTGTGGTTTGCGTTGGATAGTAGCCCAAAGTAACCCAAAATTGCGCTATGCACTACTTTCCTTTCTATGGGTCAAATGGGCATTCCATGAGTGGGGATTGGGCGTTCCCATGCAACCACCACAAACACTGGAAGAGAGAAACTTGTGCCAAAATCTTAAGACTTCTCAAGGCAGGCATGACAAGGAGCAATGTTTTAATTTCTCCTCTTTTTTCCAACTGTGCATGTGTGCTGCATTGTGCAACACACTGCAAAGTGGGTAAAGCCTTAAAGCATCATTTTTGTACTGGGAGGTGCCCCTCCCAGTATAAATCCTATGCTTCAGAGAACGCGCACAACCTTGCACTATGGCGCAAGCATGTGTGTTCATTGGTGTGTGGCTGCCATAAGTGCACCAGCACACAGGGAGAGAAACAATGCACCATATCTTAGTAGGTATGGTGCATAGTTTCTCTATTTCTTTGACACAAGGCAGCACAGGATCTCTGGTGCAACATTGCCTTGTATCAAAGAATAGTACATCTGGAACACATTCTCATACAATCTCACTCACTAACTGTCACTGACTCTTACTTTCAGTCACACATACATGCTTATACATACAGGCACATGCTCACACACACACACACACACACACACACGCACACACACACACGCACACACCCACACACACACACACACACACACACACACTCTCTGACATAAACACACTCTCACCTGCAAGCATGCATACAACATACAGTCAAAAACATTTTTACTTACCACAACTGCCAGCAAAGGTATACTCCATTTTATATTACACTAATAGTGAATAATAAAATATTATCCACTATTAGTATAAAGAAAAATGGGTTGAAACGAAGGATTATGTAGCTGCCCCTCTGTTCTTGTCACTGAGTAGGAACTATTACATCAGTTCTCAATTACTTTGAATTGCAGCTGCTCAAAGTTCATGTCTGTGCTCTTATTCCTTTAAATTTCTGGTACTTAAATGTTTCTTTCCTATGGATGTAATCACTTTACTTCTCACTTTCCTGTTCTGACACTTATCCTTTAGGGTCTAGCATTAGCCAAAACCTTCTGATTTTATTAAAATTAAATGTATAGTATATTTATTTATCGGGCTTTATGTCAGCCCTCTTCATCCATTGGTCTGTTACTGTGTCATTCACATTTTTCTTCCACCCACTGCATCATATAGCATGGGCTGTGGGTCATCCCATTTCAGCCATTAGCTGACTGCACAGTTATACACAGCTTTCTGCCCTCTCAAAAAAGGCACAACCACACACAACGTTTCCCTTTCAGTGCTAAGAACCATTATAGCAATGTGTGCTTTTTGAGACCCCAAAATATTTTGCTTTTAGCAATTGAAATTTTCTTTAGATTGAAGAGGGCCTGGCAGCTTCCCCAACAACAAAGTGTGGCAAAACCCATGACAAAACAAAATAAGAATTGATAAAGTCAAAAGGCTGGTGGCCAAAGATAGACTAATTGGTGTTGCCTGCTTCTAAATGTGGAATTTTTCTCAACTATTTGGTATAGTTAGTCCTGTCCTTGTCTGCACCTATGGTTTGCATGGTGAGCTTTATTCTGCCACTGGACTCTGTCCTTTCGCCTCTGATAAGAATGAATGTTGTTTTGTTGCTAATGAGCTCTAAGCTGCAGTTTCTAGTCTAAACGATCTTTCCTTTTTACGAATGTGTAGTCTCTCAGCTGCTGCACTGGAGCTTAAAGATACAGCCGCAAACCCTAAAGGTGGAAATCAAATCATAGACCATGTATGATTATAACCTTGATGAGGAGAAGAGGATAGTGCACTGAATATAAGATGCATACTCTCAGGGTTGTGATGTAGCATCTCTTGGGTCAGAAGTAGCTGATTAATACATTTTGATTGAAGCGGACATACTATCGGGTCAATTCACAAAAGCATGTATGAGTATGAAAAATAGTACTACAGGAGTTCTCTTCTAAATGCATGAATATGCCTTTGTGGAACAGTCCCAAACTGACTGTCCAACTCCCTATTAGTAAAACTGCAAAGAGGGCGCATTAGTTTCTATTTGTGCTAAGTGTATATGACTATTTCCTGAATATTTCCATTTGGTTCTCATTTTAGATGCTTTTGGGCTGATTCACAAGGGCATGCACAAATACATAAAAGAGTACTACAGGAAAACTACTTTTAGTACTCAAAAATATGTTTGTGAATAAGACCCACTATACTTTACTGGGTTGAATGCAGGTCAAATCTGCAATTATAGGCCTACTTACATTACCTTTACCTGTGATCACAGAAGCTTTTTCTTTGGTGTGGGCATGGGAGAATGTTTGTTAAGGATATTTTAGCAAAAGTAATATTTATTAAATGTTGGTATGACTCAAAGCATCAGCACACTTTACAATGAGCATGTATAATACATTACATAAATAATTCCTGTCATAAGATCAAAGCAAACACATAATTAACAGTAGGAAGGAAGACTTCGTTCCAATGGATGGTTACAGTTCCTATAATGTAAGAGAGAAGTAACAGCCAGCAGGTAAGCTGTAGATAGAAGGGTATGTCTCCAAGGGTAGAGTGAGTGTGCAGAGTGAGGAGAGAGTACTCCTGTGGTGATACTGTGTAGCATCATCATTGGGCACGGTTGCTCCTCGTGGGGGTGGCGCTGCAGTCCCTCACGGGCCCTTGGCTGGGGGCTCTCTGGCTGTTACTTCTCTCTTACATTATAGGAACTGTAACCATCCATTGAAACAATGTATGACTTTTAGAAGCATTGGTTCAGGACCTTTTTCTAACTGCTCCTAGTCCCTCCTCCTATTTGATATTGGAAGGAAGACTTCACCATCCAAAATCACACACTGGGACAGCTTCCCCAACAATAAAGCTTTGCAAAAACCATGACAAAACAAAACTACAGTTGATAAACAAATGGCTGGCAGTCAAAGGTCAAACCTGTTGGCTTCACTAATGTTTTTTTAAAATTAGTGTTATGCTCAATTATTTGGTTTAGTTAGTTGTGTCCTTGTGTATACCTGTTTTTTGAATCTGCATGGTGAATTTTATTCTGTCACTGGATTTTGACCTTTCACCTATCATAAGAAGGAACAT
Source organism: Triturus cristatus (assembly GCF_964204655.1). Taxonomy (NCBI): domain Eukaryota; kingdom Metazoa; phylum Chordata; class Amphibia; order Caudata; family Salamandridae; genus Triturus; species Triturus cristatus. The sequence goes on along the minus strand of NC_140592.1, from coordinate 851,574,737 downwards.
AGTTTTGTTGCTGTTGAAAATGACCATATTTTGCATGATATTCCCCCAGATCTTTCTCTTCTTTTGCTGAACCTATTACTACTGGTCATAGGACTCTGCACATTTTACTCCTGCTCCCCAGTGATACGTGGTTGTGCTTTCCTCTCTGAACATGTTAGAATTTTCATATCCCTAATTGCCACATTTAATTTACTTGGAAGTCCCTAGTAAATGGTACCACATGTATCAAAATCTGTGAACTAAATGCTACTAGTGGGCTGCAGTATTCATTGTGCCACCCCCTAAAGTAGGTCTGTAAAACATGTCTCCAGGCCTGCAACTGCAATGTGGGTGTATTTTAACCTGGCTAAATAAAGCTTTTGCCAGACTTAAACATTCCTCTTTATTGCTTGTAAGAGACCCCTAAAATAGGCCTAAATGCCCAGAGGACAGGGTGCATGTTATTTAAAAGACAAGACATGTATATTTGATATTTACACTTTAGCCACTTATAGTGCTTAACATCAGTTAGGGAGCAGGTACAAAACGATTCAAGGATTAATTTTTACAGTGATTTAAAATCTAACTTAATGGTGAAGTTGGTTTTTATATTACTAATTTGGAAACAAAACTTTTAGAAAGTTGTCATTTTCCTGCCTAAAACCAAAAGGCTACCCTGCCAGTGTCCATCTCTCACCTGACCCTTAACGATTCCACTGTGGTGAGATGTATTCTCAGAACGTGGACAAAGGGCTTTGGTATGGGCTGGTGTTTTATTTCTTTGAACAGAATGGCCCTGGGACTGTGGATACATACTTTCTCACTGACAGAGCTCACAGATAGCCCTGTCTCCTCTTTGTCTCTCTAGTCAGACTGGCACCAAATCCAGCAAAAAGGAATGAACTGATCAGAACTTTTTTAGGGGTGGACAAGGACTTGACCTCCAGCAGCAGGCTGGCACTGGTCATAAAAGTGGATCCCACAGACCTCTCTTTAGAATGCTTCTGGAACTGGAAAAAATCAGAAGGAGGATTGGCATGCTGCCTGCGGGCCTGAAGGAAAACTGGACCTGCTTGCATGACCACAGAAGTGACTCCAAGGGTTAGTTGGCTGATCTCCTGTTTGAGCTACATGGACAAAGCAAACTTCAAGAGGCCATTTCCCTGCAACTGCCTGGCTGCCCAGTACCAACTGGACCAGCCCTGGACCCTGCTGCTGGCCTCTGTTGGTGTGAGTCCTAACCCACTAAGTGCTGCGCCCTAGGTCCTGGACCCTTGGCTGCTGTTACAGTGTACTCCCCCTGTGCTTAAAATGCGAGAAGTGGGACTTTAAAACTTTCTGCCAACTTTCTGCCTGGAGAATCGACTGAGACCATGGTCGGTGTCTAAGTCACAGCCATCTACGTTCAATCTCCGGTCAGATTAACCCTGCTGGTTTACCACACTGAAGGAGATCTGATTTGCTGAAAAGTTTCTAAGTCAGAACGCAGAGGGCTTCATTGAGACTGATGCTGAGCAGTATCTGATCAACATAAAGAGCTTTCTGGGCATGTGCTTCGGACCTCGGAGCCTTTCCTCCTTCACTGATGACTAAATTAGGACCCGGCTCTTCAGCAAACTGCCATTGTCAAGCCCTGCTTCAGATCCAGCTTGCAGCTTGCCCTGCCGATGATTTGTATGCAACAACTTCTCTTCCATAAAAGTTTCTGTCAGAAAGTAAACTTTCCACAGGGACAAACTTGGTTCCTGTATCTGATCCGCGCTGCATCATAGTCGGTCTTAACTTTTGACTTTGACCCGGTCTAGTGCGACCAGATACCAATATTTGGTGCTTTGTGCTTTTTAAAGCTATTTTGAAGTTAAACTTCACAAATTCATATCTCTGGTTCTACATATTGAATTTTTGTTGTTTTGGTGTCAATTTATTTATTACAATTTACTCTAAATTAGTTTGGGATTTTTCTTGTATTTTCACTTTATCACTTTTTGAGTGCTGCATAAAAACTTTACAAATTACCCCTAAATTAATCCTGACTGCTTCGTGCCAGACCACCAGAGGGTTAAGCACAGGTTTTTTAATGACTATAATTGTTCACCCTGGCAAGGATTGTGAATTTTTATCTGAAGTGGGTTCTCACCATCCTCAACTAATGCTGCGATTTCTTACAGTTTCGACTGAGCTCTAAGTTACAGTTTCTTGTCTGAATTTTATTCTCATTTTGGGGTTGATTCACAAAGACATGTATGAGTACGTAAAAGAGTATTCTAGGAATACTACTTTATGTGCTCAAAACTTTCTTTGTAAATAGCCCTGCAATATTTACTGGGTTGAATACAGTGTCAAGGATATTTTAGCAAAAATATTATTTATTCATTGTCAGTATGGCCAACACTTTAAAAGGGGCACATATAATTAATTGCATAAACACCTTTCTGTTCTAAGACCCAAGCAGACGAAATAGTTAACACTAGGAAGCAAGTCTCCTAAGCTGGAAGAAGTTAGTGATGGGCAGCAGTGGTTGCCCGCAGCGATGCTTTAAAGGAATCCCAAAAGAGAGTGGGAGTACTGCAACACTGTTTTCTGATGATGAATTCTGGGCACCTTCGATCAAAGAATTCATTGATTATGTGAGGCATGGGTTCCCTGTGAGATCTTACATTTATTCGACAGGTAATGAGAAATGTGTAAGTCAAGGCCTTGGTAGGCAAGACACGCTTTGCTATTTGCAGTTCATGTGTTAACTCAGAGAAATGCCGAGTTATTTGTGTGAACTTTAGACACTGCAAGCGCATAACAGGCGCTCAGCTCTGTGCTGAGCCAGTGTAACTGTTCATGATACGACCTCTGGCCCTAGAGTAATTAATGCTGCACTGAAATAGTTCACTGCAAATCTTTCTCTCCTAACCTCAGTGCTTTTATTTCAAGTATACAATTAATTTGCAAGTTGTGCAGTGTTATCTAAATGTAATCCTTTCTATTTCTAAAAAGCATTAGGGAAAGTATGTGTTAAAGACCTGCCATCGGATTTTGCAGTCGTTCAAAGAAGTGATGTGCACTGAGGACCACTTATCGTGTCTCTGGGCAGTGCAAACTTTTGGCAAAAGAAAGTGATTGGGGATGGTTAGTAATATGTGAGCAGATCATTTCAGCATATGTTTGAATTGTATGTATACTAGGTTTATTTGCGTCAATATTAGTCAATAGTAGTCTACATACTGCTGCAGATTTATTTTATTTTTAGAAAAAGCGTTTTTTTGATTTTTTAAATGTTATCTTTGTTCACGGCACATCTTATAGATAAATAGGCCTGCACAGGAAGTCCATACCACTGTAATTTATTACATTTCTGTATTGCATGAAAGGAAAGTATATCAAACCTTAGTTTTCCACGGAGGTCATTATTGATATTTTGGGGAGGATGCACCTGCCACCCTAGGTCAGTGGATTAACTTTATTTAAGAAAGGAGAGATTTCCATTACAAAATCTCTTGATTTGTGGGCATGGGTATGACAACTTTTGATCTAGTGGACTATGACCTCCTGTTGCTTTGCAGGGTGAACAAACAACTTGCAATGAAGGCTACATTGTTACCAGGACAATGCATGCACTTCCTATTTAATAGGTAAGCAATTTTATTGGACCACATATAAAGCCATGCTGCTGGAGGATGCAACTCCCTCGGCAGAGATGGTCTTTGCATTGCCACCTTTTTTCCGGTAACTCATTCTCTATTTTCTGGCCAATATTCCCTTCTCTGTGTGGTCGTTCACCCTCTTCCGATATTCTCTGAATGCTCCTATTTTGTGAAGCATTATCCCCTTTGATCAATGCATCATTTATAAAGCCATCAGCACCGACACCACAGTTTATATTGCAGACATGTTTACCATCTCTGATGGCTGTCAACACACCCTCAGCCAGGACATCTGACTAGAGGTGAAGGAGTGAAAAATTATTTAAAAAACCAAGGCAACAGGCTTTTAACATCTATGCATCCAGGATCTTGAATAACATCCCAGTATTCAACAGGACCGCACCGGCATTGTTATAATTTAGGAAAGGGTTGAAGTTGTGTCTCTTTAAAGAATACTGCATCACTGTACATTAACAGTCCATAAACAAACTACCTCTCTTGCCACTCATTGACTCTGCACAGAACTCTGCTGCCTTTTTTAAATGATTTGGCTATAGAAATACCACATACATACATATATATAATTGGTACCCCCAAGACATCCTTTGTGTAGCTGATACCCCCTTAAGTGAAACCCTGTGTTGACAATATCAATTCCAGCCTCTACTGCATTTCTGATATTCTCTTCCAATCATGTATTGTGTGAATGGTATTCCTTTCCAACATCTGCCCCTAATGTGGAAATACGCTCTTGATAATCATCATTGTTTGTTTTTATATCCCTTTAAATCTCATTTGCATGAATATCAATCTTACACTTCCATCTCACTTTCCTTCTCCACATAATGGACTGTCCAATCAATCATGCAAACCTCTCATATGTTACTGAAATCACTTTTCATTCTTCTTTTGTTTTGCAGGTCACGCCCCGAAAACGCTCTCAAGTGGCTGAAATTGTTTCGTGTGCAGCTGTCCTCTCTTCCAACTCAGCTCTCTTGGGTGAGTGATACCCTTTTCAATTCCCTCCTCAACATCTTGGAGTATTTGTTTCTGACATAAAGGGTGATCTCCCAGGCATTGGTTTCTCTGCTTTTTGTGGGCCTTGGCTAAATTTTCCTGGTCTCTCCTTGATGCACTCAGACTCTGGATAGTCTCTACACATGGTCATGGATATCTGATGCTACAGTGGTTGCGTAGTGTTTTAGATACTACTTTTCAACTTTACTGTGAGTCTCCTTAAAGGTGCAGGACCCTAAATTATGTTATTGCATCATCCCTGTGCCTTGAGGCACAGAAGCTGGCATGTATGTTTGTGTCTGGTAAAGATAACGGCTCTGATCTTGAAAGTTATACAAAAAAGAAGAATATTTGTTCTGCAACCCAATCACTTGCTCGTGCTAGCCCACAACTACATTTACTGTTTTTTATAGTAATATTAATGAGGGCCTTGAAATGGCAGAACCCTTCCTCCAACCCTTAAAGTACAGCAGCTCCTGTGTAATGAATTAGGAGCCCCAAGCAAAATTAATTTTTGCAGTTTAAAGGCAACAAGCTATTTTATGCAATCTGGTGCCCCCTTTAGGACTATTCTGGTGTTTTCCTAAGGCAACTGATACAGTTGCCTAAATGTAGCATCAAGCCTGCAGTTCGGCTTACTAGGAAGGAATCTCTGTCTAGATTGCATATCTCCTCCATGCTTCCCTCCATAGCCCATGCCACCTGCCAACATCCATTTTATCCCTGAGCTCCCCACAAATAAAATATTTTAGTTTGATCATTGGTTTCTGGTGCCACACAGCAGGTACTTTAAAGGACCAGATTCCTCTTCTGGGAACTGGAGAGTGCATCATGTTACTTGAAAGCAAAACTTGGTTTCTGCAGTATTTTCGTATACATCCACACAGTGGAATTGTCCCCTACAATAAGTGTAAAGTAGTGCATATTCACACATGTATTCTGTAGCCCTTCTTTATCATTTTGTTGATATTTATTTTAATTTTTGAATAGGTAACCTTAGAACCTATTTCAATTTGTCGTTAACTGATTAATTTGTCACTTTGAAAAAAGAAAGACATGCAACATGTCAGTGCCAATAGCTGGGAGTTCTTAGAACAGAATCCTTTTCTCAGTCGGCTCCTGTGTCCTTGGTCCATCTGCTGGGCCTCACAAGGCATGCCATGCTCTTCTGATCAGCTGTTCCTACAGTCTGTTTCCGATAGTTGTTTCAGCGTTGCAGTCTGTTGCATGATCGCACAGAAGTTCAATACCAACAAAGCAGGCCAGCATTATGACAGGGTAATGACAACTGAGTCTAATGGCTTGTGCAAAAACAGAGAAAATGAGATAACATATAGTGTACAGCTGTCAAATAGGGACCCCATGTACAAAGTTCTTTTGTGATTGCAAATCCTGTGAATCTCAATAAACAGTCTTTGCGACTTCACAAGAGTAGTTTGCATGTACACAACCTGCTTTATGAGTCTAAAAAAATCTCCCTGACTCATAAAAGGGGTTTTGTGATGCATTACAAATCGGAAATAGGAAGATGCAGATACGAGCTACTCCCCTCCTATTCTGAAGTCCCAGGGGCAGGTTTACAAGCCCCTTGTGCTACTTTTGCATTATTTTTACCATGTTAAAAATGACGCAAAAGTGGCGCAAGGGGCTTGTAAATCTGCCCCACAGTGTTTAGTGATTCCTCCTGAAATTGTAGGCTTTTCAGTTTCCTCCAAACTCTAAATGACTTCCAAAGTCCTTAGGAGTTGAGTACGAATTGCTGTAATCCTTGTTTGTTTACCTGTCCATAAGGATTTGCCTGGTGGAGGAAATCTGCACATGGACAAGTAGCACAAGCAGAACATGTGAAACACTACTTGTGCACATTATTCTTCATTATTTTACTCTTCAGTGCAAGCAACTTGAGCACAAAGAACACCAGCAGTTCAGTGAGAGTGTTATTTATACTATTTTAGCCATGTGACTAGGAACTGGTGATAGGTGGGAGAGTGTTCATGGCTGAGTGTTTGGGGGGGGGGGGCACTGTTGAATTAGCAGAGAGCAGCAATAATATGGCTAATGGATGAAACTAGATGATCTGAAAAAACAGCCCTCGACCCCTGGGGCCAGGAGTTCATGTGGACATTGTTCACATGTCAGGATTTTTAAAAGAGGAAGGGTATACCTTATTTATGGAATCCGGAGCAGAAGCAGCCAAGTCAAAGGTTTAGAGAGAGGCTGCCCACACCTTGACTGTTTGAGGATTGGTAAAATGCTGGACCTTTAGTTGTAGATATTTCTCATTGTGTAGTTCGAGACAGCCACTCAAAATGTAGATCCCGACTAGGTATCGCCGGGTGCTGAGATGGATGCCCTTGTACATTAGACTGACAGTCTAGAAGGCAAGTCGGCTGACATACAAGGCCATCCTTTGTATGATGCTTTGTAGCTACCTTCACGCTATACAAGTCCATGTACATAGATCCTCCTACTTATTAGCTTGCTTACTTGCATTAGATTGTATTGACGAGCCATTGAAGGGAGTTGAGAATAATGTATTATTTTCAAAATAGTAAGAGCCCTTGAGCAATATAGCGCCAGCGTGCTGAACAGCTTTTATGAAGGGAGCTGGGATCTCAGGATAGCTGGAAAAAGGGCATTGTATGGTCCTTCTTATACAAGGCTATGGCCTTCCCAACAAAATGCAGGTTTTATTACAGGAGATTTTCAGCACACAGTTATTAACAAGCTCCTTTCACTCTATTTTAAGTGTTGAGGTGCCTTTAATGTTGAAGCATGAAATCACATGTCTTCCCACTTACACAGTACTTAGACTCCTAAAATGTAAATGTCTGAGTTCATATAACGCATAACACCAAGGAGCAGCCAGTTTTAGAGTGCTGCCATTGTTTGCAAGAAAGAAAACTCACGTGAGGGAGATGAAGTAATCAACTGATATCACTTTGCAAGGGAACTAATGCTAGGTAGACGAAGTGAGTGACTTATATGATGCTGCAAGGGAGCTGCCGGGAGGGAGGCGGACTGATTGACCAATATTATGATACAAGGGAACTGATGCTAGACGGAGTGAGTGACTAATAACACGCTAGAAAGTAGCGTGAGGGAGATAAAGTGATTGTCTAATATCAAGCTAATAGGGAACTGATGCAAAGGAGATGAAGTGATTGACTAGTATCATGCTGCAGATGAACCAGTGCAAGTTAGGGGAAGTGACTTACCAGTATCATGCTACCAAGGAACCAATACTAAGGAGATGAAGTAATTGACCAACATCATGCTACAAGGAAACCGATCAAGAAGAGAGATTAAGTGAGTATCCAATACCAAGCTGTAAGGGAACAGATGCAAAGGAGATGAAGTGAATGACTATCATCATCCTAAAAGAGAACCGGTGGAAGGAAGATTAATTCATTGACCAATTTCACACTAAGGGAACCAATGTTTTGGAGATGAAGTGATTCACCAACATCATGCTACATGAGAACTGGCAGAAGGGAGATTAAGTGATTGTCCACGACCAAGCTATAAGGAACAAAGGCAAGGAACATGGAGTGAATGACTAATGTCAAGCTAAAAGAAAACTGGTGGAAGTATGAATAATTGATTGCCCAATATCATGCCACAAGGGAACTGATGCTAGGGAGTTGAAGTGAGTGGTCAGCATCACGCTACATGGTAACTAATGCAAGGGTGATGAATTGATTGAGCAATATCACGTTACAAGGGAACTGATACGAGTGTGGTGAAGTTATTGATTAATATCACGCTATGAATAAGGGAACTGTTGTGAGGCAGATTAATTGATTGATTAATATCACGCTACAGGAAAATTGGTGAGTTGCATCTTCCACCAACCAAATTACTCCCTCCGATGGATCAATCCACTTATTGGATATTCATTCTCTTGCACTGAGAGCAATAGCTCAGCTTGTGCTAGTGAAATGCTTTAGCAATCACGACCTTGCTTTGATCACTAGCATGACTTCTCACAACAACTGTAAATGTTATAATTTACCGTAAATGTTGTAGTTTATTGCAAACTATGTACTTTGCTTTAGCCCCTCTCACAGATACAGCATTCTATTTCCTTTCTCGCTCCAGATCTCAGCTGTATAAGCTTATTTGTCCTGACTAATAACTGTCAAATAACACTGCTCAACAGCATACAAGAGCTATTTAAGGATCCCACAAGAAGGACGTCCTTAACACGCTTCTCTCCTCCCTGCCTCCCTCATCCCTAACACCTGAAACCAACAAACACACAAGGTGCAAGGGAGCAGCGAAACAAGCTGACATTGTTCGTCTTAGCAGGAGCCAAGAATACAATGGTGTGGGTTGTCGGACATTCGTTTACTTGGAGGACCCAGGCACCATGGAGCCGTGGGGAAAGCTGGACTCCCCAGTCCAGACAGGACAGATTTCAGATGGATAGTGTCACCTGGAATGCGTTAGGACCAGCTGAGGCCTACATGGGAGAAGCTATTACAAAATAATGGGGTAACCCAATAATCGCCACAAGACCTGGGTACAGTACGATATGAAGAAATATGGTCCGTGACTGACTTTAGAAAACCAAAGAAGAATTTGTCATATATGTGTTGCCATACCGGTCAACCACTAGTAATCAATACAATTTAAATGCAACGTCATACCCTGGGAAGGAAGGGGAAAGGAAAGGAATAACTCATAATATACAATGTATGGGAATGAAAACAAAAACGAGGTCAACACTTTAGTTTTGTAGTTTCATTTTTTATGGAGGGTTGCTCAAGAAAGGGGAAGGGTGTGCTCGTGTTGGGAAAGAGAAGTGAAAGTCACTGGGTTCGGAATTTGCAAACTGTTCATTGTTTCAACAGCAAAGTGGTTAAGCAGACCAGTACAGTGCGGCCTGTCCGCAAAAAATTATTTCCAGCATGTTTTTCATTATTTTGTGGGTTCATGAATGCAACATCAGATGGTAGGGATGAGTCCCAAACCTGGGCTTAATCCATCTTTCTTTTACTCACCACACCACCCCAGTTTGGACCCAGCCATATGAAAATTAGTCTTGACCCTGTTCCTCGTGAAAACAGTCCAGCCTTAACACCCAAGCCAGGTCCTCCCTGGACCAGAAACAAGCATCCTGGGACCTGTTTGTTAAGAAGATTCAGGCACGGGGTGGAGTAGAAAGATCCTTTATTAGTATTACCAACAGGGGAGGAGCGAATGACGACTTGCTAGATCGGCGATCAGCTGTCAACTGTCAAGGAACAGTTGGACAGCTGATGACCTCTGTTGTAAATACTTATTTACATATTAGCCTTGTTAGTACTTACTCTGTTTCTTGTGTGTGAGTCAAGCCTTCCTTTGTGTCCTTTCCCAGTTCAGATCCTAGAACGCTTGTAGCGTTCTTAGTACTAGCATGTTAGCGTTGTGGGGATTCCAGCTGGGGGCAGTTGGTGTCCGGTCAGCGGTTGTGGTGTACGCTTTGTCTGTGCTCTGCAAATAAAGATCCTGCTTTATACAGAAGAGGTTCCTGCATTCCTTCTTGTGTTTACTTCAACCTCACTGGTATGGTGTCCGCGCAGGGACACATGGGTGGCAAACAAGAACGGTGTCCCGAGTGGGACATAAGAGGAACGTAACACATCTTCCCCCTTTGCAATCAACGTTAAAGTCTGAAAACTATTGAAAGGTTAACATGTCTCTGACAAGGTGAGGTTCCCTCACAAACAAAGTCTTTGAGCTTAACCGGTGCTCCCAACAACCTCCCTGCACGTGTTCTGCGGATTTGTGGTGAATTCCCTTCAAGCGGTGTAGGTGGCAACTTGCGCCGCTTTTCCTTAACAGCCTGATTTTCGTTTATTCTTATTGATGGTTCCATGGTGGTTCTTGTGTTGCTTCTTCCCACGTCTTGGGTGTTGTAGGGAACTCATAGTCAGACTCGTAGTCCGAAAAGTCTATGGATGTCTTGTTGTCTTTGGCAGCTGTACATTGATTATCCATGTAGATCTCTGGACCTGGATCCTTCTTGGATTCTGCTTCAGTGTTTGCAGGATACTTGTGTGCCGACAGTGTTGAGAAGTGCCACACTCTTCCGTCGCTCAGACGTGCTGAGTTACCATAAACGTTCCTTACAGTCAAAGGGGGGGTATATCTATTCTGTGTTTTCCCCACGTGACCACTCCTTCTCACCTTGACAAGATCTCCCACTTTGAGTTCTACATTTTTGCATCCGTGTTTTTTGTCATAGTAATCTTTTGTTTTGTGCTGGGCTTGCATTAGTCTCTCTCGGATTGCACTGGCTGACCACTCCACTCTTTTGGCTGCATTTATCCACCCCACATTGTCTTTTGATAGTGGAGTTCTACCGCGCATAAGTTCAAATGGGCTATGCCCCGTGGTGTCACTAGGTGTAATGCGGTAAGCCCACACAGTTTTTAACACTTCTTGTTTCCAGTCGAGATTATTGTTCGCAGCCAATTTGATAGTGCCCTTCAACACTCTATTAAATCTTTCGACTGCACCATTGGCAGCGGGGTGATACACAGATGTGGTTTTATGTTTAATATTGTGTCTTTGTATATAATTTTGAAAAATGTGAGACATGAATTGTGCGCCATTGTCACTAATTATTTGCTTGGGTAGTCCTTCCCTTGAAAATGTCTCATCCATAAATTTCACAAGGTTGTGTGCGTCTGGCTTGCTGGTTATCTTTACTTCTGGCCATTTACTGAAGTGATCTTTAATAACTATCACATACCATTGTTCCTGCGCTTCAGTAATGGGTCCCATCACATCAATCCCTATTCTTTCCCACGGCATGGTGGGTGAGATAATGGGTTGTAATGGTGGTCTGAATGTGACTTGTGATTTGTCTGCGTCCATGCACAATTTGCATTCTCTGATAGCTCTTTCAACGTCTCTGCTCACACCAGGCCACCAGTACATGTTTTTTACCCTGTTTTTCGTCTTAGCAATACCTAGATGCCCTTCATGGCATATTTTAAGAATTTTGGTGCGTAACGACTCAGGTGGTATGAATCTTCCACTTCTGATCAAAAATCCATCCTCCTGGCACAATTCATTCTTGACTTCCCAAAAATGTTTGAGTTTTTCTGGTAGCCTATTCTTTGCTGGCCACCCCCTATTAATTTTTCCATTACTTGAACGATGGTGTCATCTTTCTTCTGTTCAGCGAACCATTCGTCTCTTCCAATCCTGCTGTCTTCATCAAAAATTTTAGCAATGCACATTTCATCATTTTCCTCATCAGTCTGCTCCCTATTCTTCAAAGGCATTCTGCTGAGATAGTCGGCCACAACATTCTTCACCCCTGGTATGTAAATTAACACTGTTTCGGGGCATCAGCCCTCATCAGCCAGGCTAGCTAGAATCCAGTGGCGCAGTGAGCACGGGACCCACGTCTTGGCATACCCTTCCCACTTAGGGCGACAAAAGCAAAAGGAACAATGTGCTTGTTTACGGTCCAGGGAGGACCTGGTCTGGAAGTTCGGGCTGGACTGTTTCCATAGAGAGCAGGGCCAAGACTGATTTGCATATGGCTGGGTTTAAACTGGAATGGAATGGGGAGCAAAAATACAATGGATTTAGGCACAGATCTCTGTATTAGGGTGAATGTTTGACATTGTTCAACATTCTTTTCATCAATTGTTCTTTTTGCATTTGTCACCCTGAATAGGATAGGTATGCCCAGACATGGGTCCTGTGCTCTCCATGCCACTGGAGTCAAGCAAGCCAAGCTGATGAGGGGTGAAACCCTGAAACAGGTCCCAGGTCCCAGAATGCTTGTTTCCAGTCCAGGGTGGGCCTGGTCTGGCAGTTCGGGCTGGACTGCTGCCATGGGGAGCAGGATCAAGACTGATTTGCGTTCGGCTGGGTTTCAACTGGAATGGCATGGGGAGCAAAAACATTATGAATTTAGGCCCAGATCTCTTTACTGGGGTGAATGTTTGAAAATGTTCAGCATTCTGTTAATCAATTGTTCTTTTTGCATTACAGCAGGGTAAGGCAATCAGAAATGGGGGGTATATGAAACACGGCACTCGCAGCACAGGCCTGCCAGACAGCAGACAACACCAAGCAGTTGAAGATAGTGAGTTAAGCCTAAAAAAAGGTTAACCACCCGCACTGAAAGTAAACTCCAGCTCAAAGCCTCCAATGACATTGCTAACTGACAAAATGATTTATGACATGATTTATGTTAGTGTGACAAGCCAGAAATAATCCTGGCTACCTGATTTATGGCTTGATTTATGATGACATGAGCAGCCTTATGGTGCTGATGCTTGAACATTGATGACATTTGCAATGACAATGCTTGATTCATGACAAGAAAGCAGGCTGAATGATTTATGACTCCAAATAAAGTTTATGTGGGGCATATGTTGTGAATCCAATTGAACAATGAAACTGCAGCCAAATACTTCTAAATGCTTACCAAAGGTGTAGTGCTTTATTGCAGTAGTAGTGGCCACGTATGAGGTTTAGGGCAGAGACCCACACCCAAAGGGGGCAAAGAGGGTCCGGCAGACTAAACCGCAAAAAAGGGCTGGAGTGAGGTGGGTCCCGAAAGGGACAGTCAGAGAGGCTGTAAATGGCACCCTTCCCCCAAACAGGAGGAAGTGGAGAAGGCATGGGGTAAAGCAGCACTGAAACGGATGCAAAGGGCATGAATCCCGCCAGCTAATGGCAGACAGAGCAGGATTCAAAATGACCTCTATGGGCACGAAAAGCCAATTTAAGTCAACCCCATGGCTGGAGTCCCTTACTGTTGGGATGAGCGGCGAGTGACGAGAAGACTCACTCACACCTAGCAGCAGATCTGTCGCAGCGAATAAGGGTTGGCGGTAAAGGAGCTAAAAGGAGATGAGTTTAAGGAGGGTTTGAAAGGCCACAACTGGCCACAGCAGGGTGGCAGCACAGGCTACTAACCTTTGGATACTTTACAAAAGGGTAAGATTAGAATTGGGGTGCATGAAACATAGCACTCGCAGCCCAGGCCTGCCAGATGGTGGACCACAAACAGCTGGAGGCGATAGCGAGTTAAGCCTAAAAGAGGTTTGGGGATTACCCCCTGAACAGAAAGCAAACTCCAGTTCTGAGAATCCAATGGCATCGCTAACTGTCAAAGTGATTTATGGCATGATTTATGACTGTATGACAAGCCAGCAGTAATCCTGTCTACCTTCTTTATGGCGTGATTTATGATAACATGACTAGTCTTATAGCGTGATTCATGCTGATGCTTAAACATTGATGACATTTGCAATGACAATGATTGATTGATGAAATGCAAGGAAGCTGATTTATGATTCCAAATGAAGTTTATGTGGGGCACATTTTTATGAATCTAGGGGAACAATAAAGCTGCGGCCAAATACTTCCAAGCGCATCCAATGGTCGTAGTAGTACTTTATTACAATGGAGTGGCTGCATGCGAGGTTTATGTTGTACACAGGCAGGCGGCTGCCCAGGCACCTGCAGTTTCTTAAAGGCCCCAAGTTATTGGCTCCGGATTTTGCAGCCCTGATGAGTCATGGGCCAGATACACCGAGAAATGTGCAGTTGCTTGGGTAACTCGCAATGAGTGGTGTGAGAGGTAAAGACAGGCCTTTAATTGTATTGGGTTGGGTTTCTTTAATTTTATTGGGTTGGGTTTCTTTAATACAAGATAGACAAGCATTGGCATAGCCAATAGGTCTCGCCCTTGGGACCTTATAAGTGTTTAGCCATGCAACAGTTGCATAACTAAATACTTATAAGGTCCCAAAAGCGAGACCTATTGGCTATGCCAAGCGGCCGCGAAAGTGAAAGTGATCGCAATCACGATCAAACATCAAAGCGGTCACGAAAGTAAAAGTCATCGCGGTAAAGCACGGCGCGCGCGCCCGCGCACATGCACTGTACCTCTAGGCTGGCCTGGTAGCACTTTTTGGAGCCCTCTCAATAAGTCTTGCCAGACCAGCGCATGCGCTGGGTCAGGCGAGACCTAAAAAATCGAGTCAGGCTTTTTGAATGACTAACAATTCTGGAAATGATCTCTAATTCATTACATTTTAATCTTACCTCATATATATTTATACAGAATCCCTGACTGGATTTTAACCTTGTCAACAGTGTTTATATACAAATTATTCTGCCTTGCAGAGTTTAGGGGGTCACTAGTGATAGCAGCACTTCTTGTAATTCCGTCTCACCAGTTACAAATGGTTTCTACTCGATCCAGCTTTTGTTATGTATGTATTGTTTACGTAGAACAGCATCTGGCAAGTACATGGAATCTTCGGGACCAGTTCATAAGGAAATTTAAAAGGCAAATAGTATGATTTATAACAGCAAATTCATGTTTGCAATTCACATAACAGAAATTTACATAAATTGATATATGTACTCACTGACTTAAATAGGAGCTCCCAAACAAATTCTGGGACTGTGATTCAGAGACTATTGTTGCTGGGGGGCATGGCTTGGACGTCGTCGGGAATGGATGCTCCCCTGTGAGCTCCGTGACGGTGCGGGAGTCTTCTATGGGTTTTGGCGGTCGGAACCTCTGCGAACGGCTTGGAAAGGAGCCGCAGCAGTGATGGACTTGCCGGCCACAGTTTGCTTTGCCCTGTGAGGTCCCCACGGTAAGCGGACAGTTTGTTTTGCCTTCTTGTGCTGGCGCGAGTCTATTGAGACTCGCGTCCGCCATTTTGTTTTTGCCGCAAGCGGCGTTTTTCCTCACAGAATGAGGCAGCATTTCTCACAAACATGGGAAATCAAGATTTATTGCTTTTTCTTCAAGAATATTAATGCTGGCTTCTTCTAGGTTGCTTATTCTATACCTCCTGAATGGTTTTCGAGGTATGTTCAATATCCTCTGATACCTCTGGCTTTTTTCCTGGAGGTCTTTGTATGGATATATATTGAATTGCGGCACCTCTCCTCAAACTTTTTGCTCGTGCAATCTTGTGACTTTCATGTATGAGGAGAACAAAATCTGCACACCGTTCCAAGGCAACGTCTTCTACTCCTGTGGTGGATTATAACCCTTTCACTGTTCTCCAAGATAATATGGCTGACTCTGAACAGGTCTCATTAAGTTCGCCCCTGGCTAATGTTTGACTGCCTACTTCTAAAGCTTTATCGAAGTTACCTGGCACGTCCACGCAATCACCTGTGAAGAGAGTTAAACAAGA
This sequence comes from Triturus cristatus, assembly GCF_964204655.1. Classification (NCBI taxonomy): domain Eukaryota; kingdom Metazoa; phylum Chordata; class Amphibia; order Caudata; family Salamandridae; genus Triturus; species Triturus cristatus. The sequence continues at coordinate 851,558,923 of NC_140592.1, read as the reverse complement.
CGCTCCTTCACCAACATTGTCCCCTCCTCCAATTTTAATGGAGTAAATCCTGGAAGAAATCCGAGCTCTTAAGCCTTACATGGAAGAGACTAATATCCGTCTTCAGCAACTAGACGATAAATGGTCTCATATGGAAAGTAGGGTTGCTCAGTTGGAGACTAAAGTGGGCTCTTTTCATTGTACTGTGGTGCAAGTTCCCGCTATGCAGTCTCAGATTTCAAGTCTTCAAAAGCAGGTTGAAATCTTTGAAAATTGCAACAGACGCAATAATTTACACATTTATGAGTGACTTAAAGGAACCAACTATCTCTCCTTCTTTCAATCTTTTCTCCCAAAACTTTTGGGTATCCCGGATTCTCCACCTTTGAACATCCAACGAGCTCATCGTTTGGATCATGTCTCACATTCAACAGCCTCATCGAATAAACCAAAAGGAGTAATATTGTATTTTTTGGAGTACACAGATTTGTTGAAAGTCTTACAAGCTTCTAAGGTCAAAGGTAAAATCTCTTGGCAAGGCTCTACTCTTTTCTTTTCACAAGATTATGCCAAAGCAACTGCAGATAGAAGGAAGCAATTTTTGGACATGAGACCAGCACTACGGAATATCAATGCCAGATTCGGCCTCATCCATCCTTGCCTTTTTAAGGTCACATATAAAAATAAGACTACAGCCTACGAAGATTCCCGTCTCCGTCAACGATTTTTGGAGAATTGCAGACAGGAAGACATGGACATTTCAAGAGCCACTGTTTAACTTTGTCATGTCTTTGTATTCTACTGAAATGTTCTGGCTGTTTGTTTGTATATTGTACTTGTTAATTTGTCTATAACTTGTTTTTTTCTTTTTTCATTAGGTTCATCCTTCTCATAATCATTCATGTGAATACCTGTTCGTCTGATGGTATTTTGTCTTCCTCCCGTGCCCATCACAAGAGCTCCTGTTGATGTACCATCCCCTTTTGTGGCTCCACTACCCTCAATCTTTTTGTGTGTTTTTTGGTATGTCATTTTCTGCACCTTATACATGTTTTTTTTTTTTGCATAGTTCTATTTCTTGTGTTTTTTCCTTCTCTTCCTCTTTCTCTTTGTCTTCTCCTACATTGGTTTTCATCACTTGCTTATATATCTTTCTTTTTTCCTTTTTTTTCTCTAATGCTTTTCAACACTAGTTCTGTACACCACTCTATTTCTCATTTCTTTTCTTCTTTTCTCATTTCTTTTCTTTCTCTTACCTTCTATTTCTCATCTTTATTCTATTTGCAATTTTCTCTATTGTCCGTTCATTGTTTCAAAGTTACTTATTATCATACTCTTCTTATTGTTCTTACAAAACACCAGTTACTGTTGTATATTGTAATGTTTATAGATTAATATTACGTGATAAATGACTTTGAGAATCATTTCATGGAATGTTAAAGGTTTAGGCTCCCCTATAAAGCGTCAGAGGGTTTTGTCTCATATCTCTTCTTTAAAGGGGGATATCGTTTTGTTGAAAATAAATACATATTGCAGATAAAGAAATTGCTAAGCTTAAACGTCAATGGGTTGGTCATGTTTTTGCCTCTCCAGGTTCAGGAAAACGTAATGGGGTGGCAATTTTATGTCATACACGTCCCTATATACAAATGCTTGCCCAAGATGTGGATTGTGATGGCTGATGGGTTTCTGTCTCAATACTTGTTGATAAAATTCCAGTAACAATTGTTAATCTTTATGCACCTACTACTCCGGATAAATCTTTTTGGCCAGTAGTATCAGTCAGTCAGTCAAAGAGGCTTTATTTCGATATAAATATATCTTAAAAAGCAGAGCTACAGCATTGTACAATAAAAAAGATAAAAAGGAATCAGTGCATGGAAAAGTATACATACAATTCATACTACTACTGATGCCAATAAATTAACTAAAAACAGGAATAAAAAAACAGATTAAACAACATACAAAAGCCTAGATGACCTAATGCGCCAAGCCCAACCTAAGAACTTGGCTAAACCACAAGCAAAGAGGGGCCTTGGGTCGTTTTTTAATATTCGTAAGGCTTCTATGCAATGTCTGGTACCAAGTTCTCTACAAAGCGGTTTTAACCACCTACTCCGGGGGGCTGCATAAGCGGGACATTCAAACAAAAAGTGGGGGACAGACTCAGACCTCTTATCACAAAAAGGACAAAGGGAAGTTGTTTGAAGTGGGACTTTCCACCTGGAAGTTAATTCTCCTACAGGGAGTAAGCCTATTCTAAATTGAAAATATAGGGCCCTGTCTTTACGATTAGAGATAACATCCAGGTAAGGTTCACAGAAGTAAATTTCTTTGACCAAAAGAAAATCCAAAGTGGACCTGCACAGATTGACATTGCTGCTTCTGATACCCGCCACCCAGCTCCAATAAATCTTTTTTAGCTCAGACTTAGGGGGTGCAGTTCTATTGGACCAGGCCTCGCCAAGACCTAGGCAAACAAGGAGACGCTTAACCTCCCTCAGCCAGAAGATCTTGGACCAGCCTGTTAACCCCAGCACCTCGTTAAGGCCATCCGCATAGCTAGATAGTTCAGGTGTTCTCCATATGCGCGCCCATAAAAGGAGAGGGCGGAGCCTAGCCTGATCACTAATTGGCCGGGTGCCCAGGTCCAAAAGCAGTGGAAGAGTTGGGGTACTATAAGGGAGCCCCATAAGATCTTTATGGAATTTATTTTCTGAGCGGGACAAGTGGTCAACCTTATGGACGCCCCAAAGTTCCGCCCCATAAAGAGCTGCGCTAACCCCCCTTGCCCTATATATATCAAGGACAGGAGCAATGGGTTTCAATGCTGAAGCACGATGTTCCTTAAGCAAGGCACCCACCACCCTCTTGTGGGTCAGCAACATCTTTTGATGGTGGCACTTCCATCTCATGGAGTCGCAGAGGCGGATACCAAGATAGTCAAATTCTGACACTCTTTCGAGGGTAACAGAGTCCAAAGATGGTGGTTTGGCCAACCTTTTCGGGGGGTTACGGACCAAATACTTGGTCTTAGCTGTATTAATAACTAACCCTCTCACATCACAAAAAGACTTGAAGTTGGTTAATAGACTCTGCAAACCCACCGGGGTTTTAGAAATCAGGAGGGTGTCATCCGCAAATAGAAGGGTAGGTATTCTTCTACCGGCCAGGGTTGGTGCAGCTGCAGGATGTTGTAGCAGGTGCTCCACCACTCCGTTGACATACAATGAAAACAGAGTGGGGGCAAGAACACAACCCTGGCGTACCCCTCTATTTACTGGAATACGAGCTGTTTTTTGTTTCTGATTTCCCCACCTGATCTGGGCAAAATTATCCCAATGGAGGTTTATCAACAAGCTCAGCAAATAAGGTGGGATACCCTGTTCGCTGAGCACACTCCAGAATTGGCTACGGGGAACTAGGTCAAAGGCAGTCCGTAGGTCGATAAAAGCAAGATACAGACTGCCTTTGCCCAGTAGAACCACCTTCCAGTATAACATCAAAAGGCGAAAAGATTGCTCTATTGTCCCCGTGCCTGTTCTAAAACCAGCCTGAAAGTCTGAGAGAACGCACTTTTCCTCTACCCATTGCAATATCCTTGCCAAAACCACTTTTCCTGCCACTTTTTGTGAGGTATCTAGCAGGCTTATTGGGCGATAATTAGCTGGGTCGTTACGACATCCTTTTTTAAAAATAGGAACGACCTCAGCGCCCTTCCAAGAGGTCGGCAGGGATGCCCCTTCGAGGCTGGAATTCAGTAGGGCGGAGATGAGTTTTCCCCATTCCTCAGGATTGATGCGTAGCAAATCTCCTGGGATCCCATCCGGACCAGCAGCTTTATTGGGCGTAAGGGAAGTAATCGCCTCCACCACTTCCTTGGGTGTAAACATAATCTCATCCATAGATTGAAAATGAGCATAAGGGTGGCATATTCTCATGCTTTCAACCTGGACCGGGGTCATTGAATAGAGTTGGGAAAAATGGGTGACCCACGCACTCTCGGGTACATTACAGGTGATCAGAGTGTCCACAGGTCTCTCTCTGTTTCTAAGTAGGTCCCAGAAACCCTTGGCGTCCTTCCTAAGACTTGCAACCTTCAGGTCACACCAAAACTGATCTTCCCAATCTAACTTTGCCTTTAATAGTACCCTCCTATAGTTACCCCTCGCGGCACAAATCAGATCTCTAATCTTAGATTTAACTGCCAATAAGAGTTCCCGTTTGGCCATGCGACATGCCACTGAAAACCACCCAGCAGGACCCTTCCTGCCGCCACTCTTGTTGGCCCTATTCCCATCATTTGGGGCTATGAATAGTTCACCTATAGCCTTTGTGGTTTGTTCAAAAATTGCAGGTACATCTTGTACACTGAATGAGGGGGAATCTAGATAGAGTATGATATTAGCCATCACAGATTGTACCTCCAACATCTTGGCCTCATTATCAATAATATTTTTCCATTTCAGGCGCCTACCGCAATTGGAAGGGCGCACTTCATGGGTTGTTTTCCATACATGAGGGGTTTGAGGAGGAGACCAACCCTTCCAAAGTTGCGACAAAGACAGGATTAGAGGATTGTGGTCACTATCAATAGAAGGCCAAACCTCCATATCCACCAGGAAAGACCACAGCCGAAAATTCAGCATAATGTAGTGAATCCTAGAGGAATGCCCTATTCTATTAAACGTATGTGCCCCCATTAGGTCTGATTTGGGTCTGCCATTTGTTGCTCTAAGACCATGCTCCAGGCAAAGAGCATTAAGATCTATTGCATTTTGGGTCCATCTTCTAATAGGAGTGATAGACAAAGGAGGAATGCCTCTCCTTGCATCATCCTCACCAATGCCCAGCACATCTTCCAGAGCAAGAGGTTCGAATGTGCAGTTAAAATCCCCAGCTAATAAGACAAGGGAATCTGGACCACAGCGCTTGAGTTCCTCGTCGATACCAGATGGGGCTAGAATAGATAGACCACCTCTAGTGCTTCTAACATAGATATTGAATATTTCAAGCACTCCTCCACCAGACGGGCATCTTACAGTTAGTCTCAAAAGGTCTGGGGAATTGGTGACTATACTTTTAATAGAATACCGCAGGGAAGTGCTTACCCAAATTAACAGTCCTCCGGAGGGGCGCCCTTTGCCTCCATTCGGTCGGACAGCTGGTGCAAAATAAGTAGTGTATCCCAGCTTATATTGTGGGTCCATGCACCAAGTTTCCTGGAACAAACAAATCGAAAAGGATTCGATAAATGTGTTCCAGTCTGGGATACTTATATTTCGGGCTAAGCCGGCAATATTCCAGCTTACGACCTTCAGGGGGTTGTTGGGAATCTCTCCGTGCCCCAAAACCAAGGCTCCTGTAGAGGGAGTACAGTCCATGACAATATCCTTATGGCCAACAGATGGTACCACAGTAGAGAAAGTTCGAAGATTTTTGACAGGCGTCTCCCCACTAAGTTGGGACAACGCCTGTGGGTATCCCCTAGGCATAGGGGAGGGAGGAGGAAGGATAGAGATTGGGGAGTTCACCTGCAGCTCTCCAAGGGGTAAACTATCTAATAAAGGCTCCCCAGGTGGTTCAGCGTATAGCTCACGTATGGGGGAAATTACCTGTCAATAACCATGCCACAATCGACCCTGCAAATGACCAGGACCATTATTAAATAGGCTGGATTGAGAAATACAGCCACCAATATATCTACGGTCCCGACCATCCCTCATATGGGTACCGGTCTGCCCTGGCAAAATTGGGGGATAAAAATAACTGAGGTCACAGGTGCCAATTGAACCCAGGCTTCCTACTAGACTATGTTCCTTTGTAGCTTCACTACATATAAAACTGACAATCATTGGTTCTTCAAAATTCACTATAATACAATCGCCAGAAATAACTTTTTCCCTAGAGACAATCCAACCGACTCTACGTACGTGTAATATCCTGCCCCCCCCAAAACTCGGGCAGAGGTCTGTTCTCTTTGAGCCAAAATAAGGTCTTATTAAACAATTCAGCATAAGACTCTTTCTTGCCTGGACTAAGGGCGGTAACCCCAGTCAAAACGACTACATAGGGCTTACACTCAGGGGGAAGATTAATAATAGAGTTTCTCCCGCCGGGAGGGGCCTCGCCTGGATACAACACATGGGCTTTTGCATTTTCTGATGATTCCATGATCGGAGATATAACAGTACTAGTAGAATTACTCTCACCTACGCTAGCCAATGCCGGGGGACAAGCAGTTTTTTTGCCTAAAATGTTGGATGTAGCTTTGGGGGATTTAAGTTTCTCAGTCGGCTTAACGGAGGACAGGCCGATGGTGCTAAAAGTGCCGTCGACAAGCGCCGTAGAGATCGAGTTGTGATGAGTCACCTCCATAACTACTGGTTTATCAACTGTAGGAGCTAAATTGTGTCGGGCAGTAGACGTCACCTTTTTGTCCGAGCCCCTACCCAAGCTGTCATCCCTAGATTTTAACTGCATTTTTATAAAAGATTTTAATGAGAAAAAATTATCTAGGGTTGTCTGCTCCATTTTGTCCATTCGCTCGGATAGCCCTCTAATTTTATCTAATACTGGCAGGAGTAGAGATTTCATTATTTCCTCCATTTTTTTTGCCAGGGGAGAATCTGAGGGAGGGGGCTCTAAGCTACCAACAATTTGGGTATTGACGGCAAAAGTTGCATTCCCCTCAACGGTGCCCTCTTCTTTATCTTCCTGGAATAGACTAGATTCCCCTCCAGTTACCTTATGTGGGAAGCCCCTCCTAACAGCCGCCCGCCTCTTATTTTTACAAGTTTTAGAAAATCTATTTTTTTGTAAGGTGGTAAGTTTTCTAGATTTTAGGGGGGCAGGGTGGATATCCGCCTGTACCATGATAGATTTCGGGTTAGGTATAGTTGAGGGATTGGTGGGGACAGCCAAATGGGCAATAGCAGTAGCTGGCTTGCTTACTGCTACAACTGGGGCCACAAGGCTTTGGGCATTAAGTGCCGTATCTGACAAATTTTCAAGCACTTCTATATTGGCTCTCAAGGCCGCCACACGAGGATGGTCCGGAGGAGAGGGGCCAAGAGGGTGCAAAAGTGGAACCAAAGCATGTTCCGGTGAAGGTATCTGAGCTATCGGGCCAATCGAGGATCGTCTGTCGCCAAATGGGCTTCCGGATAGCCGCCGCTCAGCCATAGATATTTCTTTGTCAATGACATTGGCCACACGGGTAATAAACTGGTCCATGGTTCCAGCCATGCCCCCCACATTCCCCCTCAGACTTTTACCTGAACGGGTTGACATTAGTTGTACAGGGCCGGACCGTGAGGCGAGACAACACAAACCCCGGTCGAGTATACAATAAGCAACAAATGTATATATCTGAACCCAACAAGTAAGTTGAAAAGGGGTTCCAGACACAGAAACACCTTACATATGCAGGGCGGCTAATGCAGGAAATAATCAATAGGCACAACCCAGTCCGAAACCACAACAGGTGGTGGGTGACGCTGCTACTCGATCGCAGTACCTGGTTAGTGTTCAGAACATCAGTACCAACGATTTAGAGTGGGGGCCCAGCCCAGCCTCTTCCGGCCCCGGACGGCCACAGACGGCCCGCCCTCTGCCCGGGCTCTGCCCGGTGCCGCCCGCGCGCGTCCCGCGACGCGGAGGGTGAGATGGGTTTTTTGTAGCGCCTCCAGGCGCTGTTGGCGGGCTGAGGGCGGTATCTTCCTTGAAGGGATGGACGCCGGGAATTGTAGTCCCTTCCAACCGCGGCCGCGAGAGTGCCTAACGCGGCGGCGGGAGGGAGACGCAGGCCAGGAACAGCCCACAACGACGTCGGAACCAGAAGGTTGCTTGCACCACACACCAGCGCTGCCTCAGGTAAACTCGAGACCCCCAACTTATCATCTAAGTTGATGACCTATACTGACGACTATTTGATCGTGGGTGGCGATTGTAACATGGTTTTTGATCCTATCCTAGACAGACACTCCAAAACTAGATTCATACCTTCGCACATACACTCTCAATTTAACACCTTGACCGGTGCTTGAGAATTAATGAGTGGGTGGGATTCGGACGGCCCCCGGCCATCCTCTGCACATGCCCACTGTGACGTCGGACGGCCAGGGGCTGTCCGACACATAGAATGGGATAAAACAACTCTATCCCAAAGATCTCTTGTCGATGCATGGAGAAGATGTAATCCCACTCTTCAAGAGTACACTTTCTTTTCACCTGCCCATTTTTCTCAGTCTCGGTTAGATTATACTTTTATTTCCAATATTCTTTCTCAGAGAGTTATTAATTCTGATATAGGATCTATATTGATCACTGATCATGCACCAGTAACTTTAGATCTGGGAATTCCTTCCTCCTCTTCATGGAACCCGACGGTGGAGGTTCCATAATTCTCTTCTGTCAGACTCACAATTTACATGTACTTTTGAACAATTTGCTCATACTTTCTTTATGGAAAATAAGTCTCCTGGAATAACTCCTCAAGTAGTTTGGGATACTTTTAAAGCCGCTTCTAGAGATTTTATTATTAATTTTGTTTCTCAAAAATGGAAATCAGCTGCTAATAAGTTAAAGACTCTCACTTCACATATTAAGAAATTTGAATATTCTTTCTATAACTCCCACTTTACAAATACCTTGAATGATCTTCTGAAAGCTAAATTTGATTTAATAAAATTTCTACCGACAATGCTTATTTGTATTTACTCAAGGCCAGTGCGAAGTATTATGGAGGTCAAAATAAATCAGGGAAACGAAAGAACGTACTATTATTTATTCTATTCTAACCAAATACTATATAAGAATGAAGATATTCTTTCAGAATTTACAAAATCATATCAGACGCTTTATTCCCCAGAGTTCCAGTCGGACATACATGATTCCTCTAATTATTTTTCTTCCATTCCCTCACCTACACACCCTGACTTAGATTTTTCTTTATTAGAACAAGATATTCAGATACAAGATATTTCTACTGCTATTCGTTCCATTAAACAAGTCAAAGCTCCTGGACCTGACAGTTTCACTATCGAATTCTACTCATATTTTTCTTTCTTTCATAAACTTAAATTACAACAACTTTTTCTTTATTTTTTTTCATCTAAGTCATCCGGTGGTTCTTGTCAAGAAGCGTTGATATGCCTTCTTCCTAAAGACGGTAAAGACCATAGATTATGTAAGAATTATCGCCCAATTTCTTTAATTAATTTAGACTATAAGATTTTGGCAAACATTTTAGCTCTGCTTCTGGAATTCTTTTTTTACCACATTTCAATGTGGATTTATTAAATGTAGACTTCTCTCCGATAATATTCGCTTATTTTTTAATGTTATCAGTAAATCCAAATCTTACAAGTTTTCGCTAGCAGCGATTTCTTTAGACGCGGAAAAAGCATTTGATAGAGTTAATTGGTCTTTTATTTTTGCCACTCTTTCCTGGTTTGGGTTTGGTCCCAAATGTATTCAATTTATTTCATTACTTTATTCTTCTCCCAAATCTTCTATTTTAGTTAACGATCTGATATCTACTTATTTTCCTCTTCGCAGAGGCGTACAACAAGTTTGCCCTCTTTCTCCTTTATTATTTATTCTCGCCTTAGAACCCTTTTTATTAAATATGCGTTCTAACCCACAAATTACTGGTTTCTCCTATGGACATTCTCAACTTAAACTTTCAGCTTATGCTGATGACTTCCTGTTATTTATTTCACATCCACAGTCGTCTTTACAAGCGTTTTTATTGGAAGTGGATAGCTTTGCATCGGTCTCGGGTTATAAATGAAATGCGGATAAATGTGAAATTCTTCCTTTAAATAATTTATGTTTCCATGCTGACTTTAAGGCATCTTCTTTTCATTGGAGTCCAGATAAAATTAAATATCTTGGCTTCTGGTTTTTGGACACTGTTAAGAATTCCATAACTCTGAATTTGAACTCCTTATCTACAATCTTACTGGATCTTACATCTCGCTGGAACCCCCTATTTTTATCCTGGTAGTGTCTTCTTAATACCATCAAGATGATGCTTGTTCCCATTATATTATTTTATATTTCAAATATACCTGTTAATATTCCTCAAACTTACTGCGAAAAAGTTTACTCAATTTTGTCTAAATTTTTATGGAATGGGAAAAAATCTGGGATGTCTCTTTGTAAACTTAAAAAACCAAAACTTTTGGGAGGGGTCAATTTTCCGGACTTCGGTAAATATCATCTAGCATTTTGTCTTAAACATTCTACCTTTTTATTACAAGATAATGATGTTGTATCTATACCTTTATGGGCAGGTCTGCAGAAATCTTGTGTCAGTCCCTTTTCCCTGCTGGAATGTTTGTCTTTCACGTCCAAGCCTACATTGTTATCTCCTCCAATTTTCAAAAATACGTGCAAGATACTTTCCCCCATTCTTATTTCCTTCAAATCACCTAAATATAACTTTTTTGTTTATTCTATTTGGTAAGATGTTTCGATTAAAATCAGCAACAGAGTTATTTTTTGGAAAGATTGGTATTCTAAAGGTCTGAAATGGGTTTCTCAATTATATCATAATGGTTCCTGACTTCCTTTTCATACGACGATAAATAGAGATTACTTACCTCAGCAATACAGGTGGCTTGTCACAATTTCTCTTCTGAACAGTTATCTTCATTTTCTCCCTCTCCTATTTGCAAGCTACTAGATTTGTTACCATCTGCATCTCAAATATATAAACATATAGCTCTAATCCCTGTAGATAGAGATAAAACAGAAGTGGAACATCTTTGGGAAATAGATCTACAATCCACTTTTCCCACATCTCTTTGGAATAAAATTTGGTCCAAAATAAAAAAATCTTCTAGAGCTCATAACACAACCCAAACATTATTTTTTATTTATAATAGACTATTATTTACACCTGCTAAGCTCCATAAATTGGATTCAACAATATCTTCCAATTGTTGGTCCTGCTCTCAACCGTTGGCAGATCTTAAATATATATTATTTGAGTGCCCTCTTATATATGACTTTTGGCTAAAAGTTTGGAAACTGATAAATAATATTTTTAATTCACATTCTCCTTTTAATTTTATTAATTTTTGTCTGGGCAGCACTTCTGATTATTGATCATCTCAATCCAGGGATTTTTGTATAATTGATTTACTTCTTGCAGTAGCTTTTCAACAAATTACCAAATCTTGGAAGGATACTTCTCAAGTGTCCTTTCAAGCATGGCGGTACGGTGTATGTTACCACCATAGACTTGATAGGGCATACATATGCCCTGTTTCATTAGTTATTAAAAGAGACCTTTTATGGCTCCCAGTTACTTCTTTTTTGGATAAGTCTGCTCATTACGCACAAACACATAACCCTCGAATTGAAGAAGTGCCTAAACCTCCATGATTTATTCAGGCTAATGAAAATGTTCTATTTATTCTGTTTTATTTTCTGAATTTATACTGTTTATTTGATTGTGTAACTATGTAGTTGTTATCATTTATTTTTCCTGATGGTGTTATGTTGTGGTTTTTTTTCATGATTCATGATTATCTGCTCAATGATTATGTTGTTTATTTAAGTGTTATTATTGCAAATTCTTTCAATAAACTTTCACTTTAAACTTAGAAACTACAGTTGCCACAGCTACTCTGGGGCAGTCCTGGAATATTGCATTAATGTTATGAATCTAAAAAAATCATAACTCTATTCCAAATGAAGTTTTGCATCCACAACCCTGCGCGTCTGTGGGTATTCACAAACCTTTGACACACTCAATTTACTCCCGTCAAGGGCCGGAGCACATGTTTATCTAATGTGGGAAAAAGAAGGAACCACCCACACAGTTTGGGAGGTGTAGAAGATAGTTTTTTTCCACATGGAAAAATATTTTCCCATGGATAGTCAAATGCAACTGCAGGTAGTCGGCGCATTTATAAACGCCTGAATGTACACTGTGTATACTGTTTACATTTACGCATGTGAAGGTACTCCTGCGTTGGTGTAATTTCATAAGCTATCGCTGAGAAACTGTGGTTGCCACAACTACTCCTGGAATAGTTTGTGAATGCAAAAAGAAACCATAAACCGTTTTTAAATGTAGGCGTAAACCAGTGGGAATATTTGTATGATTTTTTTCCTTAGGCAAATATTTAGTGATCAGTGTGGCTCAAAACTCTAGGTTTTTAAAAGGATAGGATCCGTGAGGTATGGATGATCAGCCATATGTTCTAGTTCAGTGACGTAGTGGAGACAGTCCGACTGCCACCATACTTGGAGGAGTCTGTGAAGCCCCCACTGACAGCGTCTTCCACCATGATCTTCCCCATTTTCCCCACAAGTTGACACAAATGATGCCAATTCTAACACAACTGACTCTGTTTTCCTCAGATATAGTTGCCTCTGTTTCTAGATTACCCTTATGTGCTTTTGGACATTGGACTATGTTTGGGGGGAAAGGGCGCTAAAAATTATACTGGTTAAATAAGATTAGCAACTGAAACTAATAGACACCGTGAGACACTAGCATCCAATTCCATGGTCCAACTTGAATCACCATGAACATTCTCCGTTGTAACTGACTTGATATCCTACATCTTATATACTTTCAACGAGTAGAAACCATTTGTAACATGTCAGCTGGAATTTATTTCCATCAGCAAATGTATCTAGAAATAGCATTTTTCAACGTTGTCTTTTGCTTTTGGATCGCTGAAGTTATTATCTGACTTCCAGAGCTTAATTCTCAGACACTACTGAATTATGCGTAGTGTGCAAATTCGAACCTGTGCCAGTACTTATAATGTACTCTACTGGTAGTTCTAAGAAAACATGCTTTAACTGCACAGTGCGAAAGCACATAAGTTTATTTATAGGTGTACAAAATGTGAATCACTGGGGAAAGTTGTGCATGCTTCAGATGCCTTCAGCAAGTACACATCGGCACAATACTATTCGACATGTTGCTCAGTGTATTGTACCCATTGCTCATTGACACACAAGGACCTGTTTACAGTTTGCTCTAATCCCCTGAAACAAAATATTACTGACTATCCGTGGTCGATCAATATCCATGTTGTGTTGACGAATGACAGACAAAATAAGGAAAGGATTTAGTTGATTGGCATTATAATAAATGTTATAATTTTCAAAATCGATTTTATTTCCTACAAGTATTAAAAAAAATCTCTTTTTGTCTTTGTGTGCATCAGTCTTTCTTTTTACTGTAGGCCTAGCCCCTGTGCAATTGCCTAAACATACTGTACGATTTGCAAACAACATTTGCAGGTTTGCTCTCGTTGTAACAGACGGGCCCGTGAGAAGTAGAGCATTTGCGCAAATACTCTGCGCCGCTCTGTCAATCAGCAATCTTTCTGTGTTTGGCTTCTTTCATGGGTTCTCACTGATATGCCTTACCTGTCTTTGGCCACTCCCTTAGCATTCCTATTTTGTATGTGCAAATACAGCAATTACCTGATCTACCGCGTTCAAAGTCCACTGTGTTGCTCTCAGTTATATTTGAGCTCTGTCAAGTTGGTGCTGGGGTAAGTCGAAGGTCTTACACTCATTTTCAGAGAGCACACTTTTTAAACAAAACCATAAGGGAACAAATTGTCCAACCTGGCATCTGACCCTTGGCATTCTTTGCTAGGCCCCGGCCTGAAAATCCTCTTTATGTTCAGTGCCACTTTTGGACTCAAAATTGTGGATAGCTCCAGCTGCATTCTCTTCTGCATATTTTTTGTTTATGGCCATCAGGAGAAGAAGTCTTCTACGCCATTAGTTACTAGACTTAAATTGTGCTGCCCATCATGCTTCAAGCTTTATCATGTGAACTTCTGGTGAGCAAGCAGTAGGCTGCACATTCTGAGCTTGCACGGTACGTTAATGACGCCTGCTGTCCTGGTGCATAACTCTTTCAGCTGGAGGTGGAGGAGTAGCTGCTGCATACAGCTGCTGGAGTATGCTCTGAACTTGTCGCAGCAGCTTGTAGCAGCACTATACTCATGAAGCACTTTGCAGAAGTGGCTATGAAGAATAGCTCTGTATGAAGCATATACAAACCAGTGCCATTTGAGTTTAACTGTGTCTCATTTTATGAGAGCCCACGTCATTGGTGATAATCTGCTTCTCAGTGACAATAAATATTCTTTATGAGAGCAAGTTTCAAGTTTGCATGCTAAACAAAGGAAGGCGCTTTCTGAAGGGGCAACATAAAGGGTCAATTTTGACACAAGATAGTCTGACACTTTTAGGCACTACTAAACACCAGTACCACAGTTTATGGAATCATCCAGGGGCACTAGGAGATGACATCTGGAGGCACTCTTAGATCACCAGTAAATCACGTTATGGACTACACCCAAGGGCAGCAGAGTGCTCCAACTATTAGGGCATAAATTAGGCTATAGTGAGAGAATGACTAAATACAGTGGAGAAATTCAGCTAAGTTGCAAGCATTCCAGTCAGAAGTGTATACAGAGGCTAACTGTAGGAAGAGGTGCAAAGAGGAGGGGTGGTGATGATAAGATTTCTGGCTAGAAAAACAGGGCCCATTCCAATAAAATGTGTCAACGGGGTCCACCCAGATACACTGATGCCATGGCCTGAGAAAATGCATAGACACCTGAGTAAAGGGTCTACGACACCCACCCAGAAGTGCTCACAGTGGTGCCCAAGGTTATGCATAGTCACCTCAGTAGAGTTTCAATGGCACCCATTCAGAAGCCCTGGAAGGTGCAACCAATCAGAGTTGGCGACGTTTCGGAGCTATGGAGAAGGTAGGCAACTGTTTGGTCACCTGTGGAAGGAATATATGCAGAGGAGAGAGGGAGAAGAGAGGAGAGAATTCTTGTGTTATAAGATGGAAACTGGAGGAAGGGATGTGGTTCTGGCTTAAGGCAATTTCCAGGTCCTAACAGATCCTTTCAGAACTGCTAAAAAATAAAAGCGAAATCACAAGATCAGGAGAGAAGACGTGCCTGGGGTGATAGTCACAAGATAGGTGTATTTCGGGCAAAAATCCAAAGTTCAGAAGCAGTTCATTCAACGCCTTTTCATAATGTCAGTACAGTGTATTAATACTACACTCCCAGGTGTGTCTTACCTTTTTGTAACTTTTGTTTGTCACGCATATGGGCCGCAGTGAGGCTTTCCTCAACTATATGTGTGACCAAATTCCTATTACAAGGGCTGGAATGCAACCGTGACACAGTGTGGAAAAGGCCTCAGATTGGAAAAGGTAAGTGAACCTATTGAAATTAAAAGTCTGTCATAAGGCAGGCAACTGTCACTTTGCTTTGGAAAAGCAAGGTCCAGCTTCATAATGGTCATATGTAAAACATATAATCTGGACCCATTTTCGTGGTTGTAGTGTAGCAGGGACTTGTGGTTTCCTACATATTACAAGCTGTAAATTTCATTTTCATAACATATGGGTTACTAATGAAGCTTAAAAACAACCATACCTATAGATTTTTATTTCATATAAAATGTTTCATACATTACTGACTTTTAGAAACCAGTTTAAAATCATTTGGTCTCTTCTACCCGCGAGCTGACTCTCTTCAGCACAGCTGATCCTTAAAAACATTCCTTCACAGTTTCAAACTGTGCAGGAAAGGTTAAAGGATGTGAATTGTCTGCAAATCTCAGGCTGTCCCATCACTAGTTTATTTGCTTTCCGGACTTCTACCCCCTTCCTGAGTGACAGCTATCCATAGGACAGAATGTCACTGATAAAGGGGCTGGGCACCCAAATAACTTCTGTTTGGGAACATCCTATTAAATGCCAGCCCACACAATCAAGCATCCTGCCTTTTGTGTTATCAACAGCATAGCAAAGGGGAGCAGTCTGGCTGGAATATTTCGGAGTAAGAGTCATAAAGACGGACATACAGTCATTTGACTCTATTTGAGCAATAGAATGGCGCTATCCAGAACAGGTGTGCTTATCCTTTTTTATGGAGATGTTGCCTTGTGGTGGAGTTAGCAAGCAAACCAAACACAAGGAGTAGATGGACAGACCGCTGAAACTTTTCAGACACTCACCCCCAGTCACAGATCTGGGTTGAATCCATCATCATTGTTTCGCTCAGTTCGCCACCCCAGTTCCGACACAGCTATATGCAAATCAGTGTTGACCCTGTGCCTCATGGGAACAGTCCAGCCCAAACTGCCAAGCCATGTCTTCCCTGGGCCGGAAGCAAGCATCCTGGGACCGGTTTCGGGCTAAACAGCCCTCATCAGGAGTTAGCAAGCAAACCATGACAAGCAATCTAAGTTAAAGCGTCTACCCACCGTTTCAAACAACTGACGCTAGGGCCTTGTGGGATTGATTTTTCCATAAGTCACAGGAACTATTGAGAAATATAGGAGAGGATTTCATGGGAATTTTCATATGATTGGTTAAAGGAATTCAGCCAATCACTAGTAGACAGCCATGTAGAGTACTACTCTCCCTACTCACATGAGTTTCCTTCTGAAATCTCAGAGGACAAGAAATAATATGTGTGGGAAAGGACTGGGAGCTGTTTATTTACACTTTTAAATATTTGATTCTATAATATGCTTTCATATCGACAGAAGTTGGTGTCCTTCATATTCGAATGCAAAAAAGGATCAAAGGATTTTTTTAAAGAAGTGAAATAAAGGCCAGTGAAAATTTGGCTGTGGTTGTGACTATTGTTGGGGAAAGCATTTTTCTACTTCAACCCATTGTCTGTTAACCAGGGAACAATAATTGAATGTTTGGGTTCATTTGATGCTCATGAAAAGAAGAAATACGTTTTTTGTTCTTTTTCTAAACCATAAGACTTAGAAACCTTTTCATTTATGGAAGATCAGAACTAGACGCCGAGCTGGCTCAAAACGGCAGACTATCACTGGTCAAGGTTTCCTGCTTTATCATGCTCTGAGCATTGTGCTGCATGGAACAAAACTTTTGCAGACCTTCTAAGCAAAGTATGTGCTGGTATGAAGCCCTGCCTAGACGTAGTTCCCAGATATGCCCCACTGATAGATTCCAAGTTGGAGAGACATTTGTAAGTATGAAGGTAACCAGCTAGAGTAGAAGAAGGCCCAGGGTGTACCCAAAAAGGAAGCATACTCAGCTGCCATGGTATCAAATTTGTCCTGCTCAGAGATTTTTGTAGCATGACTTAGTGTTTAAGTGATACAGAGGACCACAGTATAACCAATATAACCCTGTGGAGACCTGCTCTGCTATAGCTTTCCAAATTGTCTTATGGCAATATTGAGATTTACATTAAAACGACTTAGTCCCAAGGTAAAGGTGTTGACTGTGGTAAACAGTTAAGTGTTGCCCGACCTTGCTCCATAAAGAGTTGGTTGTGTACGGGTACTTACAACCTACACAACTGGG
Source organism: Triturus cristatus (assembly GCF_964204655.1). NCBI lineage: Eukaryota > Metazoa > Chordata > Amphibia > Caudata > Salamandridae > Triturus > Triturus cristatus. The sequence continues at coordinate 851,541,570 of NC_140592.1, read as the reverse complement.
CTCCATATAACAACATTGACATTTTAGATTACAATTGTGTTCTATTGATGATTGTTGGTATTTTTGATACATTCTTAACTCCTGATAACCTTAATAATTTTTTTGTGATTTAGGTATCCATTCAAACAATACATTTTACTCATTTTAACTACCAAATGTAAGCTCAGGATTCCTCAGTAAAGCCTGCTTTTAATTTTAGGCACTAAAATATTTGGCTGTGCTGGAGTGTAGTCACACTGGAGTGTATTACAGGTGGGGCTTTCCTCTTCCATAGACTATCAATCTTGTTACCTACACTTTCTAAGATATGCCGTTTCCAAGCTAATTGGATGATGGTAATTTCTGTGCTGCTCCCAGTCATGCATACATTTTTTTACACATATTAAGTTTGAGGCATAGTGAAAAGCTCCTGAATAAGATCCCTGCATTTTGTGGTAGGTATTAGACCTGACACAATTGGGTGGTAGTCCCCTAAATGCCATTGGGTGGTAGTCCCCAAAAAGCGACTTACCCCTTTAAAGTTTATTGAAGCATTTTCTTTGTTAGGTGGGTGCTGGACCAGGCCCTATCTAAAGGGCTATCCCAAACTTTTTGCTTTCACCCCGCCATATGAATGAATTTTTTTGGGGGTGACTTTAGAACTCTGTGCACTTTACCAGTGCTAACCAGTGCTAAAGTGTGTGTGCTCTCTCCCTAAAATATAGTGAAATTGACCTACACCGAATTGCCTGTTTAATTTACTTGTAACTCCCTACTAAATGGTACTATAGGTACCCTGAGATGGTAAATGAAATGCTAGTGGGCCTGCAGCACTCAATGTGCCACCCACAAAAGAAGCACTTTAATCCTGGACCAAGGAAGCTCAGCAGCGACCCAAAAGGCAAGATGGCGTCCGTGGCAGCGGACGTATAGGCTGACCGTCCTCTTGCCGGACCTCGCGGATTGCCCAAATGAAAAGAAGCGAGCCAACAGAGAAATGATGTTGAAAACGGAGCAGCGAAGAAACGGCTAGGTTGCTAGAGAAGCAGCAGCTGTAATTTTGATTTCAGCTCTTCGTGCCGGGGAGCTTTTGAACTTACCTTCGTTATAGATAGCTGGGACGCCAGGAAGCAGTACGTGCGGATGCAGATGCTCGCAGCGGCTCTCCCGGGTATACTGCTGGGATTGACTCGGTCCGACGCGGCTTGTGGGCGTTGCCGATTAGAAGTGCACACAACGCTCGAAGGCTGTTTACGACCGCGCTGTGCGAGCAGAGTCGGGAGAAAGGAGTGGAAATGCCACCGAAAGGTAAAGGTCGACCCCGTGCTTTGGACAATGATATTGACACTGAGCATAATGAACACAGGAATGTGGATACTATGGGCGAATTGACAACTGAGATAACAAAACCGATAAAAACAGTTACTGTTAATGCAAAGGGGGAGAAAAAGATTCCAGTCATTTTTTCAACTGTTAAAGACAAATGTAAGGGGAAACAACCTGCCCCTTTGACAAAAGGAAGTCACCACACCGCAAGTTACGATATTACTGATCAGAATTCCGCTGATCAAACTATTCTTGAGGATAGAGCAGATATGCTGGATAAAGCTAGGACAATGGATGTCGTTGAAGAAACTGGGGCAGAATCACAAAACTTTGCTATGGATTTACAAGTAGTGACTTTAATAGATCCCCCGCCAGTTTGTGAGGTAAATTTGGAAGATAGTAATAGCAATGGCAATAATGAGAATTTTGGAAGCTCTATTCATAAAGACTCGAGGGCAGTAAGGGGGGGTCTTCATCTGAGTACTTTAACTTGCATTAAAACTGCGGCCCAAGCCCTAGCACCGGATGTGGAATCGGGGGACTTTTACTACTTATCAGATCATTCAACATCTTCTTGTGAAGACTTGGTAAATCAATATACTACCCAGATGAGCGCTGCTGACGGTAGTGGTCATAGTAGTCTATTTTTGGAGGAATCTGGCGATCTTATGGAGGGTAGCCCCCCCATTGTTCGGAAGAAATTAGAAGTCAACAAGGGGGGACTGCCACTGGTTGACAATGTACAAAATGCATCCAATTCTGGAGAAGATATTTCTCTTACTTGAATTTACCAATCGATTATGTCTCATCGTGTTGAAACACGAGAAGAAAGTCAGAGACTCCAAAATATATGTCGGAAATTACAGAATTCAGTTCGACGGATGAAAAATCTCATGCCGATTTTGTTGCAAGATTTAATGAGGCAGAAGCCCGAATCTCTAATTTAGAGGACGAACTAGCTCAACAAAAGAAACTGACTACCTCCTATAAATCGGAGAAAGATGACACGCAATGGAAGATGACTGAGATTGAAAATCGGGCACGAAGGAACAATCTGAGAGTGCTTCAGATTCCGTAAGGGCTGGAAGGGCAGGACCCACGTCGATTTATAGTTGATCTATTTAAAACAGCGTTCCCTGAGTTGACCAAATGGGGCTGGGACAGAGAGATCGAACGTGCCGATCACTTTCCCTTTACCATTCGTCCCAGAGCTGGCCAAGTAAATGACAGACCAAGAGCTATCTTAATTGCATTCAATAGTTTTTTAGCACGAGAGGAGGTATCACATCTGGCAAGACCCGATAAAAAGAGAGCGGGAGCAGATTTTGAGTTTTTTGTACGACCGGATTTTTGCCAGACTACAGTAGAGCTTCGATGGCAGTTACGTGAATTGATTGCACAATTTCAGGCTAAAGGGGCCCAAGTGTACTTATTATATCCCGCAAAGTTAAAAGTGATCAGTAAGGATCATACTCGCTTTTTCACTAGTGAAGGGTCTGCTAAAGAATTTTTGAACTCATTGTAGGATGACGCTTCCCTCTGCTGTGTAGTTTACTGGTAGATAGCTACTTGAGAGTTTTCACTTCTTTTTCTCTTATAAATGATTTGGGCTGTTTCTTTATTATTCTCTTTTCTTTATTTAGATCTAAGATTCGCGAGTAATGGCAGGGGGGTTCCGGAAGCCTGCATCTACTGGACCTTTGGTCCTAAAGCCTTGTTACAGGGGGGGTGAGGGGTAGGGGTAGGGGGGTGAGATTTGTTGGGACTCATCGTGTGGGGTCATTTTTGTGGGGTAAAAAGGGTCAAATGTCCACAGTAACCAATAGAGAGAGTATAGAACAAGGTATTGCCATCTTAAAAGTCATAAGGGAATGCATGACTGCTATCACAGGGGGTTCATGGTACATACTAGTTAGTGTTTTTTTATTTTTTTTGTTCTATTTTCAGCTGCTATTATGGTCTCAAAGGGGATAAAGATTTGTTCATTTAATGTCTCTGGCCTTAATAATTGGAATAAAAGGAATAGAATAATTGCAGAACTGCGAGCTATTGAGCCTGACCTGGTTTGTCTCCAGGAGACACATATACCCTGGCCCAACGCGCAATTCTTGAAACACTTGGTTATTCGTTGGTAGTATCCTCGCAACAAGCATCAATGATACATGGGGTGGCGATCTTAGCCAAATCTAATGTACAGGCAACAGGACGAAGTTTGGCAGATAAGTTTGGTAGATGAGCTATAACTGAATTTAGATTAGGGGATAGGAAATATACAGTTTGTACCATTTATGGGTCAAATCTAGATGAAGCAACTATTTTGGAGGAGTTAAATATAGAGCTAGCAACCTGGGGGACTCCGTTGTTGATTTGTGGGGATATCAATATAAACCTAACTAATCAGGAGTTGTTGGATACCCGAGGATATAAAGGACGTAAACCACGAGTATTTAATGCCCTATATAACTTGGTAAATGATCATGGTATTGTGGACGTGTGGGGTAAATTACATCCGTTAGACCCAGGGTACACATTCTATTCTTCTCCCCATAAAAAGATGGTGCGACTGAATTATTTTTTTGCACCCAGTGAATCTTTGGTAGGGGCTTTGATTAAAATCTACCCGAGGATAGCCTCGGATCAATCACCAATTGTATTAGAAATAGCTACTGCTGGTTGTTATGCACCGCCCAAATTATTTTCGTTTGATCGGAAATTGTGTTTAAATGATGATTTTAAAGAACATATGTCTCGCTGGATTAATGAATTTTTTCAGAACAATAGATACTCCGCTCATAGCGCAATTGTGTGGGACACGTTTAAAGCATGTTTTAGAGGGGAAGTATTAAGCTTTAACGTTAATCAGCAAAGAAAATGGAAATCAGAGATGCAAATGTTATATTCTGCCTTGAGAGATGCAGAGGGTAAATTAACTCGAGGTTTAGCTTTGCAAGGCAGTAATATATCGGAGTTAGAAGAAGCTGTTGCTAGATTCAGGGCAAAAATTCAGGGAATTTGGAATATAGAGAATGCCAGAAAATATTTGGTGTATAAACAACAAAATCATGAGTATGGTGAAGCAGTCGGTAGGTGCTTAGCATTAAAATTGCGCATGAAAGAATCTGCGCGCTGTATTAAGGTAGTAAAGGACAAAGCGGGAATAGCTTACCAGGAACCTGCAGGGATCCTAGCTGTTTTCATCAGTTTTATACGGAGCTTTATACAAAACAGGTGGAGAAGGGCATTGATTTTGGTAGGTTTTTGGATGGGGTCATCTCATATTTAGATTCTGCTGAGGCGGCGCAGCTAGAATGTTCAATTACAATGGGAGAACTAGAACTCGCAGTGAATAGTTTAGCTTCAGGGAAGGCTGCCGGACCTGGCAAGTTACCGATGGAGATTTATAAACTTTTTTTTGATTTATTAAAAAATGATTTGTTGACCACGATTAGGGCCGCTCAGGATGGACATGCCCCTAAATCTTGGGCAGAAGCCAACATAGTGGTTTTCAGTAAAAAGGGCAAGGATCCAGAACTGGTGGGGTCGTACCGCCCGATTTCTTTAATAAATTCTGATGGTAAAATTTACTCAAAGATTTTAGCCTCCCGTCTCTCTAAGATTATCAATTCATTAATTTCACAGAATCAGCATGGCGTTATACCATCACGAGGGACTGTCACTCATGTAAATAAGGTACTGACATTGTTTGATATTGCTCAGACAGAGAAACGGGATCTTGGGTTAATCTTATTGGATGCGGAGAAGGCATTTGATCGTGTGGAGTGGGAGTACCTGTGGGAATTGATGTGTCGAACTGGCTTTAGTAAGAAATTCATGACTGCCCTACAGGTACTGTACACTTCACCGATCGCTAAGATTGCCTCAATGGGCCTATACTCGGACCCTGTGGTTATTACTAGAGGCACAAGGCAAGGGTGTCCTTGTTCACCATTGCTTTTTGCCTCGTACATTAATCCATTTATTGAGCACTTAGGTAATAGCCTGCTGATCAAGCCCTTTGTAGTACAAAATATTCCATACTCAGTGTTTGCTTACGCTGATGACATTGCAGTGACTTCGGTTGACCCTTATTCCGCGCTCCAAGAGATCGAGCAGCTGGCTATGTCATTCGGTCAGGTATCCGGTTACTCACTGAATGTTACAAAAACTCAAATATTATGTACTGATAATTTTGTACTCAATAATGATAGAGTATTAAAAGAAGCCACATATCTGGGTATTAGGATAAGATCATCGATGCTGGAAGTTGTTGATGCTAATTGGAATGCGCTATTACGTAATATTAAGGAATCATTAGATAAATGGGCTCGTCTACAACTCACTTTAATAGGTAGATGCAACATCATCAAAATGAATGTCTTACCGAAGGTTTTATATTTGTTTAGGTCAATACCATTGGAAGTGACAGGGGCTCAACTTCAACATTTACAATCTATATGTGCTAAATTTCTTTGGGCCCCTGGCAAACCTAGACGTGCTACCAGACTTATGACACTACCAGTTGAACGAGGTGGTTTAGCCTGATTTTGTCTTATATTATTATGTATGCTTTTTGTTAAAGATGCATATTCTATTGACGGGGGAGGATATCGTGACTAGGGCAGAGGCCCCCTCAATCTTTCAGATGTTATTAGGGTCGGAGGCACGACAAGGTCTGTTTAAATAAATTGATGGCAGCTACTTTAAGCGAACTAGGTTTTGGAGTCAGCTTTTACAGTATGGAAAATAATTTGTAAATTATGCTCAATAGAGAAATTATCTCAATATACCCCTATGGACGCTGTAAAAATTCTTCCCCCAATTTGTTGGGACAGGGTAGCACTTACCCGGAGGAAGAAAGGTATCTTTCAATTAGGGGATTTTTTTATTTCTGGTGGACCCCTTATGTCTTATGAAGAATTAGCTAGACAATATAATTTGTCAAAATCTCAATTTTTCAAATTTCTTCAAATCAGAGACTTTATAAACCGGAGAAATGTAACTTCTGTATCTAACATAGTAGTTGAGGCTGTTAGGCGACAGGAGAAGATTGGTGTGTTATACAGGATATTGTTATCTTACAGAGCAGATGATTTAGGAAAACATAATACAAAATGGTCTACGATATTGGGGGTAGAAAACATATGTATAGAGGACGCTATTATGAGATCTAAGGAAGCGTTACTCTCGGCAAACTTAAAAGTACAGTTCTTTAAAACTGCCTTTAACTTGTATTATACACCTGCACGTATCTCCAAATGGGGGGGAGGGCATGACGGCAAATGTTTTCGGTGTGGGGTAGATATAGCAGATAGTCTGCATGATTTTTTTTGTTGTGTCAAACTATCAACTTATATTACGGGGATTGAGAAATTTATGTCTAAGTTAATGAAGACTAATTTGCTTATCACTCCCAGTATGATGCTTTTGGGAATCAGGACTTGACAAGGGGACTCCATTGTATAAACATCTGCATCTTATTTTTATCGCTATGACGGTCGCTCGGCTGTGTACTGCGGCTGAGTGGCTACAACCTGAACCTCCTCTTTTTGAACGTTAGCTGGCAAAAATGTATAATTTATTTCAGTTGGAGTGGAGCCTATACTCTATTAAAGGGGCTAAGAAATGTAAAATTGGACTCAGTATCTGGGGTGTCTTTAGTGATCATATGAGCTTATGAATTGCATAAAGTGCAATATATTTTGTTTCATATCTGAGTTACTGTGGGACAAAAATAAATAAAAAAATTAAAAAAAGAAGCACTTTAAAAAAGGTTTACCTCCGCATCCTGTAGTGCAGTTATAAACTGCCATTTCGACCTGGCAAAATAAACCTTTTGCAAGCCCAAACCTTCCTTTTTAATACTTTTAAGTCTGCCCTAGGGTAGGCCCTCAAAACCTCTAGAGAAGGATGCAGGGCTTTTTCAGAGTAGGTTATGTAGATTTAAGTTAAACATATCCTGGCAGTGAAAAACTCCTAAAGTCATTTTTCACTGTTCTAAGACTATCTCTTCTATAAACTGACACTGGGTTAACTTATTACATTTGAATAAGTACTAACGTCAGATTGGGAGCAGATAGAGAAGTAATTGTTTACACTCAAATGAATTTTAATTTAAAATCCTCTCTAATGGTAAAGTTGGATCTTACGTTACAATTCGGAAAATGTCACTTTTAGAAAGCAGGTCTTTTTGTGTCCAGACCCACTGTGCCATTATGCCAGTAACAGAGTCACATGACTGTGGCTGTCTCTCCTGTGATAGGTTGTTGATTCCTTCCTGACAAGAGGACAAAAGGGGGATAGATGTGTACAAAATTGATCATCCTGGCAAGATGGCTGTGGGGACGTGGGAATTGTACCCAGCCCCTCTTACACTTCAAAGGGCTTTGCCTAAAGCACACACAAAGGAACCCAACACTATGCCTGCCTTTTGTGACAGTAGACACAGAGGAGCCAAACCCATAAAGGATAGGGTAACTCGATAGAACTAGTTTGGGAAAGGGATACGTTTTGTCCCAAATACAAAAGCTGACACAGGGGATACATGGTGACATTCTCAGACCACAAATAAGATCTCTCCTGGACCATGATGCAGAAGAACGTCTGCCCTGATGCTATGCTGTTAGAAGGACTACATTGCTGTCCTGCCATGTGTGAGGAAGGGAGACTGGACCTGCTTCCTTGAGCCCAGGACCACTGGAGTGACTCCAAAGGCTAGTTGGCTAACCTTCTGTGTGGGCGACAGGGACACAACAAGCTTCCAGAGCTCTCCCTGCATCTGCCCAGCTGACCAACCTCAACTGACGTGCTTAGACATGCCTCAGACATGCTACTGGCCTAAACCAGGACTGAGTTCTGATCCCCAAAAGGTTCCCCTCAGGTCCTGGACTTCGAGTGTACTCCTCCTGAAGAAAAGGAGAAAACCCTGACACTTAGGGTTCTTCGTAACCACAAACTGGCCCTTTCATGCTAAGAATCTGCTGCCTGTGACGACCACCAACGCTAAGTTCCAGTGAGACCTGCTGTTTGCTCCGACAGTGACTGTCTTCGACAACCGACAATGTGAAACTTACACAGCGACTGTCCTAGACGATCCATCACCGGGAAGCTCCAACGATGACCGAATCTTTCCATTACAGCAACAACAGTCCACGACTCTCAACATGCTCTTCGAGCTTAAAGCCTCTAACACACGTCCTTCTCCACCCCAAATGGAACACTTTTGCTGGACTTCAGGCAGACTAACCTGGTTGCCCTGTATCTGACTCACGTTCCATAGTGGTCAGACTGAACTTGTGACTTTACCCTAGCTTAGCGTGACCATATAATCTTGAGTAGCCCTTTCTGCTTCGTGGCACTATTTTAACTAAAACCATTTAAAACCAAATATAAATATGATCAGTTGAACTCAGCAGGTATCTGCCCCACCATTCGTGTTTTCTAGGTGGGGTGTCCTGCGTAGAGTAAAAATCTCAACAAGAGCCACTGCACACTCACATGCAACTAGTTATTGCCTTAATGACATAACTAATGTAAAATTGTCGAGCACCCACTGTGAACCCAGACATACGTGTTACATTCTAACATATCACCTGTAGCATTTGCCTTCTTGATAGGGGATCTTCTGATGTTGGCAAAAAGTCTTATTTTAGACTTACCCAAACATTTGAGTTGAAGAATCCCAGTTACTCAGGCCTGAACGGACGCTCACTCGTATTCCGATAACCCCATGGGGTGTGGTAAAGGGAGAACAGGATTAACAGGACATTGTTTCCGGTTGGAGCAACATAGTCACAATCTAAGTTATGGGAAAGGAAGCATGTCATTGTGTACTTACGGTTGTCGATACTCTCGATTTGTGACCTACCCTGCTTTTATAGCATTGCAGGTAAGCTTCTCCATTCAGCATGTAGTTATTTCTAGTGAACCATGGTGTCTGAGTGTTTCTGGGTTTACAGGTCATCATGCTGAGAGGCTGCTAGAGTGTGTATGCATAGCCAGTGTCTACAAATACAGAAGCCATCTTAGTGGTTATTCAATCAATTAATCAATCAATCAAGTCGCTGGGAGGGGTGCATCTCCTGTTCAGTCGAAGAGCCAGGTCTTGAGGCTCTTCCTGAAGGTGTGCAGAGTAGGGGAGCATCTGATGTTGACTGGGAGCTCGTTCCAGGCCTTTGCTGTGACGTAGGAGAAGGCTCTTCCGCCTGCTCTGGTTCTGCGGATGTGTAGGGTCTCTGCCAGGGCGAGATTGGTGGAGCGGAGCTTCCTTTTGGGTATGTGGAAGAAGAATCTCTCATTGAGGTATTTGGGTCCGATGTTGTGGAGGGATTTGTAGATGTGGGTGAGTAGCTTGATGGTTACTCTCTTCTCGATGGGGAGCCAGTGGAGGTCTCGTAGGTGTTGGGTCATGTGCTCGTGTCGTGGGGTTCCAAGGACGAATCTGGCTGTGGTGTTCTGGATGGTTTGGAGCTTGTGTAGCAGGGTTCTGTTGATTCCGGCATAGAGGGCGTTGCCATAGTCCAGTCTGCTGGTTATGTGTGCGTGGGTGACGGTCTTTCTGCATTCGGGGGGATCCACTTGAAGGTCTTGCGAAGGATGCGAAGGGAGTTGAAGCAGGTGGAGGCAACAGAGTTGATTTGGCGGGTCATTGTGGGGGAGGAGTCTAGGATGATGCCAAGGTTTTGGGCATGGGCTGATGGAATGGGTGGGTTTCCAAGGGTGGAAGGCCACCAGGTGTTGTCCCAGGCGATGAAGGAGGGTTCAAGGACGAGGACCTCTGTCTTCTCCGAGTTGAGCTTCAGGCAGTTGTTGTTCATTCAGGCTGCGACGTACTTCATTCCTTCCTAGAAGCGGAGTCTGGTATCTTTGGGGTTCTTCATGAGGGAGAGGATGAGCTGGGTGTCTTTGGCGTAAGATACTATGCTGAGCCCATGCTGTCTTACTATGGCAGTGAGGGGGACCATAGTTGCGGTGCAGTCACAAGAATTGTCTGAGCAGTAGGTTTTCTCTGAGGTGTCTAGGGTGGTGGCTATTGTACCTAAGTAGACTATTGCAGTCTGTAGGTTTCCTGTATGTTGTTGTATGCAGTCTCAACTGGTATTTGAAACTGCACACCTTCTCTACCAACAATTTGGTCCTCAAATTCGTGATTAAACTTGTTATGGCGGCATGCACCGAGGTATCACCCTCTAAACCTGGGTGTATTAGTGAATATAGTATTGTTGCATTTTCCAGGCTGGCAAATGTCCCTCACAGTGCACTGCGTTAGATCCAAATGGTATAAATTTGTTCCAAATTCGACAAAAGTTGCTTCAACATGTCATTCATTTCAAAACATGTGTTGTAGTATTTTCATTAATTCATGAATAGTATTTCTTTCATACATTAATCCATGATACAAAGCACTTGAGAAGCACAAACGTGTATTTGTTTAGCCCCAATGCATTTCGGGCAATCTACTGCCCTTCGTCAGGGGTTTGTCTCTAAAAAGAAATTAATGGCGAAATCAGGCGACAACATTTTCAGAAAAACATAATTATGATAATCCTACTGCTCCGGACAAGTGTCTCAAGTGAGCATGCGAAACGCGAATGAAACGCGCTCGAATAGTGTGCAAAACTTATGGGATATAATGTGCTTAAAAGTTAACCAAGCAGAAAGCCAAGGTGATCCACGGGGGGGTTAGAACAAAATTGAGTGCTCAAAAAATAATACCGTGATCAACAAATTGCCGAAGTGATACATGGGGGGTTGAAACGGAATTATGTGATCAAAAAAGTAATATTAACGTGATCGACAAATTAGCCCTGCAACAGTGAACCAACGTATAAAGCGCGGTAAGGTTAAATCATAAACGGGGCTCCCGGTTTTATGGTATTTAATTTTTTAACATTTCCGTCTGTATTTATCCATATTTATTTTTTGCTCATTTTTCCTGTGTTTATACATTTTTATTTTGTGTTTTCTGTATAAAAGAAGCCGTAAGGGGTATTTTTCCACATTTATTTAGCTGATAAATATATGTTTGCATTTGAATGTGCAAAAGTTTTCAGTAGTATACAGTGCAATAGCGTTATCAGAAAAAACACTTACATTATAAAATAGCATAAATAACTTTAAATCTGCACTTAATTGATCCTAATAAGGAAATCTATTGTCTTTTTTCATCTCCCCTACCTCTCAATATGTACACCTACTGACCTGGCACTCATGACTGACAGTAGAAAAAAATCATCCAAAGAAAACCTATTTTCCGTATTTTTCTGTATTTAAAAATAAATACAGACAGGAAAATAGATAGTTTTCTATCTGCATTTATCTGTAAAAATCACTAAAAGCGTAAAACTGGGAGCAGTAATCATAAAGGTGTCCAGTCCTAAGTCTCCGTGTCAGAATCCCAACTGTTACAAAAGATATATAACAGAAACAATAGTGGTAAGAAATACCTTGTGGTGTGAGAGGATTAGTTCCCGTTTTGCTCCGAAACTGCCAACCAAGTGAAATGCTCGCAACCATATTTCAATGCGCTACGCGCGACACTGATAGAAAACGGACTCATGCGGTGACGTCCGTGTTTGTGGGGGCCATCTTGGAAAGGGTATTGCAAGTGGATTCAACCCGATTATGAATTATCCAGTAGAAAAAAAGATTGACAACACAAAGGTATACATGAAAAAATGTGTTAAGCTGTCAATGGAACACATGAAAACATGTTGAAATAATGTAGAAACATTTAAGAAAGGCTAACAGAGGAAACATATGACAGCGTGAACAAAAATACAAATAAAATATAAGGCTGTAGACGAACGTATAAAAAGTGTGCAGGGAGTATGAGAAAAATTAGAATGAAAGAATAAAAGAAGAAGATGAGGAATTCCTAAGTGGTGTGAATAGACCAATGTTGTTAGAAAAGGCTGACAAGGGACAAGTAAGAAACGTGAATCAGGATAATGCGATTATTGACGAAATTAAGCATGAGTGGAGTGAAACAAACGTAAATGGAGTGAAAAAAGGCTAACAAGACTGTTAGGTCTCAGAGAGAAGGATCAATAAAATGGAAAAAAAAGTTGAAAATAAAACCAAAAGTGGCATGAAAAAGGCTGAAAAGGCTGTTAAGTCTCAGAGTGAAGGATCAATAAAATGAGAAAAGAAAGTTGAGAATAAGATCAGAAGTGGCATGAGTTAAACATAGCAACTGTATTCAATACGATAATTAAGTCTGTGTGGCATCAAAGAGTTCATCTTTTTTATCCAAAATGTTTCACGCTGGATGAGAAACTTTCGGTTACCCCTGCCTTTCTTGATCTCAACTGTTTCACAAACTTGAAACCGTAATTGACTGACGTTGTGATGGTGGGAAGAAAAATGAGTGGCCACTACTGACTTCAAATTGTTGTTTCTGATGTTGCTTTTGTGCTCATTTATCCTTATTTTGATCTTCCGCTCGGTTTTGCCAATGTATACCAGCACACAGGAGCATTTGAGTAGATACACAAGGTTTTTGGAATCATAAGTGGCAGTGGTGTACAGTCGTCTTTTGTATCCCTGTGTTGGGTGGTTTACTGTATTTCCTTTTATAATGTTATTACAATTGCCACAATTGTGGCATGGGATCGTATCCTTAAACATAGTATTGTCAGTGTTCAATCGCTTAGATCTTAATAGTTCAGCCAAGTTTTTACTTCGCTCGTATGCAAAAAGTGGTTTATCTACAAATGATTGTTTGAAATCCGGCTCTTGTTGGAGTAATGTCCAGTGTTTAAGAATGATCTTTTTTATTCCATGACTCTCTGTTGAAAATGTTGACACCATAACTGCTCTATTTATTGATGTCCTCTTTTTATGAGTGGTCAAAAGTTGAGTTCGAGGGACTTCAGAAGTCCGTTTCATTGCTTTGTCTAAAATTTCAGCCGGATATCCTCTGTCGTGAAATCACTCCACCATACTCGTGAGATTTTCAGAAAGTTGTCTTGGATCTGAAACAATCCTCTTCACCCTAATTAGTTGAGAATAAGGTAAATGAGTTTTAAGCGCATGTTGGTGGAAGCTACTGTAATGCAACACATTGTTGCGGTCTGTTTCTTTGCGATAAAGGGTTGTTTTTAGTTGTTGATCTTGAATATACACTTGTACATCAAGGAAATTGATTGATCGGTTGTCAATGTTGTAGGTGAATTTCAACCTGTCGTTGACCTGGTTCAGAGAATCAATAGCTGATGTTAAATCTTCCTTGGGACCTTGCCACACCACGTAGATGTCATCAATGTACCTTAAAAAGGTTACAAGATCTATGTTCCACATGTTATTATTGATGAAATGATCAAGTTCGAACTTGTGCATACAGAGATTCGCAAAGCTAGGTGCCGCGCAATTCCCCATTGAAGTTCCTGTCAATTGAAGGTAAAAATTCTCTTTGTGAACAAAGTAGCTATGGTAAAGTGTGAATTGAAGAAGTTGCAATAGAAAGATTTTTAGGTCATGGTCTAGGTCAGATCCTAATAAGAAAAATTCTAATGCCTCAATTCCCAGGTCATGGGGAATTGAGGTGTACAATGCTGTCACGTCGATGGTGCTTAAGAATACTTCTTTGTTCCAATCAATTTGTATGTTCTTCATCTTCATCAAAAATTCAGTGGTGTCTTTGATATATGTTGACATATCCTGAACGAACATTTGTAGATGTTTATCGAGATATTTACCCACTGGTTCATGGATTGATCCACTTGTGGAAACTATGGGTCTCATTGGCTGTTTGTGTAGATTTTTATGTATCTTGGGCAGCATTTGTAAAGATGGACTTCATGGAAATTCCTGTATTAGATATTTTCGGTCAGTTTCCATAATGGTACCATTTGTTACAGCAGTGTCCACAATTTTCTTGAGTTCTGATTGGAATGCCTCTGTGGGATTGGACCCCAATTCTAAATAGGTGGTTTGATCTTCCACATGTTCATCAATTTTCAAATTATAGTATGCCATGCTCAAGACGACTAATGATCCGCCCTTATCGGCTTTTACACATTTAATATCAGGATTGTTAGCTAGTCGTTGAAGCGTGCTTCTGTCTTTGATAGTGAGGTTGGATTGTTTAGACTTCTTGGTTTTAAACAGATTTTGCAAATCGTTTTTAACTAAGTTTTCAAAAGTGTCCAAAATCTTATGGCTCATGGGCGCCATGAATGAGCTCTTTGGTTTGAGACCTTCCAAGGTGTTGTCAGACTTCTGAGATGGTTCAGTGACTATGTTGTCAAAAAGGTTTCTTAGTCTTAATGTTCTCATGAACCTAAACAAGCTAACTTCTACTTCTAGGATGTTTGATTTATATGTTGGTACAAAACTAGTTCCTTTCTGTAACATCTCTATTTTGTGAGGGCTCAAGTAGGTCGTTGATATGTTGATGACTAAATTATGTGGATCAAAAGTTACTTCTGGCTACTTGTTATTCTTTTCTCCAGTATTAATTAGGTGCTTGTTCCTATTCTTTCCCGTCCTGGTTCATCATTGCCAAGCCGGCTTGCTCCTCAAAAAGGAACCGCAGTTAAACTGGATGTGGTTGGAGTTGGGTCTGACTGTCTCGTGCCTGGTCTCACATTCAGAACTCGAGGTTGTTTGTTTGTGTCTGAATCACTGCCTGCGGAAGAAGTGTCGGTTTCAGAGGTTTTGTTTGTCAGTTTTTTTGTCTTCTTCTTGCGTAAACCTCCGCCCAATTGTACACTTCCCCGAGCTTGTAGTTGATGGTATCGCGACGGAATTTTCTTACCTTCCGTTCATTCATTTCCTTTGTGTGTCTTGATAATTGCTCGTTGATGTCTGCCAACACCTTTGACCATTCGTCTGTACTTAATTTGGATGACAGCTCTCCTTTCAGAATGATGATTTCACTACTTAGTTTCTCTTAGGAGACTTAGGACTGGACAAGTTTATGATTTAACCTTACCGCGCGTTGGTTCACTGTTGCAAGGCTAATTTGTCGATCATGTTATTATTACTTTTTTGATCACATAATTCTGTTTCAACCCCCCTGTATCACTTCGGCAATTTGTTGATCACTGTATTATTTTTTAAGCACTCAATTTTGTTCTAACCCCCCGTGGATCATCTTGGCTTTGTGCTTGGTTAACTTTTAAGCACATTATATCCCGTAAGTCTTGCACACTATTCGAACGCGTTTCATTCGCGTTTCGCATGCTCACTGGAGGCACTTGTTCGGAGCATTAAGATTATCAGAATTATGTTTTTCTGAGAATGTTGTCGCCTGATTTCGCCATTCATTTCTTTTTAGAGACAACCCCCTGACGAAGGGCAGTAGATTGCCAAAAATGTATTGGGGCTAAATGAATACACGTTTTTGCTTCTCAAGCACTTTGTATCACGGATTGATGTATGAAAGAAATACTATTCAAGAATTAATTAAAATACTACAACACATGTTTTGAAATAAATGACACGTTGAAGCAACTTTTGTCGAATTTGTATCACATTTATACCATTTGTTTTATGCAGTCTGCCATCTTTTAGGGATATTAGTAGATCTTGAAATGGTTGTTGTATGGCTGAGATGTTATTTGTAAATTTCAGGTATGGGTTCAGTGTGTTTTCCCAGTCACAGAATCTGCGGCGTGTCTCTACAGTTCCTTGCCACAGAAGGAGTTTATCATCATAAAAACGCCGCCAGATGATAATATTGGTGTGAAAGGGGTTGTCCTCTAGTAGAATGTACTGTTTTTTAAAAAAATGGCCATAAGTAGACATGCCAAGCTCGGGACAAAGGTACTGCCCATCGAAGTGCCTTGTTTTTGATGGTATAGCTGGTCCTGGAACTGGAAGAAATTCTCCTTTAATTCTAGGGTAGCTATGAAGTGTTCTGACAGTTTTTGTAAGCCCATGAAGATTGTAAGAGTTTTTGACAACAGTGTCATAACCCAAGATGGTAGGTTATGGAATGTTAAACGTGTTGCAAGATGTTCTAACATATCCAGACAAACAAATAATCTTCCGCCGGTACATTTTAATGATACGGTGGCTTCAAGAGTCAAAGTTTCTGATCATGTTAGATTTCCCCCAAAAAGATTTTATGATGAATAACTTATTGTCTCTTATCTTGGGTTGGATTGTATTTCGCTCTTTTAGTTTGACAAAAGGGAGATATGTTGTATTTACATTTGCAATGCTTGTTTAATTCAACCTTTGTAATGTGTCTGCACCATGGCATCAAATGAATAACATTCTTGTTCCATATAGAACCTTGGAGACACTGTTAGGTACTGAGGGCAGTTGCACTGTTCCTGCCGTACTGACCAGTTGTCTTTTGGTTGCTGTGCTGCATTCCAATAAACTACTCATTATTTCTACTGGACTTTGATCCTCCTTATGCAACAGTAGCACATTCAATTATGAAGCTGACAGGGGTCGGGGAAGACCAATCCTCCGATTGGAGGATTTCTTCAATCACCTCTAGAGTGGCATTGTGGAGAATGTTGGTGTATAGAGCCGCAACGTCTAGGGTGACCAGTAGATCAATGAAGATGCCATGAATGATGTCATTGATTGTCTCCAGCAAATTCAGAACATCCTTGATGTCTCTCAGGAGGGATGGGATCTTAGTCACCAGAGGCTGTAGGAAGTGATCACAGAATTGAAACAGTGGTCCCAAAAGAGACCCTATGCCAGACTCTACAGGTCTACCTGGTGGGGGGTGGGCACCCTTGTATATTTTGGGAAAGGCGTAGAACTAAGGAGTCTTAAGGTTTTATTTGATTAGGAATTCAGATTCCTTTTTACCTACCCGACCCTGCACCTCTGCTGAGTAGACTAAGGAGGTTATCTGAGTATTCAGTCTACTGGTTGGATCCTGTATGATCGGGGTGTAATATGTGGAGTTGGACAGTTGGCGTTGACAGTCTGCCACATAATCCTCAGTGTTCATAATCACAATTGCCCCTCCCTTGTCTGCTAGTTTTATCGTGATTGTAGTGTCATCACCCATGGTCTATGGCCGTTTCCTGTCTTGACATGTTGTGAAAGGTAAACAGCGTTTACAACGTTGTTATTATATCGCAAGACTATTACAATGTGGTTGTTACAACGACCGCGTTGTTAGTACACGATGCATTTACAACGCAAGCCAATACAATGACCCTACTTTTCCTGCCACTGAACATTTTTGTTTGGTGCCCCTCTTCTTTTTCCTCTCCCTGTGCCCCAACGTCTGCCTAAAAAAGGAGGTTAGTAGGGCTGTGGAAAGGCATGAGAGGGTCCTTGCGGATACATCTGGTAGGGTGGATGCCAAACCATTGGCGGGCCTTGATATGGCGGTATTCCATAGCCCCTGAGGGCTGGAGGTTGTTGGGTGTGGTGGGTCTCATCACTACCTCTACTTTCTGTGCTTGAATTACTGCTAAATGAGGAGTTAGGTCGCATGAGGAATTACTCTCATCAGATGAGGTTTGCCCCCCTTCCAACTTAGTCCTCTCGCAGGTAGGGCTAGACCTTCTCTTTTTCAAAATTCTTTATGTCCTTTCATAATACTTTACACATAGCCTCTAAGTTAGGCCTGACTGGTTTTGTGTCAAGTTACCAGAGAGTTAACCCCGGGCTAATTTAGTGACTTTTGTCATTCACCCTGACAAGAATTGTGGTTGTTGCCTGAGTGGGGCTTCACCCCTCTGTTTCAAGAACTCAGTTTCTTACATTAAGAATTAGAAGGCAGAGTGCTACTGATGAAAGAAAAGTAAGTTTTATTATGTGCACAAAGATATTTAAGGAGATGTGACCTAAAATTTACGTTGCTGGCTTTGGAGCTTGGCACCTGCTCTGTTATATCGACTTCTAAATTTGCAAAGAAAAGGCACTTTAACGCACAATTAACAGCTTCTGCATTAATTTAGAATGCTTCAAATTGCAATTATGTTTAATGTAAAGAGAATGACTGCAGGGCATTTTCCAATTGCAGCATTCCTTCCAAAAACCTAGTTTCTGTATTCTCTAGTCATGTACAGCACCTCATGTTTGAGATACTTCTCCAACAATAATAATGCCCTTTTTTTAGTGCTGTGGTTGTCTGGTAGAATATGGATGACAAAAATATGTTGTGGACAGAGTACCGTGCCTAAAATATTGAGGAGCAAAATTTCAGGAATGCACGTGCAAATAGTTGAGTATAGATTTACTATTCTAAACTCCTCACCTACTTGCCATGGAGATATATATATCGTCAAAGTACATATATGTGGAGTTAGGTATAGTATAACTTTGCTTATCTATAGAAACTTGCATGCACAATATTTCTGTCCTCGATATTCTTGACACAATATTTTGTCCACACTCTATTTTCGACTCAATATTTTGTCCAAACACCGTAAGGTTTTTCCCTCTAGATCTCAATACCTGCATCTCAGCCTTTACTAACTTAAAGACGTGCCATACAGCAGCTGCAGCATTTCATTTTCATTTTCCGAAGACTGGGGTATCTTCAGGAAACAGCTTCAAGCCACTTCCTTCCGTTGCAATTCGTTTGTAAAGGCCCCTATTTTCCTGAACATAAAGTTGAAAGTAGATTTCTCTTGCTCCCTCTCTGACCTCTTCTCTCCAGACAACTCTTGTCGTTGGCCAGGGGCCTTCAGAAGTACAGTGCCTTGACTGTGGACAAGGAGATTGGCACAGAAATGTCTGGGCAGTTGTTCAATTTTTAAAACTTTGTAGCTCCTGCATTTATGAGTTTACTGGTTGAGCGACGAGTCGGAAAGTTAGTTGTTTACTAAAATGTGCCTTTCCTCACAATCCTG
Organism: Triturus cristatus; assembly: GCF_964204655.1. NCBI lineage: Eukaryota > Metazoa > Chordata > Amphibia > Caudata > Salamandridae > Triturus > Triturus cristatus. The sequence continues at coordinate 851,522,485 of NC_140592.1, read as the reverse complement.
TTTTTTAGACAACATTAAGGGAGGGGACATTACTTAATATTTTTTAAATATGTGACATTTTGTTCCATCGCGTTCTGTGTAAAAGTAAATAAAGAGAAAGGCTGTAAACTAAAGCTGTAGTTTTCATTGCCACTCAACATAAAACTTATATTTCCTTAAAGCCATGCACACGAGAATTATCGATTATTTTTCTTAAATTGCCTCCTCTGCCAGCAGCAAAACAGCAGTCACAGATCAACAAACACCTACAGGATTTGTTTTCAGTATGGCAATAGTTACAACACCTTGCCAGTAGAATTCTACCAACCATACAAGCAATATGCGTCAGGGCTCCAGCCCATGACGGAAAAAGCCATGCTGTTCTTTGAAAAAAGTACAGGCTGCGTCAATGGACAGGAAGTGGAATATCACGTCATTTCCGAAGTCAATGGTTCTATAGCTGCAAGCATGGAACACAGATTGCCGTCTGTGTGGATACGGCAAAACTATTCAAAGACAATATCCTAACATTTTGCAAAATAATGGTAGGCTATTATGCTGGAAATACTTGTTCTCCATAAAAGACATTTGTAGAGCAGAGTGGGCAGAATGGCCGAGAGATTTGCATTATCCAACCGGAAATGCACTTTACACAGGGACGTTCTAGAAGCTTCAGGGTTGGCTGGCGGGGTTTCCAGCAGCAGTGGATTGCTTTCACTGACGCACATGAAGAGGTCAGACTTCTGCATCCAAATAATACAAGCTTTTAGGAACAGGCTGCTTTTTCCGCAAGGTGCTACATTAAGGTCATTGTTAGCAGCTGCCTCACAGCACACTATTAGTTGCCCACAAGTGGGTGCCAGACTGTGACGAATGGCCTAAAAGTGGCCTTCTTATTAGAGAAAAGGATATGCCAAAGAGGAAAAATCTTATTTTGCCTGGAGCAGTGAAAATACTTTAAAATAGGACTGATTGAGCGAAAAAACATGCTGCGAAAAACATGTCCATTTGTAAGCCCATGAAAACGTCAACATGAAAGAGAAAAATTGACTGCTCTGTTTCAATTACTTTTTCTTCCGTTTTATGCAGAGTTACACATTTTAAGGGTTATAAAAAAAAAAACTGTCCAGAAGTACCAAAAATCCCATGTGAGTCCTGGTCTATGTGCTTGTTTTCAGCGACTCCTTGAAAGTTATGGCTGAACTTCATCAGTATATACAACTATTCTATAGGGCATTTTTATTATTATTTAAAGCATCACTGCGCAGCAAGAGAATTAGCTTGCTGCGTTGCATGAAAGGGAGAGAGCAAAGATGCTCCATATTTACTAAGATATGGAGTATTACTGCTCTCCCCTTTCTTTACACTAGTGCACTGTGTGCTACCTAGCGCCAAAGGAGGCACTCTTACACCTTAGTGCAAGCGTACCTGTGTTAAAGGCAGGATGGCTTTTGAGCATGAAAGGATACCTTCCTGTACAAAAACAATGCAAAGAGGAAGTAAAAAGAAGAAATAAAGATATGCCTCCCATTAAGACTCTGTCAGCTAGGCGCAGCATGTTGGGGCAAACCCAGGTTTAAAAGTCTTTGTAAATCTGTGTTTCTGTAAAAATACATGGGAACACCTTTTTGGAGTTAGTGGTCTGCAGCTAGCCACCATACCTGTTTTCGGTTGTTATCAGTCAGTGAGTTAAGCTGCCTGATCTGAAGCAGATATCGCCATCTTTTCACCTGTAGGAGGACGCCGAAAGATTGTCACAAAATATGGAACCAGCTGATGAGGCCCTGGTGGGGATAACAGTGAGGTGGCAAGAGGGTTTGTTTGGTAATTGAGATCCCTCTTTTTCATACCTTGACCTTTGCCCCATCTAACATGCCCTTTTTAACTGTTTTGTCTTTGCGGGTGGAGGGAGAATAGGTACATCATGGATACTGGAAGGTCAGTGAAACACTCAGGTTATGGTTTGTCATCTATTGAGGCACAGCAACAAACAGGGTGATAGATGGAATGGTTGAGGTAATCTCTGTCATTTGCCTTATTTCAGTCTCTCATTTGTCATTACTGAGGCACTAGCAGACAGTGACAAATTTACACAGCTGGGCATTTTGCATATTGAATTTATTTTCACTTATTGGATTTTAATCCAGCGTAGCTTGTGGTGAATGAGAGAACAAATGATAATCGTCAAGAAAGAAACTCTGGCCCTAATTATGAAAGTGCGGAAGCTATTGGAAGTACAAAAAATATCAGATAAAGTACATATTAGACTGATTAGTTTCTCGTCTGCACCATTTTGAAACCATCTCCAGTATTACTGGGGCACTGTGTGGTAATACCAGCAGCTATCTCGTTAATACCACACACTTCCCTGTAATTCTCACATATATCTCTGGCAAGTTTTTGTTGCTATAGAAACCTTGCTGATTTACCAGTGAGAACATGAGAACAGGAGTGGCTACTCCATTTGAGCGGAGGAGCGTCGCCCCACTAAGAAAAGCCCCAGGCCAGAGAAGAAATATAAAATGGTGATAAAGTTTATTTACTACCGTTTAATTTTTCAGCAACCAACTCATTCTAATAGAGTGACAGGACATGGTGGGGCCAGTTTTGCCGTGCCTTCTTTTGCATTTGTCGCCCTAACTGGGAAGTGTATGCCCAGACGTGGGTCCCATGCTCACAGCACCACTGGATTCAAGCTAGCCTGGCTGATGAGGGATGGTACCCCGAAACCGGTCCCAGGATGCTTGTTTCCGGTCCAGGGAGGACCTGGCTTGGCAGTTCGGGCTGGACTGTTCCCATAAGGAACAGGGTCAATACTGATTTGCATATGGCTGGGTCCAAACTGGGGTGGTGTGGTGAGTAAATGAATGATGGATTAAACTCAGATTCTTGTTACTGGGGTGAATGTTTGCATTGTCCAGCATTCCGTCTATCAATTGTTTCTTTTGCATGTGTTGCCCTAACTGGGAAGGGTATGCCCAGATGTGGATCACGTGCTCAGTTCACCACTGGATTTAAGCTAGCCTAGCTGATGAGGGGTGATACCCCGAAATCGGTCCCAGGATGTTTGTTTCCGGTCCAGGGAGGACCTGGCTTGACAGTTCGTGCTGGACTGTTCCCATATGGAACAGGGTCAAGAGTGATTTGCATATGTCTTAGACACCTGGGTTAGAGAAAGTGTCATCCTCCAGTGCTCTTAGGAGCTCTGAGTAAAGCCATCTGATTTGTCTAAACATTCTGGCATTTTGGCATTATAGAGGACAGTAACGTCACAGATCATAGAGGATTTACAATGGCAATGTTACAGAAAGCTTTTACAAAGCTATTGCCTTGAGATTTCAACAAAGAGATTTATAACTCAGAGGCACATGGGGTCCTCTTTCGAGTTATTTACACTTTTGACATTTTAAGTTTTTTATTTATGTGGGCAAGATTCTGTCACCAAAGATTCTACTGTGACCTACCATATCTTGATAGCATGTGTTATGGGGTAATAATTAATTCCCTTTTTTCCTCAAAGATGTGACAAAAGGGACTTCATGATATGGATGGATGGTGGGTGGATGTATTTATACATTTAAAGCAGTTGCTGCAACTTTTTGCCAACAGGTGAAGTTAAAGTCCTTTAACCATGTCCTTTTGATGTTTGCATTCCACCGAAGGAAGTGTTATACTAGTTAAAAAAATGCAGGGGAGAGGTAAATATGATCCCTTAAATGACCAGCAATAAGAGTTGTGAGCCGCACCAGGAATCCCTTTCGCCATAAACAGCAGCGGTTCTTGCAGGTAAGCACAGTGGGGCGGTGGGGCAGGCGAGGCGGGCGAGGCGGGACGGGGTGGATGTCGACAGATGACTGAATAAGAATTATTTATTTATTTAATTTTATGTATTCTGTCGTCTGTTGACTTCTCCCCTTCCTCCCCGCCCCACCACCCCACCGTGATTAACTGCACGGACCATCGCTGATAAATAGTTAGATTTCAATATCTGCACATGGCTCTTTGGTAGCGATAAAAATTCTAATCTGCACAATAATTGTCTTGCCACAGCTGTTTCCCGTGACAGATTTCGGCAACTTCAATGTGGAAAATATATATTAGTAAAAGGGGTAGAAAAGAGGCAATTCATGTGGAATTCAGTGTGTTACATACTGATTTTACATGTTATCCCTTGTTTCTAAGTGAAAAGCTTGGAATAGGAAGTATTTACCACACTGTCTCTTCAAGGGATAATGGTATTTCCCGGTCCCGTAAATACCATATCTTTTTCTAACAGATGCAAAATGGTTAAGAGACTCCCATGCTGCCACAAGTCGCAGTTTGATTTGGCTTTTTGGAAGGTAGCTGTGATGGGGAAAATGTTACAAGCTTTATTGTACGGAACATTGCAAGCGCAGCATATTATCTCTTTTTCCTAGGGATATTGGCTTGTATACTTTACAAGAACTTTTCTGTGACTTGCCTGGCCTGTTTAATGATTCTGCATACCTCTAATAAAAAACATGTGCACTTATGCAAGTTAATAGCCCTGATGATGCATAGGGTTGACTTTATTTAAGAATCAGTCCTCCATATGTATATAGACATACAACAATATGACACGGCTATTCATTATAAAGGCAAGCTCACTCTCCACTATTTATCCAATTTGTTAGGAGAAAATGTAGTTCTTTAACTGCACAGACAGATTATTCAAAGTTATACAGGAGTGAGAAGTTATATTGTGTTATGGAGATCAAACATGGATTGACAGTATTTGCTATTAGTTGTATTATCACATGTTAATGATCCCCATAATGAAATACTTGTTAAATGGATTACTTACTTAAGTATTACTCATTCTTGCTACAAGAACTCTTCATACCTTTCCAGGCAGATTCATAAATGCTACTATAGTCCCTAAATAAGCTATGTTATCAGCAAAAACAGGGCTACTGGCGTTCAAGTACTCACAGGGAGCGGGAGGAATTCCGTAAACAGTGGTTCTCCCACTCTGCACAACCCACAGTTCCCCACTCTATTTAGAGTAAATCAAACCACTGGGTTGCCACTCCACTGGCAGTAACCCCTTACCCAGCAGCCCATCTATCACAGGACCTCTGAGTCATACTGAATGTCATCTTACTGTGCTACAGTGGCGGTCTTCCCGCTCTACTGTGGGAGAGACTACACTCACTCATTTTCCCTGCCTGTGTCCGCCATGCAAGGCATGGCAGACACGCAAAGGGAACATTTTTAATGGCTCCAATGTGCAGGTAGAAAGTTCCATATCCCATGTACATAGAAAAAGTTCCCTGCACACTGGGGCCATTTGCTTTTTCTTCATAGAAGACAACTCCTGCATTGGTTTTCAAAGTTTCCCTAATGCAGATTTATTGATACGTTAAAGTGGAATTTGCATTTGTTAAAATATAGAAATCCAGATTTTATGAGTTTATGAACATAAAAGGACCTTTTGGTGCATTTAAGTAACACACAGGTGCTATCACATTTTGAAAATGAGACTGATTGTGCTTCATGTTTTCTGATGGCATGTCCACCCTGTAGTGACTTATTTTGATGTTACCTATTGATGGAGACTTTTTAAAGTGGTTTTTCTCTTATAACTTGTTCCCTGTGCCAGAATTTCTTTCCATCCCAAATTGTTGGTAATTGAGGATATGGTCAGGGAGAAATGTAATTAAATTGCCAATTCCATTGTCTTGCAAAGACATTTTAGACATTTTAGATCTCTGGATCACTAATGAGCCATCCTCATTAGAGCACCGATTTTATCATATAACGAATGTGCTCCTATTTGAAAAATCTAGGGCCAGATGCACAAAGCTATTTCGCAGCTACAGAATCTGTGATTCTCTACATCACAGATTTTGCAAACACTAATTGTTTTTTTAAATGCACTACACCCATTTGGAGATTTGGTAACTCCCCACTGAATCACATTATGAGTTTAGAAATGCATATCAAATACCTACCAATTTGAAAGGGTTGTTTTTAGGGCGTCCCTTCCAAATTGCTATTAGCAATGCTATGTATGAGTGATTTGTGACCGCAGCTTTGGTTGCAAACCATTTGTTATTGGTTCCTCAAAGTAGGTGGTAACATATTTGCAAAGGGGAAAAGGGCCCTTGGGGACCTATTCCCCTTTGCAAAATTAAAAAAAAATGTTTGCTTGGGAGTGAGCAGTGTTCAAGTGGACTATTGCCTACTTTTAAACAAACTTTTCAAAAACATATAATTTTTTTCTTAAATGCAGACATATTTCCTTTAAGGAAAACAGCACAGCTGGACTGTGAACTGGGGGGATGCGGCCGAGCAGTTTGCAGGGCCGGTTTCGGCTGATTTTGTTATAGGGGCCGAAATTGCTGTCCCCCAGGGGTCCAAAACCGGCCCCCGCCCTGGCGGCCCACCGGGGAAACACCCGGTGCTCTTCATGGCCAGTCCGGCCCTGGAAAACAGAATGTATTAAAAAAAAAATGCATTTAAATTTGGTCTAAGTCATTGTGGTCTACTGACCACAGATGTTCACCATCCTTCTTAATGGCATCTGATTGGAGTGAGTTGCAATTTGCTACCTACCTCTTCCATAATAATGAGGTGGATAAAATTGAGACCCACTCTGAAGGGTGAGTTTGCAAACCGATCTATTAGTACATAGATCAGCTCGAAAAATCAAAATTGTTTGGCAAAATTTCAATGCGCAATTTGGGACCACATTTTTGAAAATTGATTCTTTGTAATCTGGCCCCTAGTGCTTTATCAGTGTTAAACAATAAAAACCTTCAGTCAGTCTGTAATCAAGTCTGAAAGACTATGATTCCTCTTCAGTGCTGTCAATGTAGACTGCTTGAATGGTGTTTGGATATGCTTTGTGGCCCGTGAGAATGTGGGATTACAGCAGCGTTGCCAAGGGACTGGTATGTTGTGAATTCTAAGAGTAGTTATGTATGTGCAATTCTAATGCATTTTGCACTCTTCATTTATAGCTATAAACTTGAAGTGCAGATAATGGGAACATTTGTTTAAAGCAAAACTTTGTGAGCAACATAATGTAGTGGACGAATTTATTTTTCAAATTCACTTAAACCAATTCTGAAACACTTTTAATTCATTATCAATTAAATGAATTTCTTTGTCTCATTAATTTATCATATCTGTCGTTTAGTAAATAATTTGATAATTGCACATTATTATAATTCTGGAATTCTACTGAGTCACAGTTATTTTTTAGTTTATAATTTGTTTACATTTAGAACTCAAAAACGAACATTTATAAATATTCTTTGATATTTGCTATAAGACCATAAGGCAGCAGCGGAAAATGGACGTATACAATTCATTTTTTAGCACTGTGGCTCCTTTTTATGACTTACTTACTTTTACATAATTTTTCCCTTAAAAATAGTAAACGAATAGAGTATCGCATTCTGCGACAATGAACAGTCATGATTTTCGTTGCAGTTTGTTGACTCACTTCTCATCTTTTTACAGAATGACTGAAGTGATGACTTCATGCGAACCACCCATGGAAGAGTTTACCCTAAGCCCTCCTCAAGAAGAAGGAGGCCCTACTGTCCAGGTTGGTGTTTACACGTTCCTGCTTTGGTTTAGAAAGTTAAGCGCATAGGTTTCATGACATAAAAAGTAGAATCAGACCAGGGTTCTGGGAAAGAAAATATTTCTGCTAGAAAAAAGTAAGGGGCTCATTACGATGTTATATGGATGCACCGTTGCGGATTGCAATCGCCCGACTTTAGGTTGGCAGTTCTGACCGCACAATTTGGATGCAACCATTCTTTCAATGGAAGGTTGTGCGGCGGGCAGAAAAGGCCTGCAGCACAAGCTGCCATTGAAAAAGGTATGTTTTTAAACATCCTACATGGTGCCTGCCACATGGTGCAGGAATATTTGGGTGCACCATAGGTGCCCCTCAGGCCCCATAGCAGAGAACGGGGAGGGACGGCAGAGCCGAGGCTGACTCCGCCGCCATTATGGGATTATGTGTGTTTCTGATGCTCCGACTGGCTCCTTGAGTCCTTCGGAAGCGAAGTGGATGGTCTCTCCGCCCGGTGCCTCATTCGACATCGTAATCGGGCCCTATGTTTTTCAGAATGTTTCTGTAAATGTAAAAGTTCTCATGTTTCCTAGGTCCACGTGTCAGTAGATTGTCCAGTCTAGGAATCTTCTTTGCATTATGGGGCTTGTGTTTCTGGTGTTGTAAAAGGATACCTAGGACTACATACAAAGAATTATCCTGAAATGCGTTCTCACAAATGCACCTAGGAAACTTGAGAGCTGAGAATAAGGATGTCCATCCAGTGTGTGAAGCCAGTATTCGAAAATTCCAGTGGTCACCTATAAATAGTTTGAAAATTATAGATGGGCAACATTGAATAACAGGTGTGTTTTCACTGAGGGGTTTTGAGTGATATAAAATAGATAATGAGAGTGAGCTGCCGATAAAGGCTTGAAGCTACTGAAATACCCTACTCCAATAGCTTTGGTAGGGTATTTGTATTTTCTCAATACATTTGAGAAAGGCCAAACTCTGGTTTATTTAAATTATCGGAATTAGTTTCTTTCAAAGGGGTTCATCTGAGTAAGAATTGTAAATTTCCATGAGTATATTTCAAACAGATCTAGTCATCTACTAAGTGTGAGAGCACAATAAAGTGACGTACAGAATAATCCCATTGTTTTTGAAAATACATTTTCTTTCATTTATTTCTCTTAAGTTTATCTGGGCCTCGTAACATATCACGGATTAAATATTGTTAGAGTGTGTTCGTCCATATGCTCAGATCTTGGAATATTTACAAACTTTTCTGTATAGTAAAAATCGGTTGGAAAAAATAACAAGCATTTACAACGCAATCGGTCTCTCCTTTGGGACCTTATATGTATTTAGCTATGCAGCACATTAGCCTGGGTGCTGAAACATCTACTGTTCTATAACATGGAGGGAAAGTAAGCACCAAACTGCGTGACACGCCAGGTATGGGAACACATGGAGAGAAATATTGCCTTTCAGCGGGCAATGGTATAGTCCAAAGCTCTGTTTTTAATATAAAAGCAGGGTCTTCAGTGGCCATATCACTGAAAATACATGATTTGAAAAAAATATTAATGTCTACGTTTGCTCGTGGAGGACAATATCTATGGACTGGAATCTAGAGAATGCTAAAGTGATTCTGGTATTGTACTGACCTCTGCTCGTCGTTTTCTATCAAGAAAGTTAAATAGAGGCAGTTGCCAGAATTTTTTTTTTTTAAAGTCCCTCAGCATAAAGCAATTTTGGCATTTTACTGACCTCTGCTGGTCGTTTTCTATCAAGACAGTTAAATAGAGGCAGTTGAACAGAAAAAAAAGTCCCTAAGCGGAAGTAGGCAAGTCCTAGGGCTGATCTCCAGAGCCCACTAAGTACATACATATAAGCATATACTAAAGTATATATACTAAAGTAAATACTAAAGTATATACAAGAGGTCTCGAATGCTCGACCTAAAAATGTGAGAGCCCATTCCCATTGCCTTTTTGCTAATCTGTTGTTCACAATGAAAAACAATGTTCAATGGAAATTGTGCATAGCATTTGCTAGATGTGATTCTTTATAAATTGATTAGTGCACATGAATCTTGTCCGCTGACAATAATTTGAAATGTGGCCGGAGCAGTGGTGTGGAGGTACCAATCTTTGAATGTTCTACATTAGCACGGGGATGTGTACAGACCAGTGACTACCACATCTATTCTACTTCCAACAGGAAGTTGTAAGCAGGCTATGGACAAATATGTCCCTTGCCTACTTTGCGGGCACCGATAAACCAGCAGTCATGCAAGGCATGCTCGCTTGTGTGCTGGACTGTAATCCTACCTTTCCGAGTTTGAATATAATACTTTACTTTTACCAGAATGGGTGGCTCACAGTCGATCGAAGTTGGAGAGCTGTTGACATATACATCCTTGTTCCTCCTTCCACTGTTCTCATGGGAGCCACTGAAAAGGAGGAACACGCCTGCTGCTTTACCATTCATGGAAATACAGCATTTAGGCTGGCTGTATGGCTCCTCTCTGAAAGCAGGCCCGTTTCTGCAATATATATTTTTGACTAGTAAGTCCATCGGCTTGGGTTGGCATCCGGTTGTGGTGTTCCTTTTTATGTCTGAAAAAAGTCTACATTGTGTGTACATCTTTGAAGAGCCATGAGTTCATTTTGAAAGTCAAATACTTGAATTTCTTGCACCTGATTCAAGATTGACATTTCTCCAGCAGATCAGATTTACTCCTGTGGATAAACTTTTGGAGTAAATCTGCCTAGATGGGTGGAAAGAAGGGAGTTCTGTGAGGATGTGCCACCAGAGTTTGTGAGTGTTCAGAAATATTTTGCATCCTTTCCACCTTAGAAAGTTGCTTTTGCAAAGAGGTCTATCCATGTTGCAAAGGAATATGTAAACTGACATATTTACTTGAGATGTTGAGGAAGAATCTTGCCACTGCATGTGAACTTCAGCAAATTTTCTTTTATGCTTAAATATTCTAATGTATGCAAAGTTGCTCCTGGGTAAGCCTCAAAATCCCTGATTTACATAAACTGCCATTAGCATTCTGTGGATCCCTGAAAATGCGGGTCACAGGTAAATGCTTAAGGACATGATTATGAATCAGGCCATGTGGAATTGCCTCGTGAAATTTAGGTCAACCTGATGTTGACTATTTAGGTTTTGCCACATTCAGGGGGATATTAGCAAGGGCCTTATCGCCGCTTTAGCGGCACTTTTTGCTGCTAAAGCGGCAATATTTCTATCGCCCTATTAGCAAGCTGTCGCTAACAGCTGTTAACGACAGCTTTATGGCAAAAGCAATCGTTTTGGTGCAACTTTGCATTTCAGCGATATATATCGCTAATGACATGCAAAGTAGGCATTCCCAACTTAAAGCAACTGAAAACAGTCGTAAACCCAGCTTCCCCCTAATAGAAATGCCCGCGAAGCGATAAAAAAATTCGCGCTAACCGCGAATATCGCTGGAATCTAACACCTGCTAAAAACCTGACTTAACCATTCTAGTCAATGGGAGGTGGATTGTAAGGTTAAGTCCTCAACTGCCTATTAGCAAGCTTTTTATTAGCGTGTTGGATTTATCGCTGGATTTCTCGCGCTATTGCTAGGTTTCGTCGCTATCGCTGGATTTTCTATCGCCTTGGAGATAAGCGTTTATAATAACGCGTTATCTCCGTGATGAAATCCAGCGATAGCCGGCGATAAAAGAAAGAGCGCTAAGCGTGCTTTGCAATAATTATCGCGATATCCCCTTCAGTTTTTCTGGGTGCAAGAGAACCGATTTTCTTGACCGGTAAAAGAGATGAGACTCATTGCTGTTTTTATTCCTGATAGGGGAGATCATACAATGCTCCTCCCTGCCAGAACATATGTTTACTCTTTCCTCCCCATCCCCTCTAAACCCCGCTTACCCCACCCCACCCACATCCCTGCACATATATTTACCATTTTGCTCAGAAAAGTGAATAAATGTATGTGGTAAAACCCTGTGTAATAGAAAGTTCCTTTTGGTTTTATGGCTGGAAAAATTACCCACAAACTGTAATTTGCCATTCCATGGGGCTTTACTCATAATTGCACAGTGCCAGTGTGAAATTATTGCATGCCAAATAAATTGCAACTCATATTCAGTGCCTGTGTAGTGAAGTTTCATGCTTTTTCTCAGATTTGTACCTCTTATTATTTTTGGCCAGGCTATTAACATTCATTGGTCTTTTATTTCGTCATGCCGAAGGCCATGTCTTCTAGCTTCTGGTGGTTACTTGAGACCTTGCCCTTTAACTATGTTATCTTGTTTTTGTATTGCTGTCTTTGCTTCCGCACTAATCACATTTGAAGATTCTCAGTTATAGAAAGCGTAGTTTACCAATATAGGTCTGTCCTCAGAAATCTAGGTTGGATTTTCAGATCACCTCCCTCACTGATTGCTCTTCTTTAGTAGGAGGATTTGAGAAGTCATGGCCCGTCTTCGTGTTTTAAATTTCTACTTAGGTTTTGAGAGCTAATTTTGCCATTCCTTAGTTCTGAGCTAATGCACCATAAAGTGGTAGGCAAGCTCTGTGGAAGCCTGCCAACCATCAAATTATGCACAAACATCCTGTAGAGCTTGGGTACAAGCTGAGACTTAATAAACATTTAATAATGACTAAGAGGTTAACAAATACACATAATGACTGATTGACTTTGATCCAGGAGACCTTTGCATTGTACAGTCATTGTTGTCCTTTCACAGAATGAGGTAATAAATAGAAAATGGTTACAATGCAGTTATAACATTTTTAGCTTCAAAACAAAGTAGTAACAATTTCAATGGATAGGGAAATTTGAAGTGCTCTGGATTATAAAATACATTGCGGGTAAATTGATATAATGCTATGTAATCGGCAGTCTTCACAAACACACACATTGGAGAATAAAATTGGGCAGATGCCAAAACATAATTTTCACAAAAGGATGAAAACGTAGAAAAAAATCCTAACAGTTAATTTTGAATAGTGTTTGCACATGAGGATAAATAACATACATATGCCTACACTAAGGCACACATATATGCAGAGAAACACAACCACATGTATCCCTACATACTTGGACAACACCCCTGCATATATCATGTACATATTATCATGGTTATGACTAGAAGGCCAAAAATAGATGCCCAGAATTCTACACCAACTATTTTTGGTCGTACCTTTCTTTAAGTTCCATGCTGACCATGAAGTTACAGAGATAACAAGCATTAGCAAAGTGTATTGGTCTTGGGTTAACGTAATAATGCATGCAAACGCAGGGGCGCACAAATGATGTTTCCATGCAATAGTACATTAAAGGCCTACATTTTGATGTTATCTATGCTTGGAAGTTGTAGTGGTAGGAAAGTGTAGTGGTAGTGGTGGTATTTTAATGATAGTTTAATGTAATGGTGATATTAGATGCTTTTGTACTGGCAGTGGTATTGCTTGTGATAGCGGTACTGGTGTGGCATTAGTGGTATTGGTGGTGTTGATGTCTGGCAGTACTGGTAGTGGTCTTGCTGTCTGTTAATGGTCGTACTACTGTTTTTGTGGTGGTGTAGGTGATAGTAGTATGATCAAGTGCCCACATATTAACAAGTGTAGATCTCTTAAACACACTTCCTAATTTATTTTTTATTGTTACATTGGGATGGTCTACCCCAAATATATCTATCAATGTGCTAAACAAAAAGGATCTTGGGAGCCCCCCTAGGGTTCAGGATTGCATGAATCATGACAAAAGCATTTTCAAAATGCCTGCTGCATTAAACATGTTTTCTGTATGTGTTGGATTTATGAGATAAAGAATTGAATATGGCAAAATGTTTGATGGTTGAGTGCACCTTTTAGATGTAAAACAGTCCTTCATGCATTGCAGTGCATGCACTCTAAAGGCAGTAGAAGTATGCATCCACCAGCCAACAGAAAACCAATGAGTTAGAAATAGTCTGCTGGATGGCTGTATTGGCATGCTCAAGAAGTGGGCAGTTCATCCAGCCTTTAATGTGTTCCTTTCCTCAACAACAATAGGCAAATAAAGGTGTAGGCATTTGATGTACTCACATTTGATAGCCTGAAATATTAAGGAACAACAATCAAGATGTGCTAGAAGGAAGCACAGGTGTTCTGACATCTAGTTTCGGGTTTGGAAAATGTTAAAGTAGATACCTTAATTTAATCTCATTTACAATAACTCATATATGCTGTAAAGAACAAAGTACTAAGATAAATCGTGAGCTTGTGGGGGACTTCACAGGAAAGCCTTGCAGTTATGCTTTAACAGTGGCACAATTGCTGAGAGTTCTAATCCCAGTGTCTGGAACCCAGCTCCTTTGAACAGTTGGTCAGAAAAATGAAGATGATACTCATAGCCCTGTCGGAATCATTTCAGTGGTGTCCCCCAGAGATTCTTTTTGTATTGGATGCGCAATACAGAAGATTGTTTTGCAGACCACATGTGTGGGGCATAAAGTTAACCGGTAGTATACAACCTACCACTATGGAAATTAACAGCAACATATTCTGTGCATATTATTTGAGCAACATCATTGACCAAATAGCGCTACAAGATTAGACAGTAGTGCCATAACACCTTCAATTAGCTACATCTGTCCACCTTTGTCTTCATTTAGGACAATCATTATAGCTTGTAAAATTTGCCCTTCTCAGGCATGCATTATCAACATTCCTGGGAATAAGGATTTTTAGAGTTCCTACAAAATTACTGTTGGAGAGAAAACCATTTCTTCCACATGAGCTTAATGTAGTCCATTTCAGATTGACAGGCTCCACACAAATCTGACTTCAGACACCTTACTTGGAAGATGATTTTCTTGGTGTCCATGACATGGTCCAGAAGGGTGAATGAGATACAGCTCTGTGTGCCTATGAACCATTCGTAATATATATTATAAAAGGATTTCCCTTATTGTCTTCCAAAAGTGATTATGAATCCCCATAAATCAGGGAGATTTCTCTACTAACCCTTTCCATAATCCTTCACAACTTAGATATTAATTCAAGCTCTGATTGTGAGGACTGCTCCTAGGCACGTTCTTGCCTACCCTAAAGAAATTAGGGAGTTGGAACAGCTCTTTATATACTGAGAAGCAATTTCCACAACATTTGCTTTGTCTAAACAATCCAGAAGGCTAATAAATACTGACAAGGCAGGTCTGAAGCACATTTTACTAGAAGTAAGGAGATGACTACAGCTTTTCTGAGAAATATACGAGTTGGCGAGATGTGCAGTGAAACCAAATGGAGATCTGACCCTACCTTTGAAATAAATTGCTGTTTCGAATGATTCCAGAGTAGACAATCATGAGGGCGATGCATTTGTACAATCTGTATGTGCTTGCTAATCAGGTATCTCTTGTGCTTTCTCTGATCTCATCAATTCATGTGACTTTCCAACTTTTGTTCTGTGGGGGGTTAGCTTGCTCCTCTACTCAGTGCTTAGTGACGTTAATGGAGATCCTAGATGGAGAAGGAAAATGTACTTCTTCTAAGTTTAGCCCTCTTTCATGGGTATTTTCACTTAATTTCAATAGCAACCCACCAACACTTCAAAATGAAAACAGGTGATTAACTACAGAGAAAGCAATTAATGCTTAGCAGAGAGAGTAGTTAGCCACTCTGCTGCACTCCAGTCATACACCCTAGACTATCAAATATAGGCAGAATTTGGAAGTGGAGATCTTGATAGTCAGATGGGGAAATCCCCACCACTGTCAAAATACACCATATGTCCTTTATGTCAGAGCAGGGCAACAACACTCACTGCCTGACTGTGATATGTTGGGGTCCTGCAAAAAATGGTAGTATAGTGACTTTTTTGGCCAGCAAGTTCTGAGCAGGAAGAAACTGTATGTCTGTCCTCTGGACTGAGTCCCTAAGATTCCCCTCCTGCCTGTTACACATGCACAGGAGACTGGGGAAAAAATTGAGACTCTCTGAGCCATGGAGAAGGAGACAGAGGCCACATCACCCACAGCCTAAGGTCAGCCCAGTGACCATTAGAAATACAGTACTTTCCATTGTAGTGAAGCCTATGGATTCCTCTGGATCAGTGAAACAGGCTGCCACAGTGTGATATCTCCCAGTTATGGATCCTACCAAAGATGGAATCAAGGCAGCAATAGGGCAGTGCTGATGTTGGCTAGTACCACACCATTCTCTCGTAGCACCCGGTTCAGCTATGTAATTAATAGGGAAAACACTTAGAGCTATAGCAGGAGACTGGCAGAATTATGAAGGTATTTAAACCTAGGTAATAGCAGTGCGTCTGGCTAGGTCTAAATTGGTGTCTGAGAATCTTCCCGTCATTTAGAAAAGGGTTAATTATCGACCTTGAAATGGCAGATCATAACTTCTTGACCTGCTTATCTGTTTTTTTGTTTTCTCTTTTCAAAACAGAGGTTTGCATAAAGTGAAAAAGCACGAGAAATGGCATAGGTAGCAATATTTCATGTTTATGGATATAATAGAAATACCCTTAATGTAGAACTAGTCCTACATGTACATAGCTTTTACTAAGCAAGAGATTAATAATGATGGATAAGGAGGTTTTAACATTAAATCAAAATTTAACTTGAAAAAATATGTAACTACAAAATGAATTATATATCTAAATCAAAATCAATTTTGCTTAATAATTGTAGGAAGTTATAACTGACAGAATCCTGGAGAGATTATTTTAATGGCCAGAAAGCATGGGCAATACTCTTTTAGTGAGACTTTTTTTATATTAAAGATCAAATGAAAATACTCAGGAATTTGCAGAGATAACAAAATGCTTCATGATTCCACCCATGAAGCACACTTAGGCACATTAATAAGACATATACATTACATTTGAAGCAGATTGTTTTTTTTATTGAGAAAGGCAATTTAATTGTGTTTTACATTCTGCAAAACATTCATCATGATTGGCTACTCAGTGAGTAAAAGGGAAATTCAAATTTAGTAAACTCAGAGTCATTTCGCTTCTATTACTTGTATTCATGTATTTTGCATTCTATATTGTTTAAAGGGAAAATACAGAAAAGGATGGGGAGTCAATAGTTTACATAGTCAGGGCACTATTCACAAAGATCTTACATTGAACTTCAGTGTAGTCGGTGCGCAAAGTAAGCGCGTTGCATACATATATTCTAATTCCTGATTAACAGGATTATGTGTTTTGGTGATTTGCTTTCATATCATGCAGACATTCTGCAGGAATTACTGCATTCATAAATTTAGGATTAGTGGAAGAGTTCAGAACATTCCTTCTAAGGGCTGATCATGAGCAGCATGCTAATTGTGGAAAGACAACTCAGCACTTGGAATTACCAGAACCATGTGGTATTTCCCTGCCATTACCTTACCATTAAGATATATTGAACACGAAATGAGGAATAACATTCAGGCGCGAAACTACCATGCTTGTTTACGTAGGTCTTCCCCATTACCAGGCAATTTTCAATCTGTGAGAAACACCTGCTTTTTAGAGGGGGAGCTCAGCCCTGTATTTTCAGGTATTAAGAAACCAAACGACTGAAAACTGATGGATGTGCCACTCTGTCCGAACATGTTCAGGCCCTAAGTAGGGCCCCTTGCAAAAGTAGGTGAACACCCTCTAACCTGTACATTTATGGGTATACACGTAGTAACCTGGAAGGATACGCACTTTGACACAAAGTCAAGTGTAAGTGTATTTTCAGTGTGGAAACAGGGAGGAAAGATTTCCATACGTGACAAAGGTGAAATGAAAAATACTTATCTTTAGTAAAATATGTTGTGCATGGGGAAAAAGTTACATGTCCAAAAACTCCTAGTAAAAAAAATCTGCTTATGTGCAGTAATTTCTAGACATTGGCATAGTACTGAAGGAAATCCTCAATTGTCTTAAATGCCATAGGATGCTTCTGGGATCCTTTGCGAATGCCTGAAGAGCCAGAAATGGGTTCCAAATTTAGGGATAATCCTGCAGGAGTAAATTTGAACATTGTGCTTTGTGAAACCACCTAATGTGGAGCTATCAGCTGTTGTTAAGAGCTCATTTTGCAAGACTAGGATAGTGATACACATATAGTCATTTTGTGAACCCCCTTGCAAATTGATATAAAGTCTCCTCTTCTCAGGTGCTGGGCTGGAAAAGATCCTTTGTATTGCAATGGAGAGTGTGTGTGCCCCTGTCTTGAGCTCACCGTAGCAAACCTTTGTAGGAATTCTGTATTTTGCTTTAGCACACATTGCAATCATGCATGTGCACTGGGGGCTTCCTATATCATAGACTGTGATCCAGGGTAGGGCTTTGTGGTCAGTTGAATGGAGTGGGCACTATGGGCACCATCCTTTCAACTGAGCATGAATACAGTCAGCTCATTGGAATGCTGAGGACTTAAAGTGGTGGCAGTGGCAAGATTATAAAAGTAGAACCTTCCTTTGTACTTGTATTCTGCCACAGGGAGTCACTGCCCCTTGTATTTGTTAAATTGGTTTGTCAGTCCCTTGCAACTGGGTCCTTCACTCCATCCATGTGGGACATGGATGATGCCTGTGCTACTTCTGTGTTTAGAGGTTATATTTGGAGTGTGTCTACTTTAAGTTGATTTGTCTCCACAGGCATTCATTTTGTCATCCTATGTCCAAGTAATACCAAAGATAAAGGGTGGAGAGAGTACCAGACAATAATGTGAATTGCAGAACTCCTCCAGGACATTCTAGTCTAAGATGGAGGAGAGAAGACAGAGGGTCTATTTGAACCTCATGGAAATCCCCCTGTACATTCCTGCCACATTGTTCAGGTAGGGTTTGGGTCTCACTTAACCAGACACTTTTGGGCTCCATGGTCGGGGTTATTCACTACAGCCTCCTTTGCCAGGTTAGGGATCAGTAATCTTCAGATTTCTACACCCTACCAGGAGAAGCTTACTTATTTTTTTATAAAGTTTGATATAGCGCAAACATGACCCACGAGGGTATCAGAGCGCTTTACAATTATTAAACATTAGATGGTTGAGGTAGTATACATACATTCTGTATTCGTCATTCAGTACAAAAGAGGTAGATAGTAGTAAATGGGTAGCATATGTGACTAGTAGTCATCAAAGAATGATTCAGGAGGGGATCAGAGCGCTTCAAAATACACAGCTATTAAATATTAGGTGGTTGAGGTAGTATACATACATTCAGGTTTAAGTTTCCTTAGTATACTCATCTGGTGATGAGCTCCCTTAGTGGCATTATTGATTTGCACCTGCATGTTTAAGTGTTTGCCTATGGTGACTCCTATGAATTTCGCGGAGTCAATGATGTGGGGAGTAAGGGTGGGTGACAATTTCCGTTCCGCTCGCGGAAGTTGCAAAAATTCGACATTTTCGCGGAACGCAAAAATGTCAAAACTTCCGCGATCCGCAAGGGAACGGAAATTGTCGTCGCCCACGCCGCAGTTGAGTAGAGGTATTGCACAAAACAGTGGCATCTTCTTGAATAAATAATATGCAGGGCAGGATTCATTCTGGCACGATGCTCCTGTCACAAAAATTAAACCCCAAAAAGGAAGCACACTATTTGACCTTCAACTCAGGCACCTGCTTTATTTCTAATATATCTGTAAGTCTTACAGATATAAATAAAGCAAGAAGATGCCACCGTTTTGTGCAATACCTCTACTCAACTGCGGGGTGGGCGACGACAATTTCCGTTCCCTTGCGGATCGCGGAAGTTTCGACATTTTTGTGTTCCGCGCGGAACGCAAAAATGTCGAATTTTTGCAATTTCCGCGAGCGGAACGGAAATTGTCACCCACCCTTACTCCCCACATCATTGACTCCGCGAAATTCTTAGAATTCACCATAGGCAAACACTTAAACATGCAGGTGCAAATAAATAATGCCACTAAGGGAGCTCATCACCAGATGAGTATACTAAGGAAACTTAAACCCTTCCTCCCACAGACCAACTTAAAAATGGCAGTACAAGCCCTAGTGTTACCAAGATTGAATTATGGAATCACCACTCTATGCAGTCTCCCCAAATACAATCTGGCCCCACTTTCAGTAACGCATTAATCAGCACAAAACATTTGTGAGCATGGTCGAGGCTAGGCAGGTGTGCTTCTTTCTCCCCATATCTACCGTCAGCAATTTGCTGTAATCATTGATGGAGGTCTGTGCATCCATGGCTTTCTCGAGCGCAATACCCGTGTAGTTCCTGACACCAGGAGGTTCTGTCTCCTCATCAGCTGCTCTGGTCGGTCTCTGACCCTTTATAAACAAGAGGCATGTGAACTGATAGAATCCCCGCCCCACACACTGGCGGTGTGCAACATCTTCCCGCCCTTTCCCAACTATGATGGACAGCTCACTCGAGGGACCCCGGCGCCCATCGGTGCGGTGGCAAAGTTACAGACACACATGGTCGCTGGAGACAACTCTTCTGGCCCTTTACGCAGCACTAGTGTAGGAAAGCACTATACATTTACCCAACGAGGTAGCACTTACTGATTAGCCAGTAGAAAGTACTCCAGTTGAGTTGAGGTATTGCACAAAATGGTGGCATCTTCTTGGATAAATAATTAAATATGCAGTGCAGGATTCATTCTGGCACGATGCTCCTGTCACAAAAATTGAACCCCAACAGGAAGCACTTAACTATTTGACCTTCAACTCGGGCACCTGCTTTATTTATATCTGTAAGTCTTACAGATATAAATAAAGCAGGTGCCCTAGTTGAAGGTTGTTAGATCTGGGGGTCTCTAGTTGGCAGAGGTATTCACCGTAGACCAAATAGGGACCCTTGCTTCTAGTCAGGGTACAGGGACACACACGGTAGATAACCCCTGCTCACCCTCTAGGTAGCTTGGCTCGAGCAGACAGGCTTATCCCCAAGGCAATGTGTAAGGTATTTGCACGTAGACACCACAATGATCCCCCCTCCGCACACCACAAACTTAGACCACACAGGTGAGTTATATCAAAAATAATATATCTTTATCTAGTTTCCGCAGTTGAAATCAAGCATCACAGGTTTACACAACAATCGCTTTCTGGGTTGGTCGGGATCGTCAGACGATAGTCTCTAGTCTCTTGAGTGATTCGATACTCACGGAGAATGAATCACTTTGTAGGCCCTCGATGTTTTAGGCAGCTACGTTGCTCCGGCGGTGTCACTGCGCTCGTTGCACGAGCGCTCCTCGGGCTGTTCGATGCAAGGATTCCACAACTCCCTTGACGAGTCCCCAGTGACGATGTCGACGTCACCGGAGTCAGCCACTCACTGCGCGGCTTCGTAGAGCAGGGAAATACGACTCTCGGTCTGCCTCAGGCCTCCGGGTCGCGGCAAGGCACGTGCCGATGAGCACGTCGATCTTCTTGATGCGGCAACCGGTGTCAGGCCCGGCTCGGTGCGGTACTCTCCAGCAAGACAGAGAGCAGCCAGCCCACCTCACAGGCAGATGTTGAGAAGCTTGGTAGAACAGTCCACGGTCCCTGCGGCACACAGCAGCGCAGGTGGGACACAGCAGAGTCTTGAGTTCTTGGCAACCTTTCTATCCCTGGGTTGCGAAACAGGAGGCCAGCTCTTCTCAGGCCCTTGGAGATTCAGTTGAAGACACAGCACACAGCAAAGTCTTGTTTGGTCAAGTGGATAGGGTCAGCACACAGCAAGACCCCTTCTCCTCCTCAGCTTCAGTTGCACAGCAGAACAGGTCAGCCTTTAGAGCACACAGCACGGCAATCTTCCTTTAGTTCTTCAGCGGTCCGTCTTTCAGCAGAGGTTCCTCTTGATGGTCGAATCTGAAAATCTGTTGTCAGGGGTCTTGTACTTATACCCCTAGAAGTCTTTGAAGTCTTTGTGCAAGTGGGTCCTGAGCCCGGTCTGATCCAGTTCTGGGTGTTGCTGGAGCACTTTGTTTTCCTGGCTCCTACATTCTTTTCAGAGCGAGGGGCAAGGTCGTCAGCCGCCCAGCAGGTGGTGGAGCCAGCAGAGCGGCAGGCAGGCACAGCCCTATTCAATCCCAGGTGCTATCTCCTCCCTCCACTCTCCTTGCGATCGTCGCTATTCAGCAGAGGGCTGACTCAGCCAACCTCCCGGGGTATCCCCAACCCCTGTCACTCTTGAACCAGACAGTCAATCCACAAGCGCGCCCAGGCACACAGAAGGGTCAGACAAGAGAACAGCGACTCTCTAAAAAGTACTGTTCTCCAACTCAGGATTTAAAAACAATCTCTCCTAAAAGATGTGTTATTAAATGCTGAGCTCAGGGATATCAAACACTCATGTCTTATCTTGTTCGTATGAGAAGATAGGCGGATAGCCACTGGCACCCGCCTCCCTCATGTTAACCTATGGAACAAGATAACCTTGCAGTAGTGAACACACAAAATGGCCGGTGTTCACTACCAGAACATGTTACCTGCACTAGTACATGCTCTACCTTCTCCATACACTGCACCCTGCCCAGGGGGGTACCTTGGGCCTTCCGTAGGGATGACTGACGTGTATGAAAAGGGAAGGGTTAGGCCCGGCCAGTGTGGACACTGGCCAGGGGGACATGGCAGTCCGGGGACTGCAGGCAGGCCTGCGGCGGCAGGCCTGAGACACTGTTTTAGGGCTACACAGGTGGGTGGCGTAATCAGCGCTGCAGACCCACTAGTAGCATCTGTCATCACCAGCCCTGGCACACACAGTGCACTTTACTAGGGACTTCATGGTGATACAGATATGCCAATCAGGTATATCCAATCAATACGATATTTTACACAGGGAGCACTTACACTCTGGCACTGATTAGCAGTGGCAGAGTGTCCAAAGCATCTAAACCAGCAAAACGGAGTCCAGCACAGCATCGAAAATCCATGTAGCAGAGGCAAAGGATAGGGGAAAAACCCACGCCAAGGATGTCAGGTCTAACACGTGTCCCCTCCAGCTGAAAGCGGGGAGAACTACCCACCCTCTTGGGAGTTCTCATCGCTAAGGCGGAAAAACCTGGACAGACCATCCGCATTGGCGTGCTCTGTACCGGGACGGTGTTCCACCGTGAAGTCCATTCCCTGTAGGGAGATGGACCACCTCAACAGTTTTGGATTCTCACCCCTCATCTGCATTAACCATCTGAGGGGCCTGTGGTCGGTCTGAACACGGAAGTGAGTCCCAAACAGGTAGGGCCTCAGCTTCTTCAGGGCCCAGACCACAGCAAATGCTTCTCTCTCAATAGCGCTCCACCTCTGTTCCCTGGGAAGTAGCCTCCTACTGATGAAAGCTACGGGTTGGTCCCCGCCCTCGTCGTCCATCTGTGAGAGTACTGCTCCCACGCCTTGCTCTGAAGCGTCTGTCTGCACTACGAACTCACTCGAAAAGTCAGGCGCCTTAAGCACCGGTGCTGTGCACATGGCAGTTTTCAGGGCATCAAAAGCAGTTTGACAGGCCTCGGTCCAATTCACTTTCCTGGGCTGATTCCTAGAGGTTAGTTCCGTTAAGGGGGCAACAATGGTGCCGTATCCCTTGATGAACCGTCTGTAATACCCGGTGAGTCCTAGAAAGGCTCTCACCTCTGTCTGCGTCTTGGGGGGTTCCCAAGCCAGAATGGTATCGATCTTCGCCTGTAGGGGCGCCACCTGGCCGCTCCCCACCTGGTGTCCCAAATACACCACTGATCCCTGCCCTATCTGGCACTTACTAGCCTTGATAGTGAGGCCTGCCTTCTGCAGCGCCCTCAACACTTCACAGAGGTGTTGCAAGTGTTCTTCCCAAGTGGAGCTGAACACAGCAATGTCGTCCAAGTACGCGGCGCTGAATTGCTCCAGCCCGGTCAGTACCCGGTTGACCAGTCTCTGGAAGGTGGCAGGGGCATTTTTCAATCCAAAGGGCATGACTCGAAACTGGAAGTGCCCCTCTGGCGTTGAAAATGCCGACCTCTCCTTTGCCCCGTCAGTTAAGGCAATCTGCCAGTACCCCGAAGTCAAATCGAAGGTGCTGAGGTACCGGGCAGCTCCTAACCGATCCACGAGCTCATCAGCTCTGGGGATGGGGTGCGCGTCAGTCTTGGTGACCGCATTGAGCCCGCGGTAGTCCACGCAAAACCGAAGTTCTGACGGGCCACCGGGTGTAGCAGATTTCTTGGGAACGAGGACCACTGGGCTAGCCCAGGGACTGCTAGAGGGCTCAATTACCCCTAACGCCAACATCTTGGAAACTTCTTCCTTTATGCTGGCCCTGACCTTGTCAGCTACTCTGTAAAACTTCTGTTTCACAGGCAGGCTATCTCCAGTGTCCACATCATGGACGCACCAATTGGTGACACCTGGTGTCAGGGAGAACAGGGAGGCAAACTGACCCAACACCTGGCGACAGTCTCTCTGCTGCTCTGGGGTCAGTGTGGGCGAGAGGACCACACCATCTACTGACCCGTCTTGCTCCTTGGTTGCCAGGAGGTCAGGGAGAGGATCACTATCCTCCTCCCCACCGTCATCTGTAGCCATGAGCATCGTCACTTCAGACCTCTCGAAGTGGGGTTTGAGGCGGTTTACATGCAAGACTCTAAGGGGCTGCCTAGGAGTCTTCATGTTGATCAGGTAGGTCACCTCACTCTTGCGCTCTACCACCTCATATGGCCCAGTCCACTTGTCACGGAGCGCACAAGGCTCCACCGGCGCCATTACCCACACTTTCTGCCCGGGATGAAATTCTACCAGAGTGGTATTCTGGTCGTACCATCTTTTCATCTCCTCCTGGCTGGCTTCTAGGTTCTCCTGAGCGAGCTTCCTGAAGCGCTGCGTTTGGTTGCGGATGGCCAGCACATAGCTGAACACGTCCTGGGGGGTCTTCCCACGGGATTTCTCCCACCCCTCCTTCACCAGTGTGAGAGGTCCTCTAACAGGGTGGCCATACAGCAGTTCAAAGGGGCTGAACCCTAAGGACTTCTGGGGCACCTCCCTGTAGGCAAACAACAGGCATGGTAACAAGACGTCCCACTTCCGTCTCATGGGCTCCGCTAGGCCCATAATCATACCTTTCAGGGTGCGGTTGAACCTTTCAACCAACCCGTTTCCTTGAGGGTGGTAAGGAGTGGTGAACTTATATGTTACTCCACACTCCTCCCACAGAGACTTCATATACCTAGAGATGAAGTTGGTACCCCGGTCGGAGACCACCTCTCGGGGGAACCCCACACGGGAAAAGATCCCCATCAATGCACGGCCCACCACGGGTGCTGTGATTGTCCTGAGAGGGACTGCTTCCGGGTACCGAGTGGCGTGATCCACCAAGACCAGGATAAACCTGTTGCCTAAGGCGGTCTTGGGATCCAGGGGCCCTACGATATCAATGCCCACCCGCTCGAAAGGGGTGCTCACTACAGGAAACGGCTGGAGGGGCGCCACGCACTTCCCTCCGCTCTTACCACTGGCTTGACAGGTTTGGCATGACTTACAAAAGGTACCGACGTGCTTCTTCATCTGGGGCCAGTAGAAGTGGGTGACAAGCCTGTGATAGGTCTTGTCTTGCCCCAGATGTCCTGCGAGAGGCACGTCGTGAGCCAGACCCAGTAAGAAGTTCCTGAAGCGCTCGGGTACCACCAGCACACGGGCTGCACCGGGCTCAGCGAACTTAGGCTCACTATACAGTAAGTCATCTTCCCAGTAGATCAAATGTTCCTTGGACCCTAGGCCTGCTGCCTGGTCTGCAGCCTGCTGCCGCACACCAATGAGAGAAGGGCACACCTTCTGAGCCTGGCAGAATTCCTCCCTGGAGGGGCCACCCTCTTGCTGCCAATGGGTCAGCTCAGGCAACTCCCCCAGTTCGGCCACCTGCTCCCCTGTAGGTTCCAGGGCATCCCCCTCAGGTTCTGCTTCCTCCTGGACCGTGGGAACAGTGGGGGCTGGTTTCCCGCGCCCTCTGCCCCTTCCTCTCCTGGCAGGTTCCTGGGCCCTCGTTCCAGGCTCCAGTTCTACTAATCCACCCTTACTGGTTGTCATGGCACGTGTGGATACACAGATCCACGCTGGCAGTCCTAACATTTCCAAGTGAGTTCTGCGCTCTACGTCCTTCCATGGAGAACTCTCCAGGTCGTTACCCAACAGACAATCTACCGGCAAGGCATCACTGACACAGACTTCCAAGGTACCAGAGACTCCCCCCCATGTAAAGGGAACACGCGCCATCTTGCAGAGGCGAACTGAAGTGTCAGCTGCCACTACTGGGCGGAGCACATTGGGAATTACTTGCTCTTCAGACACCCACTGACACCTGACAGATGTCACACTAGCCCCGGTGTCTCTCAGAGCCTCTACCTCCCTCCCATTGATGGTCACCTTTTGCCCGTATTTCTTAGTGTTAGCGGGTATCAAGGCATCCCGGACCATCTCTTGGTCTCCTAACGAGACAAGGGTCATCATAGCTAATCCCTCTTCCCCACTGGAAATCAAATCCCCTCCCAAAGCTACACTAGCTAACCCTGGGACTGGAGCAGCAGCTGGGGCTGGGGGTTTGTTGGGACATTTAGGGGCGATGTGCCCCACTTCCCTACAAGCATAGCAAGTAGGCGGTGGTCTGTTGCCCTTAGGGGGCCAGGACCTCTTCGGCTTGGGGGCTTGGGACTCCTTCTCCTGGGAACTGTTTTGGGGCCCTTTAGAGAACTCCCTACTGTTGCCCTTGTCCTCCCCACCTTTCTGCTGGGGACCCTGTCCACCCTTGGCTGGCATACTTACCACCCCTTTGTTGACCCTGGTGCTAGTCCAGCGGTCGGCCTCTTTAGCAAGCTCACTGGGATCAGTTAACTTGCTGTCTAAAAGATGCTGGCGCAGCTCTGGAACACATAGACTACTCAAGTGCTCCCAACTAATCAAGTGACACAACCCCACATAATCAGTAACTTTGCTGCCCTTTATCCAACCTTCCAGTGCACGCGTGTACATACTCACACACTCCACCCACGTACTCGAATCAAGTTTCTTGAAGTTCCTAAACTTCTGTCGGTACTGTTCTGGTGTAAGCCCATACCTGAGGCATAAGGCCTCCTTCATCGTGGGGTAGGTTAAGGTCCCTGCTGTTTCTAAGGGTGCTAAAACATCCCTCCCAGAGGCCTCAAAATGCTTCCACAGTCCTGCTCCCCAACTTTTCTCAGGCACTTCATTCATCTTCAAGGCAAGCTCATAGGATCTAAACCACGCATAGATATCCTCACCCTTCTGATAATTCTGCACCAAATCTTTCGGTATGTATACCTTACCCGCCTGTACTGGTTGTGCGCTGCCACCATTCGGACTGGACGCCACCTGTTTGGCTTTAATGTCCAGCTCCCTCATGCTCAACTCATGAGCCAACTGGAGTTTCTTCTCTTCCAAAGCAAGAGCATTCCTCCTCTCCTCCGCCTCTTTCTCACTGTCAAGGCGCAGTTTCCTTTCTTCCGCTTGAGCTTTGAGCTTAAAAAGTTCAATCTCGTGGGCTCTAACCCTCTGGTTTTCCTCCAGCTCCTCTGGAGAGAGGCTCCTACTGGAATGGGCGCTGCCAGCCCTCGACGCTGGCCTATTCACTGGCAGATCATCGGATCCAAATCCGTTCTCCGGTGTGCCATCCCCTTCAGTAGTTTCCTCGGTTGCGCCATTCTTGGCCTCCCACCAGGCCCTTAGAGCTTTCTGTAGCTCCGTCCTGTTGGCGCTGCCCTTCGCTGGGCATCCAAGCTGCTTGCAGAATTGCTTTAGGTGCTCCTTCTTGTACGTGAGCAACTTCTCTACTTCAAATTGCAATTCCGACTCCTCACCTACTCCATTCAGAGACATGATGCTTCGTCGATCCTCCAAGAATAGTCTTCGCTAACTTCGTGCGATGCAACTGCTTACTAGGTTAGTGATGTACGAAGAATCACTGCAGGTCAAGTGCAAATACTGGTTCTAATCCGCACCGCTGACCACCAATGTTAGATCTGGGGGTCTCTAGTTGGCAGAGGTATTCACCGTAGACCAAATAGGGACCCTTGCTTCTAGTCAGGGTACAGGGACACACACGGTAGATAACCCCTGCTCACCCTCTAGGTAGCTTGGCTCGAGCAGACAGGCTTATCCCCAAGGCAATGTGTAAGGTATTTGCACGTAGACACCACAATGATCCCCCCTCCGCACACCACAAACTTAGACCACACAGGTGAGTTATATCAAAAATAATATATCTTTATCTAGTTTCCGCAGTTGAAATCAAGCATCACAGGTTTACACAACAATCGCTTTCTGGGTTGGTCGGGATCGTCAGACGATAGTCTCTAGTCTCTTGAGTGATTCGATACTCACGGAGAATGAATCACTTTGTAGGCCCTCGATGTTTTAGGCAGCTACGTTGCTCCGGCGGTGTCACTGCGCTCGTTGCACGAGCGCTCCTCGGGCTGTTCGATGCAAGGATTCCACAACTCCCTTGACGAGTCCCCAGTGACGATGTCGACGTCACCGGAGTCAGCCACTCACTGCGCGGCTTCGTAGAGCAGGGAAATACGACTCTCGGTCTGCCTCAGGCCTCCGGGTCGCGGCAAGGCACGTGCCGATGAGCACGTCGATCTTCTTGATGCGGCAACCGGTGTCAGGCCCGGCTCGGTGCGGTACTCTCCAGCAAGACAGAGAGCAGCCAGCCCACCTCACAGGCAGATGTTGAGAAGCTTGGTAGAACAGTCCACGGTCCCTGCGGCACACAGCAGCGCAGGTGGGACACAGCAGAGTCTTGAGTTCTTGGCAACCTTTCTATCCCTGGGTTGCGAAACAGGAGGCCAGCTCTTCTCAGGCCCTTGGAGATTCAGTTGAAGACACAGCACACAGCAAAGTCTTGTTTGGTCAAGTGGATAGGGTCAGCACACAGCAAGACCCCTTCTCCTCCTCAGCTTCAGTTGCACAGCAGAACAGGTCAGCCTTTAGAGCACACAGCACGGCAATCTTCCTTTAGTTCTTCAGCGGTCCGTCTTTCAGCAGAGGTTCCTCTTGATGGTCGAATCTGAAAATCTGTTGTCAGGGGTCTTGTACTTATACCCCTAGAAGTCTTTGAAGTCTTTGTGCAAGTGGGTCCTGAGCCCGGTCTGATCCAGTTCTGGGTGTTGCTGGAGCACTTTGTTTTCCTGGCTCCTACATTCTTTTCAGAGCGAGGGGCAAGGTCGTCAGCCGCCCAGCAGGTGGTGGAGCCAGCAGAGCGGCAGGCAGGCACAGCCCTATTCAATCCCAGGTGCTATCTCCTCCCTCCACTCTCCTTGCGATCGTCGCTATTCAGCAGAGGGCTGACTCAGCCAACCTCCCGGGGTATCCCCAACCCCTGTCACTCTTGAACCAGACAGTCAATCCACAAGCGCGCCCAGGCACACAGAAGGGTCAGACAAGAGAACAGCGACTCTCTAAAAAGTACTGTTCTCCAACTCAGGATTTAAAAACAATCTCTCCTAAAAGATGTGTTATTAAATGCTGAGCTCAGGGATATCAAACACTCATGTCTTATCTTGTTCGTATGAGAAGATAGGCGGATAGCCACTGGCACCCGCCTCCCTCATGTTAACCTATGGAACAAGATAACCTTGCAGTAGTGAACACACAAAATGGCCGGTGTTCACTACCAGAACATGTTACCTGCACTAGTACATGCTCTACCTTCTCCATACACTGCACCCTGCCCAGGGGGGTACCTTGGGCCTTCCGTAGGGATGACTGACGTGTATGAAAAGGGAAGGGTTAGGCCCGGCCAGTGTGGACACTGGCCAGGGGGACATGGCAGTCCGGGGACTGCAGGCAGGCCTGCGGCGGCAGGCCTGAGACACTGTTTTAGGGCTACACAGGTGGGTGGCGTAATCAGCGCTGCAGACCCACTAGTAGCATCTGTCATCACCAGCCCTGGCACACACAGTGCACTTTACTAGGGACTTCATGGTGATACAGATATGCCAATCAGGTATATCCAATCAATACGATATTTTACACAGGGAGCACTTACACTCTGGCACTGATTAGCAGTGGCAGAGTGTCCAAAGCATCTAAACCAGCAAAACGGAGTCCAGCACAGCATCGAAAATCCATGTAGCAGAGGCAAAGGATAGGGGAAAAACCCACGCCAAGGATGTCAGGTCTAACAAAGGTCAAATTCAGTAACGCATTAATCAGCACACAAAAATCTCCGCGATCACGCAAAATTTCGCGTGATCGCGGAGATTATTTGCTGTTTCCCGATATTTTGCAAAAGGCACTTTCGCAAATTCCGCCCACCCTTAGTGGGGAGCACAATCAAAGGAAGTTAGATGTTTCAGCCATAAGTCTATCTTGGGCGTGTGATTGGGTGGGGAGATGAGAAGGAATTCAGTTTTTCTGGTGTTAAGCATGAGGTGGTTGCCAGTGAGTATTCTGTAGAATAGCGTTGAGGGAGATAAAGTCTTCTGGTGAGGAGATTTTCATATACAGTTAAGTGTCGTCTGCATACAGGTGATATAGAATGTTCGCAGAGTTCAGTGCCTTTGCCAGGGGCTCTATGAGTAAATTAAAAAGAATGTGTGAGAGTGCTGAGCCCTGTTGAACCCCTATGGTGACCATGGAGGGTTGAGAGAGTGAATGCTTCATCTTGATTCTTTGTGTTCTGTTATTTAGGAAGGAGGTGAACCATTGTAACACTGGGACAGTCAGGCCCATCCTTTGTTCCAGTAGGGACAATAGGTTGTCATGCTTTACCGAAAGCAGAGGATAAGTAAAGAAGAATCAATGGACATGATTTGTTGTGGTCTAGCATTTTTAGTATGTGATCCATTATGTGGGTGAGTGCAGATTCCGTGCTGTGATCTTGACGGAAGCCGGATTGGTGTTTGTCTAGGAGGTTGTAATTCTCGATGTGGTTACATAATTGTATTTGTACACATTGTTCCAGCAATTACACCAAAGTGGGGATGTTGGATATAGGGCAGAACTAGTTGAGATCTCAGGAGAGGGAGTCGGATTTCTTTAGTATAGGTGTGACTTGCCCTACTTTAAGACAGTCCAGTGTGGAGCCTTATCTCAGAGAGGTGTTTACAATCTTTGACCATAGGGGTAGAATAGAGGTTTTTATCATTTTGAATAAAGAAGGAGGCAAGGGGTCAGAGAAGTGATTAGATGGGGTTAATCGCTAGAAGAGTGTTATAGATTTCTTGTTCAGGGATGGGCGAAAAGGTGTGCCAAGAGGCATTGTTTTTTGGGGTTTCGGTCGGAGTACTAAAATGGACCTTGATCTGAGAGTAGAATTTAGTATCATGAGCAATAGGTTGTGGAAATGCCATCTTAGATTGGATGTCGAGTTCAATGGATTTTGTCTTTTCTAGGAAGAAATTGGCATGCTCATCACAATAAGGTGTAGCCGAATCATTTAGTTCCATAGAGTTAGGCATGTTGCGCGCTTGTTGTTTGACGATTTCGAGTAGTGTTTTTGGGGCAGTTAATGGCTTGGTTCTGCTGGGTTTTGAAAAAGTCTGCCTTACCCTTCTGGATCTTCCTGTTATATGAATTCCTCAGCACTCTACGACTACGGCGATATAGGTGCTGATTTCCATAGTCGCTGAGCTGATCTTAGCCTGCGCCGATCAGAGTTCAGGTTGTCATTGAACCATGGTTTGGAGATTTTGAAGGAGACATTCTTTTTCTTGGAGGGGCGCTGTAGCGTCAAGAATTTCAAGCATAGTGGAATTGTAAAAGATTGTGAGGTCATGGATGTCAACCATGTCTAACGTGGGGATCAGGGCAGAGTTGCATCGGTTTACCAGGGCAATGGGGTTAATATTTTGTATATTCCTTTTCCATTGTTTAATTTTTGTGGGTTGGCCCCTTTTTGGGGTTACCTCAATATTGATGGAGAAGAAACTGCTGTATTGGACCGTCCAGTCACATGGCGTGATGGATTCTAATGATACAGTATTAGTTTTCTCTATGATGAGGTCTAATGTCTCTACCTTGTTGTGGGTTGGACTCTCACAGAATTGGGACAGATCCTGGTCTGACATGGTCTGGTTACGCCATAATCGCTTGAGTTGTTCCAGTGTAGATTGAAGTCACCCAGGAAAATCTGTGGCACTTGTGAGTTGTCATTGGATGTAATGACTTCCATTAACTCATCGATGAACGTCAGATTATCACCTGGAGGATGGTAAATTATGTGAAGCTTGCTGGCGAGGTGCTTGTCATCAGAGATGTTGATACAGAGATATTCGCAGGAGGATAAAGAGATGGAGTCTGCTTGATTGACTGAGATTGTGTTTCTGTAAATGCAGGCTAGCCTGCCTCCAGGTTTCACGTTTCTGTCTAGGCGGATTAAGTCGTGACTAGGATGTACCAGTAGGTCTAAGATGGGAGAGGAGGAACTATTTAGCCATGTTTAAGTAAGGACGATAATGTCTAGATCATTCGCGAGGATGAGGTCGTAGATGTCAGGAGCATGTTTGCTAGCGGATCTGCAATTGATGAGTGCACACTTCATCTTGCTAGTCGAATAGGGGAGAGTAGTCTTCACTATGTTGATATTTGTGAGGTTTTCTTTATTAATGGATCTATAATTGTGAGTGGGTTCTCTGAAGGGGTTGGTTTGAATGGATTGGACTTGTGGCCTGTCTTGAAGCTAGCCAACTGCTCTGTAGTGGCATTTGCAGTGCCATTGAATGAGAAAGATGTTGCCTAGAAGATAGGGACAGACAAGGAGCTTTATTGAGACAGCCGAAGCAACCCAGGGAATTCCTGCACAGTTTACTCTGAGCAATGAGGGTTTGGTGGCCTGAGTGCCACTGCAGCATGTGGTAAACTGTGGAAGTGCCCCAGCTGTGCTTTTTTTTGCGCATTACTGAATAATCTCTGTTCTCATGGAATACCAGAGGTTGTTCTTCCAAATACACTCTGGATGACAGTTACTCATCTATAAGATACTGGTGTTATTTGAGTAGAACTGTCTGAATGTTATGGTTAATGTTGTGCTATATTTAAAGTTCAAGTATTTTTTCTTTTAATAGGTGGAAGCATTGGCTGGACATTGAATGTTGCGGATAGTGATAGTTCTGTGTCTGTAACCCCACACCACCTCCCTGAATAAACTTATAGCTACTCAATTTCCCTACCCTAAGGGTCAAGTGGTAAGGGGGTGTACTTAGTGCTCATTTGAAGGCTCATTAGGAAGGTGAAGCCCCAGCCTTACAGTGATAACAATCTCTGATTGTCACAATCTGAGCCCAGTCGCACCTGTCTGCCATTGGACTCCTGAAAAACTCCTCATAGCAGGAAATAGAAGTAATGCCTGCGAACAGTGCTTTCAAAACGAATCCTTGTGAATGTGGAAGGGACTATTCTACTTGTTTCTATGTTTTCTTTGCGCCCTGAATGTTGGGGTGAATTGAAGTGATGGGGGTCATGTTGTACAGTGGGCATAAATCCTGTCACTGATTCTCAAAGCACTCATTTTGCATAATTGTGAATAATTGTTTTTTAAAGTATTTAAAGAAATGTAGATAAAAATAGATAGAAGATAACATTCTAAGTGTTGCCAGCTACTTAGTAACCTTCATAATCTATTGCATATTATTAGATAGCAAAGCAACTACTTAATTGTTGGCACCAAATTACCCACCCCTTTCACCATCCCCAATGACCCCCTCAGTGACTATATAAACCGGGATTTTGGCTATTTATCTTTTGGGTAATTCAGTAGACAAGGAAATAAACATCCACTAAATTATTACCACTCTTTTGCTCAAAGTAATCAAATAAATGCAACACTTTCAATGTGGAAGGTCAAGAAGGGTCCCTATTGACTGCTGCTATATAGAGCAACACTGGAAGTCAAGTTGCCAGGAAGTCATCTTTATCTATACTGACATGTGTTGAGAGTCTTTTCATCATCACTATGTCCAAACCCTTTCCATACCACATGTGCACTGAAGGAGACACTTCTTTCCATGAGCATGATGTTATTGTCTTAGCTGCAACCAGTTGTTGAAATCTCAATTACTCAACCCTCCCTTGTTCTGTTTCTCAAGTTGTCCATCTAAGGACAATATTACTTTGCTGTGTCTGCTAGTATAGGAAGTCCACTATCTCTTTTGTAGCCACCAGACCTTCTTTCCAATAATAACCTACCATAGGGCATGAACACCCAATATTTAGTGATATCTCTTGAGACGTCCATTCACATTAATTCCACTGCCTCGCACAAGAACTCCTTTTACAAATTCTCCTTCCATTTTCAATTGCACTTCGAATAACACACAATCTGATGGCAGAGGCACTAGAAATCAGCTGCACAATAGCTTAGCAATCACAGGTAGTGAGAGGATTATACAAAGAGATTCAAGAGTGCACAAAACCAGCCCCTACCACCCAGGCTTAATCCGATGAGGAAATACAACGGTTATTTATTATCAGTATGGCCGTTCACTGTATCCTCTCCTCCCTAACCTTAATTTATAAAACAAAAGCATTATTCTAGCTAACAATAATGAATTTCTCCACCTGCAACAGAAACATGAGAAAGAACAAATTCAACATGTACATGAAATTCATTAGTAAATCTAATGAGAGAGCCCCCAGGGAAAAACACACTTCAGGCCTACAGAATCAGTCAACATAAGAAATGTCACAAGGCATCATGAAATTACACACATAAAATGAACATTATTACTGAGCACATCTAAGTTAACGTTATATAAGCACATTAATTGTGTGAATACTTGTAAGCGATGTGTACAATTCTGCAAGTTAATGTTTTCAACTAACTACATGTAGTTGCAACGTTAATTTCTTCACATTTACATTGTAAATGTAAATAGTACATCACTTTTCACATTATTACAGTTTAGGTTCTAAGGACCTAAATTAATACAGCAAAGGATTATATGTAATTGCGGACTACCCATGCTTATGATGCACCCCTACAAATGCAAGAGCAAAATGTGCGCTCTGACACTCATCTAGTTCTCCTCCTGCACACCCCCAGATCAGTGAGACTCAGTGTTTAAGCCTGTTACTCTTTTTTTTTCTTTTAATGTTGAGGGGGAGCCCATGGAGAACAGAAAAAGGGAGTTTACTGGTCTCAGCACCACTGTTTTTACTTTCCTGAATCATAGCACCTCCAGGCTCTGGTCCACTTTAAAGCACTGGTGTAAGACACCTGCTGCAGAGATCGATGAGTATCCAGCAAGTTTCGAGATATATTAGCAGAAATTAACTCTTGCGGTCAATGCAGTTTTTTAGAGAAATATATGTGGATCTTCGGTCACAGGCTTTAAATATCATGAAATAGCCGAGAGAGTTAATGTGCTTGCTTCAAATCTGATTAGGTTAATAAACACTTCTTATTTCCAAAAATAAGTTTGTTTATGTTGTAATCGGTGCACTTACACACATAGACACCTTTATCTGACACTCGTAGAAAGCATGGACAGACCAGACAGTAACTAACATATATATTGAGCGTCGGCAAGTCAAAACTGGCATCTTTCGGCAACTTTTGATTTTTGGGTGTATCTTAGCGTCACCTGATGGGCAGTGTAGCTGCCAGCCGTGCTATCTTTGATCTACAACTGTTCCCAGCCAGGTTGGTACTCAGACAAAATGTCAAGGAGGCGTTTGCATATGGGAATGGGGGAAGAAGGCACTGTGTATTTTAATTCTGATTCCAGTTGCGCACAGAGCTTCTCAGACATATTGCAGTATGCACCTCATGCCTGTTGGCACGTGGTAAAGAACATTAAAAACACATACACATACTGAGGGGCACATTTATGAGCCCCTGCATCACTTTTGCGCCACCGGTGCGTCATTTTTTGTGACGCACCAGTGGCGTAAAACATGCGCCATGATGCACCATATTTACAAAGTGACGCATCTACCTAGATGCGTCACTTTGTAAACCCCTGCGCTACATTATACCTGCGTCAGGTATAATGTATGCAGGGTGGGCGTTCACACGTAAGTAAGCATCGTAGAAGTGACGCAGTGAAATCTACGAGATTTCACTGCGCCACTTCTAGGGTGCAAATGCGTCAATATCTTGCGCCTGCCTCACAGCAGGCGTAAGACTGACGCAGGCCCTTTCACATGGGGCTTGCCCCATGTGAAAGGACACATTGCTGGAGTTGCGTCACTTTTGTGACACACTCCAGCAATGCGTCACTTTTGCGCCTACAGATACGTCAGAAATACTGACGTATCTGTGACTCCTTGCGACATGATGCGTCATACTGTAAATATGACGCATCATTGGAGTCGCAGGGAGGGCGCAGTGAAAAGTGACGCATCACTGTTTTCACGCAGTGATGCGTCACTTTTCATAAATGAGGCCCAGATGGTTTAACTGGCCAGATGAACTACACAGAGGGCCTCATGCTGCCCTGATGGCGGTGGGTTGGATAAGCCAGGTGTAAGGGTTGTGGATGGTTGATTGTGATAGGCCCATGAGATCTCCTTGGTGGCCATCTGGACAGCAGAGGTAGGAAAAATGAGGGGCAATTGTGTGCCAGAGGGCGGCAGCTGCACTTGGTTTCTTATGCTCAATGGCTCTCCTCTCTTACCAGGTCACAGTGGTCGATTGATTGCTACAGAAATGTAGAGAGCCCAAGCGACTGTTCCTTTGTTTCGTAAACTGCTCAGATGTTCTAACTCGTGCACCGCATTCTGTAACTGCTCTTGTGTGCTTAATAACACATTCTTTCGACATTTAAGCTAGCGTTGAAGAGGGTGAGCTGCTTGCCTGCGCTTTCTTTTGCTAATATCAGGTCATTTATTTCCGCCATGGCATATTTTTTTGCGATAGGATTGTTTAGTCAATGGTTGCTGTGCTATTTGGCGAGTTTCAAGGTTATCAGCTCTTTAAGAGTATTTATCGGGTCTAACTTTCCGACAGTGCACGGCGGTGACTTGCAGCTATTGGTTGAGAGCGGCATGCAACAGCCACTGTTGGCTGACCGCCACAGCACGCCTAGTGCGTCTCAAATTGAAAGGATGTTTTTGTCACTTCCTTTGGGAAGTTCTATGGAGAACTGTGCAAACTTCACACAGTTGAGTATTTTTACATTTCCCGACATTTACCACAATTTGTGTCTCAAAATGAAACTTGATGAGAAAAATTCCTCACTCCCTTGTCACAGTGCGCACAAACAATAAGTTTGCTAGAGTGAAAATTATTTTGCACTGTACTGGAAATGGCCTGGCCATGCTCAGAAAATCAAGTGGGCGAAGTCAAACTTCGTAAGGAAAAAATAGGGAAGCGCCCCAGTTCAGAAACTGTGAAAAACATACTCATCGTGTGAGTGAGAGGGTGGGGCCTCGGAGGCGCAGGACCATTTTACAGACACGTCTTTGAGACCCTCGCAGCCATAAAAGGCTATTGGAAGGGGGTGAGGATTGGCAAGTGGGGCTGAGAGGTAGGGGTGTTACGTTTATCCTTACCACTTCTAACCACATCAAATAACAAAAGGCTCCTGAGTCTGTTTGCCTGTCCTGAGCAATGGATTTTGAAGGTGTACACTTACACATCACTGCTCACCTGTGTGATATCCGAGCTTCACTACGTATACATCTTTCCGCTATGGTGGCACCCTGTGAGTTACAGGCTTGCCTTAGTACATGCATGGAGGAAGAATATTTACCCTGATGAGCAGTCTGGGAAGTCAAGCAAGGCCTGCCGAAGGGTTGAACAGTGCAGTGCCTAGACTAGAGGGTGGGCGCTAGGGTGGACAGCCTGGAGTAAGCCATGCGGCTCTAGGATAGACACCAGGATGGGCACCCATATCAGAGAGATACCAGCTGGGTGAAGGTTTATCGTTGGGTCCTGTATTTACCAATACTGTTAATCACCTTTTGTCCCCTTCTGAACTCTTCTGTACAATGATAATTCTAGAGGTGAAGGGGTTGAGTCTCTCTTATGTACAGCACTCTTGGGGGCAAATTAACAAGCCAGGCGATACAATTATTGCCGCTTTAGCGGCAGAAAACTGCCGCTAAAACGGCGATAATGGGCTTGATAATATGCTCTATGGAATTCCAATTGAAACCCATGTTAGATGTGAAGGACATCTAACCTGGGCTTCAATTGGAATTCCATAGAGCATATTATCAAGCCCACTATCGCCGTTTTAGCGGCAGTTTTCTGCTGCTAAAGCGGCGATAATTTTATCGCCTGGCTTGTTAATATGCCACTTGATTTCTGGTGGCAGAGGAGCTAAGAAGGAAAAAGGGCTGAACAACTTAAAGGCCAAGGGACCTCAAGAACGTAGAGAGAATATGTCCAGAGAGTATAATGGACCAGATATCAGGAGACCCAGGGAGCCTAAAAGGTAGAAGTTGCTCAGGGCAGTTAAGTGGACGTTTGAACCGACCATGAGAAGAGGCACAATAGGGACAGACAGTTCTGGGCACAGCTGCATGGTGCCTGGTTTCGCAAGAGAATGTAGGAATACAGCGTGAAGCCCTGTGAAAAAGCTGCCAGCATTGCAAGCATGTATATCACCCTGCAAGCAGCATGCCGCATGTGTGACCCACTTGGCATGCCATCAGTGCCTGGCCAGGGAGTCCAGTAAGCTGCTTAGTACACTGGTCTTGTTTGTTGGACGCTTGGTAAATCGTGTGGCAAAGGAGGATCAGTCAGATGCTGTATTGTAAACAAAACTGTGAAAACAGTGACAAAGTGGCTACCTCTTTAAACATGGTTCAATTAAACGTAATCCACACACTCCATGAAGAAAAACTAGAGAGGTTTTATGGTTCAAATCTCTTTATCGCTTTAAACGTAGACACATTAGCTTACATAAAGCACACGTCTCTGCTTCAAGTTCGACAGTTTGTTTGCATCAACTAAAAACAAAACAATGCTTCCCCACCATCCCTCCGCCCCCCCCGTGTACTCAGGACAACTTGCCTTATCTCTTACGGCACAATTATGCATTCAAGGCCTCGCCCTGGGAGGTAATGTCAGCTTGCCAGGCGCGCAACACCCATTGGACTCAAAGGGCTTCAGCCCCCCCCCCCCCCGGTCGTGTGTGGCAGCCCGGGATGAGACACCTTCCCGGGCAAAAAAGCAGCCGCACCCGAGCACTTCACAGGTCTTTAAAAGACCATTTGCATGTTAATGAGGCCTTGCTGTTGTTTCACCCCTTCTAAGAGCCCCTGCAGCTCCACTCTGCCTATTGCTTAAAGTTCAGCCCCCCCCCTAAATTTTTGCTCAGCCCCCCCGGAAATTTGGCTCTAGTTGCGACTCTGCAGCTTGCATACCATTCCCTCCCTCTGTCACCCTCAGCAAGCGGAGGTATCTAGGGCATGTTAATTTCTAAACTCCACAGACAACAGAGTACTGAAGGGGTGCCATAGCTCCCCGTACGAGTTGCCTCTCTCAGTAAGGGTGAGGATGAGTCTCTCCATACCCAACACATACCACAATCGATGAATCCAACCCAGCTGTGTGGGGATGATATCCGTACCCAATGTGTCAAGATGTTCTGAAGGGCAGCTCTTAGAGCCAGCCCAATATGACGCCCTCTGTGGGATTTAAGGAGGGTATTTGGAAGCCCCAGTATAATATAATCAGGGAAACGCGAGAGCTACGTCTAAAGGTGCATATCTATGTAGATATGATCGTGTCACAATGTTGTGGGAGTTTGGGGCAGTCCCAAAGCAGCTGGAGCAACGTCCCAGGTGAGCCACATCCCCTCCAGCCATCTGTACTTCTTGAAGGGCTACCTCTATGTAGGCACACTGGCCTGAAATACCACTAGGTTGTGATTTTGGTAGCTGTCTTGCTAGCTGGGTTGCGTGCTGCATGTCTTGCCCTATAATATATTTCCTATATATATATATTATTAGTCATTTGTCAGAGTACTTTTTGACTAGCCACCGTTCAAAGTGGGTAAGGGGCCTCTGCGCCCCAGCGCATGTAGTTGGATGAGTGAGCCAACGTCGTACCTGCATGTAGTGCATTCTCTCTGCCTCTGGCACAGCATAATCTGTAAGCAGCTGGTAGAAGGGGGAGAAGGCCCTCTTTGTCAAAGAGATGGCTGATCAAGCTGCACCCAGCTAGTATCCAGAGTTGATATGCTCGCTGATCGATTTCCGGTGTAAAGTCTGTGTGGTCTGTTATCAGCATTAAAGGAGAGGGAAACAGCAATAGGCTTTTGAACAGTGCTACATTATCCTATGCCCCGACCTTGGCCCTAGTAATCGGTGAGGAGTACAAACCCCATGGGCGCTGTGGTCTGCGAAGAAATGGGACCTTCCACATGTGCAGACCTGCAACCGCTCAGTCCATGAACAACCAATGTTTCTCTGA
This sequence comes from Triturus cristatus, assembly GCF_964204655.1. Lineage (NCBI taxonomy): Eukaryota > Metazoa > Chordata > Amphibia > Caudata > Salamandridae > Triturus > Triturus cristatus. Next base: position 851,482,678 of record NC_140592.1, on the reverse strand, counting down.
TTCCTCTCTGGTCCACCCTACAATGTAGCGGAGTTGGCCCGCCTGATATTAATGCTGGAGATTTGGGATGCCCAAACCCCCCTCTCCTGTGGGTCTGTAACCTTGGTCATGTCTCATTCGAGGTCGCCTATCCGCCCAGACAAATCGGTTCATTTCTCCTTGTAGTATATGCATCATGCCCGTGGGCGGTTCTATTAAGTGGGTTTAAAAAAGAAATAATATTTTGGGAAGGACGGTCATCTTTAGAGTTGCCACACAGCCTTGCCAAGATAGCCGATACTGCCTCCATTGGGCCATGTCCCACTTTATTTGCTGGAGTAGTGTACGATAATTAAGTGACACAGTTGCCTTTATTGTTGATGCCAATTGGACCCCTAGATATGGAATAAAAGTGGTCACCCATTAAATTATATACTGGTGAATGAGTTGCTCAACTGTCACCACCGAATCAGGCTAGTTGAGGGTGAGCGATTTTTGAATATTAATGCGGAGGCAGCCTATTGCTGTACTGAACTCCTCAGCCTCTAATAGGAAGGCCGGGAGGGTCTCAACCGGGTTATCCAAGCCACCATCATGTCACCCACATAGAGGCTGACCATGTTCTCTTCCCCTCCGAAGACTACTACTGTGATGTTGGGATTATCCCTAATATGCTGGGCAAAGGGCTTCATGTACAGAGGAAACAACAGGGGTGAGAGTGGGCACCCCTGACGTGTGCCCCTGCATATGGAAAAGGGGTTCACCCAAACCGTTGTGCTCAGTTGCCCTTAGTTGCTAAGGATCCATGTGCTGAAGCGTTAGCCAAAGTGGGTTAGCTCCGCTTCCAGATAGGGTCAATGAGCCCGATCAAATGCTTTCTCAACGTCTATGGCCAGGAGCATAATTTCCCAACCAAACCGTTTATCCTTATTGATTAGATGGAGTACTCATTTTGTATTGTCTCTACATTGTCTGTAAGGGACAAATTCCACCTGATCTGGGCATATCAACCCTGGAATAAGTGGACCTGAGTGCACTGCTAGGATGCTACTGAACAATTTAATGTCCACGTTCAGAAGAGAAATTGTATGATACGAACCACACTTTGCTTCTTGTCCTTCCTCGGCTTTGGAAGAACCACAATGGAAGCCTTCAACATTGACAGGGTGACTGAGCCCGGACCTGTAATGGAATTGAAAAGGCGGGTCAGCACAAGATCAAGGGCAGAGCAAAAAGTTTTATAAAATTGGGTCAGAAAAACGTCCGGTCCTGCAATTTAAGAGAGCTTCTGGCAAGCAATACATAGATAACCTCCTATATCCTGATTGGGCAGTTCAGACTGTCTGCCTGCTCTGCTGATGGTCGCGACATGCATGCCTCTCTGAGGTTTAGGCCGGACTATGCCTCTCTGAGGTATAGGCCGGTCTCTCCAGGGAGAGTAGTTGCCCAGTATGTAGCTCCTTATAAAAGTCTCGGAATGAAGATGCCATAGGGCAATCACCCACCACTTTGTCACTGTCCTTGGTAACCAAGGATTCCACTCCTCCCATTTGTCTCTCCGCTCTAAGTCTATTGGCCAGCAACACTCCTTTTATGTGTGGGGGGGTGATATATATCACCCTCAACTTAAATTGAGTGTCGAATCTAAAGGAGTGCATACACTTCCAGTTGCCTCCATACCCGTGGGGTCCATGTGCGCTCGTTTATGCGTTCTAGCTTTAGCACTTGTTTGCTAAGGTGTTCCCTCTTCTGTCACACTTTGCTATCTGCCACTGACACGGCAATCAGCTCCCCACTAATAACAGCTTTTAAGGCCTCCCAAAGAGTGGTACTGAAGTGCCCTCCATGTCATTAACGGTGAGGTAGTCTACTATCGCTTGAGTAATCTGCTTCACCACTGCCGGCCTATGAAGTAGTGTCTCCCACATTCACCACGGCTGAGAGAGGCAGCACCCAATAGGAAGAACAAGAGTGAGGGATACCGCTGTGTGATCATATAATGATTGAGGCTCTATTTCCGTGTCTGTAACTAAGAGTTGGAGCTCCCTTGTCCTCAGTCTAGGCATGCGTATCTCCTGTGGGCATGCAAATAAAAGGTATTGTCCTGTGTCTTCCCATCAAAAGTCTTTCAACACCATCTCCTGCAGCCATTGGGGTCCTCCCCTAGACAGAGCCTTTGTGTGGTTGAATCTGTGAGCAGATCGATCCAGCATATTGACAAACACCAAATTCAGATGCCTCCTCATGAGCACTAGTCTATCTTATGAGGGCATCACCTCCGCCACCGCCCTTATCAGGAATTGCTCTTGATCCGTGTTGGGGGCGTATATTGAGGCTCCCAGGATTACTGAATAAGTCAGCAGGCATCTCTTAATTTCAACAAGCTTGAGACCTATCTTACCCTGATATGACCGGGAGGCCAATATGGCCACCCCGGCCATTTTATAGTTGGCAGAGGGGAAGAACTGGTGAGGAAAGGTGCGCAATTTCAACCTGTGGCAAACACCGGAAACCAAGTGGGTCTCCTGTAAAAGACACAGGTCTGCCCTCACCACCTCCAGGTATGACAGAATAGCCTGTTTCTTGGTCAAAATATTAAGCCCCTTCACATTGAGGGTAACAATCTTTATTCGGTAATGTGGGGATTTAAGACCAGAAACCACTAAGTATTGCCTCCAACAAGATGTGGCCTCACTCTGTCTGGCTTACCCACCACGCTCCCAGGCTTATCTCGTGTGCAATGAGATCTAAAACATATTGTGCATCCCATGCTGTGGGTATCTCCCCATAACAGGTAGAACAAGAAACCACAGCAAAAACATCTCACTGCAAACTGAAGTCTGGCACGAGAGCAAAAATGTCTCTTTGGGGAATTAGCCGACAGGGTACACGCTCTCTTTGGTCATGCTTCCAGCTATATTCGTCCTCAAGAGGTTTGCTGTGGGATAGGCTGAATTGCAGGTGTAATGCGAGAAATCCAGTTGGGCGGGGATGACACAATCCTAAACCGTGGGCAAGGGATCAGTTACATTGCCAGGGCCAGTGTCCTTGAGAAGCTGCTTCCTCGGAATGAGATTCTTGTCCAGACCGGGCCGTTTGCCTCACTCCTTCCCTCCAGAGCCTTGCCCGGAGCAGTTACTGTGTCTGCGGGTGTCCTGCTGTGATGATCACACTGTCTGATGCCACCCCCCCACTCTATTACAACCCACCCAGCCAAGGCGGCCTCCTTGGATTGCGTAGTTCTTCTGGCTGCTCCCTACGGTGTGACACTCACCTCGTTACTCCTGTTCCCTTAGATGGGCAAATAGCTAACTTTAGCAGCTCTTTTGGTGTACACAAGCCCCCCAGAAATCACCAATCTGCGCCACTGGGGCGTGGCCTCTGTCTCTTCCTCCCTTCCTCATTGAGGCTACCACACCGTGGGCCCGTGACCTAGCAGATTCCAGGTGACCATTGGGCCTGGGAGCCTCATTGCAATGCACTGCTCCCTGGCCGGCCAGATCCTCACTGCCCCAGGTACGCACCTTGCCCCAAGTAGAGCTGCAATCATCTCTCATGCCCCCTTGTGGAACACCAAGGGCTGCTCAGTCACACAAGCCAGAAGCTCCTCTCCCAGCTAATTCACTCCCACAGACTCGGGGGATTCAGCTCCAGCACCAGCCATGCCCGAAAACCTGAGTGGGCTCCCAGGCCTAGTCTCTCCACATGGGGCTTTGAGGCCCAGGTCGGGGGGGCAGTAGAGTAAGCTAGCAGTAGTGTGGCCCCCAAGGAGGCATGAGGGATCCAAGAGCCACACAGCACAAACATTGTGGGGCAAAGGCAATATGTCTCTGGGAGGATGGTGCTGCCCAGCGCTTACTTGTGCATGGCAGGGCCGGAGTTGCTCAACAGAATTCAACTGTGCCTTCAATCTGAATAAAAATTTGCCAGTAGCGAGTAAGAGTAAGATATAAGAACTAATAAAAGAGAAAAGATTAATTGAAGTTATTAATGTACCTAAATGTCTAATATCAACCCTGAGAGGCCTTAGGAAATAAAAAAATTTGCTTTGATGAGAGAAGAGGCTGGAGCAGCAGTGATTCTGCTATATGACCCTAAACACCTACACAAGAACCATATTTCCCAACAGGACTTGTTAAATGGCTGCGTTGATGGACTCTTGTTAGAACGATGTGCCAGACACAGGCTGAAGAATAGGGAAGGAAACACACAACACTTGAAATTGTAATTTTAATTACAAGAAAATTAAATTTATGAATCAACGCTTTGGAGGCTTTCTCACCTTAGACATTTGCCCAAAATGGATACAGTGGCGTAGCTACACGTTTTGCTGCCCGTGGCGGTCCCTGTGGCAGTCGTATATAAGAGCGGGGGTGCTGGCAATTCCTGCAGTGGCCGCCCCGCGACAGTCACAGGTAAGAACGGGGGAGGCTGCTGCTGCCCCCAAAACTGGTGCCGTCTGGGGCGGACCGCCTCCCCCCCGCAACGCCACTGAACGGATAGTTAAGTGAAATTATATAGTTGGTAAATTGTGTTACCAAGCCCAATAAACTATTGTACACATCACCTGCATATGCCTGCCACTTCTTTAGGATTGACGTCTCCTATTACCGCAATCACTTAGCCTGGGAGTGCGATTTTTCTGGCAAGCTGCTATTGCATGCAACAATGGCGAGAACAGGAGTGTAAATGCTCAAATTGTAAGGTATTTTACTACGGCGACAAACACGCTGCATCAAAAATGCTCGATTATGTCCACTACATTTTAACTTTTACCCATTAGTCTCTATTAACTTTCAAAATGTATGATTGGCAATTCATGAAGGTGTTTATGCAGTGGTTTTAATTAACTGTGCATTCATACATGTAATTTGATTTGAAATACTACATTGACTGATCCTGAAACGTTCCCACCCCCGAAGGATCACCAAATTTCCCTCCTTTTGACTTTTCTGAGAATATTGCCAGGCAGCTTAACCTAGCCTTAATTATCTGTCCTCCCACCTTTCCCCTACTACATTTCAAAGTATGGAGAATTACTACAATTCCTATAAACATTTCACTCCCTCTTTTTAAAAGTTTTTATTTCATATTGTTCAAGGTTTTTCACTAGGCGTTATGGACCGTATGCATCATTGTTAGAAATAACGATTACCTAATTGTGATTCTCTGCGAATCGCAATTAGGTAATCGCTATTTGAATGTATTAAACTCCATGAGTTTCATTTAGCATTAACAAATGGTTCACAAATCGACCTATCTTATTAATATTCATGAGGTAGGTCGCAATTTGAGACCCATTAGGAAATGCGAAAAATCACAGGGATGGTGGCCTGCTGGGGTCAGCCGACCACCATTTTTTAATAGTAGGTAGTGGTCCATGGGACCACTGTCTGCTCTGAAAAAACGTTTACGCTACCATTCACAAAGAGGAAGGGGTCCCTTGCGGACCCCTTCCCATTTGCAAATGGGTTACCACCTACTTGAAGTAGGTGGTAAAATGCGACTGTTTTTCGGCCACAAATCATTCCTACATACCGCTGTGATTCAGTATTAGGAAGGAGCACCCTGAACATGCCACTTCCTAATACCGTATTCGCAATTCCAAATTGCAATTCGATAACATGTCACAAAATCGCAAATTGAAATTCACACATACCAAAATGCATTTTTGCATTCGCCAACGGCCCGATGGGGTCGTTTGCTACCGCAAAAATGCATGATACATATGGCCCTATATGTCTATGCTGTTTGTATTTGTTTATCAAGAACAACTCATGAGTACATACACCCGAGAAAAAACTGCCTGGCTTATGCCATCCCAGACATGCACCCTAATATAAACATCCAAAACTATTTCTTAACATTTCATTCTAGTTCCGTTTTTGTATATTTTTTTCACTGAATCATATTTAATTTTATTCATTGAAATTAACCAGCAATTAATCTGAGTCAAGTTACATTTAAAATAGTCGAGAGAATAGTGACAATACAGACACACGGCCCTAGATAAAGTCTTTCCTTTAGGTCTTACAAACGAAACCACGCCCCCGTGTGAAGACTTCACGACGCGGGCATCGAGGACTGGCCGCGGGAAGCTCAGCGTTAAAAGCCGGTCTCCCGAGCAGCCACACATCCTCGGGATCCCAAAAGCAGGCCGCAACAGGTATAAGTGGAGGGCAGTGGACCTTGATGATGTAAGTAGAGCCCCGGTCTCACCTACCGGGATCACACTGTGCTGTATGTCACCAAGCAGACACCGGCCTGCTAACCCTGTATCCTTATAATTTCAGCGTGTGATTACAGGCACTGCCCCCTGGCGGGATCCATACCATAAACTTGAAGAATGGCAGTAGTAAGCATATAGCTACGTTTTTTTAGACAAACCAACCACTTCCCGTAGGCATAGGGTTCAGTCCCCACGGATCACGATACCTAAGCTTACTTCTCCCCGTAAATTGCGATGCACGCATAGGTGTACATTTTGTCACCACTCTATATGATCAAATATAGATCGAGCCTGACACTGCGTGTGGCACAAATGAGTGCTTGCTTGTCTCTAGTTGTATAGTATACGTCCCATGTGTGTCATGACGATTATTGTTTGTGTTTTTTGTTCTTTTTTCTTCACAGAATTTACAAAGAAACAGCAGGAGAAAACAAATAATTTCTCTTCAACTTACCTCCCCTTAGCGTGTGCGCACTTTTAGCACCCCAGCTTTGGAAACTCTCCATTGACTGAGTCACGCACTTCCTTTCACCCCTGGTCCTGACAAAAGCCAGCATAGGATACAGTCTGGCTGAAACATGTAGACCCGTATTTAGGATACTTGAGACAAAACATAATACTCTACATGTATCCGCCAATCTTTTTTCACCCTGTCATAGGGCCCCACTATTAAAGTTATGTTCTACTATCTGAAGGGGACCCTATAGATAGTTTTAACATCACTAATCACTGCACCTATCACAACACACACACAAAAAAACGCTCCGCTGTAGTTCTGGCATTGAAGCTTACCCAGGGTGCACTCAGCATCTTGGGTGGGACCCAATGATGAAGCAAGCCACCAACTAGGTTGGTGGGTAAGGGTTTCTTAAGAAACCTATCGGTTTCCCAAACACAAACTGCAGGCTTCAACTATGAGCCAGTTCTTCTTGATTACACATGTCTAAATGAGGTAAAGACCACACCCGTCCTAGAACAGTACTGGGACTTGATCACGAAACCCAGAGATAGGAAGCTTTACTTCCAGCTCAGAGCTGGTTCCCTACCACTTAAATCTCTTACAGGTAGATGGTCTAGTCCCCGAGAGGAAATGTGCCCTGCTTGTGGGTTACAGACAGAATCTACTGCCCATTTCTTGTTTGTTTGCCCAGTACTAGTCACTCCTAGGCGAGTGTGGTTGTCACCTCTGTGTAGAACTTTGGGCACTAGGAGTTGTGCTGTCGCCTTAAGAATTCTATGCACTAGTACTTCGCCAATTGTTTCTATATCATTAGCTAAATATTTGGGTTGGGCATGGACCCTAAGGGCGCAAGCCTGTGGCAAACACTAGAAACATCCCCTCCATTCAGCCCAAACTATTGTAACATAGCGTGAACCTTATTAATTGATTCTCCGCATCTCTGTAGCTGATGTGGGTTTATTAATCATGTTTTATTAATTTTGTTGTCATCTTGACTTGTTTAATGCTTTTTTAACATTTCTTAAGTATTTATTGATGAATTTCAAATGTTTTAATGGATTTTATATGTCATGTATGTTTGTGTCTTTTATGATTTTTTAAAAAAAATCGAATAAAGACTAATGATGATGATGACATGTCTAAATGAGGAGGTGAACTAGCTCAATCTGGTTTCCTCTCTCTCTTGTTGATATTTACATATGTATTTGATTATCTTCTGCACAAACAAGTTAGATATAAAATGCAGGCTTAGTAGAATCAAAGGAATAACACGTATGTATGATCACTGTACTCAATGAAAGTTGAAGCATCCTCATAAATTGCCATAATTTCAGATGCTCCATCAGAGCAGTAGCATGGTGCTGCAAATTCATCCCACAATTTCTCGTGTAAATTACACACATTGATGACCTGATGGTACCATTGCTTTTCAGAAAAGCATATTTTACCGACCATATCTAAATGGTTGATAAACCTTACCTAGGGTTCAATAATGTTTGTTACTGAACATATAGACTGTCAAGGCGTATTTGTTCTTCTGGACAAGGGACAAAAGACTGCAGATGTTGGTTTGTTAGTTCATATGAGGTTTCAAGCTTTTTTCTGTAAAAGAAAGCCTTCAACTACCGTGATGGAAGAGCAAATAGGGAGCCAGTAATGAGTTGTGATGCATGTGCACAAGTGTTTCGTGACATGTGCATTGACGTATCATGATACAGGCTGCCATTTTTAACTTACCGCTCAAACATGGTGGAGAACCATGCTACAATAATAAAATAAAAGCAGAGTGCATGAAGAAGAAGAAAAGGAGCAGTCTGGCAGCACTTTGCAGCTGCTGGGCCTCGCCAAAAAACAAAAACAAACCTTAAATAGATAAATAAATAAATGAAAAAAAATAAATGATGGGGTGGTGGATAGAGAGCGAGATGGGGAGTAGGGCGAAAACTGGGATGGAGTACATGTGAAGTGGGCGAATAAAAGAAGATTTGTGTGGAAGAAGGAGAAAAAGCAGGGAGAGATGTAAAAACACATACTCTGCCATGGCGTGCTACATATAAAATAAAAAAGAGTCCCCTCATGTATACAGTGGAAGAATACCCCTCATCCGTTCAGGACACTGGGAGACTGAAATGCTTCTAGGCAGGACAAAGATAAGGGAGGGAAGGAAAGTCATTGAATCAAGGACAAACAACCAGGATAGAGGACAAAGCCATACAATCGTTAGCAAGGACGGACCCAAAGCACACTCCAAGTCTATGTTACGTATTGGAAACAATATGTCTGCCTACCAGCCTGTCTGTCATAAAACTTCAAATTGGACATTTGTGTGCTCCGTTCACACGCAAACAACTGACCCTCACCCCCACCCTTTATTAACATTTTTTTTTTGTTTTAGCAAAACAACATATACAAAAGCAGTTGGGCATGTTGGTGAAGACATCAAACTACCAGTTTCTTTTTACTTAGAGGCAGAGTAGGGGCAGCATGAGGTGAAAGCTGTTTGTACATTTGCATCAAAAAGCTGCTGGAACGTGTTACTTCTCTCCTTGAATGTTCTCCTGCAATCAAACAATATCAGATTGAAAGCATTTCCTCCTCTCGTCTTTAATTACCGGTTTTAACTAGGTTAATGTATTTCCTTTTATAGTATGGTTGCAAGAGCATGTGTTTGAAGCACCACATGTGTTGTTTGAGCTCTGCTCTTGCTTTCTACATCGCTTGTAAAATGCAGACTACAAAGGCACAGATTCGCCTGGATTGAGTGATTAACCCTAAGAGACACTTGCCCTTAGCTTTAGAAGAAAGGCATTCATTCAGATGAGCCTGTCTTTTGTTTAAAGTTGCGTATATTTGGTATGAACCCGAGATTGGCAACATTAGTTGTCCTGCTCTAAGTTCCCTGGCAACATGTAGCAAGGCACAGTCCATGATGACAGCTCTAATGTCGGCTTCCGAAGTAGTGGGCTACTCGCCGCAAAGCACTTTAACGCCTTGTCTGGGGTAGTACGCGCTATATACAATTAAAATTAGATGCCTGGTATTGGTTAAATGGATGGTAGTGTTGAGAATGTCCTAGCATGTGTGAGGACAAGGTTCAGATTTCTATTCCTTTTACTTTAGAGTGTGGGTGTACACATTGGTAACTGTCCTAGAGAGAGGAACAGTGGGCTGGTGACACACCCACAACACGTTTTCTATTTGGTCACTGGCACTCACGCCTTCGGAAAGAGCTTCATGGATTCCTGTAGTCTCACAGGGGCCAGAATTAATTCACCACTTCATGAATACAAATCTGAGCCTGGAATGGCATCTGTAAAGTGGTAACAATCAGTACTTAATTTGAGCCGGTGGTTTCCGGTGCTCGGCACCAGCACTTAATTGTCAGCACCAGTGCTTGTGACAGCAGCCAGAAGGTGGCACTGCCTGCCCAATTTAGAGATGACCATAACAACAGTTGATTATTAATTTAATATACATCAAAAATGACTATTACATGCCACCCAAGCCATTTTTATAGCTCTGGGGGCCTGAAATAGTCCACATTGTCACACTTGTTGGGGTGTGATAGTTAGTTGCTGTGTTGTTATTGTCATTGTCAATATGGCAGGGGCAATGTGTGGTGCAAGCTGCAGAAGCCTCCTGACGAGAGCCCTGGCACTTAATCTTTTACAAATTAAGCACTGGTAACAATAACTTTTCTGAATGGGGTAGGAGACAGAGTGACAGGGTATGCATCTGGCATGTTTAATAAGGGCTCAGGGGTGAAGGGTGATGTCCACAAATTTTATCGCGTTACTGTCACAGATGGTAGTCCATCCATTACTGTAAGGAATGCCTGAAAACTCCATGATTTTAATTAAATTAGATACATTTGTTTATAACTCTGATGTAGTTCCCTTGGAAAAGAACGCCATGAAGAGTATATTCAGCATAGAATGTAGTAAAGTCATTACACATAGAGCAAACAGAGTAAAATCGAGACAGAGAATCTGAGGACTAGAAGCAGGTTCTTGACTAAGTAGGGGGACCTGATAGTCATGTGTTAGGGAAGTCTAGAGTCCATCAGTTCGATGAGTTGGTTGGTTCATAAATATTTTCTGAGTTTAGAAGCTAAAACTGTCAGTATGAACCACGAGGGGGAGAATGCACCAAGTACACTTATTTTTAAGCTGCATTACAGGCCTTGTCGGCTCTTGAATATGAGTGGTATGGGAGCCTTCCAAGAGGAACAGTTTTTGTGTGCCGTAGGTTGAAGCTGAATAGGAAAGAATCGTATTTAGTCTTTTATTCACAATTGGATGGAGCATAGAAAACAGGAGAGCTGGTGATGTGAGGCATATGCATTTTAGGAAAGTGCAGCTGACACCTTTCTATTGTGATCTAATGTAATGACAGACTCATTTGGGTCTTCATATTATATGTACAATCATGGTTAGACTGTGCATAGACAAGTCTGGCGTTTAAATTACTTTTCTCCCTTGTTTGAAACGGTTAGACCTTTGAGTTCTTGGTTGGTTTTCTCCTCCATGGTTTTGTTGCAGTGCTCCCACTTTAGTTTGACTTTTATTTTCAGTTTTTTCACGTCACTGGCTGTTACCTTATATCATGCAGGCCCCTTATGTGAAGGTGTAATATGCAATGTGAATTTTCCTCCCGAATTTACAAAGTGCGGGCATGTGCTGACCAAATTTATGGAGAACCTCTTTGAAAGTAGATTATTGTATTTAGCCGAAAACTAAAACATCTTTTTCTGAAGTGTTGCACTGTCTCCTCAATGTATACCAAAGGAAACCAACCCTGTTGTTTTTAGGTTGAGCCTAGCAGAATGCACAGCTGCTTGGTTGCAAAAGACATATTGTGGGTTTACCAAGAACACTGAGTGGCTTGCAGCCCGCCCAGGGCTTATCATTGGGTGGATTTAATGTCACTCTCATTTGCCAGCTTCTTATTCAATGGCTTGTCTTGTCCATCTTGTATCTGTCCCTCCAATGGAGCACTGGAAATTTACTTGTCTCCTTCCAAAGCTGACTTGCAGGGAGTTTCTTCAGTTTTTTGTCTTAAGCACTCCATAAGAGTGCACGTGTTTTCCATCTGTCTTCCTAGTGTGCTTCTCTTTCCTGCTGTGTGTGCCGCATTTGTTGCTCTCTCTTGCCTATATGCTTCTCCATTGCCTACTACATGATGCCTTTATGTGCTTCTTCTCAGGCAATGCTATCTAGTCTGTGGGCTTCTCCCTTCCAGCTCCACATTGCTCTATCTCTCTCTCACCACTTTTTCTTTTGTTTAGTCTGCGCTCCACGTTGCTCCTACTATTTTCCCTGACTCCGACACCTTAGTGTTGCTTTCCCCACCAATACAACCTTTTTTCTTCCAGACCCCTAGTTCCTCGTGTTCCTTTCACACCCATGGTACTTGCACTCCCTGTGTTGCTCCCCTCACCTGCTTTAAAAAAAACACTTTCACTTGTTTTGCTTGTATTTACTGCTCCAACTCAGATGTGTAAACAAAAAGAAATAAAGTGCCGGCATTATTTTGTGGGTGCGTGCATGCCTTCAAAATGATGAATATAAGAGCAACAGGAGCTACCCATAAACCTAAGAAGGACAGGGTAACATAACAGAAAAACAACAAATGTCCTGCTAGGTATTAATAAAAAATGAAATCACTAGGACACTCATTAGATAGTAGGTAATCCTATTTATAACAAATGGCTTATACAAACAATGGAGACACGGCTCCTTTAAAATTGTGAGTGTGTGGGTCTTCTAGTTATCCCTGAAGCCGCAGGCTCTATTCCTTTGACACCCTTTTCTCATATTCCTCTTCGTGATATGCTCTGCTTATTCGCTTCTCTGGCGTGATACTAAACCTGCTCGGTTGTATGATAGAGGCATGGCTGGCTAAACCATGCGTGCCTCTACCATTCAGCCTAACCACAAATGCATCTTAACCACGCATTCCTTTACCACTCATGCCTTTACTACGTAATTTCGTGGTAAAGGGGTATGCATGGCTAAGGTCATGACCCCCCTCTGCCTGCCCTAAGTTACAAACTCTCCCCTGCCCCCCTCTCCACCCTGTGGCCCAAATTCCCCAACCCCCTCCCAACCCATACGCTGTCCCTAACCCTGAAACTCTACCTCGATTCCCTCCCATTCCCTTGCACTGTCCCTACAACTACTCCAACCCCTTCCACTTTTCTTAGGCCTAAAACCCAAACCTGTATTTAAAAAAACTACCCGATCCCCGACCACTAAAAACGACCTGCCCTCCCCTAAGCCCTAAAAACTACCCTGACTTCCTATTCCCCCTGCTCTGAGGCCTAAAACCCTGTCCCTTAAAAGACACTATCCCGACCCCCTCCCACCCACGCGCTGTCCCTAAAACTACCCCAATCCCTTACACTGCCCTTAGGCGTAACACCCTAACCTCTAAATAAAAAAACTACCCCAGCCCTGAAAACTACCCCTGACCCCCAGCCAAAAAACTACCCCTTACTCCCCCAACCCGGAAAACAAGTCTGAACCTACCCAGCCCTAAAAACTACCTCCAACCCTTATCTGTGAAAACTAGCCCCAAACCCCCTAGCCCAGAAAACTAAACCGACTCACCCAGCCCAGAGAACTACACCCAACCATCCAGCCCAGAAAACTACCCCTGGTCCCTCAGCCCAGAAAACCACCCGACACCATCACAGAAAACTACCCCAACCCTCTAGCTCAGAAAACTACCCGACCCCCTTAGCCCAGAAAACTACCCCAACTCCCCAGCCCAGAAAACTACCCCTGACCACCCAGCCCAGAAAACTACCCCCGACGCCCCCAGCCCAGAAAACTACACACAGCCCACAAAAGTACAGCTCATCCCCTCTTACCTCACTGCAGATCTCTTCCTGGCGAGGACTTCCTGATTCCGTCCCCAGCAGCCAGCAGCTAGATCGCCCACTGCCTTAACCATGCATATGCGTGGCTAAGGCATATGCATGGTTAAGGCAAGCATAGTTTAACTTGCGTAGCTGGAACACACATGGTTAAGACCGCAGTGTTCCAACTGTTTCCCAAACTGCACCATGGAAATGTCACCATGACTTGTCTCAGTAGTCACTTGTTTTGAAAATTGAAGACATGCTGATATTGAATAGCCTGAAATTAGGGATTAAAAATCTTGATATGTTATACATTTTGGGTTGGAGGGGACATTGTATGTTACAGCGAGCAGTCCTCCAGTAAAGCCAGAAGTAAATGGAACTTTCAATGTGCATACCTAGTTAGGCCGTAATGCCTGGGAACAAACTGAATTTATATATGCAGATCTGATATGCATACATGACTGTAATGTTGACATCTGATTCCAAACTTTCACTAACCTCTCAAAGGTCCCTCAAAAACTCACAAGTATGGTTTCATTTACATTGTGATGTTTATTAACCTTGTGCTCTTCTGTGTTTTCACCTGTTTACTGCAGTGCTATTCTGTTTGTCTTCAACCACTCATCAGTAGAGATGTCAGGTGACTGGTCACATGATTGTCATCTGGTGAATAACCAGTTACAAATTTGACTATGCATGAACTTTGCTCTCCTGGCAAAATGCGATGCAGCGCGCGCAACGAAATTCGTTTTACTTATTTAAATGTGTACTTACCTCCGTTCATCCATATTCCGGTGTTTACATTTCACCGCCCAGCCCCTCCCCCACCCCGCCTTACTGCCCCACCGTCACTCCCTTCCACGGACCGCTACTGCAAACATGCAGGACTTTAACAGCTCCTTTACCCCCACAGTCACTCCATGTCCATCGTTCCACTTGCCCTCCACTCGCCCACTATCGTGGGCACTGCTCTTTGTTGGACTTGAGGTTACATTACAACGCCTGTGCTGTTGTAGGTGTATTTGCATAGCTGTCCAGGCCCTGGCATTCTTAAAGAGTGATATTTTCAAGGCAGCTATGAGAATGTTATGGGGCTGGTAGTGGCCAGAGTAGTAAACATGTTACTGCAAATGTCAACCTATGTAACCAGACAGATAAAGTTTTCAAATCTTTTATGGTAAAGGCCATGCTGCTTCTAATTTAGCTGGTGTTAGCTTTATCGCTTTACTACTCCTTCTGCCTTAGCACCTTCCCCTTTAAGATATCGCTGAGCTTCCATCAACAGCAAATGCGATGTAGTAAATGCATCTGAGCTGCATGGCCTGGCTGTTTCTATTGAGCAAGACTTTATATTTATTCATGAGCCATCAATGACATTTGCTTCAACTGCTCTAGTATGTATTGTTCAAAACTGAACCTTTCTGTTATTTTAAACCGGAGCCTCCTCCTATTCCATGTTTTACCTCTGATTACGTCTGGATTCCTGAGAAGCGATCATGTCTTGAAAACTACCTTTATTGTTTTTCTGTCTCTTTGACTGATAAATCCATTCACAATTTTGTTTCTGCCTCCTTGTTCATTTCATCTAAGGTTCAGTACATCGCAATGAAATATGGATTACTCAGTTCATTTAACTTATCCTTCAATGTCCCTCATTACCTCTTCTGTATAAGCTTAAAGTGTGAGCAGAACGTTCTGATCCGCCCTCCACATAATCTTTCAATAATTAATACAGGGACCAGCATACATCAAGGCCACAAGCCTACCTTGCTATTGATTAGTAAATAATCTGGTACTGTGGCCAATTCACCCATTTCTATAAGATTGTTTGATCAGTATGACATATTATTTAGCCTAACCTACACCATCAACATAATGAATTTTTAGGTCTCCCAGTATTGCGTGGTTGTGGAATTTGTTTGACCTTGTTTAGTTTGCAGATTTTCTTTCATCAATGAACCAAAAATTAATCAACTATTAATAGTGTAGGCTTGTAGTTAGTAAATTATCAATGAGTTTGAATCGATCCCACCCAAAGAACGTCTGACTGTTCCATAGGAAGATTATCAATTAAACTTTAATGCAAGAGCATATAAAGGCAAAAGCCTGCAAGGTATTAATAGATTGTGAAATCAAAACTATAGTTCGATGCATGAGATGCTTACAAGTGTTTGTCTTCTTGATTAAAAATTCATAAAATGCTAGTGAATGTCATTCTGTGCTAGACAGCTGATTTTTTTTATTAATTACAAATTGAAGAGTCCCATTATAACACAAACTGAAATTGTTTCCCCACAGTCTTTGCATAAGCATTCTGTTAAACATTTTACTTCAAAACATCTGCAATGGTATTCATTTGAAGGTCGGCTGGAAATAAATGGGAATAAGAGTCGAATCTTCGGTGAATGAATCAGCACTGTGCACTTTTTTATCTCGAAACCTACCTGTCAGCGCAGCTGTCTGCTTTGCTAAATCTTGGGGACATTGGGAAAGCAACTCTGGAATGCAGGCCACTCTACTCTACTCTGCACCACTCCACTTTATGACACTCCACTCTACACCACTGTAATCTGCAACACTGCACTCTGTACTACTACACCTTACACCAATGCACTCTCCTTTGTACACTCCACTGTACACCTGTGCACTCTTTACCAATCCACTCTACGCTACTCTAATCTACTCTGCACCACTGCACTCTATGCCACTGTACTCTACTGCTCTCTACGCCACTGTAATGCATGCACCCCCCACGCTATGCCATGCTACCCTGCACCACCTATTCTATGCCACTCTACTCTAACAACTGCACTTTATACCACTGCACTCTATGCCAATGCACTCTACACCACTTTACTCAAAACCAATGAACTCTATACCACGGCACTCTACGCCAATCTACTCTGCACCACTGCACTCTACCTACGCCACTATACTTTATGCCACTACACTCTATACCATTGTACTCTATGTCACTAAACTCTACGCCACTCTATTCTACTTTGTACTAGTGCACTTTACACCCTGAACTCTACACCACTGAACTCTATGCCACTCTACTCTGAGTCACTGCACTCTACACCACTACACTCTATGCCATTGCATTCTACTCTACGCCACTGCACTATACTACACTCTACATCCATGCACTCTACTCCACTCTACTTTGCATCACTCCACTCTAAGACACTGCACTCTACCCTGCATCACTACACTCTGCCCACACCAATCCACTCCACTCTACGTCACTCCACTCTGACGCTCTACTCTGCAACACTGCACTCTCCACCACTGAACTCTCCATCACTCTATTTTGCACCACTGAACTCTACCATGCATCCCTCCACTTTACTATGCATCACTCTCTTCTACGCCACTTCACTCTACGCTGAATCAATCCACTCCACAACAAAGCACTCTACGCCACTTTATTCAAAAGCAATGCAATCTGCACCACTCCACCCTATGCTGCTCCACTCTGCACAACTCTATGACACTCTACTTCACACCTCTCTACTGTAACCGTGACACTCTGTGCCACTCTTCTCTAACCACTGCACTCTACGCCACTCTACTGTAGCCACTCTATGTCACTCTACTCTAACAACTGCACTCCACTCCATGACACACCACTGTACATCACTTACTTTTAGTCATGCTAAACAGCAGCCACATTGGTGCACAACGTGGCTTTTTCATAGGTGGAACTATTGGCTTTGCCAGTGCTTGTTTGAAGTACATTCAGTTACTTACTGATGCTCGATTTTGAGTAGTAGCCACGGTAGTCTCTAGTCATTCTCTAGAAATCTGACTGACAGGCAAGTTAAAAGGCTGGACATCACTAGCCATTACAACTAATTGATGTTGTGATCATTAATACCTTCCTTAGTACAGTAGCTGCTCCACTAGTTTAGGAGAGCCACTCATGAAGAAACAAAGTCCCTTGGAGTTGGCCATTTACAGGCCAATATTCAACTTATGATTCCCAGCAGAAGTAGTTATAACCCCTTAGATGCCAACAACAGGTTGGGTGCTGTACAAAAGGCTGGCTTTCAACCACCCACTGACTGTCAATAAATCAGTAATTACCTCCAGCCTGAA
This sequence comes from Triturus cristatus, assembly GCF_964204655.1. NCBI lineage: Eukaryota > Metazoa > Chordata > Amphibia > Caudata > Salamandridae > Triturus > Triturus cristatus. The sequence goes on along the minus strand of NC_140592.1, from coordinate 851,465,041 downwards.
CAATGTAGGATGTGAGATGGATGGAAGCGGTGTGGGACCCTGATAATAGTTTTCTCAAACATTCCACACTGTTGACCTCCAGATATTGTTGGAAACCCTCCACCAGACAGGCATATGTGATGGAACCCTTTTTGACAGAATGTGAAAAGGCGGTCGCCGCTCCTCCTTTCAATTAATGTTTGCCAGGATGAACAGTAGCACCACATAGGATTAGCAATACCAGCAATCACGTTCCGTGTGTATCTGTTGGCTCTGAATACAATTATCCCTTCTTTCTCCATTTAATGTGATAATTATGCAGTGAAAAGACAGGTGTTGGTTAGGCTCAGCCATAGTAATCCATGCTGTACTGAGAATGTATCGAGCAGTCCCCTAACAATTGATGACTCTGCACCCTCAGATTACTCAAAATGAATACTGGAAAAACAGAAATCCTGGTGGTTGCCATCTAATCTTCTTGCTATGATAGCTAACATCTATATAACTGCCAGGGTATCTGGAGCTTGGTGATGTTACCACCCTCGACCAGCGAGAAGACTGTGCTGAGTGTTACCTGAGGCAATGCCACTGTGCCTAGAAGACTGGCTATTTCTTCACGCATCCAAATTCAACCGTTCAAGTCTACATTTTATCTTGTTCTTTTGTTGCAGTTTTTACTTTTCTGTGCAGTCGTGGCTTTCCTCGCTTTCAACCTTTGTATTGTTCCCACGCTTCTCATGGTTGTCCATTCTTCGGACTTCAGTTTAGATTTTGCTCACAGCATGAAAGATCATGTTGTCATTTCCTTTAACTGGTAATAACTGTCTCGCTTTGTCATAAGGTAGCCTTCGATTCCAGTTCTTATTCTCATTCTTTTGACAAACTCAGGTAATAAAAAGCAACTATTTCTTCAAGTCAATCTTCCTGCTTTCAAATTAGCTCCGTTTAGAACTGAGCTTTATGCAGCATAACATTTAAAGAAAATGCAAAGAAATTACACAATGTCAACCAATTCGATTTTTACGCTGCTCTTTTCAAATTTTTCAATGATTTTTGACATTCGCCCAGGTTATGATTTTTCCATGCTAAAAAATAGAAAAGTATCAAATAAATAAAAGAAATTGGAGGTTAAAAAATTAAAAAACATCTTGCTCACGTAGGGTTATCGAATGCATTCAATAATGGTTATTTGCATGACCAGTGTATGCTGTTTATGGAAAGTCAACTTTCCAGTTGGCTGCTGGCATGAGGAGAAGTCACTGAGGGTCGAAAGCAAGTGAAAGGGGCCATGGAACTAGTTCAACAGAGTGCAAAGATGTACCCGTGCAGTTCTCATCTGCCCGAGAATTATCTATGTATAGATGATGGAAAAAAGGGCCTTCTGAAACCATTTATGTCAATCTTGGAAAGACTGTACATGGCATATGGGTTGTGACAGGACACAAGCTCTTTAATTCACAGGATCTTCTGTTTTGGCCCTTTTTCAAATGGTACTCACTGTAAGCAGTCGATCTTTCAGTTGGGTGGCAGTATAATGGAGAAACAACAAGTTAGGAAGTAAGATAACCTGAAAAGGGAAGAGGTTTAGGGGAAGCAAACTTGCGGAGAGAAACGATTATGGGAGTAAAACCAGATGGAGAAAAAAAGCGGTTAAGCAGTTGTCAGGTGGTTTGCGTGAGTGGGGGGCTTGTGCTGCTGGCACCAGATAGAACTGGCCCGCAGACCTATTTTTGTCTGAACAATTTTTAAAATATTTTTCTATTTCTGCTGGGCAGCCTTGATTGATAAGCTGTCTAACATTTCATGATGTACCAAGAAGGTAATAAAAAAGTCACTGCAGGACCTGGGATTTAAGGTTTCGAACATTTGGTGTCCCTCTCGGGAACCGAGGAGGTCAAGGGTTTCTTTTGTCTGGGGTCTATGGATGCCATGTCTCTGTGGGGAGACAAATCTTGCTGCAGAAATTCAATGAGCTCATGGACATTTAGAATAGAAAGTCATGTTTTGCTTTCTGAAGTGCCTGGACCATGGCCAGCAATACTATTTTCGGATTTAACATTTGGCAGATGGGTTACTCCGTCACAAGTGCCTCAAATTGCCCGTCTACCATACTACAAGTGCATTATAGCCTATGGCACTTGCAATACATTGGACTATCCTGTCCTCTTTCATATATTGATGGTCATAAATACCTCATAATAATATTTTTTTTAAATGAGACTCAAGAAAGAAGGGGATTGTGTTGTGTCTCTTTCAACTTCATTTAGAATCTTAAGGGGTTTGATGAGGTCACAACTGACAGGAGTGGTTCAAAGGTTGCAAGAGAACATTTGGGATCTGATTGAGGCAGCAGCTCTTCTACCACGCTGTCCCCTTTGCTGTAATTAACTTTCTGTCATAAGTACTTCTACTTACCTTCCTGTGATGAGCAGCATCTTTATTACAGATTACCATTATCTTCTGGGAAAGGAGTGCCTAGCATTATTCCATTGAGACAGGACCAGTGTCAGATTTTCAGATTACCTACATGGCATACACTTTGCATTCAATGAGCCTATATGTGAAGCATTTACATGTTCAGTGGTTAGCCAGAAAATCTGTCAAGGATTCAGCCATCGTGGACCAATGTTAGTCTCGCCCATTTACAGGTGTTGTTGGCACATTTGGATGTGGAGTATGTGTGTATGTATATGGGATCTGTACAGTGCAAATCTAGCCAAAGGGCAGCATAGAGCACTGCAAAGGGTCAAAGCAAAGCATAACACACAGTCAATGAATGATTGGAGGGGAATCTGTGTTTTAATAGTGAAGGCGGACAGTTGGTTAGTCCTGATGTGCTGTTCTGTAAAGAAGTCTGTCTTCATCTCTTTCTTAAACTGGAGCAGGGATGGAACGTTCCTGATGGACACAGGGATTTTCCTCCAGCCGCATAAATGGAGAACTACTGTTTTTTCTTTTTTAAACGTCTTAATCTCTAGTCTGACAGTGTCTTGGCTGCAGGTGGGCCAAGGAAAACTACAACTGTTGAGCTTGTCAGCCAGATAGGTGATTGTGTCAGTCATTATGGCTTGGTAGATAATACAACTAGTTTGAAGATGGTGCTGGCTGGTAATGGGACCAAGTGGAGTTCCATCACAATGGAGGTGGGTGGTTGGTCATATATTTTCAGGCTCTTAAGGAGTAGTGCTGAAGCGTTTAGGATGCCCTTAAGGGTGGCCAGTATGGCTGAATGGTGGTGCAGTAGGGCATTGTCACTATAGAGATGTGAGAGCAGGCAGGCAGTTCAGAAGTCCCTTCCTAGCAGAAATGGTTTGCCAAAATGTTACTTGAGGGTAAGGTCAGTGCCCGGAATGAATCTGAATAACTTGTTATTGGGTAAAAGCTGGGATTTAATCTGTCCAGGCTCATGTAGTTGAGCCAGGATTTGACTAAGTGTTGCTTGTTGTTCTTGGCGAACAGTAGGAATTCTGTCTTGGAGGGGGTTAACCCTCAGGTAGTGCTGGACATCCAGGTCTAGGTGAGGTGCAGGCAGTGTTTGAGGTGATACATGTCTGAGTGGAGGAGATTTTCAAACAGAGTTGTGAGCTGTTGGCAATTACGTGAATTTTAACTCCCCATCACTTTTCAGCTGACACTCCGGCAAACATTACCTATGCTTAGGGTCTGAATTCAGGCCATCAGCTTAGGTAATCTCTGCCTCTGACATGAAAACTACATATGTCAGCCATTCTTAGCTATAAGCAGAGGACACTGGTACTGGAGCATGAAAAGTAGAAGCTGTCACAGGTGCATTTCTGTTCTGAAAGTTTCAGTAAACACACAAAATGTGATGGCGAGAATGCTTGCAATAAGTCTTACCACTGGCATTTGCTTGGGGTAGGATTCCAACACATCGCTCTTCTGTCCACCATGTCAACATAGCCTGGACCCAGCCATATGCAAATCAGTCTAGACTCTGTTCCAGTAGAAACAGTCCAGCCCGAATTCCCAGGCCAGGTCCTCCCTGAACCAGAACACATGCAATGTGGGTTGGAATGCTACCCCAAGCCATTGCCAGTCGTAAGGCTTATTGCAAGCATTTCTCCCATCACCTTTTGAGTGTTTGATGATGCTTAGTTTTAACCCCTTCAGCGCTGGGCGAATTCCGCCGCGGTGCTGAAGGGTTCGAGCGCGGGCGGGCTCATGACGGAACGGTTCCGTCATGAGCACAGCCCAACCGTGGCTCATGACGGAACCGTTCCGTCATGAGCATGGAAGGGGTTAATGTCAGAACAAAGCTGGTGGTCCATAGATAAAGAAATGATATAGGGAAATAAGGGTTTTAAGATTCAAGTATTCAAAAAATGCTATGTTGGTTGAACATTAGAGGATGTGTAAGTATTCCCTGGAGGGCATGGCCCCCACACCTCACAGTATGAGTAATCAGAAATTGCTAGGAGATATGGGGATATTTACATCCTAATCAAGTAATGTTATTTAATATATTTTCAAACAGATACCTCAATATATGGGTACACTTCAGGTTCAAATAATCTGGACTCGGATACCAATCTTCTCATATAGTATAAGTGCTGAATTCCACTTCTGACCCAAATAAATTGAAAACTCCTTACAATCGACCTGAACCACTACATGACGGATCCTCTAGGTTCTTTGACTGGAGACACTTTGGTTGAGGTTTTTTTTGACAGTATACACTACTTTCGACCTCCAATATCTTGCCCGGGGTGCCCCCTTTATAGCTTTGGGGACCTTTTGGGTCCCGCCCAGATGAACTGGGCTGCTGTATTTTGTGTGAATCAAGATATTCTTTTGCTTTTGTTTTCTAAATTGTGACTATCTATATAACACACTGCACGTCATATAATCCATCGTCCATATGCCCGTCCTAAGATATTATATCCAATCTACAATGAGCCATCATATATCCATTTCTCTGGGCTTCATGTAATTGTGACTACTGTGCTTGTGAATCAAGCTCATTTTTTTATTGTTGGTCTCTCACTTGTGACTCTCTATATTGTAATTTATTGCTTAAGGTACATTCAGGCTGCTAGTAATTTTTTCATCATTTAACCTCTTGTAGTAATGCTATTACGATATCTTTGCTTGCAAATAGCCAACTGATATTGAGGTCCTATCTTTTTATCGGATTCGAGTTGTACAAACTACCTAGTGTACCTTACTTGTTTAATAATTCGGTCTGACTGTGTAACCACTCTGGTCTGCCATGCTACCAGCACTCTGAAATCACTTTCGAAAATGTGACTAGCGTTGTATATTGTATTACCTGAAGTTGGAAATGTCCAGCAACCAACTATCTAGTACTGCAATATCATTGTACTCTCTCACAGGAGTTAGAGGCAAGAGTAAGAAAGGTTTTCTCTATGGATTCACGTAGCTTACACTCCTTAATAACTTTGTCAGTACTTTCGGAAACACTGCATTTTCTATCAACTCCAGCACACGGTTAAGAATTAGAGTAATACAAATTCTCATAAGGAATAATTGAGTCAATACACCTCAATATGTATCAATCGCATTTCTCTCAAAATACCTAATATATTCAAATGTGTTTTTCATATAAATGTGATTACTATACCATAATGTGTCCCAACAATGTATATACTTAATCATCAACACTGGCGCTTTTCATGAGTACCGGTTAAGGACACATTAATTTATGGTAGGCATGGGGAGATTAAGTGATTTGCCCATAATCACAGAAAGTTGAGCCAATTACGGACACTCGAACCTGGTTCCCCAGCTCTGAAGTTGGCAGATCTGGCCATTTCACCACATCCTCTTTCCACCTTCTTGGTTAGTAGTTGGTTCTGTTTAGGTGGTGCTAACAGGAGAAATGAGCTGGTGCAAGCTGCCTCCTGACGAGAACAAATTAACCACTGACTTAAACACTTAAACACCTCTTTAATATGGCCTCCAAACTGACTATTTTGCCTCTATCCGAACCATGGACCTCACAAACACCTTTTATTTCTTCTGCCAGTTATTCTCATGAGTGTGAGGTGACTCACAAGTGTGTATGCACTTGATTACCTAATCACAGGTCCACCATTTGTAAGCCATTTGTCGCTTTTGTACCTTTTTACTGATTTAAATATTAATGGTATTAATGACCTTGAAAAAGTCCAAGGGTGAAACACGTGTTGGCTGTAATTTCTCAGTTGCGAAGAACCAAGAATAAATAAACAACATCAAATCAACATTATTTATAGTCAATCTTTGTTCTACTTTACAATTTCTAATGAATGTGATGACTAGTACTTCTAATGTTTTCTATAAATTGAAGGAGCTGTTTAAAAATATATGAAATGGCAGTCCTTGATTAGGATGTAAATATCCCCACATCTTCTAGCCAGAGATAGAGAAGCCAGAAGACTGCAGGTAGAAGTGCTCAAAAGCTTACTGCAGCAGAACTAGAGCTGTTTGTATGAATATTTGTGGGTGTGGGTGTGTGCTGATCAGCTTATGCAAGTGGGTGCGTTTCTGTATGAGTGTAGGGATGCATTGAGCTTGTGTATTTCTTGGTGGATCTTCGCTGGACGTTAGCGGAATTGTGACCTTTGAGAAGGCTGCACCACAACTCTAATCATAAATGACATAGTGGTCTAGTAAGTGTGCCTCCTGTCAACCCCGATAGGGACTCCCAGCTCAGGAGCTGCGAGTCCTTCTGCAGATCACCCCAACAAGATATACCTGCCATTATTAAGGGCCGGGATAATTGGTCTTTGAGGCAGTCTGGGGTTCCGGGTGAATCCCAAATCGGGGCCTGGGGTGCATAGTAAGGGATTTTGAGGCTTTTCCTAATATATAGTCAGTTCCTCAAGGCAGCACCCAGAATCTTAAGCCTTACTTTTTTATAAAACTTTGGATCCCCAAATTTAAAAAGAAAAAACTCTTGACCCTGGGGGATGTCATGTAGCAAGGCCTGAAATAACAGACCTAATGATGAGACATCCCTCTTATTGGCCATGGTTCTAAAATTTTTAAAGTGAAATGAGTGACAGTAAGTAAATAGGTCTGGTAGAGCTAAGCCGCCCATGCATAGACTTCTTCGGAGCTTTTTCCAGGAAATTCTGGAAGACTTAGTGTTCCATATAAAAGACCCAATTTTTCCCTGTAATTTCGCAATGTCTGATGTCATAAAAGATAATGGGATTGAGTTGAATAAGAAAGTTATTTTTGGTAGAATGATCATTTTTATCAAGTTAACCCTTCCAAAGATGTTTAAGGGGAGGCTAGACCATCGCTGTAGCAGACTGCAGACATCCTTAGAGACTCTAGCCAGATTGATTTTAGGTAGATCGCCGACTTTCTGGGCCAAATGGATCCCCAAATATCTCATCCGAAGCTTGATCCCTTGTGTCCCCACTTCTTGATTCCATTCCATAATCTCGGTTTTATCTTTGTTTATTTTATACCCCGAGATCTCTCCAAAAGCTTCGGCCTGATCTATTAATCTAGGAATGGCTATAGCTGGATTAGATGTAAACATTAGCAGATCATCTGCGTACAGAGCAAGTTTTAACTCAAGATCTGCAATTTTGAAGGATTTAATCAGTGGGTCAGACCTAAATTGACAAACGAAAGGTTCAATATAAAGATTAAACAAAAGGGGTGACAATGGGCACCCTTGCCGGGACCCTCTAGCAATTGTGACCAAGTCCGTCAAGGCTCCATTAACTAGTATTCTTGCCCGAGGGCATGAATAAAGGGATCAAGATATTGGGAAAGCCAAACCCAGATAGAGCTTCCCAAAGATATGACCAGTTCACCTGGTCAAAAGCCTTAGCGGCATCAATAGCCACTAAAGTCAGTGGAAGCTTCTTATCTGTTGCCACATCTATTGCTGCAATAGCTTGAAATGTTAATTCGTTCAACTGTCCGTCCGGAATAAATCCCCTCTGGTCTGGATGTACTACTGTTTTAATGATTCTAGCCATTCTAGTGGCCAAAACCCCTGCAAAGATTTTATAATCCGTATTTAACAGAGATATGGGTCTATAGGACTCAATTTTTAACGGATCTTTGTTAGGCTTAAGGATAAGGGTAACTGTGGCTTCAGACCATGATTTTGGAACGATCTCACCTGATAAGTAAATCCTGTTGAACATATTTGTCAAAACAGGAACAACCTTTTCAAGAACAACCAAATATAGCTCTATAGGGAGCCCATCTGGGCCGGCCGCCTTCCCTTTGGCCATTTTCTTAATCTGGGTTTTGACTTCGCCTTCTTTAATACCCAAACATAGGGAGGCTCTATCTGCCATAGATATCTGAGGCAGTCTTAGCTGAGTCAGCCAATCTTTAGCTCTTTGAGGTACGAAGCGAGTATTTTCTTTATATAAGTTTTGCATAAATATTCTCGCCTCCTCCCTTATTTGATCATCATCATGTGTGGTGGTTCCTGCACTACTCTGAGATAGACTTTTAATTTGATTTCTTACCTTATCTGTCCTGATTTTCCAGGCTAAAAAAGAGCCACATCTTTCACCATAGGAGAAGTTTTGGAGCTTGCTGGCATCCCACATATCTTTTAAGATCTTATCCAAACTAGCTTGAAATTCTGCCCGTAATCTATCCAGTTCCCTTTGCAGATATGATACTGTACTCTGCCGATCTGCCGATGCCCTCTGGAGCTCTTGTTCTTTCTGCTTAATCTTAGAGAGGCACTCCTCTTCCAGCCTCCTCCTTAGCAGACTTCTCCTTATCATTAGTGTACTTAATACTCCTCTAAAAAAGGCCTTCAATGCCTCCCAGACCACCTGATCTGTTGTAGTGCCAGAGTTATGTTTAAAGTATTCTTCTGCCTGGTTTGCTAGGTCTATCTTAACCTCCTCTTTTAATAGTAAGGATCTATCCAGGGTCCACCTTCTCTGACACTCTTTTTGCTTAAATTTAACCACCAACTCTACCGTGGAATGGTCAGAGAGAAGGGCTGGGGCATAGGAGATGGAATCTACTGCTGAGAAAAGGGACTGATCTAATAAAAAAAAATCAATTCTGGAATGGTGTCTGTACTTCCGACTATAGAAGGAAAAATCCTTTTTTGATCCATTCTTTGCTCTCCAGTTATCAATCAGATTAAATTCTTTAATAATATTCCTCAATTTCAAATGTGATTTACGAGGAGGGACATATTTAACCCTAGAGATGCGATCTAAAGATTCGTCGAGGATCATATTAAAATCTCCCCCTAAAACAATAGGTGCTGCCATGTTGGAGAGGCTTGCTTTTATTTTTAGAAGAGCAGCTTGATTATCTTTATTAGGCCCATAATAAACTACGCACACAAATGGGGAGCTCCCTACTAGCAATGAAGCTACCAGCTACCAGCCACCTCCCAGATTGATCTGTCTCAACCTTCTCTATTTTAATCCCAGCCTTATATGCAATTACAATTGCGACTCCCCTGGTACTACCTTTTTGTTCCGAGCAGAGAATATCTTGTACCCATCCAAATTTGCTGAACCCTAATTTACACTCCTCTGCCTCTAAGTGGGTTTCTTCAAGAAGACATATATGAGCCTTTGAATTGCTCAAGAATTCACCCACTCTAGACATCTTTCTCCTATCCCTCAACCCATTAACGTTCCAGCTAATTATCTTACTTTTGTTGAAGATACTATTCATCTTTGGGTTGTCTTGGATAGACTAAGATTGGCTCCCATATGGTCATTAAATTTCTCTTTTCTCCACAGTTGTGTGAGGATTAATTTTTTCTAATTTTTCCCCCTGCTGCCAGTAACCCCCAACCATCCCTCCACCCTCCTGAGGAACCCTCCCTGTCTTCCTTTGGCGATCTTGATCGCCATTCGGGACCTCCCTTGATCCGATGCCAGGATCGACCCCCTAAAGATAAAAAATAAAAAAATAAAATGTGGAAATAATTGTGTGCCCGTATTTTTTTTTTTTCTCCCCCCTTCCTCTTCCTTCTCCCCTCCCCTACCTCTTTCTCCTCTCCCCCTTTCCTCACACCCATTCTCTAAAGTGCCAACGTGGACATCTTATTCTATTATATTTCTTTTATTTTCACTTAAACAATCTTAAACAATCTAATATGTATATATATATGTTTTTTTTATTTATTTTTTTTTTTCTTTCTTTTGACTTTCGTCCCCTTTTTCCCTCTTCTTCCTTCTCCTACCTCCTCCCTTTCTCCCCTTCCCACCTTCCCCCACCTCATTTTCCTTCTCTTGCTTCCCTTTTGAAAAAAAATTTGATTAATTGATTATATTTAGTTATCTCCTAGTTCTCTACTCAATTCCTATCCCATCTGGAGATGGAAAAAAAAGGGGAAAAAGCTAAAGTGAGTTTTCTTTCATCAGCGTCAGCAGGGAGTCCACTTCGGAGGGAGACGTGAGATTATAGGACTTATTTTTCCACATCACCCTCAGTGAAGCAGGGAATTTCATCTGGACGTGTGCGCTATAACTCCTCAAATCAGGCATTCTTGACCCTAACTCCCATTGTCACTGTGCTGTAGCTCTGCCTACATCAGAGCGAATAAAATATTTTGTGGACTCAAACTGAAGGGAAGTGTTAGTAAGTGCTCTGCCCAAAATCAGCTCCTTAACAGAAAAGGTGTGGAAGTTAACTAAAATTTTCCTGGGCGCTTTTCTGTCTGTATGTTGCCTAAAGGGATCTCTGTGTGCCCTTTGGATTTCTTTTTCGAGGTCGATATCTAGCCTATCTTTTAATACTCCTTTCCTGAGAAGCTTACAGATCAATGATTTAACATCCCCGTTTTCGGCTCCCTCTGGGATCTTTAGAAATTTCAGGTTATTTCGCCTAGCTTGAATTTCCAACCTTTCGATATCCATTAAAAGCGACTTATTCTTGGCCTTCAGAGACATAATATCATTTGTATGGATTCTACTCCCTTCTGAGAGAGTAGCAACTTCAGCTTCCAAGGCATCAGTCCGCTTAGATATATCGTCCATTTTTGCTTCTAAACTCGCACACTTCTCATGTATCGCCTTTTGATTTGCCTCAGATATCTCAAATTTTGAGAGCAGGTCTCCTCTAAGAGACTGAAGAAGTGACTCTAACTGAGAATGGCCACCACTCGATATTCCAGATCTTCCCCCCAGAGGAGTCTGATCAGGTCTATCTCCTTCTTCTGTATCAGTAGAGAAAAAGGAGGGCATAGTAGTGGGAGGACAGATATTAGGACAGGTATTAGTGTTGGTGATATCAATATCTAATCTTTTTCTGGGTGCTGGCTCATAGTTGGAATAGCTAGCTCAGGTTTGAATTCAATTGGGATAGGAAGGTTAACAATCTCTAAACCCGGGGAAACCTCTTCAGACTCGATATCTGGAGCACCAATTAGAGGGGAATACCGATTTTCAGTGGGAATAAGAGGAATACTCTGAGTGGGGGGAGTAAAGGTGAGAGCCCCCCCCCCTTAGGAGCAGCCACTTGATCCATTATCTTAAAATATGATTTTAGCGAGGGGGTAGGTCTCACCAGAGGAGCAGAGCTTAAGGTTTTATTATTTCTGCCCCCCCCCCCTTTCTTGTACTTTTCTCTTTCCTCTCCTTCCTCTTCTTCAATCGGGTTAATGGGACTACTAAGTCCGACCTCCCTATATCTCCCTCCTGTGAGGGAAGTAGATCCTCACCTTGAAAATCCAGCTGGGATCGGAGCTGATATCTGTTTTTGACAGGTAATGCTCTCACTTTCTCTCCAGAACCACTGAGCAGGGTTTTTGCACTAACTCTGGGGCATAGACTCGGACCCTGCTCTAAAATATTGTCTGGACTTTGAGAGTCTAATACAAAAAGGTCCTTTCCCATTGGCAGTACTTGAGGGGCTAGAGGGGCTCCCAGCTCACTCCACACTCTTCCACCAATACGGTCACAGTCACTGAAATTCGATGTAATTGGCTGCAAACTGTCCTCCCCAACCCTTGCTGATCCAACTGACCGTATTGCCGCTGCTCCTCTCCCCTCTTGGGCTCGAAAATCGATTCTTGCCGCTGCTGACCTGATTTTCCTCCACCAAATTGACCGAAGCTCTCCGTAGATTCCGCCAGCTGCTGACACTATTAGCGCCGCCTCCTTTGCTCTCTCGGCTCCCATACGGCTCTAGCTCTCTGCTCCCCTCGGTCTTAATGCCTGCCTTGTGCAGAGTCTTCCGGAGTCACTGAGTCTCAGGTATGAAACCAGGGGGGAAAAAAAGACCAATAAACAGGAAAGAAAAGGTCAAAATAGAATTCCCAGAAAACGGGCATAGAACACATGCATTTTCTCACCGCATAATAGTCAAAAGCGGGTCTCCTGGCTACATCGGATCAGAGCTCCCGCGGCCAGCGTTAACCTTCCGCCATGTTCCTCTTCACCGATACTAGATTTAAGTACTATCAGCTGTCAGGATGGTGGGCAACAAAATCCTGGGACTTTGAATTAAATCTCAAATTTGATTCAGTCTTTATGAGGGGGGCATGGAAACAGGAGGTTTCTTTTTGGTATTGGGCCCTGTTAGAAACTGGAGGGGTGACCGAATCCGAACTCCGAAAACTCTGGGGCAATGACATCATTCTCAAATCCAATGAATTTAAGAGTGTGTGGAGGGACTATTTTACTATGCTGCAGGCAGTCGTCAAACCCGCAGCACTGAAAAGAAATCATCTATATACTATTTATAGGGTATATTTAACTCCTAGAAAACTAGCTAAGGTCACCGGTTTAGAATACCACTGCCCTAGGTGTAAGTATTCTGCTGCAGACGACCTCCATATGCTCATGGATTGCCCGCAGATTTCTAACTATTGGGTTGAGATACAGGAATTTTTTGAGGATGTGTTATCTCAACAAGTGGAGATCACCCCTGAGACTATCTTTTTTGGTCTTACGACAAACTATAATTCTAACGAGCTAGTCTCTAAATTCATTTTTTATGTCATTATTCTGGCGAGACGCGAGATATGTAGGGCATGGAAAAATGTAAATCCCCCAACTTTCATGGAATGTTTGAAACATATAATTCTTACCAGTGAATCGGATATGGCCTGTGACAGTACAAGCTACAATAAGATCTGGGCTGCCTTGGTGGCGTGGCGAAATAAGTAAATGGTAGTCCTATGATTTTGCCCGGGCACTGTTGGTTCTCAATCTCCTTAATAACACTGAGTGCCAACAGTAGTGTGAACTGGAGAGGACCGGGAAGACAGTATTAGCTTGTGGGTTTCGTTTTCCTCCCTGCTCTCAGTATGGGCCTTTGAGACGGGGCTGGAACAGGTTGGCCGTTTGAGAGAGGGGGTATTCTGTTTCCCATCAAGAATGCCCTCCACGGTGTATGAGGACAAAAAAATAAAAATAAATAAATAAATAAATGACATAGTGGTGATGGGCATCATTGGCATACTCTGGGAATTATTGGCATAATTATGGCTGTCTCTGACATAATTGCGTTTGAAGTTAAAGTATTCTGGAAATGTTGGCATATGTGAGATCTTTCAACGTTAAAGTATTGTGGACATTTTGGCCTATGTAAGACTATAGCTGCCATACTGGTAGCCGTCCTTGACATATTGAAAGCATGTTTGCAATAATTGAGGCTATTCCTAGCATTCGGGGGTATGGAGATAATGGGGCCAGTTTTCTTACATATTGTGGACATTTCCCATGCAACTATCGCTATCCCTTTAACCATAGTGACCATGCCATACGGTGCACATTCTTGACATAATTATGGCTCTTCAGCATGTAACCTTGCCCCTAATATAATTGTCCCCATCTGTGACATATTGTGGTTATTCTTGACATAATCATGGCGTTTGCAATGTCATTCCTGACACATTGTGGGCATTCTTGATGTAATGCTAACTATCCTTGAATTCATGGCTATTGACATCCTTGACATATGTTAGAATGAATGAGCATGAAACGTGGACCCTTTCCACGTGTGGCAGGAGCACATGGGTGTATTTGATGAAAATAGAAAGCCAACGTTGGGGTATCCAATGTGTATTAAGTAAAAATGAAAATAATTTTTGGATAAAAACATAACAAGCATTTAATTGGGTGAACTGAGTTTATACCCAACAGAAATATATTCACTAACAAAATGTGTGCATTTTCAAAACAATGGAAAGCGGTTGTCTTGGGCTAAATGATTGCAGCTTTGAAATATATTTTAAAATGACATCTGAGTAATAATTTATGCTGCTTTCAGGAGCCACATTGCTGATGTTGGTTCCATGGTGACAGAGGGCACTTATTGCAATGACACATATTTTATGACCGGTGTGGATTCATTTAACCATCTATATTATTAAAGTTGTTATTATATTTTTGCTTTTGCTGTCTATTATTTGAGCATGTAAAGTTAATATAACATTGTTCCTTCCTTGTTCTAACAGGTGCCTGGGCATTGTAAAGTAGCAGTGTATAATAAACATGCCTGATTTGTCTAGGTCTACTGTGTAGAGGCTGTGATTGTGAGATTTGCAGATTAGATTTTTCCACCCTGCCCCTTCCAAGTAGATTCTCATTCATAACATACATAGAATCCAATTTGAATAGCATGTTGAAGCAAATTAAAGAAAGCAGAATTTAGAAGTAAAGAAAGTTGGAAATTGTCTTATAAAATGCTTTGTTTTCACACCAATTATTCACTTTTTTTAATGATCAATCTCGAAATGTTCTCTGGAATGTAAGGATTGACTAGCCCATCAACAATTTACTGAAATATTTCATTAGTGCATATTCAGAACTTCTTTCCGTTTGCCTGTATATCATTAAAGTGTGTTGTAAAATGCAGCATTTGGCACCGCTCTGTATGAATAGTTTGTGAGGGCAATAATTGTACCAAGCACTTAGAGTTATAGGATATGGACAAGAAATTCCAATCAGATATTTATGCCCCACCTGTATCAAAGTTCATCTGCAGTCAATGCCTGTTTTAGAAGCATTCATTCAAATGATCTCTAATTGGCCAGTTTTTTTCTAGACCCCGTTCTTGTCCTTGCATGTTGTCCCTGTCAAATAACATTTTGGGCCTTAAAAAGTTGGCATGTTGTAACTTCTTCATTTACTTGAGTCTCATGTAACATCACATCTTCTTAGATTTTTCCAGATGCACGAGAGAAGTACCCAAAACTGTCAAAACGATTACCGTCGATTGTAGTGGATCCCACTGAATCTGGAGAGGTTGAAAGTGGGGAGCTTCGTTGGCCACCAGATGATTATTCGCCGACAGATGATAAAAGTTCTGCCCACGGCCAAAAAGGATCAAAAGCAGGTGAGCACCAGTTAGTAGATCTCAATTGCATGCAACCAAATGGCAAATTGAGTTGCAGTGTTAATGAATGAGTTCAAATGGCCAGATCAGGTCAAATGCACCAGTGCTTGTCAGTTTTGAATTGTTGTTGGGCGCGTTTGCACTGCCTCAGGTAATTTTGCAACTCTTTTGAACTGCACCAACCAACCAACTTACTAGTTGTGCTGGCCTGGCATGTAAAAGCGAATTTTTCATTTGTGATATGGTGAAATATCTCTGCAAAACTTTTCGGCATCGAGGAAAAATGCTTAGAATCAACACAAAATCACCAGAACCAGTTCATCTGAACAATAAAACGGTCTCTGGTCCAAGGTGAGAGTGTATGAGTACCATCACTTTGTCATCAACGAGTCAAACAGCATAAGTGCTATTCTGTCATAGGTAATGTTTCAGTCCAGCTGGCCACCATTGTCAGACCCGAACCAGGCTGCGTTCCGGGGCTCGCATGCCTGCTTCTTTGACAGCCGTGTGGCTATTCCCCTCCAGCTCTTAAATGTGAGATATCAGACACAAATCCCCCCTTGACCTCATTTCCGCCATGCAGCAGCCCAAGTTTTACTGTGTCAGCACATGAGCTACATCTGTCCCTTTTTAATCATGAACATTTGTATGGTGCTGGCTCGCTTTCTTTAGAACCGCAGCTCCTTCCTAGAAGGATGTATTTACTGGAGCATTGTTAGATTAAATCGTGTGAATCATGGCGTCCAGCCTGTTAGTAATGGGCCAGGGAAATATTTCGTAGGTTTTGCATTCTGAATGCCAGTTGCAAAATCTATGCTGAATATAGCGGGTGAATATAAAGGGGGCGTTACTTGAGTTAATTTTAGGTGTCATATATAATCCAGCCTCTGCACTGCCCGAGCCTCTGATTAACGCTGGAATAAAAGTGGGGATCGATTTTGATGTGAAATGCTCCCCAGTGATTAGATAAGTGAGGTAAGAAAATTACAGTTTGGGAGTTTAAAGTAAGCTTTATGCGGTTTTGCGTTTCAAAAGGTTTTTGATAATTGTATGATTTTAATTTGACATGACTAACAGTTTGTTGATATCTGTAGATGCGAGATATTACAGGTGGGGTATTAATATTTTTTTAAAAAAGCTGGGTGTAGAAAGTGCTTAGATGATCACCCTATATAAAAATGCGGCACCAATAATTTGATATGTAGCTTTGCACCTTACTGTTGGGAAGAAGGAGCATTGTGGGTTAAGCAGGGGGAATTACGAGGAAAAGAACTCTAAGAGACTCTTTACGAACGGCCTGATAATTTCCATGGGGCCGCTAACTGCAGTTATCGGCCCCATCGGAATTTTGATCTTTTGATTTTCACTCCGACGTTTCAAATCTGAGGAGAACTGAGTAATTACATGGGGAAGCAGGCCCAGAATTATTGCTTCCTCTGGTAATTCCTACTTTCTAAGGTTATCCTCAGTCTCCCGTTTTTCATCCCCGGTAACTCCGGCTCTCTGGGATTACCAGCTCCCCGGGTATCGGCAGATCTGGGGAGGCCAAAGTTAACAAGAGGATTACTGGGCCGCTCATAATGAAGCTTTAAGTAGGCGAAACAATTAAAACATTCCAGAAAGCAGCTGTGTAACAAAACAAGAGGCTCTCCCTCGCTAGGGTAAGGCGAGTGCCCCACTGCCCCACCCTTCTTCGACTGTGTTTAATGAAGTGTGCCCCTGTCGCCATGTACTCTTCCCCTACTGCCCGTGTCTGGAATATAGTGGATGTTTAACAAAAAACAGACCTTTGATCCAAAAACGAACACCTGCTATTCTAGATTATTTCCTCCTCAAAAAACCGCTTCCATCTACATCAGTTGTGTTTCTTCTTATCTGACTTCATCCCTCCTCAGCACCACTTCAGAGAGCTGGCTCAGCCCAGGCTGGGAATTTCCAACATCTTGCCACGCTGACATTTGCATAGTTACACCCATAACATGTCAGAATACTCGGTCCATTACATCAGGTTAGGTTTGTAAATAAGCAAGGCGAGCTTCGTCCGAAGGATGCGCGTTTTCTAATGCTTTAGTTCCAGGAAACAGGCTGAATATTTTCTCTGGCTGCCTGGGTCTGTAAATATTCAAAGTGTTTATAAGACTGAGACCTCGATGGTTTTCCCAACAGTCCCTAAATGTGGGTCAAATATTATCTCAAGCAGGTCTCTAAATAACCAAATAATTCATCATGGTAGGAGCTGCATTGCTTTTTCCAGAAGTGCCTGGGAAGCAAATATATACGCAAATTCGCCAGTGAACGATAGAGATGCCTGTGTAAACCGTTGTACTACCAGGCAACAAGTCAGATATTATCTCGGGGAAGGCCTGTAAACAAGCAAGACCTGGGTAGTTTTATCTCAGAGTGCCTGCTCACAACCCCTTATAATCCAAGTCTAGGTATGTGAATACACACAACCATTTACACTCTGCAAGCTCGACAGGTACAATCGAGGCAGTCAAAAGTTGGACGCAGCAGAGGATAATTTAACTCCTCTCTAGCCAGGACTTGCACCTCAACTGACCATAGACAGAGGAGATTAGTGACTTACAATAAAACGAAGCTAGCATTACCTGTTATGCCAATTCAGTTTTGTAATTGTATTTTGGGGGGCGAGGGTGTATAGGGGTGGCTTTCCTGCAGATGTGCAAACACTTAAACCACAGCGCGCAATTGACGCTTCGAAATCAAGAAAGCCAATCATGTCATGTCAACATTTCCCTCTTCAGATTTACTGAACGGCAGAACTAGGAGCATTAGCAGGCAGGATGGGCAGCAGGTGAGGAGATGATTTGATAAGAGCAATCGCACCACAGTACTTCTAGTTTACTTGTGATTCACACACAAAAAAGTCCTGTTGTAACAAGACACACACACACAGTAGTGGCCCATGGAGGGAGTGCTGCGGGACGGTGAGGCGGGGCGGGGGAGGAGCAGGGTGGGGGGTAGTAAACTACAGCATACGGCAGAACGGAGGTAAGTAAACAAATAAATAAATAAAACGAATTTCATTGCACACGCTACATCGCATTTAGCAATGCAGCACGCGCAACGAAATTCATTTTATTTACTTATTTGTTTACTTACCTCCGTTCGGCCGTATTCCGTAGTTTACTACCCCCACCCTGCTCTTCCCCTGCCCCGCCCCACCGGCCCGCAGCACTCCCTCCATGGGCCGCTACTATACACACACACGTGCAAGCACGCACGCAGGCACACACACAGCCGCGGCCCGTGGAGGGAGTTCCGTGGGGCAGTAAGGCAGGGCGGGGGAGGGGCAGGGTGGGGGGTTCTAAAATCCGGAATATGGATAATTGCAGGTAAGTAAACAATTAAATAAATAAAACGAATTTCGTAGCGCGCGCTGCATCAAAAAACCCTGCCCCTGCCCTGCCCCGCCTTACCGCCCCACGGAACTCCCTCCACGGGCCGCGGCTGCACACACACACACACACACACACACACACACACACACACACACACACAGGCAGTCGCCACTGTGTATTTATATATTAGGTCACAGTTTCCATGGGAAACGTGTTTGTTTTGCTAATAACATTGGCACCGTTTAGCAAACCTTCACAAAACGTTCCGAAAAAAGTTCCTCCACCTCAGCTCCTTCCTGGACAGTATTGAGGTGATCAGTCAAGCGGGGCCCGAGAAAAAGGGAGGCCCCTAATCATAATTTTCCCATGTAAAAATCAATAGGACATTTTTAGAAGCAATACAGCAAAAAACACAGTTGAACAGAATTACATCAATTGTAGCAGAAAGTTAGCTCTTTAATCAGAAAGCATGTTTTTTTGATTTGCTTTAATTGGTTAAGCATTTCTTGAGAAGTTAGCGTTTAGGTTATAGTGATATCTGCATGGTTGATCTCCCACAGTACAGCAGATTAAAAAATAGAGAAAAAAATAGAGTGAAATGATTGGGTGAGAGGGCTTTTTTTTCCCCCATCGGTCATTTTGGTACCACAGGACAAGTACCGTCCCACAGGACCGAGCAATCTGATTGGTTGGTCTGCAACATGAAGAAAAATGTGGCAGCTGCCATTACAAGACACAGGAATTTAGTCCCTGTGCTTTCAAATGCGAATTTAAATCAGAGAACAGGGATCTCTGAGAAACCCCCCTACCAAGGACGAAAAATAAAAAAATTAAAATTAGTGTTGCAGATCCCTCAGTACTTCAGCGGCACCCAGCGCAGCCGCCATGAGTTACTGTGGGACTCCGGTAGTAGGCTGGTACAACAAGACTATGCAAGCTCCACTGACTGCAGTATCATGGAAGTACCACAGTATGAAAAAAAGTGGTTTGGGGGTATGCACAGCAGCATTCTAGTTGCCCATGGGGAGTTGGGCAGAGGGCCTGGCCAAATGCCAGGCCATGCAGCCCACCTCCCGCCGCACAAGGTCAAAGGATATGCACAGTGCAGGGGTTCGCCGCCTACGGGGGTGCTGGGCACAGGGGCTGGTCACACACAGCCTAAAGCTATGTTCATTGAGGTAGCTAGCTGACTATGATTAAAAATCCTGATGATTAGAAATTCTCTGAAAACAAATGTTAAAGTCACTTTATAGTTCGGTTTGGTAACAAGATCATACTTTACAAAAAAACTCAGAAATTCATTGAAAAATATAAAGGTTAGAGTGATGTTATATTTAGATAAGGTTTTAAGATTTTAGTTTTTGTGAAAAAAAACAAGGAATTCTCTGAAGAAAAAACAAATATCAAATTGACGCTATGGAAAGGCCTTGTAATAAAGTGAAGTGATATGCTCAGTGAAGTCATATTTTTTTTTTCACTGAAAAAACAAAGGATAAAGTGGAGTTATACGTAAGTCTTCTGTTAACAAAATAATAAAATGCACTGCCATATATTTCATATGTAAACAGGGATGTAGTATGTGAGGTGTAAGTTATACTTATGTTATTTACGTATGAGAGGTGAATTTCAGTGGTTTTTTTATTATAAAAAAAGTTTTTCAATTATTATTAGAAGACCTACATTTAACTCCACTTTAACCACTTCTTTTTTCTGTCAATTCCAAAGTTTTTTTAGTGTAAAGTAATATCTTATCACAATACATCTGTCGCAAATTCCCCCTGTATGCAGTCTTCGGCACGGCACGACAGGGGTTTGGTCACAGAGCTTTGCTTGAGGCCAGGCTCTGCGTTCAAGACCTGTGGATTGACAAACACCCAACACGCATGGCCTCTGCGCATGCACAGTGGAAGCTTGGTAGTAGAACCTGCTCTTAACACTCCTGTAGGCGGCCAACCGTCCACAGGATCCCAAACCACATATTCGTTTTTTTTTCTTATTGGGGACTCATGTAGGAGCTCGCAGGATCACACCGGGCCAAGCTGAATCCCACAGGGGTCCTGCAGGACTGTGATGAACCCCAAAAATTGTTTTTGGGTTTTGGTGCCTCTGGGGTGATGGTTCTCTGGGACCCCGAGTTCTGTAATTGTGGACACAACATTTTTCGTCATGTTGTGACCGCCCATTAAATCAAAATGCTTTAAAAAAAAGAAATCCTGCCCAAGTCCTGCAGCACTAGATAGCACAGTTTTAAACCTTGAGTTCACTAAAAAAGCTGAACAGATTTACACCAATTTATCAAAATCATGTTTTCTGGATAAATATCTAACTTCCTGCCAAATTTGGTGTCATTCTATTCAGCCATTTATTCTGTATCATTGTCTAATTTTTCCAGCAGTTATAGTTAGAGTTATTTCAAGTAACTATAACTCGCGCCCTAAGGTAACTATAACTCACGCCCTCACCATTCACTGATAATTACCCCAGAGATTACAGCACTTATGACATTTGTGATAAAATCATTGATACTATTGATGTATTATTTGGAATTACATTTTTCACGAAGAAACTGTGCATGGCAGGGGCACAAATTATAGTTACTTTAGGGTGCGAGTTATAATTACTTGAAATACCTCTAACTATAACTGCTGAATTTATATGGTTTTGTGCGAGTAAATTCAGAACCTACCTATAAAGTCCATGTAGCCTTTGTTTTTTCAAGTGTGTATACATATATATATATGTGTGTGTATATCTATATATCTATATCTATATCTTAATATACATGTATATATAGATATACATACATACCTATATATTTATGTATACACACTTAAAAAAACAAAGGTTACAGGGATGTTATAGTTAGGTTCTGAATATATATATATTGAAGAAGAATGCTGAGCCGAGTTTCTAAAACTACATGCATTTATTTGTAGAAGACAGCATGCTCTTTTAAATGTCCTTACGCGTTTCTACGTTTCAGTCAGCCTTGCTCACAGGTGGAAACGGTTTGCCAGTGGAATGCTTTTTTATATATGCCAGCTGTCATATGACTCAGTGTTACACAGTACTGCTGTTACCAGAATGCACTAAAGTGTTGTCCGGTGATACTTTACAAGCTGCAGCACACATTTTGATAACACATAATTGCATCCTTCGTGTTGCAGTTGTATACTTATGTCCACTTCGAGTGCACTCATGATGGATATTCATATATGTACAGTGTGACAGCAGGCAAAATATAGTGTTATATATATATATATATATATATATATATATATATATATATTTTTTTTTTACTACTAAAACCCAAGGTTACAGTATCGTTCATCATCGGTGATGTCATTTGAGATGTTATCAGTGAGGTCATAATTGATGCAATAGAACATGTCATGAGTGATTTAATATGCGAGGTTGTGAGCAGTGTATGGAGGGGAGCTAGTCATAGTTAGCTCTGCTAAGTATAACTGGTGAAAATCTGTATTCTTTTTAGTTCAAAACATCACTGACATATTGACCTAACTGTAACACTACTTTAACCTTTGTTTTTTTCAGAAAAGTTCTAAGGTTTAAAAAAAAAATATATATATATTTAAAAAAAGAACATTATTAAACTCTGTATTCACACAGCCCATACTTTATAAATACATTTTAATTTTAATCACTTGGAGTTGCAGCTGTTTCTTAAATGCAGCTGAAGACACCATTATCTTTTACTTAAAAAAAAAATCAGCTCTGCTGAGCACAAGTCAAAGAGACTTCCTTCTCCTCCAAACCCCAAAGCACAATTTCAGCTATCTGTGCTTGTGCAGCCAATTACATCACAGCATTTCTTCAGCCATGTAGTGACAATGTTAACTATTGGTCAACCTTAATAAAACCTGGTCCTTTTTAGGTCTCGCCTACGAAGCGCACATGCGCTGCATAGGAAAAAAACCTTTAGTAATCGGCACAGCTTTGCGGGCAAAAACGTGCACGGGTTGCATTGCTTTGAATGGCAACGCGTGCACGTTTGGCGATTCCCTTGCGGGAGCGAGCTTTCAAACCATATGTTTGTAATTGACTCGCTCCCTCCCGCAAGGGAAACAGACCCATGCTCCCTCCTCTATCCCCTCCCCCTGCTGCTTTTTACTTTCAGCGCACGATTGTTTTTGTAGCGAACATCTTCAAATAGACTGGTAATTGTTTTTGCTAAAAACAAAATCATTACTGCTGTAAGAAAACTGTGCCAAGGTAGAATTGGCTGCCTTCAGCTAACAGTGTACAGACATATTTGCCACACAACGACCCCCACCCAACATGGTGAAGCTAGCTGCGACGCGAGAGTTAATGCAAATGGCTTTTGTGTGTCCTGCCCTTTTCAAGAAAGACCGATTTGTCTCCATTGTTTTAATACCCGATTTACTTCAAAGCTCCATTAAGTGAGTAACTGCGACAGTGCAGCCATCTGCTTAGCGTACACTTTCAATATATTAATGCAGTAACTTTTACTTAATTATTGGCTAAATACGCTCCCGATGTTATTTCAGAAAGCAATACAAATACGACAGGAAGCGGGAAGGATTGTGAGAGGAGTTCCGCTCCGACTTCTGTTTTGTTCACCTTAAAATGCTGCATGTTAAACAGCCAGATTGGTTGATCTCACGTCTCCAAGCTGTCTGAGTGAGTTATTGACAGCCAGGCACTGAATACAGCCTGGAGCTCGCGTTCATGAGCTGCCAGGGGCGGTATTCCCTTTACTCCATCTTCAGGCAGTTTTTCGACCTTCCCTGCATGCCTGCCAGGTCACCTGTCCCCGTGCCAGGTCATCTGTGCGCCTGCCATGCCACCTATGCGCGTGCTAGTTAACGACATATGGAAGTAAAGTGAAAAGATGTGGCCTAACGACTAGAACGCCCGAAATTGATCTTTGGGAAACGGGTTTGAGTCTCAGCGAGGGGCTCAACAGACTGTGATTCTGGGCAAATGACTTAATCACTCGTGCCTAAAAATGAATGTGCCCATATGGAATGCAAATAGTGCTCGCGTAAAGCGCTCCAATACCTTCAGGTAGAGTTCGCGCTATATAAATTTGCGAAAAACATATACATCTATAATTGTAATTTTCAAAGGTAACTGATACAATGTATGGGGTCTCCAAAGTTGACCGGCAGTAAGATATACATGATATACAATTGCGGGCAAAATGCTATAAGGTCCTAGTCCTCTTTCTGTTTCAAAGCAGAGTGTTGTGTAGTGCACCAGGCTCTGTGTGTGTGATGTACTATTCCAAAGAAACACGAGCAGAGTCTCACTATGGCTTCGGGCACGGAGAGCAGGAGCTGGATGCCAACTCAGCACTGATGGAGTTATCACCAGTGTCATGTGGAGGTATGTTTGTTGTGTTCAAGACTACCCTGGTTTTTGTAGGGGTATTCGCAGTTACTCTGTGTATGTTTGGCGTTCTCCCACTTGAGTTCCACTGTATTCTCACAGCATACATGATGTGGTTGTGTGGATTTTTTTTTACCATTCACTTTACATTTCCTCTACATAGGACGGTTGGAGAGTATTCATCCCTGCTTTTGGGATAGCGTCATGGGCTTGATTTGCCCATTTTATTAGTTTAGCCTGGGTACCTCTTACGTGAGGGAGTTCCCAGTGTCCTAGTGGGTGGTCTTCACCCATTTCTTGGTCATACGTTACACACCCTCACATTAGGGTGGTCTTAATGTTTTATTGGGTGGCATAGCCAATAGGTCTTGCCTTTGGGACCTTTTAAGTATTTAATTATGCAGCACAATATCCTTGGTGCATGACTAAACACGTATAATGTCCCAAAGGCAAGACCTATTGGCTATGCCAATGCTTGTTCTAATTCTTCCCAAACAAAGTTGCAAAGCTCTCGCAGTAATTTTCCATGCAGATCTCACGAGACTCTCACTGGATCATACGAACCCCATGCGGCAAGCTTCACTTCTTGAAGCTTGCAAATTACTCCTGCGAGATTCTCATGGGATCGCAGCAGAATTACAAACTCATCAAATACCATCTTCCATTACAAAACTAACACTCTTTAACCAATAATTTTTTCCTATAAAAGCTCTCTTTTCAATTGCATATTGACACCTTGCAAGAGTGAAAGTACTCAAACAGTCGTCTCTACCCAAATATTTATTTGACTCCCACAAGACTAATAAGCCTAATATATAAAAATGGCACTGAACTGAAGAGACTGGATTCATCACTCAGAATACTAGGGAACTAGGTTTTACATGCAACCTTTCTCTTGGATGACGGATTTGTGTAGTTAAGTGTGAGAGGAGAGACTAGTCTCTCTACTGAGATCTCCCTCTCAGACAACAGTTGTATGTAGTGAAGTATGAGGGGAGACTGACCTCTACGCTGAGATGTCTCTCTTGGATAACAAATGTGTGTACTGGAACATTGGGACAGACTGATCTCTTCGCTAGCATCAGTCTCTTGGATGACAGCTGTGCATAGTTGGATGTGGAGAGGGACTGGCCTCACAGCTGAGACCTCTGTCTATGATGACGGGTGTGTGCATTAGCGTGTAGGCAGGAATTGGCCTTCTGCTGACACTTCTGTTTCAGATGACAGATGTGCGTAGTAGGGTGTCTGGAGGGACTCGCTCCTCCACTAAGGTCCCTCTCTTGGATGACAGATGCGCATAGTACAGCATGGTTAGGCACTGGCCTCTCTGCTCAGACCTCTCTCTCGGATGACAGGTATGCATAGTAAGGTGTGGGGAGTGACTGCCCTATTCTCCAATGAGACCCCTCTCTTGGATGACAGGTGTGCATAGTAAGGTGTGTGGGGAGACTTCCCTCTCTGCTCACAGCTTCCCACAGTGTCAGGTGTATGTAGTATGTATTAGGAGGGACTAACCTCTCCACTAACAACCCCCCACAGGATGATAAGCATGCATAGTAGTATGTGGGAGGGCTATCCTATCCGCAAGTTTCCCTCTTGGGTGACAGGTGTGCATAGTAGAGTGCGAGGAGAGACTGGGCTCTGCACTAACAGCTATGTCGCAGATGACAGGTGTGCATAGTAGATGTGGGAGGATTGCCTTCTATGCTAACACCTCTCTCTTGGATGATGAGTCTCTGTACTACAGTGTGAAAAGGGTCTGGATTCTCCAGTGAGACCTCTGTTTCATGTCTCAGATGTGCATAGCAGTGTGTGTGGAGAGACTGAGCCTCTCTAATGAGACTGCTCTCTTGGATGACGAGTGTGCATAGTAGCGTGTGAAAAGACACTAACCTCTCCACTGACACCTCTCTCAAGGCTGACTGGTGTGCTTAGTAGGGTGTATGAAGGGACTAACTGCTCAACTAACATCCCTCCACAGAGTGATAAGCATGCGTAGTAGTATTTGGGGATGAACTAGTCTCAAAGCTGACACACCTCTCCTGGATGACAGGTGTGCATAGTAGGGTGTGTGAAGAAACTGTTTTCTCCATTCAGACCCATCTCTCAGATGACAGGTGTCCATAGTAGGATGTGTGGATGGACTGGCATCTCCCCTAAAACCTCTCTCTTGGATGATAGATGTGCGTAGTATACTTTGGGGAGGGACAGGTGTACATATTACGGTGCCTAGATAGACTGGCCTTTCCACTAACACCTTTCTCTTGGCTGATTGGTGTGCTCAGTAGGATGCATGGAGGGACTGGCCTCTCTGCTGACACCTTTTCCAAGGTTGTCAGGTGTACAAAGTCAGGTGTATGGAGGAACTAACCTCTCTACCACTAACACCCCTCCACAGGGTGATAACCATGCGTAGTAGTGTGTGGGGAGGAACTACATGCTCCGCTGAGACCTCTGTCTCAGATGACAGGTGTGCATGGTAAGGTGTGTGGAGGGACTGGCCTCTCTGCTGAGACCCCTCTCTTGAATGACTGGTGTGTATAGTAGGGTATGGGTAGAGACTGGCCACTCTGCTGAGACCTTTCTCACAGATGACAGGTTTGCATAGTAGGGTTTATGGAAAGACTGGCAGACTGGCTTCTCTGCTGAGACGTCTCTCTTGAATGACTGGTGTTCGTAGTGTAGTGGGGGTAGTGACTTGCCTCTATGCTAAGACCTCTCTCTTTGATGACAAAAGTGCATAGTATGTTTTGGGAACGGACTGGCCTCTCTGCTGACAGCTTTCTGCAGGGCATCGGGTGTATGTAGTAGGGAGTGGGCTGGGTTCAACCTCTCCATAAACACCCCTCCACTGGATGATAAGCATTCATAGTGGTTTGTAGAGAGGAGCTTGACTCTCCGCTCACACCTCTCTCTTCAATGACGGGTGTGGATAGTAGGGTGCAGAGAGGTGCTGGCCTCGCCGCTGAGACCTTTCTCTGGGATGAACGGTGTGCGTAGTATGGTGTGGAGAGAGACTAGCCTCTCTGCTGAGACTTCTATCTGGGATGACAAATGTGCATAGTAGGCTGTGGGTTTTGATTTTCCGGTCCACTGACAGCTATTGTAGTCTTCGCAATAAGGACCTGAAGGGATCTGTAAAGCCAGGAGTGTACAGATCCCCAAAATAATGACAAATTCACATCTTATACAACTGGCTAAAAGTGAAGCAGATAAGAGCTTATCAGAACAGGATCAACCATTGAGAGGCATATATTTGGTTAATCCCTAGTCCTCTTTTTAACCTCTATCCTAGAGGCCACTGAATAAAGTTTAAGTGGACCTCTAGAGATATTTGTATTTATCACCCTTATCACTCTTTCAAGGCACTCTTCCCCTCATTCGCCTCTCTACACAGCTCATCCCTGTGAAAACACCTCAGCTCCTCCCCTTGGGGAGTCGCTGCCCACACCTTGGATTGTCCCAATCCAGGTGTGAGGAGTGAACTCATATGATGAAGCATGCTACCTAATGGTGAGTGAGCGTTCTCGTCCTGAAAGGATTTCTCCCTCCACTTTTTCTGTTCTGATGAGCTCTTATATGTTTCACCTCTAGACAATTGTAAAAGGTATGAGTTTGACACTGACAGCTATCGCCAGGGTGTCAGGTGTATGTAGTAGGGTGTAGCTCAGATTTATTCTGAAGGTGATAGCCATGAATACTAAGCTCTGAAAAACAACTGGCATCTCCAGTTAGACTGCTTTCTACAGTGGCGAGTGTGAATTGAACAGTGTATTCAAAATTCGCCTACTCCTTTCTACTTTTCATGATCCCACAAGAGTCCCGCAAGATACCAGCATTTAAAAAAAAAAAGAATCAACATTTTATTCATCACAGTACTTATGCCTTGCACACCTCCTTTAAATAACTAGGGTAACAGTATGCATTTCTCCTTGTAGAGTTTATTGAGAATTCACCTACACCTTTTTACTTTTCTTGATCCCGCATGAGTCCCCCAAGTTTGCAAAATTTTGTTAAAACCAATATACATTTACGTACATCACAGTAGGTATGCCTTAGAGCCCTCCTGTCCAAATCCAGGGGGACATGATGCCTTTCTCCTGTTCCCTTATATACCTTTTTTACTTCATATCCACACACCTGACATTTTTCACAGTAAACAGTAATGGCGACCATTTAATTTCTCAGCCTCCAGCAGCCAAAGAATCAGAGCACTCACTCCCACAGGACTCACAGGGGTCCCTTGCTCCCACAGGAGCGAGAAGGGTGATGGGAAAAACGGGCCTCTTGACAAGTCACAAGGCCTAATTTTTTTATTTGTGCTCTTGCGAGACTCTTGTGATCCTCTTGTAGACCCAACCATCCAGATATACAATTATATTTTACCCTTAATTTCTTAAAGACTACTGAACAGATTTACACTAAATCACAAAAAAAGCACAATCTGTGGACGGAAAACTAGCTTCTTGACACATTTGGTGAGATCCCATTCAGCAGTTTTTGCTGTAGCCCTGCCTAAAGAAGTTTATGGAAAATGCATGAGGATTTTATGTTTTGCTACACCCCTTTTTTCTCTGCCCCCACTTGACAGACCACCCAAACCTTTCCAAGCACATACTAGTCAAGAAGTAGCACCTCTCTGGAAAGTTTCATAGTGATTCATCATTATAAACAACACAAAAAACACTTTTCCATTTCCCATATCTTGATCACATTGCATATTACCTACTGGCGGTCACCAGTAGGTAGTTATAGTTACAACCTAGTTTCCATAGGAAAAGCATTTTTTGATTTGCTAATAACTTTGGCGTCGTTTGACAAATCTTCATGAAATTCTCCCCAAAAAAAGTCTATCCAGTTCGGCTCCTATCCTGAAAGTTTGGGGGTAATTCGGCAAGCAGGAGCTGAGAAAAAGGGGGTTCCCAAAACATGTTTTCTCCATGTTAATTTCAAAAGGAAAACTGCTGAACGGAATTACCCCAAATTTGGCAGAAAGGTAGAGCTTGGTTCAGAAAGTAACTTTTTTTTTAAATAGTGTAAATCCGTTAAGTAGTTTTGGAGAAATTCCAAAAATAAGAGTGAAAAAATCCATAGGAAACTTTGTGCAGGGCTACAACCGAAACTACTGAACGGAATTACCCCAAATTTGGCAAAAAGGTAGTGCTTGGACAAGAAAGCGACGCTTTTTTTAAATAGTGTAAATCTGTTCAGTAGTTGCAGAGAAATTAGAAAAATAAAAGTTTTCATATCTGGGCAGAGCCTAAGTCCCGTGCACGAGCTTCACTGTGATTGGCTGCCAACACTCCAAACCAGGAAGTGTTGGCAGCCATCTTGTGGCTCGGTAGAAGCGAGTCGCTAGAAAACAGAGAAACAAAGGTATAAAACAAGAGAAGGGGGCAGGGTAGAAACACCCTGACCCCTAGACCAGATGTCACTGACCATGTCATGAATGATGTAATATGTGATGTCATCAGCAGTGCATTGCGGGGGCACGAGTTATAGTTAGCGGAACTAACTATAACAGGGGAATTAATATGGTTTTGTACAAGTGAAATGTCCAACTAACTATAACATCTCTGAAACCTATGTTTTTTTCAGTGAAAAAAAAAATATATATATATATATACATATATATATATATATATATATATATATATATATATATATATATATATATATATAGAGAGAGAGAGAGAGAGTTTTATATAGCGCAAACTTGACCCAATTCGGGAATCAGAGGGCTTTACATACCAGTTACGTTACATGAGGATACACATTCATTTTGGTTAGGCACAGGGAGATTAAGTGATTTGCCCAGAATCACAGGATGTTCAGCGTCATAGCCGAGACTCAAACCCAGTTCCCCAGATTCGAGGTTGACCGCCCTAGCCATTAGGCCAACTCCTCTCATCTCATATATATGCAGTGGCAATGTGGACAGCAAGTGTAAGCATGGGGAGCCAACAGTTTCCCACAAATTTACATAAAACAAATTGGGCTGCACTCTGTGAACTGCAAAGTCAGAGACCTTTATTTATAGTAAACAATCGCACCAATGCATGTATATCTAACAATATATAGGAGGCTTTACACCACATCTTTAAGTGTTAACACGTGCGCAAAGATATTATGCAATAATAGCTGTGCCATTTATGATGTTAATGATAAGGTTATATATTATTTCACTAGGAGATCATTTGTGCCATTTGAGTAATCATATGCTACATCACCGGTGAGGTCATAAGCAGAGCATTTGGTGTGACATGGTATTGTTTGCATGGCTGATGTGTGACTTATGGACCAGTGGATTTCAGAGAATTTTCGGCAATAATTCATAACCATAACTGTACTTCAACTGTGTTTAAATGAATTTCAGAATTTCTGTTATACTTGTATTAAGGTGTTGGGAGGAAAACTAACCATAACTTTACTTTACCTGTGTTTTATTTAAATAATTTGGTCCTGACTTCTAGCCAGTGAAGAGCAATCAAAGCAGGCTTGATTGCGGTCTTTTTTACAGAGGTTAAGGCGCATTCCGTTGGCTATGTTTGGTTGCCTTTGCAGGCTGGCAGTGACTGTTTTGGGGAGGATGTTATGATTGACGTGACAGCAGTCGAAATGAGACATGGTGAGGGCTCTGTTCAACTCCATTCAATCGTCAGTTGGCAGGAATGGGATGAATTTACATAATAGAAAGATTCACCAGAACTACTTTACATAATGAGACTTTATTCTGAAATTATGTTTTGCGCACTTACCCTCCTGCACCTACTTTCCACATCCCTGTTCTAGCACAACTTTTACTGATTTTGCCTGGACGATCCAGCAATCCTCCATGTGCCAAATTTACACTGATTTAAATACATCTGCATCATCTATGAGTAAGGCTGCCTGTTTTCCGTTTTTATGAATTTTTACAGATAAATACAGACAGAAAACAATGTGTTTTCTGTCCGCAATTATATTTAAAACTGGATAAATACAGAAAATTGTGCTGCTTTTAAGTGACTCTCTGTGCTTACTTTCATGAATTATAGCCCAACAGCTGAGCAGATGGACAGCATGGGAAGTTCAAAAACAGGATTAAATTTCTTTCAATAATGGCATATGTCAATACACATTTGTGGTATAATGCTAGTATTTACCAGTGGAGGTATTGTTATGTAATATTTGGCCGCTTAAATAGCTAAACACGACAAACATCAAACTATGAGGCGCGTCTATCAGTTAAATAAATATGGAAATATACAGTTTTACATCATCATTTATACGCAAAACACAAAATAAATATGGATAAATACAAACAGGATTGTTAGAAAAATAAATACCATAAAACTGGGAGCCCTATCCAAGAGCCATCTGGTGCATGCCACAGTACAGCTTGAAGAAAGCTTGCCGCCCGTGTGAGCGGTAAACCTCTGCTCTGTTTGCTTATGTGTTACTTGGCCCTTATTTCTGATATAATCCATTTTAGTTGCAATAGTTCCTACTTTGGCCACATTTCTGATTTAGCTTATCCATTATTCCCTTGAATGGTGGAATCGCAGTACAAACACCTGAGCCCAAATCTAAGCATTTCAACACAACTGGAAAAACTATAGAATTATTTGTATTATTTTCGCTGTATGTGCAATATGAAATGGTGCAAATAGCATTTGCATCTGGGCAAAACGTACACCACCTGTTGATGCTGTTCACATAACAAGTCGATAATATACATTAATCTAATTTTTAAATGTGAAATAAGGAGCTGAGTTTGTTCCGGTTTTATTACATAGGGAGAAAGACATTGCAAAATAATTTTCTATATTCTAAACATTTTTTAGCAATGGATTTATACTTACTATTGTTGCTGATATTCACATACAATTATTTATAGGCAATGCATTAGTTGCATTTGCTTTCATAATTCGTCTTCTCAATTTTGGAAGTAAAAAACAAAGGGCAACTCATTTATTTTTGCTGGGACTCAGCAAATTAGGCTAAAACGATGTACAACTGGCTGAAATATTGGAAAACAAATTAGGGTAGCAGCATATATTTAATGGATAGATTCTGTTTACACTGCACTCGTTCTTTAATTCATGATTTCTGTTGGCCAGTTTGCAGGAAAATATTTTGGACAGAGTGAGACAAATTTAAAAATCACAATGGAGCGATTCTTTTTGCTAAAAAACATATCAGCCCATTGCATTTGGGGAATAAAAATTGGAAGGAACTGTTATGCCCAAATTCAAATTAACAGAAATAGAGCGGCGTGTTTAAACCGGATAATACAATTAAGCAGATTTCAAACAATAAGCACGAGTATATTTGTGTTAAAAACATATAATCTGTATTTTTAAATGCCAATTAAAAGGCTATATTCTGCACCGAACACGTAGGTAAAGGCAAATCTGTTTGCATGACCTACATACTCTCAATGGCATTCTTGCGGTCTATTTCTGCTCTCTGGAAATTCCAGCTGATGTCGTCACTGCTAAACCTGAATTGTAGAATTCTTGCAAATGTCAAAAAACCACACGCTAGTTAACTTCAGGTTTAACTGCTTTTGGTTCGTCCACCGTTTTACAAGAAAATAAGGCAGCCGCAACTTACATATGCAGGGTTATTTTCTGTTTTAAAAACACGGGTGGCATTAAAGGAGCTAGCAAAAATATTCTTTTTTAGAAAATAGAAGCAGGCATCAACAAGATACATTTGTAGTGGCAAAAACATTTAAACATTAAAGGGGTAAGTCACAAGTGTCCAATATTTTTGTTTATTTGCTTGCGTGCGGGCAAGTTCAGAACAAGCATTGGCAAAGCCAATAGGTCTCGCCTTTTGGCTTTCCAATGCTTTTTGCTGACTCTGTTTAGCATTTAAACAGTGGTGTGCCGCGCGGGGTGGGGGGGTACCTCATGGGCTGCCGCAAGTGAAGGGGAGAGGGTGAGAGCAGCAGACTCTGCGCATCATCTGAGCAGTAGGCGGCACCTCCTCTGAGCACTGCGCGGCACCTGTGGACTACCCACAGAAAATGTACAACTACAAGTATGGCGAGAGGGGGCGGGAAGAAAACCAACATGGACAACAGAAGGGGGCATGAACAAAGGGAATGCGGACAATGGGAGAGGGCAGGAGAATGGTAAACACTGACAACGGGAGTGGGTTGGGAACAAAGGGAATTCAGACAACGGGAGGCGAGCGGTAGAATATTGAACTTGGACAACAGTAGCAAACATGCCATTTGTCAAATGTATGTGGTAAGCGTTATTCAAGCCTTACCAGAGAAGTGCATTCTTAATGTTTTTTGTAAATAGTATCCGCAGCCGGTGGACCGGGAATTACTACAGAGATCACGTGGTACAGCCTCTAGTAATGCCCCTCTTTTCCCTGCTAGCCTCTGGAGTTCAAAGTATTTTTAACTAATGGATGTGATATGTTGTCAAGAATTACTTGATGATAGTGGCTGTGCTGAGCAACTCTGCATGTGCTATAAAGTCTACATTTTGAGAGCAGATGTTCCCAAGCATTCCCTTTTCAGCTATAGTCTCTGTCCGACCGTCAAATTTATTACTGAGGGACTGGTCGAGCTCTCCTTTTAAAGGTGGGGGTGGGGGGGTTGGTGTCTGGTTAACAGGCACCTGTAGCCTACAGTGTTTAGAGTTCAGAGAGGGAGGGGGTTAGTGAAAAGAATCCCTGATTTTACCAACTGTAATTACGTCATCCAGCCTTCCATTCAGGGGAGAGGTGGAGGGGCATCATTTGTTGACAATGGGCGCTTGACTCAATCCGTCATCGACTTGATTTATGGTCAGTTCGAGGCAGTGGCTGAAGAATTGTCGCTGCAGGAGTTAAAAAGATATCTCTGATACCCTTAGGACCAAGGAACCACTCGCTGTGCAGGTTTCTAGTATTGGTCTTCTGGGGTGTGAAGTGCCAACCGGGGTTCATCTGCAGCAGGACCCATTGTGCCCAGCTTGCTACCAGCTTACGAAGTAACGTATAACATAAGGGGCCGCCAGAAATCAAGAGTATTTCTCTGGCACACACAATCCCATGTAGTTTACCAGTGCGTTTAAGTCAATTTAAAGACCCATTCACTCGGAGATCTTGTTTGTGAAAATGATCCCCTGCCTGCGAGTGAAACTGTGCATGCCATGCCGCTTGCCAGGGGCTTTATTTTCAGATACATCTGCGCTCCCGTGTGCACAATATTTTGCATCATGAGACGCTGATGACCATGTTACGGATATCTGTGTCCTTCACGTTGCCTCAAACGACGTGATGCTAGCGTGTTTGGCTCTTTAGAAATCCTGTGCTTTATGAAAGGACACATATGGCGCACATAAACGAAGGACAAGCAGCTCAAGAGGAGTGGTGGGGCGTGCACAGGGAGACAAGGGGGAGTGGTGCAGGGGAGACAAGGAGGCACTGCAGCTGCCGCCCTGCGCACCACTGCTCGCTCCCGCAAGCAAAACGCCGTGGGAGTGAACCTTTTCAAAAGAGGTGGGATATGCACCCACCTTTAGCCATTTGCAGGCTACGATTACAAAATGACACACGCAAAAGCCAACCCAATGCGTGGGGGGAGTCAGACCCACACAGAGTAGTTTAGAGTAGTTTCAAGAAGCCTCGCAGAGCAGCGCATGCGGGCTGCGCTAGGCTTGACCTAAAAACGTGGGTTAAAACGAACATTGGAATAAATATATAGGTCTGATTCTGTTATGAAGAGTGCTACCCCGAGCTATTGCTAGTGGTTAGACTTATTGAAAGCAGCCTCCTATCACCTTCTGTGTATTTCATGTACTGCCCTAAATGGCATGGGTATGCCCACACGTTGGCCCCATGCTCACTGTGTCCCTGGAACCAAGCTGTACCCGGCTGATGAGCCCATAACTAGGGCAAAACCGGTTCTGGGTTACTTGTGTTTTGGTTCAGGGAGGAACTGGCTTGGAAGTTCAGGCTCGACTGTTCCCATGTGAAGCAGGGTCAAGACTGATTAGCATATGAACAAACTGAGGTGGCATGGTGAGCACAAGATTGATGGTTTGGAGTGCTACCCCGATCTATAGCCAGTGGTTTGACTTATTGTAAGTAGCCTCTCATCATCGTTTGTGTGTTTTTTGTTATAAGGCACACATTGACACACAACACAACAGGCCCATGTGTGGAATACAGGTATAAGCACACATGACAGGATAACATGGAGATCAGCACAGGCAGTAAATTATACATTATGCTTACCCTTTAACTCAACAGGCACTCACACACATACAGCCAGACTATATAGCTGAATTATAAATCATTTTGTGTTGTGTAGTTTATAATTAAATTCATGAAATTAAGTGTACACTATAGTTAATTATTCTGCTACATCTACTACGTAGGACTAGAGAGACAAACAACAGAAGGAAGAAAGTGGTGAAGTTTCAAACACACCACATTACTTTGCCTCAGAAAACTAGTTTGGTATTCCTGTTGTAATGATGACATACAGATATTCTCCCACCACCGATAAATGCACTTGGGTAATTGCAGTGAGATATTATGAGATCAGGTCAGCCAGATTCTGATTCTTCTCTGGTTCGTGTAAGACTATTCTGGGAGGTATCTTTGATTTTGGATTTCCACAATTTTTCAAGAGAGCTTCATAAGTTTTTGTTAATGACCTTTTTTGTTAAATAAATAGATGATACGGCTCTTGGGCTTTCTTTGCTCTCACACTTTCTTTGCCTGACTCACTAAGTTCTTTCCAATTCAGACAATGTACTTCTGGCGTACAGTACAATACATGTCAGGGGATATAATGGATATCAATTCAACAGGACTGTCTGTCAGCCTGGCTTTAGTGTAGGTGCCACCTGGTGCAACAATTTCTGTTGGCGCTCCCCTTCCTTTATCAGTGCCTATCTCTCGCATTTATTTAATTTCTTTTATAGTGCAACTCATCCCAATGTAGGGCTTTAGAACACTCTAAATCACACATATATGTTATACAAACATTAAGGGCCTGATTCACAAATGTAAAAGTATACTTTTGTGTAAGTTTATGATTGTTTTCTATTCACAAAGGGATTTACGAGTAGTATCTTTACAAGTGCGGAGTCTCAGCACATAGAGAAAGGCTATCTTTTTATGTGCCGACTCGAAAATATACTACTCGTAAATTCCTTTGTAAATAACAAACAATCATAAACTTGTGCAAAAGGGTAAGTTTACCTTTGAAAAGCAGGCCCTCAGTGTGTAAAGTAATGTATGGGAAAGGTTACATATGACAATGAGAATGGCACAGTTTAGGACTGACATGTCATCCATAGAGGTAGACATTATATGGTAGCAGGATTTAAAACATAACACAATGGTTGTGGTTTTCTATACTAATATGAATCTATTTCTTCCCAAAAGATCATTTTTAGTAACCTTAAATAATGAAAGATTGAGTTAAAAAAACAATAACGTTGTACACCTATACCTTGCAAGTTGCGTGCAGCTTTTTTAGGCCCGTTTTTACCTCCTGTGTCACATTAGAATGATTGCAATTAATGGACTGCAAGTAACAAAAAGATCTCTGTGACAAAAGCAGTAATGCACTGAGCTATTTACATAAAATACAAATCTGCAATCTGCATGTTACACCTTATGCTTTCCAGAAGGCACATTAACCCTCTGTGCTGCATTATGATGAGTCAACACTTTGACTAGATAAAACACAGATCGCTCCGTCAAGAACATTAACCATCCAAGTTATCTTGCTTTTAATTTTTACCCCTTGAACATTGCTGGGCAAACAAATATCTCTACAGGCTCTGGTCTCACCTGACATGTCTGACCTATGTGTTCTCTCCTCCCTTCCCACCAGTTCGCAAGTGGCTCCCCTGAGGTTGGTACCCTGTGCGGCAGCACCAGTTGCACCTCGCTAATGCCATCACTGAATTCTGTCAACAGTCAGCAAAGGACTCATGGATGGGTCAAATTACCCCATGTGAATGGTTAGCATGATCTTCTCCTTGATGCACCTGAAAACTTTCCCGCAGCTCACTGGACACTGAAATTCCCACTTGGTGAGCTTCCTCAGTGGCATGCGTAGCGTTGCATAGTCCTTAATGTACCATGCACAGTAGCTTACCATTTCAAAAATTGAATGTAGTGCACCTATTTCCAAGGCAGTCACTATGTTGCTTAATGCCACCTTGTTCACTCAGTCTCGCTTTGAGAATATATGTCCCTCTACTTTTATTTTTCCCTTGTAGTGTATGGGAATGGCAGCTTTCAAACCATTTTTGGTGCTGTATCACGCTCTGATATGGATGATCCATAGTGCAGAATGACTTGCTGAATTGGCTCCTCAAATCTTTCTTCCTTTAACAACTCTCCCAAGTATAGATGTTTGTAATGGGTGCGGCCTATGTGATCAGGGGCGTAGATTGGTCAGCAAAATTGGGGGAGGGGGAAAGTGAGCTTCAGATTTCCCAACAATTTCTCTGGCATATCTTGTAAAAATACATTATAAGAGAAGCAGGACAAGAGGGGGGGCTTAAGGGACAGTAGAAATGAGTGCTGATTGTTAGCGGTACATAAAACAGAAGATTTTTCAAACAAACCAAGTCTTAATGCCTTCTAAACAGAAATGAGTGTGTGTGTTTTTGTCAGTGTGGGCATCTAAAAATCCAGGGTGAAATCCGATGGACATCTCACCATACTTG
This sequence comes from Triturus cristatus, assembly GCF_964204655.1. NCBI lineage: Eukaryota > Metazoa > Chordata > Amphibia > Caudata > Salamandridae > Triturus > Triturus cristatus. The sequence goes on along the minus strand of NC_140592.1, from coordinate 851,427,372 downwards.
ACTGAAAGCACCTGTATCCAACTATTTACTACAGAATACATTTTTTAGGAGGGTTTAGCACCCCAAACACCCCCCCTGAAGACACACCCCTGTATGTGACTGATAAATATGATAAAATATTGGAAGGGGACTTGAATGAATGAATGGGTACCTAAAAAGACTTCTTGGTGCTACTTTCATTTACTGGAAAGACAACCGATAATGAGGGAAATAAAGAGTCAACAATTAACAAAATAGAAATATTTTAGAGCTTTACTACAATTGGTGTGAGAGTATGAATTTTAGTTTGAACTGGAGATCTTTGCATAACTGAGAATCACATGTCCCAGATCATCTTCCACCAATTTATGTTTTCCTCACCCTTGGAACAGAAAATAACTCCTTGCAGAAAATAACAAACCATTAGCTGATCAGAGAGTCAGACTTGAAGCATAGACTTAAAAAAAAAGAAGGTTAGTGGAGACATATCCATTCAGTACCAACCTGTATGCATAAGACACAGGCTCTTGAAAAGTATTCTGTTTCATGCTAAACCAGTGTAAGCTGTCCCAAAACGTCCAACTCAGTTTGAAGAAATATTAATTTGATGTCAATTTTGAGAAAACTTGGACCCTAATGTGCGGAGCTCTCAATTTATAGATGTTTAGTCGTGGGTGTCTTTCTCGATCATTTTGTTTAGCAGGCGGATGCCAATAGAGATTTGGTTGTTTCCTTTGTCATCTCTTTATTGGAACAACCATGAGTGAGGGAACAATGTTGTTCCCTTTGACTGTTCAGTAATGTCTACAGAGAGCAAGTTTTGAAGATCACTCTCTGACACTTCTTGTAGCTGCAATGCTACATTCCTAAGACATTGAGCTACTGGATATACTGATCATAAAAAGTAAAGATAAACATTCAATGTCTTTCATTAATCCTATTCCAGTGAACAAATTCGAGGGAACTCATGCATTGGTGTAACCGTGTAATTCTGCGTAGTGTGATTTGGTGGCATTACTGCAAATGTAAGCATAACTACGAGAAATGCATCTCACGCTCAAAAAGTTACCCAAACAGTCTGGTTGGGTAAAATTTCAGCTCGGAAATGAAATTTCAAGTTGATGTCCAGGTGCTTCCATTCCAAACACTGCCTCTTGTATTCATATTTGTTTGCTGGAACGGTCTGCTTGAGTTAATAAATGTACCTGAAATACCACTTGCAATAAAAAGTTACCAGAACGATACAGCTAACATTAAAATTTTGCCCTGAAGTTACACGCTCTGGTGTAATCTTGGTAATTTTGCATAGATTTTGTTATGGGAAATCACCAAAATTACACCAATTACAGCTGCGTAACAAATTATGCCCACGCCTGAAATGGATATGAGCCTCATGTCTTCAGCAGTAGCAACAGTTAGAATATATAATTCTGGCATTCCCTATTTCAGTACATGTATTAGCATTGCAACTTCAACTGTTATATATTTCACTATTGATTTAAAGTTAAGAACATGTGATTATCATTGCTGGAAGTCCCATGCATCTAAGGACGTCAGCTTCTTTTAGTGTCAATGGACGTTTTATGCATTCATAGACCTCAATGCTCTTTCATTTTCTTAATGCTCCACTGTGTAGAATTCATTCTGCATGTTGACTGTCTGCCTTTAATTCAATGGCTGGGCATTTTATTTTGTCTTTTGAGTCTACTATCAATTCGATTCCAATCATGTTGTTGTGGACAGCAATCAGATCTAGTTGCATGTCGGTGGTAAATCACTTTCATCATGTATCTACATTTCCCCCTTAAGCACACATGAAAAGGGATGGGCGTATACATCATTTACAAAAATCCTTCAAATAGGTTTATGGATGCTTCACTATCTAAGAGGTCCTTGATTTTAAGCCTCCTCACTGCACTCACTTTCAACCCATATGGTGAGAACGTTGTTTTGGATGACCCTGAAAAACTTGATTGGGCACTGCAGGATTTTGAGCTTACATTTTCCACAAGTTGCCTTGAGTGTGCCTCTTTTTTCTCCAAGTCCACTTGCTGTGAGTTTTGCTCATTTACCCTACACAATTTTAGAAGTGGTTGTCTTTACCACAACCTCTGCAGTTCTGACCCATTGCTCCTCTGGAATATTGCTGGCTATTGTCATGTTGGTAGGATTAACAACACATGTAGCAATGGATGGAGTAATTTCCTTATATGAACTGTCTATGTTGGAAATTGGCTGCTGTATTTGGTGATCTATTATGTTTCATCCTTGATGCAGCAAAGACTTGGTTGAGTGCTGGCAGCCTGCTCGTCTGCTGAGGCTGTTTGAAGAATGTCATTTAGCGTGGATGTCTTTTTAACAACTGGCGCCTGAACGATTCTGACTGGCAATCACTGATGATGCGTAATCCCACTGAGAATTCATCTTTCAATTGATTGAACTTGCAATGTTTAATACGTTTGCTGAGCCACATGCCACGTTTGCCTATGGATTCACCCTTGATATGAGAGGCTCCATTGAACATGTTCCTCAAACTGTGAACCTTTGTTATCAGGTCGAAGTGTTCAATTAGGGCAAACCTGACACTTTTAAATTGTTTAAAGTTCTCACCCAGAAAGGATTATATTCTTTATCTCTTTAACCATCACATTTTTAAAGCATGTGTAACCTGTGTGTGATTCATCTCTTCCAAAAGTGCAATACAATTAAAAAATGTCCAAAGCCATACCTCTGGCCCAGGGCCTAGATGTAGTGTTGGAAAGGGATAGTATTATGACTATGTGCATGTTCTGTGCGAAAATTCCATGTTCTTTTCTGGATTGTGGTTTGGAGGTGAAGCTGTTGTGTGCACACTAGGGGAGGAGCTGCATTGATGTCACGTTGCAATAACACTGTTAGCAGATACTGCTTGAGCTTGTAAATTGGCGACAAGCGTATGCTTTCCTGGTCACGGAACCCAACAGATGTGTATGCAATCATAAAGAAGCACACTGGACTGCCTGTGACATAATTGGCTAGACACCTGTACTGTTCTTTATGTTTTTTAATATGGCAGGTGTGAGACCCGTCTGGACAATTGACTGGATTCACTAAATTGATGTATCACTGCAAGGTACAGTTTGGGGCAATATAAGCACATTTGTGGCTTTCTAAGGAAACCTTAAAAGCTGTCCCACTGGAACAAAGCTATACCTGACTGATGTGCCTTAATAAGGGTGACACCGGTCTTGGGTTGCTTGTGTTCTGGTTCAGACATGCCCTGGCAATTTGAGCTAGGCTGTTCCTATTGGAGCATGGCACAGACTGACTGCATATAGCTATGTCCAAACTGAAGTGACATGGTGGGGAAAAGATTGAGGGACTGGGATGCGCCCTCAAGTGATGACCAGTGCCTGAGATTAATTCACGCATCCCAGCCCACGGCACTGGCGGTCCAGTATTACTAGTTGACAATGGGGCCGGGAGTGTGGAGGTGGGGATCTTCCAGCAGTGGTGAGTATATTTCACAAATATATCGATGCCCGTGTGTGCATTTTGAATTTATATGTGTCGCATGCACACATAATCATTATTGTTGGACTTGGCCCTTTTTGCAGGGTCATCCCTGAACTTTTTGTTTTCCTCTTATTCTTTTTTCTGACTGGTGTTGGTGGTTTTAGCCGGACTCTGGGCACTTTAGCACTGCTGTCCCGTGTAAAGTGTGTTTGCTCTCTGTGGTAAACATGGTAAGATTGGTCTACACCTGTTTGGTGTATTTAATTTACCTATCAGTCCCCAGTAAAGTGGTATCTCATATACCCAGGGCCAGTAAATTAAATGCTACTGGTGGACTTGTAGTAGCTGATTGCGCCACCCACCACAGTAGCCTTTCAAACCTGTCTCAGGCCTCTGCCATTGCAGGGCCTGCACGTGCAATTTACTGGTGTTGTGACGTGGCACCTAAAGTGTGTGTCACGTCTGTGACCCCCTTTTACTGCATGTCAGTTACCCCGAAGGTAGGCCCTAGCCAGCCCTATTAGCAGGGTGCATTGTAGGTAAAAGGTAGGACATGCACCTTAAGTGTGTGACATGTCCTGGCAGTGACAAACAGCCATTTTGGTTTCTCACTGCTGTGAGGCTTCCCTCTCATGGGAATGCATTGGGGATTCCCTGATGAGTGTTTCAGTGATAATTTCTAACATGAGAGGAGCAGCGTGGTCAAGTTTGGTATGTTTGGTATAGTAATAATAAATGCTGTGTAATGGTGTCCGCAGATTTATTAACACTATCTTAGAAATGCCACTTTTAGAAGCTGGTATTTCTGTGTGCTATGTGTCCTTGTGCCTGCCTGATGTGTATTGAATGTCTGGCTCTGGAGTGAAAGGGGCTGGTGAGGTGTGTGGCTCCAGAGGGGCTGGGTGAGTCAGCGCTAGGCTGAATGAGCAGATCTACATTTGGAGCAGTGGGAGGAGTAGCCCCTGACCCTGAATAGGTCTGTGCCTGCCTGGGACAATGCTATCTCCGCCCCTCCCTGTGGTGTGTCTGGGGCCAGGACATGGGATCTCAAAGGGAACTATTGGGCACTGTAAATAAAATGTTGAGTGCCCCCAGAACTGGTTTTTACTGGATTCCCCAAGCCCTGTGTCAGGGCAGAACAACTACCTGACTGATATAAATATTGGGGCTCTGACCTCATGTCTGTGTGTTGCTTGGTGCTTACTTTGGACTGGTGGCCGGCAGGCTGCTGGTCTGCCAGGGGGAACCGCCACTGGGGATTGACCTGCTGCCCTGCCTGGCAGCTGAGGGGTCTGCTGTCTGATTTGGGCCCCCAGTGCGCTGGCCTGCTTGTGCACTCCTTGGAGGGGATTGCTACCTGCTCACTACTGGTGTCAGTAGGTGTGAGCACTTTGTGAGCACTGGATCTTCTCCCAGGCTTCCTTGAAGCTGACTGCCATTGCCCTCAAAAGCGCGCCCAGCGCAAGAAGTGTTCTGCCAGGTCCTTGTGTGGTGTCTCTAAAGTAGAGACAGGCTGAGCGCAGGACGAGCGCTGTGACTCCCCCTTCATCGGGGGGAAGTTGTGCCGAGTCTTGGAGGAATGAGAGGGGAGAGCTGAGAGGAAACTGCCCAGAACCGACAGAGACTCCGCTCCGTAATCCAAGGAAAAGGGCCGGAAGACAGGCAAAGATTGCCTGGTTGTGGGCGGGGCATCGCACCCTCAGGAGAGGAAGCCGCGCCAGAACTGAAAAACAGGCAAAGATTGCTTTTTTGGGGGCGGGGCCAGCGACACAGTTGAGCCGGAGCCTCTTGGGCTCCGTGTCCTACCAGTAAAGGAGAGTTGTGGTGGGGAGTCCCAACAGGGGACCCAGAACTGGAGGAGGAAACCTCCCGTTCCGCACCGGGCTGACGAGGAAGTCAAGTGTGACAGCACATGGTTGTGGGCGGGGCTAGCAGCAAAGTCAAGCCAGAACCTTGCGGGCCCCCTCTTGTACCGCCGATGAGGGGCCCAGAGAGATACCTCGAAGGAGACTCCTGGCCAGCCGTATTGTTTCCCTGGCCTGAGTGTAGCTACCCCGCATGATCGCGGGCAGCTGCATACTTCGTGCAGCATCGGGGGTATTCTCCAGTTAAGGAGATAAGGGTGAGTTGCACCCCCGACCCCTTGGTATTGCGAGCATTGTTTCTGCTACATCGGCAGCTAGGGGGCCAGCAATTCCGCAAGATGTAGGGGTTGCATCACTTGGAGTGAAGGTGGGTCGGCCCACGCAGTGGCGTAATTTAGGCACAGCGACCTATGGGGTTACTGCCTAAAGTGATCCTCTGCAATGGTTGGGGTGACTTAGGTGCAGATGGTCTCAGCTGATGCACAGCTATTCGTGACTTTTGTAATGTGTGCAATGTAGGGGTAGTTACCCCCTTGCCCTGCATATGGTATGTGTGCCATATTGTGATGTGTTGATAACGTGTACACGTGGCAGGCATTTACTATGGTGCCCTGTGACAGATGTTTAGGTATAATGTGCTATGCTTAGGGCCATGTGTGCAGCATTTATTATGGTATCTTGCTGCTGATTATGTTTGACATAACCCCCTATACTGAGAAGTGCTAATGTGGGTCATGCCTAATATGGTTTATGCATAATGTGTGTATGCCACCTGTGATGTTACCAGTAGTTACTGGTTGTGTTTTACTACTTGTGCTTTCTAATGATTCTGACAGTGGCCCGATTGGCCCTGTCATGTATATAATTCCCTGTAAAGTACTACCTAGTCCCAGTTGGCAGAGTGTATATGCGTGATTATTCTCTAAAGTGTTTATGATAATACAAAGGCTATTTTTTATATAACCTTGTGTGGAGTTTCTTTTGTGGTGTGTCTAGTGTCGCTGCTGTGTGTGTGTTGTGCAAACGCCTTACACATTGCCTCTGGGATAAGCCTGACTGTTCATGCCAAGCTACCAAGGGGTGAGCAGGGGTTATCTTGGGTGTGTAACTCCCTTGCCCTGACTAGAGTCGTGGTTTCTGCCTGGCTTAGGCGCATGCCCTAGCCAACCAGAAATCCCATTTCTAACAATGATATATGTGGAAAAATACCATATATCTATTACCGGGCTCCAGCAAATTTGTGGGCAGTCTGGCAATGGGTATATAAATTCGAAACCTACTCACCTGAAGATCGCCGCAAACAGAGTCATAATCCTCGGGGTGTAGATCCTGCTGTGAAGGGGTTATCTGGAGAAAGGGATCCACGTTGGAATATACCTGGAGGGAGAAGAAAGGGGTCAGTACACACCCCAAATCCTTCGTCACTGCCACCTTGAAGCAGGTGAGCCGATCTGCTGAACTCCTAATACGGCGGTCGGACCTCCGAGCTAACTGCACTCAGACCACCAGCGCCGATATGGTGGTCTACTGGACCGACAATCTAGTAATATGTCCCTTAACGATCTATTATTCCAGCAGCAATATGTTAACCTCATTTCAAGGACATAAATAATAGTCTATTCTTAAGTTGGAATTACACCCACGCCATTAAGGAGAGACTTTGGGTGAATGGGAAACCATTGTTGAAATACCTGCAGCTAATCTGATCAAGGCTGAATTGGCAGATGGTGTGCTAAGTCAATGTTAGTTAATGTAGAAAATAGGGATGTAATAAGCAAAGTGAAAGGCGATATCAGTCATAATGGAGATCTTCAGAACATGGGCACAAAGCGGAATGTAAACAATAATAGTAAGTGTGAATGACAAAAAGATAAAAATTTACATAATATGTAAAACTAGTTCAGAGGTATGCATATTATTTATTCAGGCATCCTCTGACCTGGATTAAAACTAAACTAAAACAGATTGGATTTAGATCTGTCAGAGAGTGCATAGGTGGTGATAGGTCGACATGTTTCAGTCTAGTACCCTCCCAGGATGTCTGGCTGCCTTTTTCAGTTTCTCATGACAGTTACTGCAAGTGTAGGTAAACAATGTCGTAAAGAAAGAAGTGAACACCAGTGGTTGGAGTGGTAGACCAATCAGTCAGCGATCCACCGGTCGGTATTTCCTGCCGTAGTCAGGCAGCTAACCTCATCTATACCCTGGCGCACAGATCAAGGGCAGCCCGAGTCCTTTCAGTCCTGGTATCGGGCGGCGTGCTGTGCACCGCTGTCAGGATTACACCCGTCAGTGAAATGAAAATTTGGATGAATCAAGATAATTATCATAGCAGATTCGGGATCTCCATTTAGAATACTTTGCAAGGATGCATGGAAAGATAAGCTCATTCATAATTTGGGAAATGAGTTAGAACTGTCTGATATCAGACCACAAATTTTCCTGGTAAAGTGATAGATGTATTGACCTGTAGACAGTTAACCTTTATGTTCAAAAACAGGCATGCAGAGAGAAAGTTATATGTCGCAGAGAAAAAGTCCTTTAGACCTTGGGTGAAAAGATCAACTGCGCTTCACATAGTTTTGAACCCTAATAGTCTGATGACATTTTAACTTTGGGTGAGAGTACCAAGCAAAATATGAAGAGTGAGTATCTGAATATATTTTCAGGTAATGTTAATGTTACTAGGTATTTGTTGAGCGCACGGCTACTCCCAGGAGTGTCCCGGCGCTGATAGGGAAGATAGGGAAACTACATTGATTTACACATACAATTTTATTAAAAGAAAATCCTAACTGTCCCAAACTGTACTTTGCAGCAATACATCAAGTTAGTGAAAGTAAATCCAGTCAATGGCCCAGACGAACCTCACGCCTAGTACATAAAGAAGAAACTGTGCAGATGTCTGGCCAATTCTGGCACAGGCGGTCCAATGTCCTTCCTTATAATTACAAGCATGTCGTCCTTTTGGTTTCCATGTCCAGGGCTGTGTAAACATATCACCAATTTGAACTGATACACACAAGGGCAAGAAGTATCTGCATTCCCTTTTATTGCACCCTAACATCATTGCAGATCCTCTCTCAGTGTGTCCTCAACTGATTCAACTTTAAACCACAAACCCAACCTTAGTATACACAAGGTAGGGAGCCTACTGATAATTCTTAGTAATGTAGTTACTTAGGAATCAGATAACATACAAGCTGCTGCAATTACTTGGAGTCATCAGAAGGGGTGGCTCCTCTCTCAGTGGTGAGAGAAGCCATTAGAATACCCTGAGGAACCTTAATAGCAACTTCTGAGTGGGAACGTTTCTCCTAAAACAAATCAACAAATTATTGTCAGAGATTATCAACTGATTTTCAACCCTAGCTCTGTCGCTGCATAGCACCAGGTACACCTAAGTCCCAAAAGCAGGAGATTAACAACATTCTTAACTCCTATACCTTTAGGTTGTTCCAGTTTTTAAGGGTACTTTTTAAGTTGGTGTGAGCAGATGCCATTTTCCGAACTCTAATGTAAGAAAATTGTAAAGGTATCCATGGAGTAGTCTTTTTCCAATAAGACTTTCTTGTGTTTGGAGAACATTACCTGAGACTGAAGAAGGTGTTGAAGATTTTATTAAAGAAGTGGTTGACAGCTAAACTCATCAAAGGGTCACTTGCTGTGCATTGTGCAACTTACTTAGGTCATGAAGTAAATTGTGAAGGTGTTAAGCTAAAAAAAGAGATGACTGAAATTATTAGGGAGGCATCTTCCACTAAGGATGATGTAAGAACCTTTTTAGGTTCAGCAGAATCGTATTCAAAATTTGTGAATTTAAGTTTCAAGAAAAAACATATTACACTAGACTATACCGTATTGAACAATGGGAAATGTACGTGCTCTTAAGGATGTCAAGAGTATTTTTCAGACTAAAGAAGGAGGTGTTGATCCTTCAGAAAAAAACATTGACAAAATGAATGTGCATGGGAAAGGATTGGGATCTTCGCATACCCAGGTTGATGGACAGAGTAAAAAACTAGTGATGGAAAATGAGTGAAAAGATTGTTGTACAGCCTAGCTGTGAGATGAGGGGAGGGTTATTAGCACTGGGAATGAAAGAATAGTGCAGAAGCAGATGAGAAACTGAAGGAAGTTTTTTTTGTTGAGAAGTTAGGATTTAGTTGACAGTGGATGGAGAGTTACTGTTGAGAGGGGAAACAATAATCCCTCATGGGAATTTGATTGGTAAGGTTTTGGAGGCGTCATGAGAAACATGAAGGTTTTATCAAGGTCACAAAAACGGAAAAAGAGAGGAGTTACTCCAGTGCATATTGTGTGACAATGGAGCACAGTTTAAATCTGAATGTGTTGAAAATGTTTTTAAAAACTGGTATCGGCCATTAAACTTTTTCTGTTTATCATGCAGAAGCAATTTATAGTGTGAAGAAATTGAGTAGGATAATTAAGAGATTCATACAATTGGCACAGAGAAATAAGTTGAGTTGGGAAATAAAAGTGAAAAAAAGGTGTGGGCGTAGAGGATCTCACCAAGTGATGTTACAGGATAGAGCCCATTCTTGATTATGAAAGGAAGAACATCGCTTTCGAAAGACAACTTAGAGCAGAGGACAAATCCAGTGGAGTGGTCTCCTGGTGAGTTTGTAAGAAAAACATTGAAAAGGCAAAGTAAGTGTATAAAACATACTATGATATTATACATAGTGTGAAGGAGGTTTAATTGGAAGTAGAGCAGTGGCTTAGAGTAAATAAAGAGGGTAACTTAAAGTAAAGGGAATTACAATTTCTAGTCCATTATGTGTAGAGAAGGTGTTCCTTAATTCTGCCCTATTGAATGATGGAGGATTATGACATATGTTCAGTTTGTCATTTTGCAGGGAAAGAGGAAGTGGATAATTGAAAATGTAATGGTTGGATGAGGATCAAGAGGCAAGTGATGTGGGTGGGAGGTCCTGGAGTTTGGAAAATAATGTTGTCTCTTGTGGAATAGAGGATTGTAACGGAGCTCAAGACGATTCATCTTCAGAGGTGAATAGTGGAAGGTAACATTCCTGAATTAATTGTTCTTGTATCTGAAGTCATGAGATGTAGATTTGGCTGCAGGATTGTTAAAACAAAATAAGTTATGTTTGTGAATATTATTATTCTTGTGTGCCTTTTCTGTCTTGTTCTTTCTTGTTCAGTTCCTTCGTGTTAAAATGATGCTCTTGTATAGTGAGGTTTTGAGAGGTTTTTACATAATGTACATTTTGCAATTTGTTTAGGCCTTGCTAATGTGTGTGAGTCGGCCTGAGGTGTTGTGTTGGATTGTGATAGTGTTCTGATTATTATTGTGAGTTTGTAAACGTTCTATCTTCTATGTGAAGTTAATTGCACTTTTCTGGATAGTGGTTTGGAGGTTAAGTGGTTGGAAGTGTGCTGGGAGAGGAGCTGCGCCTACTCCAGGGCTGCAATAACCCTGTTACTGGATATTTCTTGTGCTGGGTTTATCAATACAGCAGTTTCATTGATGTGTCCATTGAGGATGATGGTTTTACAAATGCTGTTTGCCTTCTATGTTTCTCTACACATTACAGATTTTTTGTGATGTTATTACTCAGAGCCTACGTTTGTGTAGTTTACCCTAACTCGTTTTTGTTCTGCAGTGTTGTTTGGGTCTTACTCGCAGACAGCTTTAGAGTTCTGGCAAGAGCCGATATTATCACATAGTCACATAACGTACACATACATACTTATACAGAAAGGGGCTTTTGGAGACCCCTTTTCTTCCACTGGCTTCCATGGTTAAGCTGGCTTTAAGCATTGGTTAACTGGGTTGTCCATCAGCTTTGCTATCAACTCACAGCATTTCACCCTTAAAAAGTAGCCCACATGGACATTGGCATTACTTCTTTGATGATAAGTTTTTTAATCAGGAGGGCCACTCTTTCTGCAAACTCTCTGAGGGCTTCAGCCGATGCCCCCACACCCACATGGGGACGTTCATTGCTCACCATGGCTCCTCCACCCTATATGCATCAATGCTGCCCTACCCATCCCATGTTTTTTTCCAAGGGCCAGTGTTAGACTTGGGGGTCTCTAGTTGGCACAAGAATGCACTTGTGACAAATAGGGACCCTCGCCTCTAGTCAGGGTAAGGGGGTACACTCCTAAAATAACCCCTGCTCACCCCCTTGGTAGCTTGGCACGAGCAGACAGGCTTATCTCAGAGGCAGTGTGTAAAGCATTTCTGAACACATACAGTAATCAAGTGACATCACTACAGATGGACACCACACAAGTTTTATATCAAAAATAAGTATTATAGATTTACCACAAGATCATAAACGACACAAATCCACAATACTGTTACTTTAAATGGTAGTTTTAGCTTAGTTCTCTTTAGTTCTTAAATGCAACACTTTAATCACTGTACCTGTAGATGCGACACGCAGGGCAACGAAGGTGCTGCAACGATGTTGATGCGATGAAAGTTTGGTGCAAAGAAATAAAGACGTGAAGATCTTCCTGGTGCGGCTCGCTTCTCCGATGTTGCGAGAGATCTCGGCTCGATGCATCAGCTGCAGCAGCGACACCCTGGTCCAGTGATGCAACGACAGCGGCTTTGGCGGCGACACTCTTCTCCAGCGATGCGAGACGCTTCCGCTCGATGCGGCAGTTACAGCGGCGACCCCCTTGTTCAGTGGTGCGACGGCAGCAGCTCCGACGGCGGCACGCTTCACCGTGGATGCGAGGCGCTTTTCTCGATGCGGTGCAATGCGACAGCTACAGCGGCGTCATCCAAGATGCAACGGCGACACGCTTCTTTCTCGATGCGGGACTCTTCTCTAGATGCGGTGCAATGCGTCAACTACGATTGCTGCGACACGCTTCTTCGGTGTTGTGGGGCGCTTCTCATGATGCGGTGCAATGCGACAGCTACAGCTGCGACACCCTTGTTCAGTGATGAGACGGCAGCGACTGCGACGGCGACACGCTTCTTCTCCGTGAGTCTCGCTTCCAGCTCCTTGCGACACGCAGTCCCTCAGAAGGCCCAAAAAGAGCAGCAGGCAGTTCTAAAGAACTCTGGGGAGCTGTTGGTTGAAGTCTGTTGTCCCTGAGACTTCAGCAGGAGGCAAGATCTTTCCAAGCCCTTGGAGATCCTTCACAAGTTGAGCAAAAGTACACACAAAGTTCCTTTCTCCTCTCTTTGGCAGTAGGCAACCCCTGCAGGCCAATCCCCAAGTTTCAGGGTTAGTCTCTCCTCAGTTTCTTCTTGGTTGCTGTCCTCAGCAAAGGTTTCGTCTTCTTTCCCAAAGTGATCTAAAGTTCTTGGGATCAGGGTCCCAATACTTATACCCCAAAATCCTTTGTCCTCTAAGGGCGGAGGGGCCTTTGCCTAGTCCAAACCAGTTCCGGTCAGTCCTGGAGCACTTTGTTTACATGACTCCTTCTTTCCTTTCAGAGCACAGGGCAGAGACATCAGACGCACCACAGGAGGTGGAGCCAGCAATGTGGAGGGAAGGCACAGCCCTATTCAGGTCCCAGTGCAACTCCTCCCTCCCATCTAGATGCAGATCTCTCTATTCACCACTGGGCTACCTCACCCTGTCTCCTGGAATGCCACAGCCCTGTCACTCAAACTCCAGACAAGGAATACACAGCCTAGCAGAGGCAGGCTTGGACAGCTAAGCAAGAAAATACCTACTTTCTAAAAGTGGTATTTTGAAACACAGAATGTTAAAACCAACTTCCCTAACAGATGTATTTTATCATTCTGAGTTCAGGCGTACTAAATTCGAATTTCTACCTCGTTCCCTGAGTCAGTTAGGAATGTAAGATGTAATAATCAAACTGCCGATTCTGGCCTATGGAGAACAGGTAGCCTTGCAATAGTGAAAAACGAAAATGGCTGTAATTCACTATTAGAACATGCCACACACACCAGGGCATGTCCTACCTTATACTTACAATGCACCCTGCCCTTGGGCCTACCATAGGGGTGTCTGATATGAAGAAAATTGAAGGTTTAGGGACTGGCAAGTGGGTGCACTTGCCCAGTCAGCATGACAGTATCAGACTGCATGCAGGCTCTGCAATGGCAGACCTCAGACACACTTTTACAGGCTGCTTCTGTGGGTGGCACAACCAGTGCTGCAAGCCCATCAGCAGCATTTGGATTTACAAGCCCTGGGCACTCCTGGGGCACTTTACTAGAGTCTGACAGGTAAACCAAACCAACCAATCATGGAATCACAAATTCATACATCAATTTACAATAGGGAGCACTTGCACTGTGGCACTGGACAGCAGTGGCACAGTGCCCTGAGCATCTAACACCAGCAAAGACACATGAGGCAACAGCAAAAAATGGAAGGGAGACCCACGTCAAGGTGCCAGGTCTAACAGCCAGGTAGCTGCAAAGAGCTCCTCCACCGTTTGCATTACATGTTTTAATTCATTTGCAGTTTACCCTTTTGACGTGGCTGTCAAATATGTTGAAATTATGAAGTCAATCAATTAATAATCTTTGTTCGATCATACCAAATTAGATCAGATTAGATAGACATATTCAAAAGATAATAAATAAACTGTAGATTTTAGCAGCGGAAAATGTAAAACAATGCCACAGTGTTAGCTAAATCTGTGAAAAACATGCCACAATATAAAACTATGAAAAAACAATATCACCAATAAATACACAATGGCATGTGTCTGGTGGCTCAGTTGACTAATGCGTCCACTGCAGGGGCCTGTGTTCGACCTCATGGTCACAGGTTCAAATCCCTGCAGGTCCACTCAGCCTTTCATCCATCTGGGGTTGATAAAATGAGTACCATTGAGTTGGGTAACAATAAACATCTGTTATTCAGCACCAAGATATGCACGGGTGAACATGCGATTTACTAAAACATGTTGAGTAAAAACGGGACATAATAGAGTTTTAAAAAGCCAAAATGACTGCCAGCACTTCACAATGCATGAGTCTGCTTGTGTTGCAAACCCTTATGTATGTATGCATCGTGATGCATGGGTAGATATATGTGCACATGGCACTCATCTTAGCATGGTAATGGTTACCATTTAAGGACAGCTGCCATGTGTGTGCATGCAAACACGGGTGCACATGCATCAGGACAGGTGTTGTAAGGCGCATGTAGCCATTTTGGCATTTTTAATGTTACTGTTCCAACATGGGTGATAGCCAAGTTTCAACTGTAAATTAAAAATAAAAGAAGAAAGTGCACAACAGTGCAAAGAATTATTGACACTCGCTTTCTAAAGTTGAGTCCTTTAGGTGTGTTATTGCTTGTTGTTTTTACCTACACGTGTGTGTGTGTGACTTGATATTGCTCTATATTACTACTGACAGAGTTGAATCTATTTTGCACTACATTCTATCAGTGACTTGGGCCATTTACGCTGATTTCCATAGCATTTATTTACATTTCATAATATTCACAAAATCTCTCTTTTGAGGTTGGCTGCAACTTCGCCAGATAAACCATGTATGTGGTGGAATAACCAGTGTTCAAGCATCTTCAGAATACCATTATTGTGGTTTGTGATCCTTTTGGCGTCTATAGCCTCACCTCAAGATAATGATTCCTTCACCTATCGTTTCTTTCCAGTGGCTTGTTTGTTTACTGCAAGATGGCACTTTTATGTATGCACAAATGCCTTTCAGTAGGCATCCTCAGGATGGTCCTGCAGTATGGTGTTTATAGACTATATGCTGTGGTCAAAGGTTTCATTTTTTCTCCCTCTACCTCGCTTTTGTCCCCATGCCAATTTCTTTAGTATCTCTGCCATACAGCCCTTCTTGGTCAGGCCCTTAGAGTGTCTTGCAAGCAAAGCACTAGGAACAAGCTCAGGTTTGCTGGAGACATAGAAGTGGGGCTGCTAACACATGCATGTTCTGTCACTACTTTTCACCACTTTCACACGTGCCGCTATTCCACTAGCCAGTTGGGCACATCGACTTGTTGTGATTCTCCCTCTTCTTCTTTTTCACTTTCTACTGGGGCAACTAGAGAACACACCACCTGCCAATTACCTCCTGACTACTTACTTGGGACCTTGGCATAAAATGAAAGCCAGACATGTTTTGGCCACTGCCTCATCACTTGTCTTCAGGTCCATGTCTAGATGAATTAAATTTACAAGACTAGAAATAGGATAATTGCATCTATCTTCGGTACATAGTTCTGGTACAATTGATAATGTTTGCCACTCATCGCAGTCACCCAACACTTTCCTGTCCTGTACTGCCTCCTCACTTCCTGTAGTTCCTGTCATCTCCTCACTTCCTGTAGTTCCTGTCATCTCCTGTGGTCATGTGTTGCATGGGCAGCTATCCTGAGCTAACTGCAGCTGCAGATTCTACTTCGGAAGTCTCGCATGTCTACCTTTAAAATATAACAGGAGTATAAAGAGCGCAGTGCATTTTACTGAAATTTTACTTTGCAGTCGTTAAAAAACACAAGCAACTTTTAAACAACCATCTAACACATGTCTATTTTGAACTCAGGATTTTCCATCAGCTAATCTAAACAAACACGTTTTGTGTAGGTTTGTCACATCACCTGTGTCGCAAGATTTAACAAATGTGTTTCTGTAGATAATGCTGCTTATCGTGATTTCAGCATGGCACACAGATGAAGCAAACAAAATGGAAAGCCATGGGAACTGCCTATAAAAAGGTGGGGATGTTAAAAACATGGCCAGTGACTCATAAAAGCATCTTGACAAGTATTGTTTTTTCCAAATGAAAATTAAACTATTGATTACATTTAAAGAGGCATTCTAGCTCTATGCAATGACCTTGTAAGGATTTTTGGCAACTTAGACAAAGTGACATTTTGCTGCCTCTATGACCTTTCAATTTAGCCATATTTGGGGCATCTTTAGGCACAATGGTGTAGGCAGCACCTTAGTTTGGCTCTGTTCTATTGCCTCACCGTAGCACCGACTACAGTGCTGCTGCCCTGGACAGCCATATCAGCAGCGGCGGCTCCTCTGCTATGGTGGAGGAGCATCACCCCTCCACCCCCCTGCCAGCAGTCTCAAAACTTGAATAATAAAAACAGGTTTATTATCTTTTTATTTTTAAAGTTCAAAGGGCTGGTAGTGAAGAGCACTTAAATTCATTTTTCACTACTGCCAGTCCTCACTCTTCCACAGGATAGCGTTGGGTTACCATAATATATTTAATAAGTCATAACTTTTGCTTGGGATTACATAGAATTGTTATGTTTGGTCTCAAGAGAATTTTTAATTTTAATTCCTGTCCGCCGTATTGCAAGTGTTTTATATCTTATGGCGCTAGTAATACGGCGGGCAAGATATCCGTCATGTTTGTGACTGAATATTCCAACCGACAAACTCTAAATTTAGCTCTAAGTCATGTGACCAAGGTCAAAGGCTACAGGCACCAAATCGTTAGGATAAGAATATGACAACTTTCTAAAAGTGGCACTTTCAAAACTGAGACTTAAAATTCAACTTTACCATTAAAGAGGATCTTGATATAGTTGGCCTTTGTATATTCCTCCCAGACAGTGTCACAAGGGGGGGGGGCGGGGTGTTGAAAGGATGGGCCATCCAGAAAGGATGTGTGTTTGTGGAGCAGAAGAACTGGCTTGCTACCAGTGGACTGCTCTGCTGCAGAAGGTCTGAACTGTTCTCTGAGAAGGAAGTCTGGACCTGTTCCCTTCATCCCAGGGAGTGTGATTCCAAGAATTAGGGGGCTTACCTCCTGTTCTGAGTTAGAAGGACACAACAAGCTCCAGAGGCCTCCCTGAAACAGACCAGCTGACCTGCTGCACTTGACCTATCTGGACCAGCAACTGGACATGCCTGAACCCTGCTGGACTCTGCTTAAGTGAGTTTCTGATACCCAAGAGATGTCTCCCCAGGTCCTCAGCTCTTGGCACCCATTAGTTGAGCTCCTCCTGTGAAGAAAAGGAGAAATCATGAGGTTTTGGGCACTTTGCGACCGCAAACAGGCCCGTTCACACTGAGATCTCACCGTCCACAATGATTGCCAATGAGGAACTCCGATGGATCTGACCCTTCGCGCTATAGCGACTGCCATCAACCACAGGCATTGCGAGATCTGCTACAATGACAGGCATTGTGCGATCTGCCCTTCAGGCTACAGCATCAATTGCCCGCGGTGACAGTGTGGAAGTAGAAATTTTGTATGTAAATTTACCTCATAACAATGTAGAAATGTGTTTTAACGTTAACATTGAACATGCATGTTAAAATAGTGGTTAGAGAAGATGTGCCTTTTTATGAACGTGCAAAAAAGTGAAAATGCTGCTTATTTCTGCAGAAAGCTCCCACTTCTATCTTTCTTTCACTGCTAGGTCTTGATATTTTCTTGATTCTTTCCTACCCCTTATAAATCCTTTTTTGTAAATGCTAATTAAACGTTATAGCTGAATAAAGAACTTAACATATTTGTGAAATGTGCTGTTTGGTGCAAAATATATTTCTTTCCTTCCTCATACCATGTGACTTCAAAAATGCTTGTTGTAGGTTTAAATTCTCTGATCTGACCATTACATGCTAGATATTAATGTTTCATTTCATAGAACAGTCCGATGTTACACAATGGGACACTGAACAGCTAACAGAGTAGGCTTGCAAAGGTGCTCATGAGAACCTTCCTAGATGTATCATTTTGTAATACACTGTAGCCACATTCAAATAACTACATGTCAACATGGATGTCATCGTGGGAATTGAGAAAGAAGAGAACGGACCAGTGGAAGATCTTTTCCTATTGGTTAGAAATGATTCAACATTCATAGTTTGCAACATATTTTGTGCTTTCTATATAGTACATGTTCCTGGCTAGAGAGTTTAAGGCATTTTATGCACCCCTACACTGCCATGTCCCTTAGCACTTTGTTGTGCTAGCCTGAATTGCCATAAGCTACTGTTAATGGGGATTTCTTTGTTTTCCTTACCATTTGTCAGGACACATTCTATCTTTATGCTGATCATAGCTATTGCTGTGAATAATTTCTTTTACTTGTTTAAAAGTTGGTACTGCAGCTGTTAGTGAACTTGGCTGAGTTTCCAGAATTATTCTTTAAGGGGAGTTTAATCTTTTCATAGCCCTTAGTCTTTTGCTTCACATTTTACTTGCTCTTTCTAAAAGGAACTTCCTATGGGTTCTCGCTAGGATAGGTTAGGTACTTTAGATTAAGATAGGTGCTAATTCCTTTATGGAACGCACAGTTATTTTGTTTATTTGTTCTAAGCAGATTTTCTCAATATTTCTGTAAACAGATTTATTTGACTAATCTGAAAAACAAAACAAAAATACAGATTAAACTCTTAAAGAGAAAATAAAACTTTTAAAACTTCATCAAACCTCTCATCATTGACTGAACATTAAATGCTGTATTGACCAAGTTGAGGCTGCAATAGAGGTGCAACAATCAGACACTCTCACGTTGGGAACCGGGTCATCAACCTGGCATTACGTATGATTAGTTGAAGTGACACATGGCAGAGTCGGAGTGCTTATATGTATGTGACCTGGGAGGGAGGGAGGGAGGATGGGAGGGGGTGTTTATGGAGTTATGGGGCATATTATCAAGGATGGCATTAAGAATTATCGCTGCTTTAGCGGCAGAAAACTGCCGCTAAAGCGGCGATAATGGGCTTGATAATATGCCCTTCAGAATTCCAATAGAACTCCATGTTCTGGTGGGATATTCATGCCAGACTTAGAGAAGGCCCTTTTTTAGAAGGACTAACCTGGTTCTGGTATCTGGCCCATGCATCATGGCGGTCGGTGGGAACTTGTGACTGTTTCCTGGTCTAGCACTACCATATAACAATGAGTGGCGTATTGTGCATTTAGGTGCTATTCCTACCTAAATCTTTGAAATTGCAAATCTCCGGTTCCACTGATTGGATCTGTGTCATTTTGGTCTCATTTTATTTATTGAAATGTACACTTTTTGACTAAATTGGTCTTGGATTGTTTCTTCTGTTGTGTTTTCACTTTACTACTGTTTGTGTGCTGCATAACTACTTTACACATTGACACTAAATTAAGCCTGACTGCTTTTGTGCCAAGCTACTGGAGGGTTTGTCTTGTAGTTCCTACAAATCTATAAAGGATCTGCACATTCAGACAACATAAACTAAGGGATTGGTGTCCAGACTGATTCCAGACACCCCCCAAAGGCTATGTTAGTCTGTACAGCTGCTTGTTCACAGTGCCACTATAAGCCCCACAACCTTACCAAGGAGTGAATAGTTTCTGGCAACTATCGAACATGACGACCCTGACCCCTTCAGGGATCGTGAAAACAGTACAGTACTTTTCGCTCAGTCACTCGTGCTCACTCGGTCTCAGAAAGATATACAGAATAAACGGCCAGGACGTTTTCAATAAGCATTTATTCAATAAGCATCATTCTAGTATAAAATACGTGTGCTGCAACAACCATTAGACAGAAACAGGTGTATACAGTTATAAACACCAACAGAGTAAATAAAAGCTAGAATTCTACTATGGTATGATGAATATATGAAGGCATATTGATACATGGCAGTAATCAAGAGTACTCCTACTACGCCAACCCTAACTAGATGTACCCAAGTGTACCTAGCATGTATATGGGTGTATAGCCAAGAATCCCCCTAGGAAAGAGCCAGCCCCATTACCTGATGGGAGAGAATGAAGGACCCTGTCTTGGTCTCAAAATGGGCACCCCACAAGGGATGTCAGACTGCCTCGTGTTGGAGTATCTGTGGGCAGAGACTTGGGCGTCTCGTTTCAGCATGGAAGCTTCTTCTCTGGATTGCATAGTGGAGATGTGGTACTTATATGTATCCGAAAGTTACCCTCAGGAGTTCTACCTAGATGTGTAATGGTACTGTGGGCTTGTCGGCCAAGGATGACGATAGTGGTGACTCTTGTACAGAGTTATTATGTAGAAGGTGGTAATCCTGCTGTGATATTAAGAATTCTCATGCATAATAAATAAGGCTAGTTTTCGAAGAAAGCCACAAAACTGTCATTCAGTGCCTAACTGGGGAGAGGAGTAGGTCTAATGCCTAGGGAGGTCGACCTCAAATCTGGGGAACCAGGTTCGAGTCTCGGCAAGGACCCGCAACATCCTGTGATTCTGGGCAAATCACTTAATCTCCGCATGCCTAACTAAAATGAATGTGTCCTCATGTAATGCAACTGGTGCTGGTGTGAAGCGCTCTGATACCTGATACCTTCCGGTCAAGTTTGCACTATATAAAACTCCGTAATTTTTTTTTATATAGAGCAAGGTAGGACAAATATAGGTAAAAGGTTGTGCAACTACCAAGGCCTATATTGGGGTACATGGGGGCTCATAACAGGTTAAGCACAGGTCAATTAAATGACTTTTTGTGGTTAACCCTGAAAAGGATTGTGGCTCTTGCTTGAGAAGGTTCCTTAGCCCCCTCAATCAAATCCCAAATTCTCACATACACTTCTTAACCTGGAGTTTGATGTGTCATGGCGGTGGTCGTGCCAAGAATCACCAGAGATGGTGAGCTTTTCTGCAACATAAGCGGGGGTGCTAGTCAAATGGTAGGCGCTGGTTATTAACAGCCATGATACCTTTCGCCACAAAACTGTCTGCAGCCTTCTTATTTGCTTCTCTGAGCCTTTATATTGTACCTCATAAGAGTCTCAGTCAAACCAACTACGCTTCTTTTCTTTAGGCCCTTAACTCTATCATTAACACCCCCTCTCCAACCATGTACCTGCTTCACAGCAACTGAGCACTGTTCCACCAGGAGGCAGTTCATAATTCTACATGTTACAAATTCCACCAGATTCCTCCATTTTACTCCCATTTGATCTGCTCAACACATCAGCCTGCCATTTGTGTAAATCAAAATCCTGTAAAAAATGTCATGCCCACCAGAGGGCACTTGGGCTCAGCCTCCATTAGGAAATCAACGCAGCTCTGGTCTCTAAGACCATATTGCTCTGAAAAAAACAGCCCTTTATTGTCATTTAGTTTGAAATAACAGCAGAGCCCTCTTTCAATTTAAATAGATGGAATAAAATATATTTTATTTAATTTGTTTGAATAAAGGGCATCAGTAATTCAAGTTTCCTTTGGTCATGATGGGAATAAAATTTCCTTTGGCCTCATGCAGTCTCCCCATCACTGCAGGAGGCAGATACTAGAAAATAAGATACAATTAACGTGCATTACATGCAACCGTGTGGAATTGCTTGTTACAAAAGACTCAGACCTCTAGGACAAACGAGCAATGAAAGCTTGAGAAACAAAATTGCCCTGGGCCATAACCGAGGCATGAGTTTCCAGAGCTTTTTCAGTACACTGACCAAATAGTGTAAAAGGTGTTATTTTTCTAAAATATTTTTATTGACAGTTTTTAAATTTTTACAGAAATAGCGATCTTATCCATTTCGACAGCAAAATGAGAAAGCGATTTATAAGTCTGGTTTTGTATATTCTCCATGAGAAGTCAATATATTTAACAGTCAACTTTGCAGTTATTGTGTTTACAGGGGGTGTCAATAGAACAATAAACAATGTAACCAGTAGTTCGTTATTGGGGTCTTTCATTCACCTTGCCGTTAGTACAATTGTATCCCACTGTGCAATATCCATCTCACCTCGCCTTCCCTTGCTGAACTTCTTTAATATCATGACCTCAGATGCATATTTCTCAATACATTCTCTAATCGCTTCATTACGAAGCGGCAGGCGGAGGCATCGGGCAAAGGAACCGACTGCAGCGATCCGACGGCCTCAAGAAGCCCATTGGTGTGTCAAAAAGACACCATAATCCCCTAATGATGGTGACTTCGTCGTCAGGATTATGATGCCATTTTCTGACAGCCATTCCATGTCGGCCTTGCCGACATGGGAAGGCTGTTGGAATATGACTTTGGGGGCCCCTAGAAGGGACCCCTTTTGCCCTGGCTCTCCGCAATGGGGCCTGTGCCTCCCTAAACATCCCTGCACCATGCGGCAGGCACCGTGAGGGTGGTCGCATTGTAATCCTGTGGTCAGAACCACCAACCTAAGGTCGGGCGGTTCCAGACCGATACGGTAGCCCAACATCGTAATTGGGCCCCATGTGTCTCTATGGGACACAAGGCGCTCAAGGCTAATATTTGTGTCTAGCAATATTATTATACAGTACAAATAAGAAATAAAAATACATCTATTTCTGATGAAACCAGAGTTCAGCAGGGGGTGCCTGACCATTTCCTAACCAGATTCAGCACCACACCAGTGAACAAGTGGCGAGTGGGATGCTTGAGTTAATTCTAGCCACTGTTAATTACTCTGAGCCACCTCTGCAACAGGGATGAAAAACCATCATCTAACACCTGCAAGGAATCAGCTCGGGTCTTACTTACTAGAAATATGAATCCGAGCACCAACCTCTGAAATTCTCTCAGTGACGGACACGTAGTCGCAATTTATACTACCAACTTCATATACCCCAAATGAAATGGACATGCTAGTATGACCCGGTTTAAGAGATTATTAAACGGGGTGGGACACATGAGATCTTCTCACAGTCTAAATAAAAGACGGGTCAGGTACCGGATTTCCTTCCAGAGCCTCCCAAGGGACCCAGTAGTATTATAATACCGCAGCAGTAAAACATGACTACTGAATGTTAGAGCGCTGAGAGGTATCTAGCTTTCCCTCTGAAAGACCCAATGGTAACGGGCGTTATAACAAAACAACAAGGCTGGCTTGCCTCGGCTGGGAGGCTGTATTATTCGCAGCCATGTAGAACTTTGCTGGGAGCATTCCGAATCTGTTTCTGCTTTCAATCAATCAATCAATCAAAGACATTTATAGAGCGCGCTACATACCCGTGGGGTCTCAAGGCGCTGGGGGGGGGGGGTGCCGCTACTGCTCGAACAGCCAGGTCTTCAGCTTCTTCCTGAAGGAGAGGTGGTCTTGGGTCAGGCGCAGGTCGGTCGGGAGGGAGTTCCAGGTCTTGGCGGCCAGGTAGGAGAATGACCTTCCTCCTGTAGTCGCTCTTCGGATGCGGGGGACGTCGGCGAGGGCGTGGTTGGCTGATCGGAGGAGGCGTCTGGGAGCGTAGAAGGTGACTCGGCTGTTGAGGTAGCTCGGGCCTTGGTCGTGTAGGGCTTTGTGTGCGTGGGTGAGGAGGCGGAAGGTGATTCTTTTGTTGACGGGGAGCCAGTGGAGGTCTCTCAGATGTCCGGAGATGTGGCTTTAAGGCACAGACATTACTACTGCCTCTGGAAAAATGTCTAAATCCTTTTTCCGTGACCCGATTACACTGCTGCCCCCTTAAACCTTTTAGATTGACTTTAATCGCAACAGCATCCAATGCTGTTCAGAAGCAAGGAAACTCATTTCCGCGCAGAGCTCCCCAACAATCCTTGACCAAATAATGCGTGCTTTTCAAACCTGCATTTGTTCTCTGTTTTAAGATCATTTTTCATCTATTCCAGTGATAATCCCGCTGTGTTACATTCTGCCGCCACTAGAGTTGCCTCACAACGTATGTTCATCCACTGAGGACAAATTCACTTCCTTGTTAAATTCACTCCTCTGACCCTGCAAGGGCATCGGTCCTGCAGAGGGAAAAAGGCAGCTTTCCAGGCGCCCGCTCTGCTTCAACAACATTATGTTAAGATTTGTAATTGCAGGCACACCTCTCATCATCATTAATGACGAGGGAGCGCGTGTGCCCAGACCAGTAGGGTTCACCAGAAGCCATGTTATCTCTTTCCCCGAAGTACGTGTTTAATACTTCGAAACAGGTACTGTTTATTGCACATAGTCAAAACGGAAGGAGAATCCGGAGAGCTCTGCATTAAGTTTTGGCCCCAGGCCTGGCATAAATTTAAGACAAGAGTTTAAGGGCACGCGCAATACAGAGACAGGCTCTTAAAATACACAGGCGGGACTAGACGCTATACGCACACACTTACCCACAAAATAGAATGCAATGGGATATTTTACTAAGTAAGAAAGTAGCAGGTAATAGGATTATCAAGCTTAATTGCACTTAGTTTATGAACTGCTGAAGGGCGAAAAGCTGAGGATTCTGGGCCAGGATTCAAACTCAAGACCTGCTAGTCAAACAGATTTGAAAGCAAATATTGAGCTCACTGTCCTGTCGTGACGGGCATTTTGGTAAAGCTTGATTTTGGGTGATCACTGTGTGTGGGGCGAGCCGAATTTAAAGTTGATCGAATATGTCATACAATAAATAATAATTCTATTTTCAGCATATTTAACAATACTGTACCTAAACTTTTCTGCACACAACACGCCCCCAGTAAGGTTTCATAAGCCTTATTAATCGTGATTAGCATTCGGCATACTGTCACAGTTTCTGAAGTGGAGAATGACTTGTGATTAAGTTGTGCTGTGGACTCTCCAGCTAATGGCTGTGCCTTAACAAGCTGAAACCGCCCAGTGTGGAACGCTGACTACGTACACATACTGTCATCAGAGGACCACCTGGCCGAACAATACATGGACTGTCCGTAATTATAGTCTCATGTCCGTTGTCGCTATTGATTAGAAATTGGACGGCATTTGTCCGTAATTTCAGTACTGTTACTTTTTAGGTCTCGCCTGGCGAACGCAGCGCGAAGCGCTGCTATCGCCAGCGAGATCTATTGTTGCTGACTTGCCTCGGAAGTGGGACAGGAGATGTGCACGCGCAGGCTTTTGGCGGATTTGAGTTGGTGTACGCGCTTACAGCCACGCGGCGTGCACATCTCCTGTCCCCCTTCCCTCGCAAGCCAGCATGAAGTTTCACTTTCAATTCTTTTATCATCACCATTAACCCCATGGTCCCCTCCACAGTCCCGTGATTCCTGCTCCCATTGTTTATCCTCTTTTAACAGAAGAACGTCTGGATACCTGCCCCCACAAACCAGCCCTCCCGCGGACGGAGCTCAGGCAAGAGCGCAACTTCTGCCCCCCACCCCCATTCCTCGCCGCCTCACCTCTGGGGGCAGACTGGTCGCGGTGCTCTGCCGGTTGTTGTTGGTTCTCCGGCCCCGGCCCTTGGGTGCCTTCTTACCACTGGGCTTCAGAGCGGCACTGATCTCCAGGCCCGAGCAGAAGAGCTCGGCCATACGGACCTCCATGGCGCGGCTCTGACCCCCGGACTCCCCGCCCCCCACCCGGCAGCAGCGGCTCAGTACCGTAGGCATCGGCCCTCTGACACCCGGCCAGAGCCGGGCCAGCGACATACACAAGGGGGCGGGGCCACAGCGAGCGCGCTGGAGCATTTAAATCACTGCTTCGACTGGCACTGATTTTACATCAGACTTGAACAAGATCTCTCCCAGGTTCCGAGGGCACACAGGTGGGTGGCTGAGCGCTCTGCCGTAAGAACGGGCTCACGTACGGGTTGCGCGCATGGCACGCTTTCGCTTTCCCTCCCCTCATCGGCCCCTCCTTCGCTCAGAGCACCGCCGTACTACATTTTCTTCTTCTGCGGCTAGGGTTCTATCTCAAACATTTCATTTGGTCTTTGCAATAGAACATTGGAAACATTTTGAAAAATTGTACGTGCAGCCATGTATTTGCTTGCAGAAAGAGGGAAGTGTCACTTATAGTCGTTGAATGTTACTCATAATTACACTGAAATTATAAAAATGTCACACGTAGCATTCTGAAACTTTGGGAGCTATGTTGCATACACAAGTAGCAGGTGCAACGTTACCCCTCCAGAGCTTTCTTTAAAATGTAAAAAAGTATTACGTGTGCATGTGTATGTACATGGTGGGGTAATGTACTGTAACTGCTCTCCTGTGAAGCTGTGCTATAACTCAGCATTCATTTAAAAATCAATGTTTTGTTGGAAAACAGTGACCAGCACTTTCTGGGTTCTAAACAAGCATTTGCAATGCAGTAGGTCTTGCATTTGCGAAAATTTGAGCTATTGGCATTGTAATGACAATGCCTTTTATTTATGTGTTCATAAAAGCTGCAAGCGGTGCGTAAACACGCACTTATAGTCCCTGCTTACGAAAAGAAAGACTGGCAGTAAAAAAGGCATAGTTACTGCCAGAGTTGCTTTTCGCAAGCAATGCCTGCACAAATATGCCCAAAGTGCGTGTTTACGCACCCCTTGCACATTCTTAACATATATAATTAAAAGGCATTGATATTTACAATGCCAATAGTACAAACTCTTGTTTTATGTGTTGTCTCTATGGCCTACTTCGTAATCACATATCTTTAGTTTACCAAATACGTACTCCCATTGTCTTGTCATCTTTGTGTGCATTTTGTGCCATAGTAGCATACTTAGGTCTCACATTACTAAAAACTAGAGCTATTGGTGTTGCATTATTATTTGCAACGCCAAAAGCTCAAACTTTTACTAATGCGAGACCTATTGCATTGCAAATGCTTGTTACAGATTGTTTGCAAATTACGCATCTGGCAGCTATGCGAGCTGATTTTCCTGCTTCAGAAAGACTGTCAGAACTTTCTTCAAGTTCAGTGTCAAAGGTAATTAAGCACTCAGTGGAACACAGAGATATTTTTAACAGAACACAATAACATTATAGGACATTTGAAAAAATCTAGCATGTTGTTTTTCCTTGCTTTTATAATTATAGTTTTCTTGCGTACTTTCCTTACTGTGTTCCTCACATATAATTTGTCACTCAAATGTTAACTTACTTTGTAGGTTTTCATTAAACTTGAGCATGTTAATGTTTCTATTATTTATGGTGGATAGGTTTATGGATTGATGGGTGGATGAACAGAGGGATAGATGGATGAGTAGGTGGATGGATTAATGAATGGATGGAGAATGTTGGCATAAATGAAGAGGGTGTAAATGGGAGTATGGCTGAAAAGATGGTTGCATTGGCTGGGAGGATGGCTTGAGGGATCTTGGTGAATGGATGGACACAGGTGCCTGCATGGATAAATAGATGGATGGACAGAGACGAACAGGTGGATGACTCGATGGATGGCTGGAGGGATAGATGGATGGAGCGGATGCTTGGGTTGATGGATAATTGGATCTCTGTAAAGAGCTGGGTCTTGTGGATGGATAGTTTGATGGATGATTGGGCAGATATATGGATCTTGGTGGATGCAGGGATGAAAGATGTGAGGATTGATAGATGGGTGCTTGGAAGATCTATAGACCTGAGTGGATTGATGGATTTTGGTGGGTGAATGGATGGATCATGTTGGCTACATGGATGGATGGATCAATGAATGAATGGACAATGGGTGCTTGGAAGGATTGATGGATGGATAGATATGGATACATAAAAGATCTTAGATGAATAGGTGGATGGATAGTTGGATGGATGGCCCTTGGCGGGTGCATGGATGGATAAATGGAAGGATGGATGAGTGGATGCTTTGATGGATGGATAGATCTGGGTGAATGGATTGATTTTGGAGGGTGCATTGTTGAATGGATGGATGAATAGAGGGATGGGAACAGATTCTTGATGCACACGGTCCACATGTTGAACAATGTATCATTAACTTTTCTGTGAATCTTGGTATTATAAGAGCTACATCAATGGAGTTTGAGGGTGGCTAGCTTGGACTTTAATTTAAAGAAGCTGCTGATACCCATTAGGGGTGTGGGAAATTCACGTAAATTGCTTCCACGAAATACATGAAATGACAGAAAAATTATGCGTAATTAGGTGAAATGGAAATCTATAATTTCGTGCTAGATTGTTAGCGTGAAATGAATCCTCTTGCCAATTTTTGGCTCGAGGATGCATTTAAACAAGGGCACCAAAAACAACAACTGTTGTTCCTGTGTTCGTGATACATTTTTGCTACAACCATGAATTGCTCCATTCCCTGTAAATTTTTATCATCAACAGCATTTAATTGCGTGAAGTTGAATAATGCCGTAATTTCGGAAATTTTATGTAACAAACTTAAGGCAAAATTCCTGATGTTACATGAATTACGCCATTGTAACTTAAATTCTGCCCAGTCCTAGTACCCATATAGGTACTAGGAAGATCTGTGAGCAAAACTTAGTTTCAAAACCTTTGAGGCCTTCATACACGCACACAAATGTGCTCTCTAGTTTTCTTGTGTTATAATCCAAGTTAGCATCTGACAGTGGTTTAATTTCTTATGGAAAAAGCATGATCATATGACAATTTTTCAAATGTTTCACTTATGTTGGCACATCTGTGTAACCCCAGTGGTTTGTAGTACATAAGGTCTAGTAATACATTTTCATGTCACTAGTTTCATCACATTCACTGTGGACTGAACACATGAGTAATCACGCCACATGTTTTTCAGTTGTCACAGATCATCAGCAAAGAAGAAACATACATTTTCAAGGTGTATTGCTATGTTATTGCAATAATACATTTTGGTTACATTACCACTAGGCCTGGGCGGAGTTTGCAGAGGTTTACAAGGTTATTCACAAAGGTCAGTGGGATTGGTGAAAAAAATCAATCTGTGTAGCTCCTCAGTGATGATGGTGCAGACATTCCCGCCTGTTCACTGATAATCAGCCTAAGGATGGAGGAACTCTGTAGCTTTCAAAAATAGTTTGTTGACTTCTGTCCCTATTCTTTGGTGGTTGTTTTGTGCCCAGGTGAAGTTAAACTTCACCTCGGGTGAATGTAGGAATCTTCGACCACCTTTGTGAGGTGTGAGGTTGGCCAACTTCATGGGTCATGCTGTAACTTTCATACCCCTACATCTAATTCCCAAATTCTAGAGGACCCTGGTTGCTTTGTATAAACTTCTCCAGTGGTTTAAAGGAACCCTGGCTGGCATTTCAAAGCAAAAGAAGGTCCCCCATGCAGGGCTTGCGGCCAGCAGGGCTGCTTTAAACAGAGTGAATGTAAAGATCCCCACCTAGGCAAATACATATTTTGGGGACCTCCTTTGAAACATTTCAACAGAGGAAAAGTACAAATATTTAATCCGGAACAATGCACTTGTGCCAGAAATGCCAATAGATCATTCGATGTAAAATCAGTCTACTCTCCATGCTTTATGTGCAATAAATCTTATTTCTTGATCAAATTCATCAGTATCATTCTTGCTTGTTAGATTAAATGACAGCGTTTGCTTTTCCTCACATCCATGTAATCCCTAATCGCTTGGTCCAGTTTTGCCCCACAAAAATGTTTTCTACCGGAAGACAAATTAAAGTTAGACGTGTCTGTTTCTTTTATTTTTAGGGGCGTGGCCGCATTCCACCCAAGAACCTGAAGATATCACAGATGACACCAAAAGCCAAACAGCTGGAATCGAAGACTAGACATCTCACACTCAACTAAAGTTAAAACTCATTGTGAATGTTGGAGGCCAGCATTCCAAAGAAACGTAGAGAAGTGATCTATGTGTAAACAAGGTTTAGTTAGAGATCAGTGAGAAAGGTGGGGGAACTAAAGATTTGTTCTTTGTTTCATTTGTGGCGTTCCAGACTGAAATCCCTGCTGTACATAGCTTCATATGTATCACTTAGAAAACTGTTGATGCACAGACAAGTTACCGGAATCAGCGTGTTAGCACTCGATCTTAGAGGTGAAAATTCTGCTAGCGTAAGCTCACTGAGTAGATGGAGAGAACTTCACATATGACGTGCTTCCACAGGATCCGTACTTATCCCCCTGGACTTTTGGGTTTTCAGATTACTGCTTATATACTAGCACTGTGATGTGTGGATTTTGGGTGTTGGATAGAGCCATTTTTTGTAGAAGAAGCACAGCTATTTATTTCGATATGTGCTGCATACCAATAATTTGCAAATGCTGTTTTCTTACATAAAGTACATTGGGAAAGGTGATTACATGCTTTAAAGTAGCCTATAAATGTGTGTCTTATTTGTCTTCATGCTAAAACTTTTTTGAGCAATCAATTTCAGCATCGTTTGTGTAGGCATCAGTCTGTGCCGGACGTTGAGGTAGTAGATTTGCAGAGGAAATCAAGACATTTCTTCATGCCCTTAGGTGCCCATGATCACTGTCCTGAGCAAACCTAAGGCCATCTGCTGTTTGTATTGGGACCGACTGCATGTAAGAAAGGTGGGCATTAATTTACAGTGCCTCTGTGCACCTTGACAAACTTTGCTGTTAGCCAATCAAATTTCACATTTGTTTGAACAAGTGTTGATTGGCCTGAAAATGTCAGTTTCAAATGTTTAAGCAGGTCTGTGGGCTAATGCCTTCGATCTGGTGTCAGTGTGTGATAAGAAAGTTCCACTTTCCACTCTGTCCTTAAAGTAGGTTCACTTGGTGCAGCCGCTTTAGGCAACATCGCCAGTGTATCCACACCTAATGTGGTGACTCCTAAAGCTCTTTCCAGTTGGGCAACCCTAGAAGTTGGGGTGCATAGGTATACGTCCTACTTTACTATACCCATAGTTGGCCTAAGATGCAGTTGTCCCTTTTTCAGGCCAATGCTGACATCTTTGTAACCATTTAAATGCAAAAATCTGCGTGGGACGGACAAATCGAATGGTGACCCTGGCAAACTGTTGATATGTACACTACTGCGCCTGCCCTCCACTTTGTCGCAGAAAAAGCCACAGTATTCCATTGATGGTCTAAGATGCCTTTGCTGATATACCTGCCGCACTCTAAATTTCTAAATCAGAGAAGGAGCGCAAGCATCCTATGAGGTTGTGTATGTGGCAACCTGATCTACGTGCGTGCCTATTTTCAATGCATGTGCGCGCTTTTGTATGTACATCAGCTCTTTAGTTCCTTTTTCTCTTTGTGGTGAGCTGAATCATTTTCCACAGCATCATTAGGTTATTCAAACACTTCTGTGAGGCAGTTCATCTATTGAATACAGAATAGTCACATAATCACGTGCACCGTGATGTGATGTTGACTTAGCGATGACATAGGTTGGGCTTCCTTTAGGCAGAGATTAGGGTTATAATCCACTTTCAAATATATATTTGCTCACTGTTGCTTTTACGTACAAGGCTCTTCTTTATTCTTAGGGTTGCGGACAGCGCAAGGAGACTCTACAGGGAGGGTTATTTCTTTTAACGCAATGTTAGAGAAAGGCTCCCTGGTTCAGAAGGTGAGTTTAGTTTATCTGCCATTTAGAATTTTAATGCTTGCTTCCACAGTATGTCAGTATCATGGCACAAGGATGAGCTCGCATCAGATTTTATGGTGAAAAACCTTGAAAATAATCTAGGAGTGGCATCATTCAAATTCACGCTGGGATCATGACTCCAAATTCTCTGGTTTACATTTTTTAACCTCCCTCTTGACCTATGGTGACAGAATTTGGATTCCACTAACATTTGGATACAGACTGGTAGCAATGGATCCTCCATGAATATGGACAAAAAAAGGACTACCAGCACATGAGATTGTGACCAAACACATTTCCCATAATGCACAGCGTGCTCCACCTAGTTCGTGTGCGATTCAATGCTGAACATGTTTATACATGTCACTTTACATTATTTTTTACAATAACTTGCTTCTGTGTATTCTGTATTTCGTCTCCTCCAGCTCAATTTCCTATTATTTTGTTTTTCTCATCCAGTTATTGAATTCTAACACCATTTATTGTAAAATGCATGAAGCGGCTGCATTTGGGGAAAACTGATCTAACTGCGCTCTTTGTGTAAATAAGACAAAAATAGTCTGCACATGAACGCATTGAAATGGGATGAAATAGAATGTGAAATGCGTGCTGAGAATTCGGGCAATGAGCAACTCCTCTTTCACCCTGTCTTCGTATTTAAACTTTTTATGTATGTGTGTGTGTATATAGCATTAGCATTGTCTGTTGGAAAACTGTTGTTTTGTACTTTTATTCTGATTGGAACAGCTTTATAGAAACTATAAACAGAAATTCATAGCAATATTTTTCTAGTCTAGCTTCAAGTATATCAAATCTGTATTTCGTATTGTCTGTTGATGAAAAAAAATGCTCTGGAATAATACCATGTTTTGTTCCATTTTGCGTTGCGTTTCTTTTATTGCCCATTCGCAAGCAGTTCCACATAGCTAAGAACTTTGGGGCATATCAACAACAAGTGGCGATAATTATCGCTAAGCGCACTTAGCGCTAGGATAATTATCGCCGGCTAGCGTGGATTTTTATCGCTCAGATAGCGTGCTATTAGCAACGCTTATCTCAAGAGCGATAAAAATCCTCACGCTAAGTGGCTAACGTGAGATTATCGCTGGAAACCCAGCGATAATCTCACGTTAGCTTGTTGATAGGGACAGGCAAACTTAGCCATGATATCCTCCTTCCATAGGATATCATGGCTAAGTCAGAAAAATACCAGACGTAAAAAAGCAGCGTTAACCGCGGTTAGTGCTGCTTTTTTTGTCTCTAACAGGGTTAGCGATATTCTTGATAATAGGAGACATGTCGCTTAGCGACATTTCTCCTATTATTTTACTCTGGAACGCCCCCTTTGCATCTCATTAGAGATGCAAGGGGAAGCGTAGAGTAAAAGGGTGCTAACATGCAAATTTGTTGTTGTTTTAAAGCCAAAGAAGCAGAGATAAAGCCCTTGTTGATATGCCCCATAGTTTCAATAGTACACTGTTGCTCTACACACTGAAGGGAAAAGACTGCATGCGCATTAACACTGGCTGCATTCAGCAGCACACATACAAAAGGAAAATGCTTAAAGTGTATTTTTGTGCAGGAAGGGACCAATCCCTGCAGAAAAACCCTTAGGGAAGTGTTGCCTCCTGTGAAGGTTGGGTCAACTCTTCCTCTCAATCAATAAATTAAGTTCCACAGTATCGAGTGTGTATGTCCTAGAGATTGTAAACATTGGTGTGATACTAATGGATACAATCTATGATAGTACAGTTGTAGGGGAGTGAAAATGTAGATTAAATATTAGACACATGATACCTTCATTTTGTATCGTTCATCCTACATATTTATTTCCCATCATTTGCAATGGAATGCCTATATGAGAATTGGAAAATATTCTCCTAGTAACAATTCCAACAATTGACAGATGTATTTGTACACTCCTTTATTGCGTCAAAAGACTGTATCTTGTGGTAGTTCTCTGTGGTATTGCTGACATGGATCCAGATGCAGCCAGCACATGTTTGGCCCTTTAAATGGTTTGCAAGCCTTGGCCTTTATCAAGGCTTAAAGTATCTCAATCCGTGTTATTATTTCCTTCTGCGAGGTACTACAAATGTCCTATGTCCTTAGTCTTCGTGTTGTTGTCAGCTCTTCAACTTATTTGGAATCGGTCTCGGGTGCAACACCCAGTCCTGATCTTGTCTCTGCCGTCCTCTCATGGTATGACGTCTTATGCATAGGATCACAACACCATGCACACGAGGCCCGCTTTACATTGTGTGGGCATGAAATGTACACATGCATACTGGGTATTGTAGATGGGGCTACAGTTATCTACAGCCACTTATGTATTATGCAAGTCGCCTGGAGGTGCCAAAAGCAGGGACAACCACCCGTTGTGCCCCTCTGGCATCCCTTCAATCTGGGCGCAGTTGTTTTTGGTCTCTCCAGCTAGGTATGCCATGGTGAAGGGTATTCTGAAAACACCACGTGAAAACTTTTTTAAACTAATATATTTAGTTGTGCACAGTATACACACATGGTGAGACAAATGTTTCCGCCCCATGCCACCATAGTCAAAACCACGACCTCCACCCTTTGTCCAGAGAGAGCACCTTGCATCCTTTTGTCTTTGCCCGGAGGGGAGAATCCTGTGGGATTGCAATGGAAGCATGATGACTGTTAGGGACAAGGAATCACTCGTAAGGTGTGAAAGCCAGCCCAGCAAAACCATTCGGCTGTGTCCCACCTAGAAAGAAAGAGCACAGTGATCAATGTCTAACTAACAAGGCGCACATAGAAAGGCCCTCGAGTGTCCATCGTCCATTGTCCCCAAAACGGACCGTATGGGAGTGGCCACTCACTCAATGCCACTCAGTCCCTCAGTCGGTGCATGTGAGATCCTAGGGGAGCCTTCTCTGGTTTTTGATGAAGACTTGAGTGCTCTGTGGCATCCGGAACATATACGGATTTGTTTCATTGCGTTATGTTTAGTCTAGCGGAGTGAAGCATTGCATAGGAGCCTGCCTCCGTTTATGTTTAAGAGGTCGATATTCACGTCGAGCGTCCTGTACTGCTTGAGTGAAATCCGGAAGGATGGGCAAAGTTACACCTTCATAAGTAATCAATTCTTTTACCACGTGCAATTTAAGTATAATATCTCGGCCTCTGACATTAAATAGTATAGACAGAATAGGGCGTGGTCCTGCTCCCGGTGACAGTACATGGTTCTTTCAACGGTGAACAATGGGTAAAAACACTGGACCTTTAGAATAGTCTCTACATAGTGAGCCACGTTGCCAGTATTTGTGGACTCCAAAATTCCATCCAGGACGATGTTGTTACACCTAAATCTTGCTTCTAGTACTTTGGTTTTGACCTTAGTAACATTAAGGACTTTGTTCATATCGAAGAGCTTTCTTGTTAATGCCTACCATATCATCGTCCAACCGGATAACACGGTGGAGAGCCTCTTGTCCTGCTTGGTGAGCGTACCTGTTGTTTTGTCCACTCGTTTTGTCAAAAAATTACGTTTATTATCTATAGATGTAAGACTCTTTTGCATGGTTTGGAGAAGTGTCTTCATGTCAGGATCTTCATTACCTGCTGGGTAGTCCTGGGAAACCTACACATACACTGGGGAGGGGAAGTAAAGTCAAGTCTTGCCCTCAGTCAGGCCCTCAGTATGAGGTGCTGCTTGCATTTCTCTCGTAGAAAAGAGCAAACAAAGGCCAGGGAAGGACGGTAAGGAGGAGCCAATTGATAGCAGGCTGCACATCTTCTCTGGGTCTGCATCCAGCCTGTCTGGGAAGTCTCCACACACCACCCTCTGGGCACACCCAAGCCGCCAAGGAGCCCAGCCAGACTGAGCAGTCCGTCCCACTCACCACCAGGCCGCAACTTCACAGGATACAGACCCCACCAGAGACCGCCCAGAGGGGGGCTTTATACAGCCACCCACTCACAGGACGAGGCCCACTCCACCTCACAGCCACCCGGTGTGTAGCCCCTACATCGGTTTACATATGTGCTTTACTACACTGGGACACAGGATGTATTCAGCACCCAAGAGCACCTCCCCTATGTGGGTCCACTGTCACTCTACTCTGTCTGCATCTCCAAGGCCGAATGGCAAGCACCATCTTGGGCAGGCCCCGTGATGCAAGGCAGTGAACTGGGGCTGCCAAATGTTTTCCATGATCTCGTCCTGGCAGCAGATGGATTTTAAGCCTCCTTTACAACCAGGGTTGAGGCGGATTGTGGTCTCAGCACAAGGAGCCTCACAAGAGTATGACATCTTGCAGCCAGACATTCTAACTCCCGCCATGCGTGAAGTAGTCTTCTTTCAGTAACATCATTGGTGCACAAGGAGCAGAGCCCTGTTTTTGACTCACTTAGTTTTCTATAGGTGGGCAGCACGCTTGGTTCTCAGGAGGACTACTGGTTCCGCCTGCTGATCTCATCTATATCTTTCAGACAAAGTTGTTCTTCCACTGACCTACACATGGTAGTCAAAGGCAAGCGTAGTTGTGCCTGTTTATGACTGAACTGGGAAGACAGCATTGCCACCTGCTAATTACTCCTAGTTGCAAATTACCATCTGGTTCTATCCTACAAAGCACAGTAGAGGCTTAACAATGCGTCAAGTCTGGTTCCTCTGAGTTCAAAGTATGGCAATGACGTTTTGAGAAGAAGATTCGGTTGCTGCCAATTTGACAGCTTTCATACCATTAGCTTAGCCGATTATTCCTAACACCATCCAATACCAAGAAGCCCTCCTATTTTTCCAGACCAATTCTTATTAACTCATAGAATTTGCTTAGGTTACTCCAGACCTGTGGTAGTAACAGGTATAAATCAGAGTTTAAACTTATTCATCAAGACACAAGGGAGAGAAGGTGGTAGGTTTGCACAGATGATTAGAGAGGCTATTACTTCATCCCTATGAAGATTTGTGTGACCTCCCCTATCAAAGTTGAACATGTGGGGGGGGGGGAAACTGTACATTGACCACCACTATGTTAGGGGGTGTAAATGTGATTGGGCCACCTGCCAGGTGATAATATCTAATTTGCATTGCATACATCACATTTTATGTCATGTATCATACTGAACTACTTCCAGCCCTACTTATTGAGGACTTTCATTTATGGTTGGAAACCTTCAGTTCTCATATAGCATAACATGACATACCATGTGTACTTGTAATGCGCACTTTCGCACAGAAGGGTATCTTGGAACTGAATAATAGATGTTTCTTGTTACCCAACTCAATGGTATCAACGGCTGCTTTAACTACTCCAGTTTTTAGATTGTTCGGATCAACTAGGTAGTCATTAGCTGCTCAACTCACTTAGCAGGGTTTATCATCAGTCTTATTTTGCAACCAAAGAGCAGTTCATGGAAATTGCTTTTCTCCAAGAGTCAGCCAAATTTAGAATTAGATGGTAACAGAAAACCCTCCTATTTCCTATTACTCTAAATATGAAGTAAATGCCACTGTCTCAACTTCATCCATTCAAAGTATTGTGGGGGAAATTCTGCTGGCATATTGAACACTGTTGATTTGTCCGCCTCTTTTAAAGGTAAAGACGTCGCTCACTTTCTAATGGAGGAACCTCAGATGCCCTAGGAAACACCATGCTAGTGGTTCACTCACCACTGGACTTCTGGAGTAACATTGTTGAAAATCTAGCCCTATCTGGGGACTGAAGGTGTTCT
This sequence comes from Triturus cristatus, assembly GCF_964204655.1. Lineage (NCBI taxonomy): Eukaryota > Metazoa > Chordata > Amphibia > Caudata > Salamandridae > Triturus > Triturus cristatus. Next base: position 851,390,255 of record NC_140592.1, on the reverse strand, counting down.
GACACTGTTTTTGGAAGAAGGGAGCAGTAGTGACTACTGACACCAGGTTTGTGAGAATAAGGCTGCTTTATTGAAACAGGTGCACATCACAAATCTAACCTCAGCCATTAGCTTACAAAACTATAAACTCCCTATACAAAGTTGTTCAGCTATGCTAAGCTACCCCCCACCCTTAATTATCCCTTCCCCAAAACAACTTCATTACTTGCTCCCACGCAGATCAACTGCAACTGGGACCTTTAAACTCCCCTCTGTCTTTAGTATAACTATTACCTCTAACTAATCAAACTTGCTACATAACCAATAACCTCCTACATCCTCCAGGCATGAACTTGTCTATCCGTTCCCTTTCAGTCTGAATTGCCACTGTCAACAACCATAAAGTTCTGTAAACCATGGGAACTTCTCATCACCCAGAAAAGGAGGGGTATGATGACACTTCTTTTTCTGCCCCCCCACCCGTAGCTTGCTAGTTAATATTCAAAACTTTAGCCAGCATCAATTCTAACTGAAGGAGGTACAACTCCATGGCCAAAATGGACAAGTGCATTCCATCCCTCTGAAAAACTCCACATCTGAAAAACACATATCTGAATGTATCACTCTATCTAAGCCAAATTCCCTGCAGAAAAAACGCATCTCTTTGTTCAGCTTTCTCCTTGCTCTTTCTTTCGCTCCAGGCTTTAGGGCCCACACCAAACTCTCCTAGGCACAAACTCCATCCATAACATGTGGCATCCGGCCCACTGACTACGAATCTCCCTCAAGTCTTCTTTCATGGATTTATCTAGTTCTAAACCTTTCTATACTACCAAATCATTATCTTCTAAATGCAATAACAAAATATCCCGCACCTGCCTCCAACGGACAACATGTTCAAGCAAGGCAGGTGCTCCCTCCATCGCATGCCCCCTTTCCTGTGCCAACGAATGGACTACATAGTAGGATTGAATCCTAAATTAGCCCCGTGACTGCTATTCTTTGCATGGTGCCAGGCCCACTTCACGAAAGAATGGCCCACAGTCCAGGTATTCAAACCAGCCCTCCAGGGCAAGAACCAAACCTGCAAAACAGAAACAAAGTTGACAAACAGAACAATATATACAGCATACCCTTGTTCCCCTCTAACATAATGGTGGAAGTATTCATAAGACCATTGACCCATAATCCTATCCCTACACAAACCCCATCTACCCATCTTCTGTGGACATGCCTGTGAGAAAGAATGTGCACCAAAACCTTGTGCATCCAAGCCCAGGAGCCCCACTGCCTTGCACAGTATAGCTAATATCTGGTTTGCCATTATCATGTATAAATACTCTCTCAACCCTCAACTTATTCTGAGATCTGAGCGCTAATCAGTTCGCCAGGCAAAACCTGCTGACAGATAAGCCAGCAGCACTATAATCCTACCTGACCCCTTTAATCTGTATTGGCCCTGTAAAGCCATACCTTCACACCTTCATCACACCTATGAACCGGGTCCGACAGTACACCCCAGCTCCCCTTACCACCTAATAGCTCAGACACCGAGAAAGCCCCCAAAACATCAAAGGCATCGATGTTGAAACTATAACAGTATCCCACTCATCCATACAAACCCTATGAAACACCTGGAGCACTTCACAGAATGTCTCCCAAGTCAAAGGCTCCCTCTTCTGGCCAACCCGTCCTGCTTCTCTGGCCTAACCTTCTAAAATGTGGCTGCCAAGCTCACCTGTTGAAAGAGCATAACCCCCAAAAGCCTCCCAACAAAGGCTATGCCCACTAACCTCCCTGGTATAGTCACACTAGACTGACCTTTGTCTATCAGTGACATGCTAGACTGCACCATGTCCTCCATCCTACTCCAAACCTCCTGTCTCTTTCTGGCCCCACCCACCATGAATTCTGATCAAGCCCATGAGTAAGCTGCCCTTGTAGACACCGCTAGCAACTTCCCTTCCAACTGAAGCATTCTCTGTCTCTTATCCTCCATAAGTCCTGAGGCATCTGGGTCCTGATTGTATCCGCCTCCATGGCCAGCCCAAGGATTTTCTTCCCCTTTGAATGAGACAGGGCATCAGCAATGTCATTGTCCACACAGTGCACATGTCTGGCTCTAAAAACAATGTCCCATGTCAAGCGTCTCCACACAAAAACCCTCCGCAATTTCAAAACTTGTGCATCCCTGGCAGACTGTCGATTGACTATTTGGACCACTGACATGTTATCAGCCTGAAATAGGATCTTCTTGTGTGACAACTGGGCTCTCCACAAATACACAGCTACCACCAAAGGGAAAAGTTCCAAAAATGCAATACTGCGACCACCTCGCTTCCATGCTACTGGCTATTCCTCAGCCCACCATTGCTCCTGCCAATAGAGACCAAAGCCAGAGCCACCCCTTGCATCTGAAAATATCTGTGTGTCCCAGTCTATGTCTAGCACTGCTCAAATGGAATACCATTAAATGAGTGCAAAAGACCCTTTACATCCATAGGTCCTCTTTCAACCCTGCTGACAGCTTAACATGGTGGTGTGGTAACGGCAAAGCTGATAGGGCCAATCCCAACCTCCTACAAAATGTCCTCCCTGTTCTACCACCCTGCAAGCAAAATTCAACTGGACAAGAACCTGCACTCCTTTCACTATGAATTTGGGTTTTGCCAGCATCTCCTCCAACAGCCGCAACATGGTTGTTTGTTTGTCCTGTGGCAATTTTGCTTCCATTGGCCCCTAAATCAATCTCAATACCAAGAAAGGACAGCACTGTACTAGGTACCACTGTCTTTTCAGGTGCCATAGGCTACTTAAGGTCCCCCATGAGCTCCTTGAATCTTGCAGTCTGTGGAACCGGTGTTCCCCACAAAGAAGAAATTATCCAAATAATGCGTGATGTGTTCATGACCTGTACTCCGCTGTAGTCCTTGTAAATAACCATTGCATAAACGTGCTGAAGCACTCAAAAAGACTGCAGCAAATGGAGCAGCCCATTGGAAGTGCCTCACCTGCGTGCCAATTGTCCTCATACTGTAACACTAACGACTGGAAGTCGTTAGGGTGTACTGGCAGCAAATGGAAAGCCGACTTAATGTCTCTCTTTGTCATTAGCGACCCCTATCTAACTTTTTCTACCAATGAAAGGGCCACATCAACTGATGAATATGATACTTAAACCTGTTCGGCTGGGATGAAGTCATTCACTGAATGGCCCTCCGGCCATGAAACATGTGGTATTAACCTGAACTGACCTGGCTTCTTTCTGGGTACAACTCGTATGGGTGACAATTAAATTCTCCATTGGCCAATCATTAAAGAGGCCCAATATCCTGCCTTCTAAAATATCTTTATTCAACATATCCCTCACCACCAGTCTGTATGCACTGACTAATTTTAAGTTAACTGCTCAGAACCACACCCCCAGGCCCTCGTAACCTAACCTAAATCCCAAGTAAAACCCTGTAACAACAGCCTTGCATCGTCTTCCTGTTTGTATTGGGAAAGCCAAAATTGCAACCTGCCGAATTTAACCTGTGTAATAGCCTTTACTCCCTGCTCCTTGACCACCCCTCCCTGTTCTGTAATTGGCTGCCTGACCCTGATTTTAGCCCCCAGTGCCCTCTATGGTCCTTGTCCTGCCTGGTATCCTACATGACTACCTGCCGAAGCAATTGACCAAGGGATGCCGGCCCACACATATAGAGGATTTGTGCTGGAATTTACAAGTGTATTAGCATATCGGTGTACTCACCATTCCAAATGCTTTCCTTTTTCATCCTTTTCCCCTTGAAACTTAGGTTGAAGACCCAGACTGGATTTTCACTCCTTCAGTGTCCCCTACTGTCCCCAAGGCCTCCTTTTTGTGGCCACCCCTGTCCCCAAGACTGTGTTCTTCTGTGCCTACTCGAGTATCTCTCATATAAAGGCCTTTCATTAAGCAGGCCTCCCCACTCGCCTGAGTCTCCTTCCACTCCAACAGATACCATATTGGGAGCATATGCCCCGTTCTGCGTAACCAGTCCTTTCCTTAAGCGGGCGTCCTCGCTTGCCTGAGTGAAACCTTACCTGGAGCAAGTGTCGGTGCCCGTACAGGGGCCTGCCACTTCACCATCTTGTCTATATGCCATGTTCCACCTCAACAAATTTGACAGTGCTGATCACTCCAGACCAAGAGGAATCATGTCACCACTGGAGCCCCTGCCTACCTGCTCCAGAAGGCCCTAACCCCCAGTGTGCTGAGGCCCTTCTAAGCCAATATGTCCAGCCTTAGCAACCTGCCTATCCTGTTGCTTGTCAACCCACTGTGCCTGCATCCCAGCTTGCCCCTTGAGGAGCTAGCTGTCCTTTTCCCAATCAGTGGGGTTCCAGCACCCTGTATTAACATTGGTGGCACCACCTTCATACTCCAAAGTCCCCACTACTGCCGAAGAGTCAGCCTCTACCTCAAACAACTCCTGTAAACTGCTTGAAAATCGACCTCCTCCCCCCTACCACCCTATGCACTTCTTAAGCTTGAAAAAATGCCATATTTGCTCCCCTAGACCTCCCTCCCACCTTCCTGGCACTTCCTTTGAGTGAGGCATAAATACCTCAGCTTATCCATATTCTCTGTATTCCAGTGCCGGCCCTTGGCATTGCAGAGGCCGCCCGCAAATGCGCTGCGGCCCTGCCCCTATTTTATAAGAGTGAGGCCTCCCCAGATGCTGGGGAAGCCTCGCGTGCAGCTCCTGATACTGCCATCATCTTGAGAGCCCCTTGTCTCTGCTCACTGCTCCAGCTAACACCACCCACAACACAATAATGGTCCTCTGCCACCCGGCCCACTAAGTCCTTCAGATGGGATGCTCTCCTTGTGCAGGAGTGGCCCCTAGCACTTACCGGACATCCACAGGGGACTGGCACAGCAAAGACGCCAACACCACTGCCATGACCCCCTCTGCAGCCCACCGCGAGGGCTGACTGCTCGATAGCGCCACCTCCTCCCTCACAAGATCAAGCCTCCCTGCATCAGCAAGGAGACATATGGCCTGGGCCACCTAGTCTTCGTTAGCCATCTTACTGTGAGTACTGCTAATATATGATTTTTCCAAAATCACAAAGAACGCTACCTATATATGACAAAAACGATACCTCAACAAAATGGTGGCTGGTTGGAAAAAATGCCTGGTTTTATAGGTTGGGCTATGTCAATAGTCCAAAACCCCGTGCAGTCATCAGACGGCACCATCTTACTCAAAGTACCTGAGGGGCAGACCTCCCTGAGGTCAGCTGTACCTCAAATCTCCATTTTTCTATTTCTAACCACCGTTACAAATAGGTAAATTCAACAATCACCCCCATCCAGCAAGTCAAGGCCATTGCTATTTTGTTTTAGAGAAACAATTGCCAACTTTGGGAGTTAGTATCTGTAAAACTACAAAATATGTCGACAAGGTTGCAGTGCTGTGCTGCATAGCGTGCTGTTGTTACTGGAGTGTGCAGTGCTGCAGGCCGCATTTGTCAAGTAACTATTTAACCATGGCAGCGCCCAGCTTGAATCAAACAATTCACAGACACAGGGAAACAAAGAGAAGAATCTCACTGGATTGAGCTGTGCTCATATGGCATCGTAGGGTAACAGATGAACAGGAGTCTCGCCAGGTAGGAGAATCCTGACAGCTGTGAGAGTGAAATGTGACTATTCAATTTGCTAATCATGAATACATGAGCCGTAGTGGCCCGTTTGTATGACAAGTGCAGTGAAAGGACAAGAAATTAAAGGACGTGTCCACATACAGAGTATGGACTGGAGGTTCTTTGTACTGTAAAGTAGCATATGAAAAATCTTAATAACAGAGTGATTGACTATTTAAAACAGTGAACAGAGGGCAGAACGAATATGGATGCCAGTGTGGCAAAACGATGCAAAGATGCAGAAATGCTGTTTACTAAATTGGCCAAAAAACAGATATGGAGACACAACAGAACAATAAAAGTGAGGATAAAATGGGTTTAAAAGAATCATTTGTCAAACTAGAAAGAGCATCTAGGAAAAAAATCAACAAGAGCTGGGAAACAATCACTTTACAAAAATACTTGGAAGTAGATAGGATTCCACATGAGTTAAGAATATTTGTCATGCCGAGCCATCTAAAAACAGCCCTGAAATGCTTGGGGGGTGAAACTGGGGAAACTAACAATTGAAATGAAGGAGTATGAAGATAAAATCCCGAATGTAAATCAATTGGAAAATGCAGAGAAATTAAGAAAAGATATAGAAAGAAAAATGGACAAAAAAGGACAAATATGAGGAAGACATTAAAAAACTCAAACATAGGACATTCCTACTAGTTGAGAAAGATTATGTACTAGGTACAATTTATACTTTTGCCAAACAATTTGAGATCTCTAACAACAGAAATTGAATCAACCTCATAATCCTCTATAGAAATGACAAGTGTCTCAGAAACAGAGTATAGCGGAGGGAGGGCACATTTGCCTCCTCAACAGCAAAGACCACTTTTTTAGACGAAACACAGCTCCTATATATGGACCGATAAACAAAAGGAACGGGACGCAGCCGTGAAAGAGGAAAAACAATTGGAAAATCCGGAGAGGTGGTTGAAAGAAAATATACCCTCTGCAATGGGATAAAGTTATAAATATAGGAAACCAGGACTTGGTAGTCAATCTATGAAAATGCAAGCTCACTGAAACTGAGCACAGATTACTAAATAAAGGCCTTTATTTTGACCAGAAACTCACTTCAACCTTGTAGAAGCACATATTGATACCGATAAATTTGTGCAAAAACTCAATTTGGCAAAAGTACACACACGGAAGAAAAACATATATACTACAGCTATGTTGACAAATCATACAGAAACAAAGTTAAGAATAGATCAAATACCTGAATAAATAAATATCATCAAATTGGAAGGAGAAATGGAAATTAAGTACATGACGGATATTCAGGTGCTAGAGGCATGTCAAATCCACATGAATCCACATAAACATAACAAATTAAAAGCAAAATCAAGATTATGTCCACTCCTACCACGTGACAATAACATGTATATATTCCATGAAATGGTATCTTCAGATATTGACAAACTGAAAAAGAACAGCTACAGTGCTTGAAGACACAATGTATCCAAGGAGGAAAGGGAAGCTATATGAACAATACAGGAGATTGATCAAATTATCAGCAGACCAGCCGATAATAATGGGAACATAGTTATACTAAACAGAGATGCATATGTGGCTGAAGCCAATCAATACTTTACGACCTACAGAACTATAATAAATTGGAACCCTATCCAAAAAGGACAGTAAAACGATTGTTCACAGAAACTTCAAAAATTGGCAGACCAAATTGTTGATATCAGGTGATGAATATACATTTCTAACAGTTGACAATCCATAAACACCAACCATTTACTTTCTCCCAAAAATTCACAAAAGCCAGAGGGTCGGCGTGTGGTTCATTGTTTGAAAAATGGTCTCAATATGTATGTTTGGCACCTAAGTTAAAAAATCATAAAAGTCCATATATCAAAGATGCAGGAGACCTGTTAAAGATACTTATTGATGTAACATGGCTGGGTGAGTACAACTTAATAACAATTGATGTGGTCTAATTGAACACATCAATAAGGCACAAAGTGGGATTTAAAGCTTGTGCTTATTTTCTGAAAAAATGAATAGTAGGAGGACTCCATCATTCAGGACTGCTTTTGGAAATTATTAAGCAATGCCTAAATAACAATGTCCTCCTGTTTAACCATCAGATATTCAAGCAGAACTGTGGAGCTGCCATGGGTAATTAATTTTCTCCAAGCTACGCCAGCCTTACAATGGGGTGGTGGGGAAAGGAAATAGCTTGAGGAGAAAAACATGAGACATCTGTTGAAAACATCATACTATGGACACCATACATAGATGATGTGTTTATTATATGGAAAGGAACAGCTAAATAATTTAAATAATAATTTACAATGATTTAATAATAATGATTTTGGTCTCAAATCCACATATACTTTGGATGAGAGAAGAATCAACTTTTTGGACATTACCATCTATATAGAGAATGACAAATTGGAAACCACACTATATAAAAAAAGATAAACCAACAAATTCAGTGCTGCATGGTTCCAGCTTTCATCCACAACCCTTGCTGCAAAGTATCCCTTATGGGGAATGTTTGAGACTAAAGAGAAACTGTTCTATGAGTCAGAATTTTGAAAAGAACTGTCTGCAAACTTTGCAATGTTTCAAAAAGAGAGGTTACAGCCATAAAGTTATCCGGAAAGGATATGACAAAACATAATCGAAAACAAGGCTAGATACTTTAATCACAAAAAGTAATTCAATGACAATAAATGCAAGGGGAATGAAAAAAGACATATTAATGTACAGCAAAGAAAGCCAGCAAATAAAGAGAATTTTTCAAAAACACTGGAGTTTAAAAATATATGATTCTGACTTAGTATAAACTGAAACCTACTGTCTCAATCACATACAGGAAACCATCTCTCATTACAGATACAGTAATACAAAGTCACTTTGAAGACAAACAGAAGAAGACAGGGCTAGACTAGACAGTCCAAGGATTGGTTTCAATAAATGCATGACAAGCAAAGCATGCAAAATAAGTAAAACTGTGAAAGAAGTCATACACACAAATGGGAACAGCATCAGAGAATCCAACAGAGAATAACATGTGAGACAACCCATTTTGTCTATATTCTTGAATGCAAGTGTGGCCTAAAAAATGTGAGAAGTACCATCTGCCCACTAAAGAATAAAATATAAGAACACATAAGGGCAATTGAGAACAGAGATCCATCATATTCAATTGCTAAAACATGTAATGAAAGAGCATGAAGGGGCTACCTTGAAAGGAATTGATGACTATGGAACTGAGCATGTTAAATAAGATGAAAGAGGTGATGATAGAGTTCAGCTATTAAGACAAAGAGAATCCCGAAATACCATCAGATTTCAAACTAAGACTCCATTTGTGCTTAACAGTGATGAAGAATTGCACATTCATCTGGAATAACATAAGAAAAATGACCATTTGGGAGGAAGCTTTACCGTATGCAACAGGACACAATGTGAAAGTAGAAGAACACATGAAAGACTAGCAACAATACCTCACTAAGAGGGTAATAAGATAGAGAAATTGTAAGTGGTGCAATTAACTTTTGTAAAGATTATTTCCTTCAAACAGGTCACTCAGTGTAGATTCATTCTAACTATTTAAATCGAATGCCCAAGAAATTACAAGATTAGCTCGAGCAGAGAAATTCATTGGGGCAATCAAAATTCTGCCATATAAGAATGATGTTGCTCTGTTTACACCATTTGTTTTTCTATTTCAGTCTCAAATGTTTTCATTTAAATTGTTTTGCATGTTGTTGGTTATTTCTACAATTCCCAGAATGCTTCATCCTAAGCCAGAAACCAAAAAAGGAATACTAGCCTACTGCAGACTATATTTGTCAAGGCTACACACACACACACACACACACACACACGCACACACACACACACACACACTCACTAAAAAAATGAAGGTTACAGTAACGTTATAGTTCTAGCACTGCTTATGACCTCACATATTACATCACTCATGACATGGTCAGCGACATTACTGATGACATTACTCATGACAACTTAAATGACATCAGTGATGACAACATCCAGTGACTTTTTAAAAAACGTTTTTGAGTGTAAAATATATATACTGAGTTGTGCTGCTGAATCAGTGGGTGTGTGAGTGTCTGTATGGATGACTCAGTGGGTGCATGGCTGACTTTATAAGTGAGTGTTTAGGTTTCTCAGTGAATTTATAGGTGAGTGACTGGTTGTGTACACGAGTGTATCTGTTTGTCAGTTGATTTTTAAGTGGGTGTATGAATGTGTTAGTGGGTAGATGAATGGCTATGTGGGTGATTGATTGGTTGTCTGACTACCTCCATGGTTGTGTGGGTGTCTGTGTGTGTGGGTGAGGAGTTGTGTGACTCCCTGTATGGATGAGTGAGTGGGTGAGTCAGTGGCTGTGTGTGGTACTGTGTGTGTGTCTCAGAAGTTGTATGGGTGAGTGAATGTCTGTACGGCTGTGTCAATGATTGAGTGAATGTGTCAGTATGGGTGAGTACATGGGTATATGAAAGGCAAGGTATATGCCATTCCAGTGTACACCACTGAACTCTACGCCATTCCACCTAATGCCACTTAACTGTACACCACTCCATTATACGCTATTCCACTCCAGATGGAGCTAGACCACAAAATCTTTCTATGCACCCTCTTTAGAGATAAAGATCATCCTTGTGCCCCTATCCAAAAATGTAATGGTTTGGCATCAACTGTATTCCGAATCTCAACAGCGTCCCCCACTGGTCATGGAAATCGACCTCAAATGCAATCTTGGTTTTTAAAATGTAACAGCTTTACCCCCTGCGGTCTGACTGATGGAGACAAGGAGCCCGGCAATCGAGAAATCACTGATGTGCGGGCATTTGCAGAGGATTGTCAAAATTAGGAAAGGTCTTACATTTTAAAAACTGAGATCACGTTTGGAGTATATTCAATTTTTCGAATTCGACATTTGAGCAACTAGGGCTGTCATTAGGCTGCTTTGTCCTGAGGAAGACCCTATCTGATGTATCTACATACATACGTATCTACAGGGTTGAAACGTCAACGTGAAACAATCTCATGTCCAGACTCACTATAGCTAGAAATTAACAAGTGCAAGTTATAGTGAAAGACTAGAGAAGGACAGATATTTTATGTTATTGTCTTGTTTATGTTTGAATCTGAAATGTCACTTATTTCACTTCATGTCACTTCAGTCACTTATTGAATTGTCACCATATTGTTATTGTGTCTTTTTGTCTGACATCCCATATTTATTGACTCTGCAAAATAGTTTTTTGCGAACAATAAATTGTATAGGAAAGACAGCAAATCAATTTAAATAAATAAATAAATTCATGTTTATTTGCTAAATTGTTGTAGGAGTGGAGCATTCAAGATTGTTTATTATAATTAATTTATGTTTGAAAAAATGGTCTGGTTCTAAATAAGCACCCCCTTGTGCTTACCCAACGGAGCCACTTGTAACATTGTCCTATGCCAACATTTATTTAAAAGTAGTCTGTTCAACTTTAAGTTCACATAAGTGATAATCATCTCCTGCATAATTACCAGTCTGGCTTCAGATCACACTGCAGCATGGACACCAGTACCTTACACATGGTAGACAATGCCCTCTTGACCATAGATGAAGATGACCCCTGCCTTTTGATATTGCTGAACCTCTCAGCTGCCTTCAACACAGACAACCTTCCCACCCTCATGCGCACCTTTGAGTCTTACATGGGATTCACCAGCAATGTCCTTCACTGGTTCTCCTCTTACATTTCCAACTGACACCAGTTTGTTCTCATTGGCACCTCCAGGTCACAGAAGATCCCCACCACCATGGAGTCCCTCAGTGTTCCGTACTTTATACTGTTAAACAAAGATGCCCATGTACCAGATCTCTCTTCTAAAGAAAGTCAAACTGTATCTTCCAGAAGGCAATTCAGTATTTTTGTTCAAGCCCTCATCCTCTTGCTTCTGGATAGTGGTCATGCATACCAAACTCCACACTGACATCCCTTACTGGTACCCTAGACACCACAGCACTTCTCATCTAGGGCCTGAAGACATATGATCACATCCCCCCCATCTAGATGTAACTCTTTTGGCTCCCCCTACTGGCCCGTATCATCTTTAACACTAGCTGCATCATTCACAAAACCAAAATGACTATCACCTTAGCTTTTTAAGCAGACAAGTTCAACATTTCTGGTGGCTCTTGTCACACCTGCAGGCAGGACACCATCAGACTGCAGATTAATAATTGTAAAAAGGAAAAAGAATATAACAGCTGCCTTTTCCATCCATGTACCCAGGATCTGGAACAACATCGCCGCACCAATCAGAATTGGCACAATGCTGCTGCAAATTAGGAAAGAGCTGAAGATTAACCTCTTTAAAGAAAACTGCATCATGTTGCATTAACTGTCCACAACCCACCTTCTTGTCTTATTACTCATTGACGTTATGTTTGTCGTTGACCATGTTTAGCTCTCCGCCACTTTTTGACTAGGTTTGCGCTATGGAATACCATATACTTCCATACATACATACAACTGTGACTGCTGAATTTCATAAACTCGTAGAGGTAATTGCACCACAGCTGTTAGACTCTGCCTCTCTTTGGCCTTCTATGAAATTAATCTTCCAACAAGTCAGTTAAAGTACCCTGCTGTTCCTAGACATTCATCAGATTGGCAGACCTCTAGAATGTCAATGACTGGGCACTAATGCTAGGGGTGGGCGGAATTTGCGAAATTGACTTTCGCAAATTATCGTGAAAATGTTAAAAATCTCCGCAAACACGCGGAAATATCGCGAAGATGTGGACGTTTTTTCTCCGCCCGTTCGCGGTATTTTTTGCGTGGTCGCGGCTCGCCAACTTACCCATGCGGTTGCTCGCGGGCGCAGCCATCTTGTTTTCACTTGTCTCGCGGTGCATGATCGCGAGAAGAAAGACATGTTCGCGCGACGAATGACGTTACTGCGGGCGCGAACTGTCACGAGACAGCGCAAATGGCTACCAGCAATCCAACATCTCGTGGAGAACTTGTCGGCGAACGCGGGGATTCAGGTAAGGCGATCACGCGCACGCGAAAATGTATTATTTTACAGCGCGAGCAAGCAAAAAATTTCCGGGAAAATGCGGATTGCGGAAATTTTGACATTTTTGCTCTCTCCACAGAACACGAAAATGTCAAATTATCGCAATTTCCGCGAGCGGAATGGAATTTTAGCCCAGGCCTAATTGATGCATCAAGTTCTCCTTGGAGGAGAGACGAAAAGGGTATTTGTTAGACATGCATTTCTTGGCGTGATTAACCCTGACTTTTTGCCTCTACCTCCTCTATTTTTGGTGCTGTGATAGATTCTGTTTTGCCAACTTAGATGCTTTGGACACTTTGCCGCTGTTGATCAGTGTCAAGGTATAAGTGCTCCCTGTATAAAGTGTAATGGTAATTGGTTGTCCATGATTGGTATGTTTGCCTTACTAGTAAAGTCCCTAGTCAAGTGCACTATGTGTGCCAGGGCTTGTAATGCAAATGCTACTAGTGGGCCTGCAGCACTATTTGTGCCACCCACACAAGTAGCCTTAAAAAGGGAACTCAGGCCTGCTATTGCAGTGCCTGCACGCAGTTTGTTAATCTGCCATGTTGCTCTGACGAGTGCACTCACTTGCCAGACCTTACCCTTCCCTTTCTATGCACATCAGACACCCCTATGGTAGGGCCAGGGTCCCCCTGGGCAGGGTGCAGTGCATGTGAAGGGTAGGACATGAACTAAGGTGTGAACCATGTCCTGACAGTGAAATAATCTCCATTTCGTTTTTCATTGTTGAAAGGCCATCTTGCCTATAGGACAGAATGGGAAGGCTATGTAATATGTTTTCCAGCCTATCTCCCCAAGGGCTTAAGATGGAAAGGTGAAGTTTAGTATGCCTGAACTCACAATGTAATAACACATCTTTTTATGAAGGTGGTTGTTGCATTGTGAGTTTAGAAGCCACTCTTTTAGAAGTGGCTGGGTTTTTGTGCTCTAACATTTCTGTGTGTCTTTGCCTGGTTGTGGATTGACTGGATTTGAAAGCGATAGGATCTGGGGAATGTCTTGACCCAGGGGAGGAGGTGAGACAGCCACAGGCTGAAATGCATCTGGAGTGTAGGGGGAGGAGTAGCCCCTAGAGGTGAAGAGGCCTAGGATGCTGCTATAAAACCCCATCTCCTGATGAGTGATTGAGAATCCAGACCCCCACCAATCAAAGCAAGAAGGTGTCGCTGGCAGGAAGGCACGAGAACTGGTTTGGACAGGGGTCAGTGCCCCCTTAACACAAAGACTTCAAAGCCATTGAGGGGTATAACTATGGGAGCTGAAGCTCCTGAACTTTGGAGAATGGCTTGATCAAGTGTGAACAAGATGAGCTACTTTGTGGTCAAGGGGACCTTTGCCAAGGAAGAAAAAACTGAAGAGACTGACCCTTGCTGTGTGTTCTGGGTCTGGCCTGCAGTTTGCTGTTTTACCAATGAAAGGCTAAAGGGACTTTGCTGTGTGCTGTGTCCCCCTGCTTGAAAGGACTTTGCAGTGCTGTGTCCTGAAGCAACTTATCCCCAAGAGCCCGAGGTGAGCTGGCTCCCTCTTGTGGAAACACAGGAACACAAAAGTTTCCAGGAGAGTCTCAGTGGCACTGTGTGTGTGTGCTTGTTGCAGCTTGTGACCCTTGTAAGGTGTGCCCTGTGATCGTAGGCACCTGAAGCCCAATCGAGGATCAGCGACTCTGTGTGCGTGTGCTTTGTGCAGCCTTAACCCCTTGTGAGGATTGTCCAGTTATCATGTGCACCGGAATCCAAGTGAGTCTCATCGACGCTGTATGCATGTGCGTTGTGCACCGTGAGACCTTCGTGAGGATTTGCCTTGTTAATGTGTGCACTGGAGTTAAAGTGAGTCTTAGCGACGCTGTGTGACGTCCAGACCGGTATCCCCGGAGGAGCTGAGCCGCCGGCCCAAGATTGCATTGGAGGCCCAGCTGCTGGACGAGGAGAGGAGAGTGAGTTTGCGCCCCCCAGGTAAAATGTGTCGACTCCTGGTGCAGGGTGCGGGCTCGGAGGGAGACGCTCTCGGCCTCTCTCTCATTCCAGAAGCGCGAGCCTCTGCTTCGGCTCGTATCGTGGCCGTATTGCCAAGGGAGTGGCAGTACAGGCTTTTGATTACACCGTACCCGTGTTGGAGGCAACTGTTAAGAGTCTGACTGTAAGTCAGAAGGAGAGGCGGAGAGAGCGCCTAAGGCACAGTGATTATGCATTATTCCATTTCTGCATTACGGAGTACCTGACTGTCGTATTACACATTACATCATTTCTACATAACGGAGTACCTGATTAGAGTATGACGCATTGCATTATTCCTGCATAACGAACTACCTGATTAGTGTATGACGCATGGCATTATTTCTGCATAATGAACTTCCTGATTGTCGTATGACGCATTGCATTGTTTCTGCATAACAACCTACCTGCTTAGCTTATTGCGCATTGCATTATTCCTGCATAACGAATTACCTGATTACTGTTTTACGCATTGCCTTATTTCTGCATAACGACGTACCTGGTGGTTGTATTACGCATTGCATCATTTTTACCTTGCAAAGTGTCTGATTGCTGCATTACGCCTTACAGTATTTTTACATTGCAAAAGAGCCTGATTCTAGCAATGTTTAGAAGTGCACATTAATACCACCAGAACTTACAAGGGCTGGCTGGCCTAACAACTTGCCAGGAGAAATAGTACACAAACTCATATGTTGGATTTGTATTGTGTAGTCTTATCGTATATATTTTCATGTAAAGATTTTATACTCGTTTTTATAAAACTCATGTGGGGTCTATTTGTGGTGTCATCATTGGGTTGTTGTGAGCTTGTTTGCAAATACTTTACACATTTGCCTTGAAGATAAGCCTGGCTGCTCGTGCCAAACTACCGAGGGGGTGAGCGGGACTATCTCAGAAGGTGACTCGCCTTTCTCTGACATGGAACCGCAGTTCCCTTTTTGGCCTAAGGACGAGGAGAGGACCTACCTCAGCCAACCAAGGATCCCGGGTCTAACATTTTGGTGGCAGCAGTGGGATTTGAACGTGTATTTGCAAATTCACTCACAGTTATTGGTGTACATCACAAGTTTAGCGCAGACCACGACGCAACCACAGATTGTGTTCTTTATTTGTTGGTTTTATTTTTGAGCAACCTTTCAGCCACTCATCATGTTTTAGAGGAGTCAAGTAGCCAGTGAGGCTGCAGAATTAGAGAGCGACATTGAGGCATTGCTTACCTACATAGTTGATCAATTGAGGTAATCGTGCAGAGCTTTGGGGTGTCCCATGTAAAGTAGCGCCAAGAAGGAGGAGCTGCAAATGGCCTTGAGGGCCTGGTGGGAAGCCAAAGGGACTCAGGAGGCGGGTGATGTTGAGGTGGATGAGGATGACCCAGGGAATGGATTTGGTCCACAGGATTTGCCAGTGGAGGGACCAGCTTCAAGGGCTGATAGTAGCCATTCAGGGAGGAGTTTTCACGAGAGGAGTTTGAGGAAAACCAAAGGGTCAGAGAGCATGAGTTGGAGGTTTTAAAACTTAAAACTCAGGCAGAGGAGCAGAAGCTGCTCTTTGAAAGTGAAAAGCGAGCAGAGGAGAACAGGAACGCTCTCGCCTTGGAAGAGAAAAAGATTCTCTTAGCTCATGAGTTAAGCTTGAGGGAACTGAAATGAAGGTTAAACAGGCAGAGTCCAGTTTAAATGGTGGCAGCACACAACCAGTGCCAGTGGGGAAGGTGTACATTCCAAAAGACTTAGTGCGAGATTACCAGAGGGGTGATGATATTTATGCGTGGTTCACGGCATATGAGATCGCACTGAGGATGAATGAGGTACCTGAGAAGCATTGGGGGGGCGGGCCTATGGAAACACTTTGAGGCTTCTGGGAGGGATGCCTTACCCCCTTTAGAGAGGGCGAGAACCCTGACCTAAGGAGGCTTTATGACTCAGGTATAGGCTCACTCCTGAACAGTACCGGCAGAAATTCAGGAACTTCAAGAAACAGGAATCCAGTACTTGGGTTGAGTGTTTGAATGCGTACACGCGTGCACTAGATGGTTGGATGAAGGGCAGCAAGGCAACTGATTTTAAGAGCTTATGCGATTTAATTAGTTGGGAGCACTTGAGTAGACTGTGTATTCCAGAGCTGCACCAGCATCTTTTGGACAGTAAGCTGACTGATCCCAGTAAGCTTACTGAAGAGGTGGACAGCTGGACCAGTACCAGGGTCCACAATGGGATTGGAGGTACCACTACAAAAGTGTGCACGGTCCCCCGCAGAAGGTGGAGGAGGACAAGGGAAACCACAAGGGGTTCTCTAAAGTGCCCCAAAGTAGTTCCCAGGTGAAAGGCTCCCAGTCCCCCAAGACTAAAAGGTCCTGCCCCATAAGGGCAAGCGGGACAACTGAGGTCCTCTGAGGGACACCATAGCTATTTTGACATCTGTCAGGTGTCAGTCGGTGTCTGAAGAGCAGGTAATTCCCCATGTGCTTCACCCTGTGGTTGCAGCTGACAACTCAGTGCACCTCTGCAAGGTGGAGCTGGTTCCCTTTGAGTGGGGGGGTCTCAGGTTCCTTGAAGTGTGGAAATCTGAAATAATTTCCGTTAGTATAAGCTGAAGCCATCTTGGTTGTGGCATCCAATTTGTTGGCTTTGTAATTCTCCCATCCTCTGCTGCTCGTCTTTTTCCCTCCCTCTGCTGTCTATTTTAGTTGACTTCCTGACTCAGCTAAAAGCAATATGCATGCTAAGAGTTTGCAGCTGCCAGAACACCTGGTCTCAGACTTAACTGTCAATCTCTTACTGCTGCCATAAGCACTCCTGCTCCCCCTCCCACTTTGCTGACTAAGGGATCTCCCATCTGCCCATGTTTGTCGGTAACTATTTGTGTGTAGGCCTATACCTTCTATTTGTATCTACATGCTTACCAGTGCAGAAAAAGCTGTATATAAGGCCTGTGTTCTGTGACTTCAATGTACTACCTCAGACAACACTTGAGAGTGCTGTGTGGACGTAGTCCCACTCATGAGTGTTTAATAAACTTGTCATTTGAATTCCAGCTTCAGTGCCAATCTCTATTTTGTTGGTCTAAGGACCCGTGGACAGAGAAGGGTGACCCCTGCACCGGTGTGCTCATTACAAGGCACATTTCCACAGTTGGCACCCGACACGTGGGTCCTCAGCGGAGACGCAGCCGCCCAAAGGAGTGGTCTTGACGGAATAATGGAATATTGCTGAGGAGACATACTGCATGAGGAGACCCTTGTCTTTGCAGCCAAAGTGATTTTTCCGGGTTTTCTTGATTTGACCCTCCAGGTGTTGGCCGGTCCCGACTGAGGTATCCTTTGGCGTTATTTTTGCAGTGACCATTAGGTCGACCAAGCGATTGGCAGTTGGAGGTTAGAGACTCTTGTTTGGTAAGGTAGCTGAAACGGCACTCTTGTTTTATTGGCCAAGGTTTCAGGTTATTGTTTGTTTGATTTATTTTTTGCAAAAAAATAAAGGCGGGTAATGTGTAGATTTTTCTCTACTTTTGAATATTTTGGAAAAGTAATATTTTACAAAAACTTGGTAGCATGCCTGTTTTCATCACACTCCGTAGGCTGTGTTGCGGTCTTCGTGGTACCAAAACGGATTCAGAAAGAATTCAGACGGCTCCCCCAGAGGGGACACCTAATAGACATATGTATGTCAAATACAGTATTTCTTCCATAATGTATAGTACACTGTGGAACAAATATACGAAAAAGGATCCTGATTTACGATGGCCCGTGAATGGGTCATTTGACTTTAAAAAGATTCAATATGTAGAGCAGTGTTTATTCAAGAGAAAAAGTCGACAAGATATGTTAGATTGTGTTCGAATGTGGGAGAAAAACGTGCAAGAGAAAGTGAGGAAAGAAGAAGCTATAGCAGAAAAAGAACAGCGAAAAACGATATATCAAAAAGCATTGGAATTAAAAAATAAAGAGATGAAGGCAATAAAAGAAAAAGAGGAAAGGGAGCGTCGTTTAGAGGTAACTGGCCAGTACCCTATTAGGCGCCCCATTTATCCCATAATTAATAAACCTCAGGTTGATTTCATCTTGTTAGATCGACCTCCGCCCCGTATACATTTCCCTCTGCCCCTGAGGATGATCTTCCTGAAGAAGAACATTTTTCTTCAGATGATAAAGACTTAGATAAGCAAGATGGGCGGCAGACCCGCTCTACTTTGACTGTTGACGAAAAAGCCACTATCAGATCTACTGCTCGCAAAGAAGCTCATGGGACTACTTCTGCCACAGACCTTGTAGCGATGGTTCAGCAGTGGCAGGATTTAGTGCAGTTATATTTTGCAGAGAAGTTTACCTGGGAGATAATACTTGGTTTTAGAAACGTTTCTAAAAACTTGGAGCCCAATGATATCAATTCTGATTATAAACAATTAAATGATGGAACTTTCCTTTTGTCAAATATACCTGATTTAATTAGGCGAGTAGTTAAATTAAGACATGATACACTACGTTTGAAAGTGGAGCAAAAATCAGCTGGTAAAGTTAAAACTGCACAAACAGTCCAGACCCCAGTGCAGAAAGAAGAAGTTTTGGAGACAGACAATGGCCATAGTGATACTGTAGTTACTGTAAAACCGATGCGTGATGCTGTGCCTTTGTATGTTCCTCCGAAGGGTACGGGAACAAGTGCTGATAAAGCTTCAGATGATGCAAAGGGATATTTTGTCTATAATTGGGTCTATACTCCTTGGAGTAGAGCAGATGTTATGGCTCTAAAAGCTGCTTTGCCTGGCCCGCGGAAAAATCCTGCCGCTTTCTATGAAGAAGTGGAAGGCGCCATTCGCTACTGCACTATGACCTTGCCAGATATTGATATGTTTTTTGGACTTATTTTTCCCCCTGATATGTGGAGAACAATTCGGAAAATAGATGATAATGTAGCATATGATGATACTTGGGTGCATTTAGATGCGGCTAGAGAGCCTGCGCAGAAGCCACAACAGGAGATATTAGATCTTCCCAAAGCTATTGTAACTAAGTTAACAACTCTCATACCCCCTAAGAAAATAGATTGGACAACGTTATTGTCTGGTAAACAGAAAGCGGATGAGTCCGTTTCTGATTTCTTTATATGATTTGAAGAGACATTCCATGACTTTAGTGGACAGTCATTGACAGATGACACGGGTAAGCATCTGTTCGTCGACAAATTTGTCACTAACATGTTGCCAGAAATAGCTAGTTGTTTAAAGGCCAGTGAGAGTTCATGGACAACGTCTTCCCCAGTCTCCCTTTTGACTATGGCCCAGTATTATGAGCATCAGGAATTGGAAGCAAAAGGTAAAGAGGATAAGAGGGTAAAGGAGTTAAAAACAAAAGTTATGTTGGATCAAGTATATGGTCCACCATTCAGAGGTGGTGGTAGAGGCGGACGTGCAGTATATACCCCTAGTGTACCCCCTTTCTCTTGATCAACTTTGTCTTCTGATCAGTGTGCTTATTGTAAAGAGATTGGACATTGGCGTTCTGAGTGCCCCCTTTTGCGAGGTCAGCAGTTTCAAGGGGGTTGAGGAAGTATAAGAGGACGCCCAGGGAATTCAGGGAATAGGGGAGGAATAGGAACTCGTCCCAGGTTTGAGGCAGTTGAGCAGGGGCCAAATTATTCTCATACTTTTGATAGACGAAATCAATATCAAATATCAGATTATTCGGCTGATGGTCTTGGGGATTGTCATTATGAATAGGAATGCCTAGGATTGGGTAAGGAATCTGTTGAGGTCCCAGTAGATACGAAAGGTCCTTATGTTGATGCAAATGTCTTGGGCTCTACTGATCGGTTTCTGGATGATACAGGAGCTACTCGTATTGCTCTGTCTAAAAATAATTTGTACCTAGGGCTCCCTGATCTGGTGCAATGATAACATCGATAGGATTCTATGGGACACCTACATATAGCGCACTGACACAGCCACTTGCATTTTGTCTTGATAAATTCACTGCAGCATGTCTATTTATGCTCTCCCCTACCACGTCGGGTAATATTGTGGGTATCGATATGCTTAAACATTTTTGTGCTACAATACATTGATCCCCAGAAGGTGTGCGTGTTATTTTAAATGATAACTATCCAATGGTTGACAGGTCTTGTCTCATTAAAGAAGATATTGCTCTGGCATTGTTACCTAGTACTTTATGGGCTACATCAGATACTGATGTGGGACAAATGGTTATTCCACCAGTGCATATTCAAGTGAAGGAAGGTGCTTCATTGCCTCTACTGCCCCAATATAAAATATCTTGGGAAGGCGAGGAAGCATTGACACACATAGTTCAGGATTTGATCAAGGTGGGGGTTGTAGTTCAGGATTTGATCAAGGTGGGGGTTGTGGAAGGAGTTCCTTATAACATTTGTAATAGCCCTATCCTTCCTATTTTGAAAAGAGACACTGATACTAAAATTTACAGATTCATTATTGATTTACGAGAGGTTAACAAAATCGTGGTGCCCCAATACCCGGCTTAACTCTGACATTACGACACTTCTTACTATGGTTCCTCCTACTGTCACTACATTTAGTGTAATTGATTTGAAAAATGCATTTTTTTCAATACCTATTCACCCTGACAGCCGTTATTTGTTTGGCTTTACTTTGAATAATAGATCATACAGATTCTGTAGAGCTCCACAAGGGTATACAGAGAGTCCTAGCATTTATAGTCAGGCATTGACAAGACAGCTTGATTCTTTTCCTGTGCCGAAAGGGGTGGCTCTTATTCAATATGTCGGCGACATCTTGTTGGCTGCCGATACCCCTGAACAGTGTAAAGAAGAAACACTGTCATTATTATCATTTCTTGCCTCTCATCATCACAAAGTCTCTTGGAAGCAATTTTGCAGACAGCAGGTTACCTATTTAGGTCACCTCCTGTCTAAGGAGGGACGTGCACTCACACCAGACCGCATTCAGACCATTTTAGATACTCCTGTGCCCCGTACTCAGAAGGATGTTCGTGCATTGATTGGCCTTACTTCTTTCTGTAGGTAGTGGATCCCTAGCTTTTCGTACATTATTAAACCCTTGTTGGCCCTTTTGACTAAAGACACTCCGATGCCTCTCCCATGGACTACTGAATGCCAGAATGCCTTCCAACAGCTACGTCAAGCTCTTTGTTCTGCACCAGTATTAGGAACTCCAGACTACACTAGGACTTTCACACTCTACGTACACGAGAGGGAAGGTTGTGCCCTCTCAGTTTTAACACAGACACACTGTGATAAACAACGTCCTTGTGCATATTTTTTCGGCAGTCCTTGATCCAGTTGCTTCTGCGCTGCCTTGTTGTTTTCGAGCGGCAGCAGCTGTGTCCATACGTCAGAGTGAGGGAATAGTCTTGTCACATAGATTGTTTGTGTTAGTACCTCATTCAGTCGATGCCTTGCTAAATCAAACAAAGGCACAGCATCTGACTAGTGCTCGCTTGACAGGATATGAATTGAGGCTTTAGGCCCCTCATATCACGTTAAAAAGATGGTTGACTCTGAATCCTGCTACATTATTGCCACTTCCAGCTACCCAGTCTCAGTCACAAGAGCTACATGACTGAATATCTCTTACTGAAGAACACGCAAAGGGTCATGTTGACCTACAAGATTCACCTCTTTCTAGTGTTGATGGGGAATTGTGGGTTGATGGATCCTGCCTGAAATTGCCTGATGGCACTACATCTGCTGCTTATGCAATTACAACACTTCAGACAGTAGTTGAGACAGCTCGTATCCCACAGAAGTCAGCTCAAGCTGCTGAGTTGATAGCCCAGACAAGGGCATGTGAGCTTAGTACAGATTTGCTTGTTAACATTTACACTGATATCCAATACGCATTCAGCGTGGCAAATAACTTCTGGTAGCTATGGAAAGAAAGAGGCTTTCTCACTTCATATGGGACACAAATCGTGCATGGGGAATTAGTACATAATCTCCTTATTGCCTTGACCTACCCTAAGAAAGTGGCAATTGTTAAATGTAGCGCACATAAGAAAGTGACCGATAAAATAGGAGCAGGCAATGTATTTGCGGATCACACAGCTCGAGAGACCGCAATGCAGCGAAGTACCACATCTATGTATGTAGTGAAATCACAGGCTGAACGTTGGCATGATGCCAGGCAAGAGGTCCTGGAAATGCAACAATCTGCTTCTGTTGATGAATTAGACCAATGGTCCAAGGAGGGAGCATTGGATGATGAGGGCTGTTGGAGGAATAAAGAAATGACCAAATGGAAGTTACCCACAGCCTATTTACACCCTATGATTCATATGGCACATGGGCCGGCACATGTTGGAGCATCCTCAGTAGCAAAGCAAATTATGCAAGTTTGGGATGATCCAGAGATTGTCGGTATGGCTAAGAAAATAGTCCAGTCCTGTCTGATTTGTCTCCAGTGTAATCCTGGAAAGGGAACACAAACTCCAACAGGAGAGTTTGTAATACCTACTGCACATTTTGAGGTCCTGAAAATTGATTACATCTAGTTTGAGCGTTGTAACAACCTAAAGTATGTCTTGGTAGTGGTTTAATAAATGGTTGGAGGCATACACTACAAAAAATAATACAGCTCTTACTCCAGCAAAGGTGCTCCTAAAGGAGTTCTTTCCCCAATTCGGCATTTGCCGAGTTTTGTGGAGTGACAACGGACCGCATTTTATTGGGCAAGTTGTTGAGTTTCTCATGAAAGGGTTGGGAATTAAGCAGAAGTTTCATGCTGATTTTCACCCACAATCACCAGGACTAGTGGAATGTTACAGTTCTACCCTAAAATTAAAATTGGCCAAGATACAGGCTTCCACATCTTTGAAATGGCCTGATGCATTGCCCTTAGCATTGCTATCTATTAGATCGATACCACATACATGATCTGGCCTCACACCATATGAGGTGGTTTTGGAAGGCCAATGAATATTTAAGGGATTCCTAAGCCACGCCCAAAACATATTGTACCCTATGTATTGATGAATGACTATTTGTCTCAGTTGACTGACAGTTTGTCTTCTATTTATCAACAGGTTCGGGAGACTCTTCCAGACAGGTCGCAAGGTGAGGGCAACTGCTTGCGCCCTGGCGATTGCGTGCTATTCAAGTCCTTCCAGAGGACCAGCTCCCTAGCACTGAGGTGGCAAGGACCGGAGCAGGTACTATTGGCTATCAGGACTGCAGTTTGAGTGACGAACCGGAAGAACTGGGTCCATGAGAGACACTGTCAAAAAGTGTTGCAAGACCTATTGAGCCCAGCTGCGTTGGCTGATCACCGCGATATCCTGGTCACCGAGAAAGGACAAGCAACGTCACCTGAAGGATCTGAGGAAGTCTTCCTGGACCACACGATTCCTGGTACATCCCGATATCAGCTGCTACCTAGGAAGAAAGACACTTCGTTGCTGAAAAAGACTGTTTGAGCCATTTGTCCTGGGTGGTTAAAGACTGACTTCAAAGAGGGGTAGTCTATTAGTGACTGTTAGACCTGACATCCTTGGCGTAGGTTTTTCCCCTATCTTTTGCCTCTGCTACCTGGATTTTTGATGCTGTGCTGGATTTCGTTTTTGATGGTTTAGATGCTTTGGACACTCTGCCACTGCTAATCAGTGCCAGAGTGTAAGTGCTCCCTGTGTAAAAAATCATATTGATTGGATATACCTGATTGGCATATCTGTATCACCATGAAGTCCCTAGTAAAGTGCACTGTGTGTGCCAGGGCTGGTGATGACAGATGCTACTAGTGGGTCTGCAGCGCCGATTGCGCCACCCACATGCGTAGCCCTAAAATGGTGTCTCAGGCCTGCCACCGCAGGCCTGCCTGCAGTCCCTGGACTGCCATGTCCTCCTGGCCAGTGTCCCCACTGGTCGGGCCTAACCCTTCCCTTTTGGTGCACATCAGTCACCCCTATGGAAGGCCCAAGATACCCCCCTGGGCAGGGTGCAGTGTATGTAAAAGTTAGAGCATGTACTAGTGCAGGTACCATGCTCTGGTAGTGAACAGCGGCCATTTTGTGTGTTCACTGCTGCAAGGTTATCTTGCTCCATAGGCTAACATGGGGGAGGCTGGTGCCAATGGCTATCAGCCTATCTTCTCATAGGAACAAGATAAGACATGAGTGTTTGATATCCCTGAGCTCAGCATTTAATAACACATCTTTTAGGAGAGGTTGTTTTTAAATCCTGAGTTGGAGAGCAGTACTTTTTAGAGAGTAGCTGTTCTCTTGTCTGACCCTTCTGTGTGCCTGGGCATGCTTGTGGATTGACTGTCTGGTTTGAGAGTGACAGGGGCTGGGGATCCCCCAGGAGGTTGGCTGAGTCAGCCCTTTGCTGAATGACGACATTTGCAAGTAGAGTGGAGGGAGGAGATAGCACCTGGGAGTGAATAGGGATGTGCCTGCCTACCACAATGCTGGCTCCACCTCCTGCTGGGTGGCTGATAATTCTGCCCCTCACTCTGAAAGGAAAGAAGAAGCCAGGAAAACAAAGTGCTCCAGCAACACCCAGAACTGGATCAGACCGGGCTCAGGACCCACTTGCACAAAGACTTCAAAGACTTTTAGGGGTATAAGTAAAGGACCCCTGACAACAGATTTTCAGATTCTACAATCAAGAGGAACCTCTGCTGAAAGACGGACTGCTGAAGGACTGAAGGAAGATTGCCTTGCTGTGTGCTCTAAGGGCTGACCTGTTCTGCTGTGCAACTGAAGCTGAGGAGGAGAAGGGGCCTTGCTGTGTGCTGTGTCCCTGCCTACTTGACCTAACAAGACTGTGCTGTGTCTTCAACTTTGAATCTCCAAGGGCCTGAGAAGAGCTGGCCTCCTGTTTTGCAACCCAGGGACAGAAAGGTTGCCAAGACTTTAAGACTCTGCTGTGTCCCCCCTGTGCTGCTGTGTGCTGCAAGGACCGTGGGCTGTTTCTACCAAGTTTCCAAGCATCTGCCCCGGGAAGTGCGCTGGCTGCTCTCTGTTTTGCTGGAGAGTGCCACGCTGATCTTGGTCTGACACCGGTTGCCACATTGAGAAGACCGACGTGCTCATCGGCACATGTATTGCTGTGGCCGCAGGATTGTGGGCGTCCCCCGTGCTAACCGAGCCGCTGTGAGGCTTGGTGGCGTCACGATCGACCCGCTGACACGGGGTGCTGTGGAATAACCTGCCCGCGATTCACCGCCGCGGCCCGGGGGCCCAACACTGATCAGAAGCTGCACTTCCCCGCTCTGCGAAGCCGCGGAGGAGAGAGCGAGGAGGCCGCGACCTTATTGGTTGCTGGTGGAGGCTTGGCCGGAGGAGCCGCGCTGCGAGTGGCTGACTCCGGTGACATCTAACATCGTCACTAGGGGCTCGTCGAGGGAGCCGCGACTGGATTGGTCCATCGCTCGGGAGCCGTGGAAGCTCTGCACCGAGCAGCCTGAGAGGATCGCTTTAGTTATAAGCGCAGAGACACCGCTAGAGGAACGTGGCTATTTAAACACTGAGAGCCTACAAACTTATTCTTTTTCTTTGAATACGAAGTCACACAAGAGACTAGAGACTATCTTCTTACGATCCTGACAACCCAAGAAAGCGATTAATGTGCAACCCTTTGATAATTGATTTCCACTGCTGAAACTAGATAAAGTTATATTTTTTGATATACTCACCTGTGTGATCTACGTTTGTGGTGTACTAGGGGGTCATTGTAGTTGTTACGTGCAAATACTTTACACATTGCCTTGGGGATAAGCCTGTCTGCTCTAGCCAAGCTACCTAGAGGGTGAGCAGGGGTTATCTACCATGTGTGTCCCTGTACCCTGACTAGAAGGAAGGGTCCCTATTTGGTCCAAGGTACTTACCTCTGCCAACTAGAGACCCCCAGATCTAACAGTGACTATTCGTCTCAATGTTAGTGAAGAAATCAAAGCCTGCCTAGGACCTTAGGGCACCATCTGTTTGTTGTTTGTCGACGAAATGAATATGCCTAAGGAGAAGAAACCAACTGCTGCAGGAGTTTGTAGCAAAAGAACAGTGATTGCTACTGGACTTACCTTGACTGCTGTTATTGTTGCTATGATAACATGGATTGTAGAGGAGGTAGCTCCTGTCCGAAATCTACTGACTGCTACCACTCCTGTCCCCATTGAACATCATTACTTTACTCTTCCTTATCATGAACAGAAGCAGAGAATGTCCTACCTTTGTTCTCTTTGTCTTTCCACTTGTACCGCGTGTATACCGACTAAACGAAATGTTAAGAATGTAAATGCCCGACTAGCAAGTGATCAAGAAATCAATTAAATGATGCAAAACGATATAAGCAATATTTTTCGTATTCCCTCAAAAGCATAAGAAAATGTCTTCAGCATATGCTAAAAGGGTCGTCTGTGTAAACCTGAAATAATTTTCGTTAGCATAAGCTGAAGCCATCTTGGTTGTGGCATCCATTTTGTTGGCTTTGTAATTCCCCCATCCACTGCTGTTCGTCTTTTACCCTGCCTGTGCTGTCTATTTTAGTTGACTTCCTGACTCAGCTAAAAGCAATATGCATGCTAAGAGTTTGTAGCTGCCAGAACACCTGGTCTCAAACTTAAATGTCAATCTCTTACCGCTGCCATAAGCACTCCTGCTCCCCCCCCCCACTTTGCTCACTAAATGATCTCCCATCTGCCCATGTTTGTCGGTAACTATTCCTGTGTAGGCCTGTACCTTCTATTTGTATCTAGATGCTTACCAGTGCAGAAAAAGCTGTATATAAGGCCTGTGTTCTGTGACTTCAATGTACTACCTCAGGCACCACTTGAGAGTGCTGTGTGGATGTAGTCCCACTCATGAGTGATTAATAAACTTGTTATTTGAATTCCAGCTTCAGTGCCAATCTCTATTTTGTTGGTCTAAGGACCCGTGGACAGAGAAGGGTGACCGCTGCACCGGTGTGCTCATTAAAAGGCACATTTCTACAAAAGGTCGTTGTAAGTCTGTCCATGCCTGTAGGCTGTCTGCTGGGGAATGACCTGGAGAATTCCCCCTGGAAGGAGGTGGAGCGCCAGGCGCATTTGGAGATGGTGGGTCTGCCTGAGTGGGCTTGTGTGACCACTTGGTCTATGGCAGTCAGTAAAGGTATTCAAGAGGACCAGGGGCCTGAAACAGTGGCCCAGGTGCCTGCCGTAAAGAGAAGAGGCAGGGGTGCGGGAAACCGACCCCCACAGTTCCCACTGTCCAGGAGGAGGCACCCTTTGAACGGGATGCCCTGGAACCTACGGGGGAACAAGTGGCTGAACTGGAGACCTACCTGAGCTGACCTCAATTCTGTGAGGAACAGAAGAAGTGCCCTTCGCTTGTAGGTTTGCGGTAACAGGCAGCAAACCAGGCAGCAGGTGATCAGTATTTTGGCTGGGGGTGTCTGTGTCATCATTGTTTTATGCCTGGGTGCGCCAGTGTCTGCATTGGTATGTCCCTGGGTGTGTCAGTGTATGCATCAGTGTATGCCTGGGTGTCTTATATGGTGAAAAAAGTGTTTTAATATGTGTGTCGGAGTCTACATTGCTGGATGCCTGGGTGTGTCAGTGTCTGCATTGGTAAGTCTCTGGGTGTCTTAGTGTGTGTGTCAGTGTGTGCCTGGGTGTATTATTGGATGTGTTAGGTTTTGGTTAGGTGTGTCAGTGTCTGCATTGCTATATGTCTGGGTGTCTCAGTGTATGCACTGGTAAGTCTCTAGGTGTCTCAGTGTGTGCCTGGGTATGTTATTGGATGCATTAGTGTTGGCTGGCTGTGTTAGGGTCTGCCTTGCCACATCCCTGAGTATGTCAGTGTCTTCATTGGTAAGTCTCTGGGTGTCTCAGTGTGTGCATCTGTGTGTGCCTGTGTGTGAAATTGGATACATTAGTGTTTGGCTGGCTGTGTCAGTGTCTGCACTGCTGAATGCCTGGGTGTGTGAGTGTCTGCATTGGTAAGTCTCTGGGTATCTCAGTGTGTGCATCAGTGTGCGCCTGGGTGTGTTATTGGATTCATTAGTGTTTGGCTGGATGTATTCGTCCCTGTATAGGTGTGTAGTTGATATATTTATTAGTTTTACAATTAACAGAATTACAAAAGTCACATACAATTTCAACAATGCATAATAACATAATTCAAAGAAATAACTAGACTATTTTCATACTGTAAAGGTATTTATTAATATAAATAAGCATTTTATTTTACCCTTTTTACTATTCTCAGCTTCTTTACTCATACACCATAAACGATGTACTTTTTAATCTGTCATCATTGCACAGTGGGGAAAAAAACTAACTTTGAGAAGACAAAACCTGCGCACTATCTCATCGCAATTAAGAAACACTGTGCATTGCACTCACTACAAATAAACATAACACAACTTATTTAACTATTTGCAAATACGGTTTTGTGCACAACCACTTTTACACATGCAGATATATCTTTACACCAGGAAGCACAAAAGAAAGTGATGTCTAAAAGCATTAGGGAATTCCTTCAAGAGAAAAGATTACAGCTAAATATGTGCAGTGTTATATTTGTGGCATACAGTTACCCAGGAGCACTGCCAAGAAGTATTCACATGGGACAAGTTTCCAATTGGAAGCACTTAAAAGCAATTCATGCATGGGTGTGCAACTGAATAATGCAGCAGAATATCCCACCTCCACAGCACCCTTGGGAGAACCTTTATCAGCTGCAGTCATCACAATACCAGGAGCCTGTGAAGATTTGAGTGAGACAGTTACTCACTGTGCAAATAGCCACATGCTGTCACTGTTAAAAATTTGTTCTTTGGGTCCATTTTCCGTTCTACTAGTCTCAGGTTGTATACTGATACACTACAAATGACGTACTATTGAAATAATCATCAATGATCAGTTGGGAAAAAACAACCATAAAGATTGTAGGAACGAAAACCGGCACACTATGTGTATGTAAGTAGTTGTTTGCATGTGTCAATAGGTCTGTCATTGACTGTACAGGTTTTTGAGTGGGTATGTGGCAGTGTGTAGGTGTGTCAGTACCTGTGTGAATGACCATTTAGGTGTGTGAGTACATGTATGAGTACCTGTATGGAAGTGTTTGTGACCATTAAAAGTGAATATATTTATAACTTTACAAGTTCATGTTATTTATATATTCGAATGCAATTTAAACCAAACAATTAACAAACAAGCATAACTTATTCAAGTAGGGAGTGTTCTCATAAATTTTTTCAGCCATAGGCCAGAAACATTTCGCAGTAAAACAAAATTGAAATACAATTTGCTGGCCTCAAGCTGCACATCGTTCATGGTGGGCTTTCACTCAGTGAGTATAACACACAAGACATTCTATTTACATATTGGCCCAAGATACTAAAACACGGACAAAGCCATAGACAAAAATCATATATGGTCCACAATGCCTAATGGAAGAGTAAATGCTAGTTCTTGAGCCTATCATTTAATTGTGTTGTAAAAACCATGGTTTCCTACCCACTTGATGGCTTTTTGTTTTGGTTAAAACCATTAAAGTGCATGTAAATGTAAAAATCAGTTATTAATAATGCAATAAGTTATATACATAGTTAATGTTAACACTACCTTCTTCTAGAATACAGTACTTAAGAGGGAGGAATATATTGATCACTCTATCATCAGAGTTTCAGACCCATTTTGCCCTAGGCAAACCTTACCGATAATAAATAGTTGTACATGGTAAACATTATGGGCCTCATGTAGGTAGCCAAATACCGGTCGGTAACGGCCGATTTTCGGTAAATATGCCGTTACCGACCGGTATTCAGACAAGTGAGATGTAGGAGTCCAAAAACCACTTTTCGGTAAATATGAGGCGGTAAATACCGATTCATATTTACCGAATTCCAAAATACCGAATCAGATTTACCGAATACATAATTAACGAATCGGTAAATATGAAGTGGTAAATATGAAGTGGTAAAAATTAAAATGACATGTAGGAGCACTCGGTAATTAAGAAATCCAAGAAAATCGGTAAATAAGAGTCGGTAATTAACACGGATTGAAAGCAAGTGGTAACCATCAACAGTGCAGATAAGCAATCCCAAAATGCAACAGCGTGGACAACATGGCCGCTATGTACGTCATTGCAAGGCGCCTACGTCTACAGGCAGCAGGACTGAGGGTTTGGCGACGGGAGGAACGCATCTACAGACAGCGCATCACACTATTCCAGCTGACTGATGCAGAGATACATGAGAGGTACAGGCTACACCCCGAAACCATCATGGACTTAATCAGGGACCTTCACCCACTCCTGGACCAGCCAATAAGAAGGGCGCACGCCATACCCCCACATGTGCAGGTGCTCTGCAGCCTACATCTGCTGGCATCCGGCAGTTATCAGGTGGTGATAGCTGCGGTGGGTGGGGTAACCCAGAGTTGCCTGTCACGTTTCTTCAGGAAGTTCCTGGATGCCATGATGCAGAGAATGCACCACTACATAAGCTTCCCAAACACACAGGCTGCACTGCAGAAAACAAAAACAGACTTTTATCACATGGCACAGTTCCCCCATGTCATCGGCTGTATTGATGGTACACACATCCCAATCTGTCCACCAGCTGACACAGAGCACATCTACAGGAACAGGAAGTCCACCCACTCCATCAATGTGCAGGTGATCTGTGATGCAGGGAACATCATCACAGATATTGTTGCAAAGTTTCCTGGGAGCACCCACGACTCTTACATCTTCCAGAATAGTGGGATCTACACACGACTGAGTGCCGGAGAATTCGGAGAGGGATACCTGCTAGGTAAGTAACAGTGACGCCCCTTGAAACCTGCAAATCATAGTGTATAGAGGCATGTTACTGATGGTTCCCTTTCACTCATCTAGGCGACAGTGCATATGCATGCCGGTCATTCATCCTCACTCCCTACCTACACCCAGCAACCCAGAGTGAGAGACGATACAACGTGGCACACAAAACAACACGCAATGTGGTGGAGCGCACGTTTGGACTACTGAAGAGCAGGTTCCGCTGCCTGCACAAGAGCGGAGGCGCACGCCAGTACAAACCCATCACCTGCTGCAAGATTATTGCCACTTGTGCAATGCTGCACAACCTTGCCACGAAAAAAGGTACAGATGTGGAACTAACATATTTTGAGGACAACGAGGATGAGTCAGGCCAGCCAGAGGGCAACGCAGCTAGAGTGCCAACTGCAATCGATGGGAGAGAGAGACGGGCAGAGATCACATGCAACTATTTCTGAGTAAGTGAGGGGACACAGCGAGTTGTGAGAAGTCATGACGTAGTTTTAATGTGGCACCACGCCATGAACACATGAACAAGCCAATCTGGCAATATCCCATCTATACAAGGAGTAAGTCCAGGGTTACGTCACCCAATGGGAAGTGGCTAAGCAGGGCCACATCAATGTTTGCGCATACGCGCTGCAGTGGTGGATTGCACGGCCTGTGCATCCTCACTAGAGCCAACCCCAAGCCGCCTGCTGCTCCTGCGTGCTTCTGGGACGGGGGGTGTGATGCTGCTCCTGCTGCTGGTGTCGATGCTCTCCGCAGCATCCCCTGCAGCAGTTGTCGACGCCTGACTAGTCAATAGCACCCCTAGTGCACTTGTCACCTGCACCATCCCCCGAGACAGGTCGCTGCAGCACTGTGTTAGGCCCTCCTGCATCGTCACAGAGCGCCGGCACAGTAGAGAAGTCGCAGTTGCCAGACGGTTGAGTGCCCTGCTGGTAGTGTCCCTTCTCTGGCGTTCCCGGCGCCGTGCTTCGATGTCAGCATCTAATTTGCTGCACAACTGCTGGATTGACTGGGACATGTCCCGAATGCCCGAAGCCATGCCGCTAATGTTATTGTCCATGTTGACTAATGTTGTTTTCATCACCCGCATGTGCCTCTGGACTGACATGACTGCCTTTGATTGCAGGCGCTGTTGTTTCAACATTTGGCCCTCGAGACCCAAGAAGACACCATGGCCGTCAATGGGTGCTGGTGGACTCTGGACACGCGACCTGCGGCGCCCTCTTGCTCCCGTCTGTGCTGCCTGTGAGGTGTGGGGCACAGTGGCATGGCTCCCTCCCTGGGGCCTGGTGCGGTCTTCTGGGCCCATGCTGTCATCTGACGAGGTGTCTAAGGCTCGTAGCCTGGCTGCTGGACGCCTCCTCATTCTCACACCTGCAAGCGGAGATGTGGCCGGTGATTCGAACATGAGTGGCGATGCTGGCTCTGGTTGAGGTGATGCTGGCTCTCGGTGAGGTGATGCTGGCTCTCGGTGAGGTGATGCTGGCTCTGGGTGCGGCGAGGCTGGCTGTGTTGGTGGTGCGGCTGCCAGTGGGCCTGCTCCCTGGTCTGAACTTGTGCTGGCTAGAGGTGATATTTGTGGCCGGTGTGCCGTCTCTCCTGCAGCATGCCCTGTCCTGCATGATGTCACATCTGTGGACAGAAATACAACATTGGCTCAGTGTCCCCGAAGGGCTGCATTGCAAGCGTCACAATAAATCATTTCACATTCCAAAATGTCCTCTGTCTCCTTGTGCCTCGAGTGCGTGACATGCCTTGTTGCCCTGTAACATTTACGTCATGGTTAGTGTTACCCTGACTACATCTCCCGGAATGCATTGCCTGTCTGCACTGACACGTGTGGACTGCAGTGTGATTCTCGTTTCACAATGGGGGATGTGGGATAGGGGTAGGGGGGGCTACATTGCTGTGCTTTCGTCTTACCTTGGTGTGTTGCGGCTCTGGCAGAGCTGTCGGCGTCCCCAAGACCCACGACGCTCTCTTGCTCGATTGTGGCCGCCACCAGCTCCTCCAGTTCGGTGAGGGCAGGTGCCCTGTTGGTTCCACCTCCGGTCTGGCTGGCCTCCTTCTGGATGTCGCCCATCTTCCTCTTGGTAACAATCCTCAGGTCATACCAGCGCTTTTTGAGGACCTCAATGTCCCTGTGGGTCACTCCCACAGCATTGACCTGCGCCTGGATGGCCAGCCATATGTTGCGCTTTTCAGCCTCAGGCACTTGCAGGGATTGCCTTCCAAACAGCTTCTGGTGCTGCTTCACCACCTCCTCCACCAGCACCTGGAGTTCCTTGAGGCTAAATTTCAGCTTCCTCCTCCTTTCCCCTCCGTCTCTCTGTGTTCTCTGGCTGGACATGCTGTTCGTTTTCCCGCTCGCACAGGCAACGGCTCCCTGCCTCTCCTCTGCACTCAAAGCCTCTCCAGGGTCGGCTAATTATGTACACCTGCCTGGGTGTGGCCACTTCCTGGTTGGGTGGGCTGTCGTTGCACAGGATTAGCTGTTTCGTCACGTCATGTGATTTTATTTACCGAATCCGTACATTCCGATTCGGTATTTTCCGATTCGGTAAATACCACCTCGGTATTTTCCGATTCGGTAAATACCACCTCGGTATTTTCCGATTCGGTAAATACCACCTCGGTATTTACCGATTCGGTGAATTCCGATTTGTGATTACCGAATGTTACCGAATCGGTAACTTTTACCGAATTTTTACCTACATATAACTTACCGATTCTAATTTACCGATTCGGTACGGCTCGGTATTTAAGAACCGGTAAAATTTATTTACCTACATGAGGCCCTATGTGTGGTGTTGTTTTATGTATCTTCACTCCGAGAGCGTCTTGGTTTTTCCTAAACCCCAGTTTATTGCATAAAAGGCAAATCAATTTCTTCCTGGCCCTAGCATATGCCAGGCAGAAGAACAGGATATGCACAATGTCTTCTGTGTGGCCTAAGGCACATAAAATACAGGCTAATTATCCCTGTGTTTCCCATTTTGCAGTATAGCTCTTGATTTGGAAAGTTCCATATCAAAATTTCACGTACGAGCCTCTTGCCAAGTGTGGCTGAATAATGTCAAGAAACTCTTTGTTACATGGATTTGGTTTGACATTAAGAAATTGTGTTGTTAGTCTGCCTAGATTGGAGTTACGATGGAGTACATTCAGAACATGTTCCCAGTATATTTGTTTGAGGGTTTTCTTAGAACTGCGCATTAGCTGTTGCAGTTTCCAACCAATAGGAGGGAGGCCGAGTTCTATAAACCATTTCTTGATGTATCTAAGCCAAGGAAAGGTTAGGTGAATATCAAGTTCTAAAAATTCTTTGATACCCTCTCTATAATCCACCACCTCTAGGGTTGCCCATGTTGTTATCCAATAAAGCACCAGTTATAGTGTTGCAATATGCCTTATCCACTTAACATGTAGGTCATTGAACATCGGGATAAGTGGGGTTGCCAATGGTAGCCCCAATATCCTCCTCATTAACTTGTTCTTCCCAGATGTGAGTTGTTTAGTGCTACGAGTTCCCCAAAGTTCAGGTCTGTAGAAGGCAGCTGCATGTGATTTGTGTTTATAAATCTCTAACGGTGTAATCAGTTTACTCATAGATGAGTTATATTTATTGAGGATAGCCACAGACCACTGCATCAGAACCATTGTGAAATGGTTTATTTGTGCTTCCATAACAGCTTTGAATTGAGTGCTATACCTAAATAAGTGAAATTTAGTACATGTTCTAGTTTTTGATCGCCCACCTTGATTTTTCTCCTGAAATTCTTTTGAGGATTTATGGCCATATATTTGGTTTTTCAAATATTTATTTTTAGACCTTTTTCCTTACAGTATGTATTAAAGTCATCCAATAGATTTTGGAGACCCTTGGGCGTCTGCGACATCAAGATGGTGTCATCTGCAAATAGTAGCACTTTAACCAGATTTCCGCAGATTTTAGGGGGTCATTTTTTGATTTTGTAAGGCAGTCGACCACATCATTGATATAGAGTGAGAACTGGATGGGCGCGAGCACGCATCCCTGTCCCACTCCTCTGTCTATGGGAATTGGTTGGTAAGCTCTCCATTCATACCCCAGCAGACTCGCGTGGTTGTCCTGATGCAGCCCTACTATCTGGTCTAAAATATCTGCGGGCACTCACTGGCTTTCTAGTGAGGCCCACAGTAGTCCTCTGGGTACCAGATCAAATGATGTCCTCAGATCTGCAAATGCTATATAGATATGCCCCCCCCCTTTATCCTATTGTATTTCCAGAGAATGCACAGGAGTCTAAATACTTGGTCTACCGTGCATGTGCGAGATCTGAATCCAGCCTGGTATGGGGATAGTATGTTGGTATCATCTATCAATTTGTTTAGCCTATTCAGGAGCTGTCTAGCGTAGATTTTCTGTAATACATCAATTAAACTGATGGGCCTATAGTTTCCTGGTTTTTGCATACTTTTTTATGGATAGGGTGTATTTCGTCCCCTACCATGAAATTGGGATTGGTGCTCCCGAATCTACAGTGTTAGTGACCAGGTTGAGATACGGGACCCACACCTCTTTCTCATGCTTGAACAACTCCCCTGGCAGTTTTACTGGTCCTGGTGCTTTTCTCTGCTTGATAGTGTCAATTGCCTGCGTTGGCTAAAATGGATCGCATGTCCCCTGCTGCTTGCAAAACAGTAATATTCATCGGTGGGAAACTTGGCATCTCAATCTAGATTGGTAAAGTGTTCAGTCCAGGTTGCAGAATCCAAGTGGTGGTCGGTGTGACCAACCTTATCCTTGCCTCGGAGAGCTGCTATTTTCCAAAATACAATAGCATTGTTGGATTTTGCTGCCTGGAGGAGGTCCATCCAACTAGTTTCGTCCCAGTTTCTTTTTGCATAGGCCAATGTTTTCCTATAGCTATCCCTAGCTCCCCTTATCGACTGAGTGCTCCCATGTTTTAAATTCTCCAATAAATATTTCTTAGCCTTCCTGCAATCCAGGGTATACCAGGGATTGCTTTTAGGTTCAATTATTGGTTTATTCCTAGATTTTCCTCTAGGAGCTCTGGTTAAAAGGGGTATTAGAGTTGTCACCATAATTGGTGCATTACTATTACTGGGGGTTCCAATTTGTTTTACATTGGGACCTACTACCTCAGCAAATGACTTGTAGATGTTAGTCAAGGTGTCGATATTGTCGGTAATACATGGACATCTGACTGCTCTGCGGTTGTTCCCTTGACCACTAAGCGGTTGTTCCCTAACTTATTCAACTATTTACAAATACAGAAACACACTGAAACTTGAATACTACTAGAGGAACTCACCCATATACTTACAGTGCTACTGTCTATTTACTTTACTTGCGAATTTGCAATGGAGAAGGAGTAAATCAGATTAAAGGTAAAAACACCTAGCTTGACATGGATGAGGAAACAATTTAAAGAAATATGAATAAGAATGTTTAGAAATAGAGTAATAATTAATTTGGTGCGAAAAATGAGGGACACTAAGACAAGAAGAGCAGCACTAAAAAATTTTTTTTATTGAGAGTGTGGTTGATAAAATGTGTATTCTGAAGCACAAACTATTTATTTTGATAGTAAACAGAATGAAAACACTGGAAAAAACAGTGTTGTCTACAAAGAAAAAAAGGCTTATTAATAAAATGAACTTTTGCTAAATTTTCAAAGGAGAATGGAAGGGGACGTCTACTACTGAGCCTTTCTTAATGAAGAAAGCTACTTACAAGAGAATGAATTAGTCTATATAGATGCAACAACTGGCTGATGTCATGAAGAAAAAGACAGTAGTTCCATTGCAAAAGAAGGGATGGTTCCTAGAAATGTAGAAGAAAAGATAGGTGAAGAGATACAAGGAATATGTGGGCATGCTCCTGTGTATAAATGGGAGTGCAGTGTTATTTTTAGTGTTTTCCAGGAATAAATTGATGCATGGGACCCCACCCATGAACATGCAGTGCTGCTGTCTATTTACTTTACCTCTACAAATATTGGGGAGAATGAGTACTGGTATCATCATCATGTTGAGCTTCAGTGCATGGTGTGAAATTTAGGAACGCCAACTTGGTTTGTGCACAATATCCATGGACCCACTTGAAATTACTTTCTGAGAGAAGCAAACTATAACATTAAAGGTATAATCCATTGAGCTTCAGAAAGGGCTTAAAGGAAGAGTTGCGTAGTTACTTTTAGATGTTAAACGCAATATTGAAACTGTAGGAGTAGAGAGAGATTTGGAAGAACCGCTTGTTATTCTAGTGAATAGTATGCTCACGAAAAACAGAAGAGTCTGGCAGGAACTAGTGGATATAAATAAGGTGAAGAAAGCTACATTATATCTTAAAGACAATAATGTTTACTATAAAGATGTAGATGTTGTCTTCCATTGAAATTGCATGGAGAAAGAAATGTTGCTTTCAAGTGGACAGTTTGAAAAAGTGGGTAGAAGTAGATCTAAAAAATATATGAGTGTTACAGTATCCATTCAATACATTCAAAGTACGTTAATGGGGATGCCATTGAACTGTATCAGATGAAACAAGCTAAAAAAGAACTCCAAAGAGTGTCTGGAGAAATGTTTAGAGGCTCAATATTTTCCTCAACTATTTCGAACTTGCCTAGATGGATGGTATGATGACCGCCCTGTTCAAATACTTGCAGCAGAGTAAAAGTCAAGAAGATTATATTCTGAGGACCCTAGTTTTCATATTCCATATGTATTTCATCTGTTGTTTGAAATGGTAAACAACGTTTACCACGAATCTTTTACCCCGCAGGGAATCACAAAGCGGTCGTTACAACGACCGTGTTGTGATTCTGCATACCAATACTCCGCAATTCGGAACAACGACTTATGGAGGGGGGGGGGCTATTGTCCGCACAGACTGCAGTTGGAATAGTAAATTATACTATTCCAACATCCAGCGTCCCCCTCCGCAAGTCGTTGTTCCGACTTGCAGAGTAATGGTATGCGGAATCACAACGTGGTCGTTGTAGCGACGGCATTGTGATTCCCTGCGGGTAAAAAGACTGTGGGATAACAACATACATTCGTTTGAAACACATTGCTTCTTAGTTCTCTTTATATAGAAAGTATAAAACATTCAGAAACACCTTCTTAAAAAACATCATTACTTTTAACAAAATCCTCCCCACAGTAGTGGCATAGTTCCTAACAGCTATTTAACCTTCAAGTGCATCTCCTTGACACTCCAATCTTTTCTCTTCCAAGGCTCTCTTAGCCTCACCTCTTCTCTCCTCTGCACACAGCTGGGCCAGCTGCAGCCTCAGGTCCAAATCAGACTGTCTGTCCTTGAGGTCCTCAGGGGACTGGATTTTGGAGGAGACAGTACTTCCTGCACTGTATCCATTAGAGACGTCTCTCTATGAGGCATCCCCTCTCTCCTCTGGAGACTTTACCCAATCATTTCTCCACTCCTCTCCTGCCTTCTGAAGCCCACTACCCTTTGGGGCCATGATTTTGAGGTCAACTACAATCAGGGTTCTCCCTTTTCAAAAGTGCTGAAGTAGTTCTCTTCAAACTCATCTTGTGGTGCAGGTTGCATTCTGCGGATGTCCCCCCCAGCTCTAAGGGTGAACTAGTACTCAAACTTTGACATACAAATGAGTAAATGGGTGTGTGAATAGTCTTATGAGTGCGTGAGTAACTATGGCAGTCACTATCTGGTTATATGAGTGATGGCTACATAACTGCTTTTGTGAAAGTGTAACTGGGCAGGTAAGTGCCTCCCTGACTGAGTGCGCAAATTATATACTATTAAATTACATACTATAAATAAACACCCACCTCTAATTTGAAATGCATTCCTTCATACTAGCATAATAAAATTCAGTATAGCAATTCCTCTTTGTCCTTTCCTGCTCACTGTATTTTTAGTTAAAAATCTCATCTAAGCACCCATCTATTTGCCCTTCTAATATACTGTCTAAAAGCTACACATTTTCTTTTACCTTACATACACTCACAATTTGTTTCTAAATATATATTTATATACTAGAACGTAAATAACATACCTGTAAAAGCTCTTTTCTGTTCTCTCAGTTTTATTTCTATGTCTGGTAACATCGGTTTTCATTCGAAATCTCCAGTCAGAACTCCTTTAATCCACCTCCTGTCTCAGAAGAAAAGCAGCTATGATGGCTACCGCTCACCATGTGCTCTTACTTATGCTACTCTAGCTAACAAATCACAGGCTTCCTTTAATCTTTCTTTTTTGTTATACCACTTCTAAATGGTCAGAATTTTTTAACCCTTGCCCTGTTTCTTGCAAAGAAACCCAATTTGGTGGTTTTGTTCATGAATCTATGGATCCAGCCTTTTGCAGATTTACACGGTGGGCCACGCTGAGCACCGCAACAACCCCGCAGATGTCGTGGGTGACCCAAAAAAAATGTTCAGGCATTTTACTGCCCATTAAACCTGCTTTCACCTCATTTACAACATACACAAGGGGTGAGGAAGCTCTCACCTGACCCCTTCAATTGGTATGCAAGCAACTTGTAAGCCCCAGGGACTGTTTCCTGAGATATAAAATGGAGGCCACAACTTTTCTCTCATTATGCCATCAACCAATCAGGACTGTGCTGTG
Organism: Triturus cristatus; assembly: GCF_964204655.1. Classification (NCBI taxonomy): domain Eukaryota; kingdom Metazoa; phylum Chordata; class Amphibia; order Caudata; family Salamandridae; genus Triturus; species Triturus cristatus. The sequence goes on along the minus strand of NC_140592.1, from coordinate 851,350,141 downwards.
GCACGTGGATCTGCGAAAGCACCGCAAGTGTATCCGGGAAGGGTACTCGTCTGTGAATATACAAATTTGGGTTTCAGTTAATATCCCTAAAACCACTGAATAGAGTTACACCAAATAACATAAAGCACACTTTCTCGACCAAGCTGTTCGGCTGTAGTTGTGTTCAAAATCCCTATGGGAAATTGTATGGGGAAAATGCATTTTAGGATCCCCTCTTTTTCTGAGCACGCGCTTGATGGATCATCCCAAAACGTGTAACACAGCAGCTAAAGTGAGTGGCAAACTAGTGTTGACAATTTTGCGACAATTCAATAACGGCACCAAATGTATTGGCAAAACAAAAAACTCTTTGCCTATGGAAACTATATCCTAACTATACCCACCTACTGGCGACCGCCAGATAATAAAATCGATTCACTTACCTGTTTTTTTACAATATTGTGGTTCACAATATTTCTGTCTCAATATATTTGTTGTTTACATGCAAAGTATGCAAAGCAGGGGCCTGGTTTGGTTGGCTCTCCAAAAAATTGGCATACCAGATCCACTTTTAAACCTAATTGTATGAATGAACAGTAAAACCTTTGAACAGGTTAGATGGGGGGGAGTCAAGGTGAAGCTGACAGATAAAATCCCAATAGAAAGAGGTGTCCACTAAGGCTTTGCACTAGCCCCATATTTGTTCACCCTCTCTATTAATGGGGTGAACGAGCACTTGTATATTTGGGACAATGATTTCCCCAAATTGGGAGGTAAGAAGATTCCAGCTCTCCTGTTTGCTTATGATACTCTCTTACTATAAAAACATCCACGGGGTCTGCAAACTCTTCTAGTACAATTAGCCAGTTTCTGTAACTCACTTGGGCTAGAAATAAACACCAATAAAGCAAAGTTTATGGCTTTCAATCCAGCTATGTCCTTCAATGGGAAAATACACTTTCAAGGTGTCCCCTTGGAGGTAATCAAGGAGTTTGATTATCTTGGGGTCCGACTGATGAACACTCTCTCGCAGTCAACACAAACCTTGTAAAGCAAAGTGCTGATGCAGCACAGGTTAAGACTTGGCTCTCCATTCTTGATCTGAGTGAGCTGTAGAATAATCTTTCTTTATACTACAAGGGAATGATGGAACATCTGAAGAACAGGTTTGTTGATAACAAATGTTACCTCAAGTTTTGCTCAGGTAGTTTAACAGAGTGGTTTCCAGCAACAAAATGTTCTCCTCAATTCGGAGAAGTTCTTGACAAAATAGAGCTCCCTGGGGTGAGATGTCTAAACTTGAAATTTTGATATGGGATTTTACCTGTGAATAAGCCTAGAAGTATTTGGAGTGTGCAGCCGAGACATTGCCCATGCTGTGCATCTCCTCTTGAAACAGTAGCACATTTCATCTTTTTTTGCCCCGCAAATGTGGGCGCTAGGAAATCTTAGTTGACCCCTGCGTGTGGAAAACTGGGAGAAAGAAATTTTATAAACACTCTAAGGGCCTCATGTAGGTAGCTAAATACCGGTCGGTAATGGCCGAAATTCGGTAAATATCGCGTTACCGACCGGTATTTAGCTATTTGGGATGTAGGAGGCATAATTCAGGATTCGGTAAATTACGGAATCGGTAAAATACCGAATCGGTAAATACCGAATCCTGAATGTAGGGAGCACTCTAAAGAGTGCAAATTAGAATTAAGAATTTGTTATTTACCACCAAATACAGGTTGGTGATAAATAACGAATACCTTGCAAAACGCAATATTTTGCAGATGTAAGAGTGCCATGTGGCAGACATACATGCCCTTAGGGCATGTATGTGCGCCACATGTGCACACATGCAAGAATCAGGGGTGCAACAGGGTGTCAATGTGACACCCTGCCACCCTTGTATATGCTCCCCCCATTACCGAATCGGTATTTACCGAATCGGTAATGGTGACTGGCTTCCCATTGATTCCTATGGGCCTGCAGGCCCATAGGAATCAATGGGAAGGTATGCCCCATTACCGAATCGGTAAATACCGATTCATATTTACCGAATTTTTCCGAATCGGTAAAATTTACTGAATCATTACCTACATCACATTTACTGATTCATAAATACCGAATCGGTAAAATTCGGTATTTATGAATCGGTAAATGTGTTGCTACCTACATATGGCCCTTGGAATCCTAATCTCAGATAGTACCAATCTATATGCATTTGCTGTAGCCTACTATTTGTAGAAAGTCTGGAGGCTAAGACACAAAATTAGCGTGGATCAACTGTCCCATTTTAGTAAGCTAATGCTGAGGATAATTATTTGCATGTAGGAGATGAAGATATATGATAACTGTGGATAAATGTTCTTCTATGAGATGAGTGTCAAGAAATGTTGTTACCTAAATAAACTTCGATTCTTTGGGCACTAGGCAATCAGGATGATCCTGCTCTGTAGTCATAGGAATGATCTCAGTTATGATGATGATTTGCTTAATGACTGCATTACTTTGTGGTTAGTTGTATTTGGCCCAGTTTGATGTATTTTAACAATTTTATAAATTCTTTTAATTTTAATGTTGCCAATCTTCAGTTATTCTACTCTGTCACGTGAATTGCGATCTTTCCACATTTTTCTTTTGGATTGTTTTGAATGGATTATTTTATAGTGATCTTTTATGGCTGCCTGTGGCTAAATTAAGAAATATTGAGTTGAGATGTTGAGATGTAAATACAAAATTTTGGCACCCTATATTTTGTTGCAATATTTGTGTAGCACGATCTTTCTGTACCCCATATTTTGTCATGCAACCATTCTGTCATTAGGGTCCCATTTAAATAGCATTACTCATACAACTAATGACAGAAATCTCCCTAAAACAGATTTCCATCACCATCAATACAGCGCATGTATCAGAGGCTATTGGGAACATTGATCTTTTGCTTGCCAAATATTTAAGGAGCAAATCAAATGATGAAGCATGCCACGCAAGTGGTTGAGGGTTTTGCGCCCTTAAAACAGTAGTCCCTTTGTATTCTCAACAAAGGAATATGGAACCTCTCCCTTTATCAGAAATGTCATACCTTCTGGCTCACCTGATACTTTATGATATTACAGAAGAAATTGATATCTTAATATGTGATATTGGAAAGAGTCTGGATTGTGCCTAGCCAGGGAACCTTCCAACTCTTTCACTTGTTGAATGCCAATAAATATTGTTATAGTTTCATAACTATAGTGCATTTTTGAAGACTTTTGCTGCAGTTAGTACAGATTAAATTACATCATGCCAAGCCTATCCAAATATCTGTTGAGTATGATAATGATGTATTTTGTTTAATCCTCAGTTTAAGATTGAGGTTTTTCTTGCTGACTTCGTTCCTTAAGTACTTGACCAATCGAAAAAGGGTTCTGAATCTAGTATCTATATTATTTTCATGTAGACCAAAGAGGGATATATATTAATTTTGTTAATTTACCATTCTTACTACCATAACATTTAAAAGAACAGTGAAAAGCAAAAATAGATGGGGACGAATTCACAAAGGGCTTCCACGCTCTTGGCGGAGGCCCCACAGTCGTGACAGGGTGGCGTGCACTTGTGGGGGGGCCACGCACTCGTGGTGGAACCTCCTCAATGGGAAACTGAACATCAGAGGTCCTTGCATGAGTGCGGTACCTCCTCAGGTAGAGCAAACTGCTTTCATGTGCCCTAAAATTCTTGCATCAAACTGACAGAAGCACATGAGCTGCATTGGCCAAATCTCCTGATATCCCCAGAGCCAGCATGGTTGTGGGTGCCACTGTTTCAATTTTAAAAGAAGTGTCCGGAAACTCTATGGAACCTGTTTAACACTTGAATTTTCTGCCTTTAAAATTCAATTATTATCTTTTTACTAACTGCATTTATCTTCCTTGGGAATGCCACTCGAAGATAACAAAATCAGCAATGTCCTCTCGCAGTCCTTTATTTTTTTTTTTTATTTGCAGTTGTAGAAAAGCTAAATTACAAGCCAATGTTTATTTTCATGTGATTACAAAACTGAAAATTAGGCACACATCTGGTATTTTTGGTTTATGTGTCGTTATTGATATTTTCAATAGAAGTAGAACACCTTATTACAAAGGTATAGGAAAAAGAAGAAATATGAAGTATTTTTGCCCTCATGCATAACCCCTTGGCATGTCCACTGTACCAAGCAGTAACAACAATAATCCGGTATTTAACCGAAGCACAGTCTTCTACAGGCAGTCACTACACAGCAGAGGTGCGAGCACTCTACATTTACTACTATTCGTACAATGAATAGTGAGGCGAAGGCTCAAATACACAATTTGTTAAATCAAGAATGTTCTATTTGACGTGTTATATTATAACATAATTCTGATGCAGAGGTGCAGGTGATCAGTCGCAGACAAATTGGTCAATTTCAAAGGGGCTTTGGTAAAGGGCATTAACCCTCGTTATCAGCACATTGCTGAAATACACTTGTTATCGTGTGCTGGAGGAGGAAATAAAATGGCCAGCGCGTGGCAGCAGAGGTCGCTGGAGCTTGCCGTCACGGCTGCTTAGCCACGATTGCAGGCTACGGTGAATCACGTCAAAGCAATAAGATTCACTTAACCTTCCGGGTCAGCTTCAAAGAGCACACTGAAGCTAGACACCGCAGATGAGAGATATGTGTAATGAATGACATTCAAACACAGCTGTCAGAAACTGATTTGCTTTGTTTACTATTATTACAATTTTAAAGCAGTGCTGAGGAGACAAAACAATGAACTTAACAGAGCCAATGATTCGGATCGATCAAGAAAACATTGATCATTCTGTATATGTAGTTGACCATTCTACCCTGCAGTCGCTAAACCGATTACAACCTTTACGAAGAGGAGGAAAGAGCATTTATCCAAACCATTTCATTTTTCGATTGCCAGTTTTCTCTCTTCTAAAATCCTGCTCTTTCTTGGCACACTATTCTCGTCTGCCCTACTGTTTGCACACCCTAATTATTCGTTTTCCTTTCTCCATACTCGAAACCAGACCTGTTCCAAGATCACTGTAAATTACAGACATTGAAGATATGTTCTTGACACACTGTGAATCCACACAGATCTGCTGAAAATCCACCCCTGTTTCTTCAAGTGCTTTCCCTTCCCATTTAAAGACCACCGCTGAATACTGGACTTTTCACAGACCATCCTGGAGGTCAGCTCAGGACATTCCCTAAAGCATACCAACCTCTGCCTCCTGGGTGACCTAAAAATCCGTTCCGACAAACATTTAGGCCCACAGCTAAGAACCAATACAACAGATCTGGATGCTCTCACATTTTTTAAGAATCACTGGTGTCGTATACCCTAAGATTTTTGGGGTCACATCCAGTATACTTCCTGATTCCTAAAAATAATTTATGAGGAGAGGAAAACTGGTTGGTGTTTTTCACCCGCTCTCAGGCGTATTACGCAGAGAGGCAGTAGGGGTGTTAAGAGTCAAACAAAATTGTCAGAAAATCTTACATCTTCAGATTACCTTGCAGTGTTTTACCCTGAACTCCAGGATTAGCACAAACACAAATTATCATATTTCAGAAGGTATTAGCATTTATTGTACTCTTTTCTTGTGTAAGTCTTTTTTTTAAAAAAAAGTATACATTTTTATTGAGCAGAGTCGATACATAAAAAAAGGTATTAGAAAAGGTTACCGATATAATAACACAAACAAATAAAAAAATACGCTCACAACAAATATTATAACATTAGCAAAAGCCATTTCATGTATTCTAAAGTGCTAGTGCATAAAGTGCCATAGAGCCAGCAAATATGTCTACCCCTGGAGAACCTTTTCTATTTGATCAAGATACTTCCATACTAAAATAGATTTTCTAGTAGCTCCCACTCTTTTCGCATAAATTTCTTCATAGGTTTTAACTCGCTTCATTTTATTATACCATTCAAGGAAGGTCGGGGATTTTGACGTTTTCTAATTCTGGAGGATCAATGAACGTGCCACCAAAAAAGAAATTGATAAAAACATTTCCCCCCCTCTAGTTAATGACTGAATTTGCCTCTGTTTTGATAACCCAAACAGTGCCAATTCAGACTCAGGTTGTATCCTACTCGCTAAGCTCAGCACACTTTTTCTCTCAAAACTGGGTCAACCTTGAGCATGTAAAAAAAATATGCAGCAAGCCGCCCTCCCTGGCCTGTTGACACCAAAAACAATTATTGTCAACCTCGGGATATATTTTATGTAATGCTTGTGGAGTGTAGTAAGCCATCCATCGTGATAATAGCGCAATTCTTTTAAAATTTGCGGCTCTCAATGCCTTACTACCGTGTTGAGAAATAGTTTTCCACTCTCCAACTGAAAAATTGCAAGACCGTTCTTGTTTTATCTTTTCAAGAAAATTGGTAACTGAAAGAGGCTCGCCTTGATTTTGAAATCTTCGATTTTTTTGTATATGTCATGTGATCACAAATTACCATTATAATTATAAAGATCTCAGCCGCTACAAAAAGACATAAAGGTGAAAGTTACTTACATCTCAGACCTTGTTTGTAGTCCCGAATGTTGACAATAAAATTATCAATTGGGGGCGTGGCTAGGCGCCGGCGAAGATGGCCGCCTAGTTCGGAGCTCCGTCGGAACGGCGCCTCTACCCGGCAATATCCGTCATAATCTCGCTCGTGCGGAGCACCCACACCACGCCGGAATCCTTTTGGGCGCAGCTCTTCTGTATCCTCTGTCCCCGGGAGTGCAAGACGCCTTCGCTGCGAAGTTACTTGCCCTCGGAGCCGGGCGGCGCACGGGAGCTGCTTGGAGGTGGGCCGGGGAGCTCACGCGACGTCCCGGCGCGGCGGCCTACCCGGAAGCCTGCAACTGCCATCGTAGCACTGACGTGCCAGATATCGGAGGCGGCCGCGGCCCTGGGGAGATCGGGGGCCTGTGGCTGCTCTGGGTGGCGGAGTGCTGCATTCCAAGTGACGGAGGTGGTGACGGCGCAGTGCCCGGACGGGTCCACCACACACGCGGCAGGCCCGAGGAGACAGCGGTGAGGGCACATAAGCTGTGGACGGCGGGAGGAGTTCCCCGTCGGTACTGAACGGTGGCCCGTGAGCCCCATCCCGGGCGGACTCGACGATATCCTGTGGGCGGCTGCATCACAGGGAGGAGCGGGCTGGCGCACAGCAGCCAGACTACAAAGGCCCACTGCTGCTGGGCAGCTCGGCAGGGCACGGAGATATCGCAGTAGCAGAGGAGGTGCAGTAGCGGCCGGCCAGTGGAACGTCGCTGGAGAGGGGGCCTAGGTTGCAAATCGCTTCGGTGGTCGGTGGCGTCGCCTGATACCTTACCATGAGGCCCAAGGGTGCGGTGGCGGCCCAAACAAACAAACTTGACAAGTATGCGGTCCCGAGGTCGACCCCCCAGACTGAGGGAACAACGGGGGAGCGAGAGGGGCCAGCAGAGCCATCCTTGACGGCCATTATGTCCGCCATACAGACTCTGGGGACCACCCTTGAGACTAAAATCGATAAAATGTCCATTGAAATGAACCTTCTGCGTACAGATCTTAACAAAACCTCGGAAAAGGCCAAAACTAATGAAGTGGACATCGCGGAACTCAAGGCCTCCTCCAAGAAACAGAGAGTGAACGAGCTTGTCCACCAGCACCAACAGGTGGCTCTGAAGTTGGAGGATCAGGAAGGGAGGGCCCGGAGAAACAACGTACGGGTAGTGGGGGTTCCGGAAGGTTCGGAAGGGCCTAGTGTGGACCTGTTCCTCAAGGACTTGATCCTCAACACCCTGAAACCAAAGCGACTCTCCGCCATGTTCTCAGTGGAGAGGGCTCACCGTGCACCAGTCCCCAGGCCTAAACCCGGAGCCCCGCCGCGAACTATCATCGCACGGATCCTCAACTATAGGGATCGGGACGCCATCCTTCAGGCCGCGAGGCAAAAGGGGGACATTCAGTATGAAAATGCGACGATCAGATTCTTTCCCGACTTCACGCTCAAGGTGCAAATGGAGTGACGATCCTTTGAAGGGGTGAAGGCGGCGCTGCGGGAAAGGGGCATCAAATACATGATGTTCTTCCCGGCAAAGCTCAAAGTCATCGATGGCAGTAGATCCTCCTTCTTCACTGCGCGTTCGGAGGTTCAGGACTGGCTGGACAGGGGACTACCGCGGTCACCGGACGGTGCGACAAGGAATCACGGAGATGAGGCCCGGGCCGGCTCGCTGACCCCTCAGGTGGGCGGATCGGAGGTGGACAAATCGAGTCAGTGCTCCTGGCGCTCCAGATCCCGTATTCCGGTCCTGGTTGGCATATAACGACCGCAGGGGTGAAGGCGTGGAGGAGTGGAGGTCTCCCCCCCTACCCTGGACGATTATGCAGTGAACTGTAATGTATACTATCTTCTAAAATACTGAAGGGGGGATGTGCCCAGGGCGGGGTGGCATGTGGAGGGGATGGCCTCTTGAGGAGGTGTTGGGGACTGCCTCGGCCATGGAGGGGTTGGGGACCCAATTGACTTCTTGAGGTGGGAGGTGGGACCCACCTACCGCTGACACTGAAGTTACCCCCACAAAAGAGGGGTGGTCCACGTGATGGGGGACATCGAGACAATTGTGGTGGCGGGCGCGCATGGGTGGGAGAAGGGGTGTGTGTTGGTGGGGGAGGCGCCCACCGGCTGGAGTTGGCGCTAGTGCACCCCTCACTAATAAGTTTATAGAGGGAAGGGAATTTCTCTCCCCTCTTTGTTTAGGGCGACAGGCGCTCTGCTAGTTGGGGGATGTGGGTAGCTGTAAACCTACACAGCAGGGTAGAAGGGAGGGACGGGAGGAGGGGGGCTCACTGTTTCAGGGGGGGTATGAAGTTGTTAGGGATAAGTTTAGGGGGGACGGGAGTGTTAGTTGGTCACTTGAATGCGATCCTTGTGTGATGGAGCGATGTGGCATGCCACGCGGACGACAGCTTTGCATCAACTGTGGGAATGGCTATGAAGTGGGATAGAAGTGTCAAGCTGCTCAGCTGGAACGTCCATGGGTTGGGGGACAAGCTCAAGAGAACTATAGTACTCCAATTCCTCAAAAGAAATCTCCCAGATGTTGTTCTGCTGCAGGAGACGCACCTAACCGGAAACACATGTCAGGCACTTAACAGGTGGGGATACACTCTAGCCGCGCACTCTGGCTTCACATCGGGTTCCCGGGGGGTAGGCATCCTGGTGCGTCGTAACTTCCCCATGGCAATTCAGTACACGAAGACAGACCCTCTGGGCCGCTACGCAGTACTCACGGTACGATGGGAAGGCCGTACGCTTAACCTGGTGACGGTCTACATACCGCCGGGTCTCCAAAATCAATCTTATCAGGATCTTGGGGAACTCCTTCTTTCCCTTCCCGAAGGGCAGCTCCTAGTTGGGGGGGACTTCAACGCAGTAGTGTCTGGCGAATTGGATAGACATCCATCGCGCTGCATTGCACAGGGACAAAAGTGGCTCTCTAACTTGCTAGAAGCATACAGGCTGGTGGATCTTTGGCGCCTACGTCACCCTACTCAGCTACAGTACACTTTCTTTTCGGGACCGCACCACACATTCTCCAGGATAGACTATCTCCTGACTCTCCTGCAGCGAGATACCATGGTTCAAGACGTTAGACACTTGCCGAGGGGTATATCGGATCACTCCCCGCTGTGGGCACACTTAACGATCGGGGAGCAGAGGGTGGGATGTGTGGCGCCCATAAATCCCTGGTGGCTGCGTGACCCTGAGCTTAAGAAGGCACTCACGCGATCCATAGATCATTACTTCACTGAAAATGTCAGAACAGTGGAGGGCCCGTCTACCCTCTGGGAGGCATTTAAGACTGTCATGAGGGGGGAGGCCCTCTCGAAAATCGCCGGTCAGCGTAAGGAAAGGGAAGCACAGATGCTCCAGATGGAGCGAGACCTTCTCACACTGGAAAGAGAGGCGCAGGAGCGTACGACCCAGCAGGCCCAGCATCAAATGCAGCTCAAAGCGGCCGAGTATAAGGCCCTGGCCACGGAAGCTGCGAAGACTTTAGCGAGCCACAAGGGAGGACGGTTATACGACCAGGGGGACAAGGCAGGCAAATTAATAGCCTGGCTGGACAAAAAACAAATGGCACAGAGGGTGGTGGCTGAAATCCGCTCTGTAGGGGACCTCCCCCTGACCGAACCGCAGGATATAGTAGGTGCCTTTGTGGAGCACTTCAAGGAGGTGTACAGCAGGGGCACAGATAGGTCGGAGGAGGACTCCGCCGCGCTCCTGAAAGACATTAGGTTGCCTGTGCTCTCCGACGAAGATCGTGAAACCCTAGAAGGCAACCTCACTGTCGCCGAACTGGCCAAAGCCATTCAGGATCTGCGGCCTGGAAAGGCCCTGGGCCCGAACGGCCTACCAATTGAGCTGTACAAGCTTCTACCTGACTGCCTGGGAGCGCATCTCAAAAGCATGTTCGAAGACAGCAAGGCGCTTGGGAAACTACCGAGGGACCAACGCATTGCCACCCTGGTGGCTATCCCCAAGGACGGGAAACCCAGGGACTGCTGCTCCTCCTATAGGCCAATATCGTTGTTGAACGCTGAGCCTAAGATACTGGCTAAGCTCCTGGCGAATCGGCTCAAACCTGTCATCACTAAGCTAGTTCACCCCGACCAGTCGGGCTTTATGCTGCACCGGAACACGGCCCTCAATCTGCGGCGGCTCCACGGAGTGATGGGATGCCGGCACACGATCCAGGAAGACGCGGTGGTAGTATCACTTGATGCCGCTATGGCATTTGATACGCTGGAGTGGCCTTATATGATGGCGGTCCTCGCAAGATTGGGATTTGGGCCCAGCTTTATTGGGTGGGTACGCCTCCTCTATACTGAACCTTTGGCGCAGGTGGTAGTCAATAATAAGATCTCTGGGGGTCTTTTCACTTGAAAGGGGGACAAGACAGGGTTGCCCCCTCTCGCCCTTGCTGTTTGCACTCTGTCTGGAGCCTCTGGCAGCCTGGATCAGACAGGACCCCTCCATACGGGGGCTGCAATGGGCCAAGGGATGGGAGGACAGGATCTCGCTGTATGCAGATGACATCCTTCTATATCTTGCCTCCCCCGCTAAATCGCTACGGGTGGCCTTAGACATCCTTACAAGCTTTGGGAAAAACTCCGGGTATAGTATCAATTGGGGAAAGTCATTGCTCTACGTGCTCTGTGGGAGCCCACCCTCTATTCCTCGTGGATGCCCGATCCAGATAACCACTGCCGGGTTCAAATATCTTGGAATCTACATCTCCGGAGACGCAAAAATGCGTTTTGATAACAATCTCAAGCCCCCCCCTGCAGAGATTTCAGAGCGATGTGGCAGCCTGGAAGAAGCTTCCGCTATCGTTGCTGGGCCGTGCGGCCCTCTTTAAAATGATGGCACTACCGCGGTTTTTATATGCGCTCCAAAACTACCCGGACTTGGTACCGCACAAATACTTCGCAGATATTGAGACCGCTCTGCGGGACCTGCTGTGGAGCGGCGCACCGCGCATTGCTCTCCCGAAACTGACCTTGGGGTGGTATGACGGGGGCATAGCACTGCCAGACATCCGCAAATATTACTGGGCAGCGCACCTCGCTGCCATTAATCAGGGCACATATGGTAGTGGGGATGAACCCGGGTATGGGATGGATAGATGGCTCCTCCCAGGGGGCAACTTTGAGGCTGCACTCTATTCGCGACCTAATAAGTTCCACCTCACGGCCCCCACAAGACACTCGGTCCAACTGTGGCACATCGCGAACCGGAAGATGGGATGGGCTGACAAGCTTACCAAGGCAACCCCGCTCTGGGCATCAGAAAAGCTTGGTTCCTTGGGACGCACTAAGGGATTCCACAAGTGGGATCTGATCGGTATATCCCGTATTGGAGACCTCTGGGGGGCGGGGGGAATGGTGCCTTACGCCTCCCTCCAGCAGTCACATGAACTGGCGCACACAGAATTCTTCCGCTACCTGCATGTCCGGCACTCCCTTCAATCTAACATCCCACTGGGGACGAGGCTCCCAGAATCCTCCCCCCTAGAGGATAGACTGCTGGATGGGCATTTACCAGAGAGGGCGATATCCCTCGCGTATAAGAAGCTCATACACAACTCCCCAGATCCACTGAGCTCACTCAAGGGAAGTGGGAGGCGGACGGCCTGGAAATAGATGAGGAGGAATGGAGGGAGGCACTCTCCTCTCCCAAAGAAGTGGCGATCTCGGCAAGGTTACGGCTGTTACAATTCACAATACTACACCGGGTGTATGTCTCGGTCACCAGGCTAAGAGTGATGGGAAGGAGTGCGGATGAGCTTTGTCCTAGGCGCTGTGGGGAAAGGGGCACGTTTCTTCACATACTATGGGAATGCCCACAAGTTTGCACATACTGGGCAAAAATACACGACTGTATGAGCAAGGTGTGGGGAGTGCAGTTATGGCCTGAAGCCAAAAGGTGCCTTCTAAACATTTGGGAGCCCACAGACTTGCTGGTAAAGGGCAAAATATGGGTAACACTGGGGCTGGTGATTGCAAAGCGTAACATAGCACAGCTGTGGGGGGCGGGGGCGCCACCAACGCTTGGCGCGTGGAAGAGAGACATGGACTGGTGTATGCTGCAGGAGAAGATAGTGTATGTCTCGAGGGGGTGCCCCGGGAAGTGGGCAGCGGTCTTGTCTCCCTGGAATGCTTAGCGTGGTAACTTCTGTGAGCCCCCAACCTATCCTCCCGTTGAGGAAAGACTAACCCAAGAACGTGGGGAAAATGTACGCTCCTGATCTGTTGTGCCATGTTAAGTGATAAGAATGTCTAAGAGTCCAAAGCTGTGCCACTGTAACTCTAAAAGATCTAAAATTTGTTGAAGTGACCTATATGTTTATTTTTGTTAATAAAAAGAATTTAAAAAAAAAAAAATTATCAATTTACCTAAATATTGAGGTCAAAATGTTGACTACAAAAATACTGTGAACCCTAACCTATTAATAAAATAACAAACATATGGATTCCAAAATATCGACCTACAAAAATATGTAAAGTAAAAAAATATCCAATACAAAAATATAGATATAAGTATTTAAATTAACAAACATATTGCAAAACAATACATAGGGGCCCATTATGATGTCGGGCGGTGACGATACGCCCGACATCTTTGCCTGCCCGCACATCAATTACCTCCTGCCATATTACAGTGGCGGGGGGTACAGCGGCGGACGGAAAGACCGTCCGCCGCTTTACCGCAGGCAGGCAATCGTTACGAATGCCTGCCGTGCGGTCCAGGGCCTTAGTATGGTGGCGGTGCCTCGCAGGCACCGCACGCCATAATAGGATATGTGCAGATTATGGCCTTTGCATGGCGGCGGTGCCGCCATGGAAAGGCATGCAGGCTTTGGCTGTGGGGGCCCGTTGCGGGCCTCCTGGGTGTTGGGGGGTTGGGAGTGCACATGGGGGGTACCTATGGTACCCCACTGCATTGGCATACTCAAGGTGGCAGGCACCACGCGGTGCCTGTCACGTTGTGCATGCCAATGCGCAACATGCATATTCAACATTGTGGCGGGTGCTGCTTACAGCATCGCCCACCACAATGTTGAATATCCGGGATGCGACTGCCAGGGTGGGGGCCGCATCCTAATTGCTATTGCGGGACCACCGCACCCCTGGTGGTCGGTCCCATTTACCGGTACGGTGGCGTGCATAAATATCGCTAATCAATAAAAAATATGTGTATTTAATTAAATTAATTTTACATTTTAAAAAGTTGCAATACTTTAAAAAATAAATTTTATATAACTAAAATTAACATATGTTGTTATTTATTCTTTTAAAATATATATTTAAGGTTACAAATGATCAAAAAGAGAACTTTTTACATACAAATTGAATTATTTTGCATAACATAGATCAATTAAAAAATGTAAACATCTATGTTTCTGAAACTAAAATGAAATCAAAATATCTTCACAAATAAATTCATTTTAGTAATATAATATAATTTCTTCTAAATCTACAAAAATGTATGTTCATTTTTATTGAATTACCATAGTTTGGGATGTGGAGGGAGGTTTAGTGTTCTTATTCCAGTCCCATTACATTTCAGAAAGTGTATCTATTTTAAGCAGGTTTGATTTACCATTCTAAGTTCTGACTTCAATCCTACTAACATTGAAAAAATGCATATATTTAGTGGGGTCAAATTTGTAAATCACATGCCAAACTAAGCAACATTGGGGGCAGTATTAGACTCTGGGGGCTCTGATTTACTCTTCAAAGTCCTAGCTAATCAGCATTGATAAAAGAAAGAATAGAATTTAGAATGGGTTAAATTTAAACTAAGCAATATTAGGGGAAGCTTTCGACTCTGGGGGTCCGGGGCAGATTTCCTATTCCCACTCCAGATGAGACACTATTTGGGAAAGTGTTTGATCAGTTGGGTTAGATTTACAATTCCCAGTTCAAACAATGCAATATTCGGGAAAGTATTAGACCCTGGAGTAATGTTTACTATCTCCACTCCAACCTAAGCGACATTGATGATAGTGTTTGACTCTGGGGGTTAGATTTACTATTCTCACTCTAAACTTAACAGGATAGGTAAAGTGGTGGGCAGGGGTGGATGGGTTCAAATTTCTATTCCAACTCAAAACCAAGCAACACTGTGTAAAGTGTTGGACTCTGAGGGTGGGGGGAAGATGTACTATTTTGAATGCCAAACTATTGACCTGATTACGAGTTCAGTGGTCTGGAACCACCATTTCTGTGGTTGCTGTACCACCGCTATGAGCTCAGCGGTCCGACTGCCGTATTACAAGAATGTCAGATTGCCTTTGGAAAGATCACTGGTGAACCACTGACACCACCAGCCATCCCCAGACCACCGAGGCCGCAGTCGGGGAAAAGCAGCTGCTATAGGGCGATACTGAGGAGTTTCACCGCTGTCCGAATTACGGGTTGGCTTTCTGACGAGCCGACCGCGGTGGTGAGACCGCCTTCTTCAAGTTGGCAGAAAGGAAGAATTTGAGGTTTCCTTTTCTTCCCATCAGAGTTAGTCGTGGCTCCTTTTCTCCAGGTTCCCCCTTCACAGCAGCATCTTCACCCTGAAGAATACAACCTTGTTTGTGGAAATATACAGGTAAGTCCTTTTTATACCACATACCCATTACCTGGATTGACCACATATGGGCTAGACTCCGACAAGGAGTAGGTGGTATTTCTCCGCATGTATCATGCATATGTGTGAATTCGACTCATGTGCAGTCGAAATGCTCACACAGGCATCAATATATATGGAAAACCATTGACCACCTCCCCAAGACCTCTGCAGTCACACCACGGACACCGTGTTAGACCCGTAATACGGCAGTCAGAAGACTGCCGGCACTGCAGTCTTCAAGAGGCCGTGGTGGTCAGGCGGTCGTACCGCTAAACTCTTAAACAGGCCATAAGCCTAATTTGGGAACATTTTGGATTGGGTGGTTCAACTGAAGTATTTGCAATACAAAATAAAGAACATGGTAGAAAATATCTGTCTCTTGGGGCTCAAATTTCCTATACGCAACCCAAACTAATTAACATTAAGGAACAAAAATGAAAAAATCTATTTCAATATACATAAAATGAAAAAACAAGACAAATATTAGTAATGTTTTACTTATTATCATCATAAAGATAGCAAAATAAGCTTAATTAGAAATTAAAACCTTTTAAAGTAAGATACATATAAGTAATTTAACACATGCAATAACATCTGACATTTACGTTATTATGAACACAATAATTTCCTTCCCAAAATTTGAATTCAAATTTATAACAACACATTAACATTGCTATTTCTGTAAACAATAAACACAATTTAAACAAATGTGGACATTATTTTCTAGGTAAATGGTATATTTAAAAAAATAAATTAAATATAAATGGATTAAAAACTATATATTTTAAAAATGTTAAAAAATATGAATAATCATAACATATTTTTAATGCAAAAATTAATACATTAATTCAAAACATTAGCAACCCAAAACCCCTAATAAAACCCAACAACCCAAACAACAGGTAAATAAAAAATGTTTTTTTTTTCAAATAAACAACATATTTATACTAAATGCATTTTAAAAAAAAGACCCCATTAAAGGATAAAATTTGAAAAATAAAGAACATTCCGAAAAAAATAAAATATATGTTAGTAACATTAAAAAAATAATAATAATATTACACTCCATAATATCAAAATAATATATATTTCAATATAAGATATTATTTTTATTATAAAAAGAAAAACAGCATACTTACCATAGTTTTCAAAACTTCGATATAATTGTACCCAAAAGAATATGATTTCCTGTTGGAGGATAGATGGCAAAACTTACTGGAAGTCCGACAGCCTATAGAGGACAATTTTTAACTCCAGGGTTCATTTGGAGGATTTAATAAAATACTGTCTAATTTAGATTTTGTCCAGATCCTCAGTAGTGGACAGGCGGTCTTTGCGCTAGTTGGTGACAGGGCATTGGAAAAGCCAAGGGAATGGAAAATAATTCTTTCCACTACTAAAGAACCTGACCTCGCCCAAAAATCTATAAAAAATAGGACAATATAAAGGCCTGGAAATTACAAATAAGATGTGGAAGGAAGTTAATGCACTAAATGTTAGTGTATTGAGGGGGGCTAATTGGTGTTGAATGTCTTTTTTCTCTAAATGGCCTTTTTATGGAACCCCGGCTTTTTTAGCACACATAAATCCCAGCCTTTCGGGTAAATGTTTTTCATGTATAGGGCAATCTCCTGCCGGTTGGACGCATGTAATAGGTATCTATCCAGGCATTCTGGGCTGAAATATTCTAGTGCCTTGCAAGGGAATGGAAGGTCAATATTTTTTTGACTACTTGGCTGAGAGTTGTAGGGTGTGATCCAGCACTGGGGCTGACTGATAAATGGGTAAAATTAGCATAAATGGCAACAGCCGTAGCTCGGTCCCTCTTACTTAAAAAATGCCGTACTCAGTTGATTCCCACGATGAAGGACTGGCTACAGAAAATGAGGTGAGTTAGAATTAGTGAACGGCTATATGCAATATGAACTGGGGAGTGAAGAAATTTGAAAAACTCTGGGGGCAATATTTCCTGCCAGAAGAGGCAGGTCTAGTTTGCAGGGTTTGATTAAATCATTTTCTACCTCATTTAATTTCTATGCTCTTTACGAGCTACTTCTCTCTATCTGTTTTTATGGTATATATTCTTTTTGTTACCCTGTTAATAGCTGCTTACTGTAATTTTGTATAGTCTGTGTTGATCAAGTTATAGAAAATTAAATGTGAATTTATTTCTATATTTATTATCCGTATGCTGAGTCTTTGATGAATATTACCTGGAATATCTATTTACGTGAATGCAATGCTTGGATCCTAATAAAAATATTATTTAAAAAAGTTCTAGCATCTTAGCTTTGACCACAAAATGATATATGATGGAGTTACAGATTTCTTGAGAGTGAGAAGTCTTTGTATCTGTGCACTATAGGTATCATAATTCTGTGTTTTCTTGTAAAGCACTTGGCGCTGGAAGTCTTCATTGAGCGGCATAGTGTTTCTGCTTTCTTGATTGAGGGTTTGTAGACCCTTTTAAGTCTTTGGAGGTGGGTTAAAAGTGCTTGTGAGTGTCTTCCATTGAAGTGCAGCCATTTATAATGTAATCTTCTTTATTCTGTCATCCATCTAACGTATTTGATGGTTTTACTTAGGGTTTGATAATATTTTCAGAATGATGAGCTTGTCAAACCTGTCATCCGCTGATTGGAATATTGCAGTCTGCTGAGAATCTACCCAGGGAGAGTAGGTCAATCATCTGCATTTGTGCATATATCTGTCTATAATGCAATAACATCATTTCTACCACCTTCTCTGGTTCCCTACTCGTAATTCCAGAGGTTGGACAATTCAAAACATTTATCCTGTTCTTGGCAGCTTGTTCACGTGCCTGCCAGACTAGGAATTTCCCAGTAAAGTTGCTTTTCTCATACATATTTGGAGAATGGGCCCAGCTTAGCGAAGCGCACTTTGCATAATGTCTTTCTATCAATGTCGAACGCTATTTTTATTAGCCCTGGATGAATTCTTTGAAAACCTTTTGTAGTTCTGCTATACCTTTTGTTCTCAAATGTGTTTTTTGGCTTTTAAACTAATTTCAACATTCTTGCATCATTAATCTTCCTTTAATTAATGTCTTCATAGCATCCCATACAATGGCCCGGTGGTGCAGTCTTATCATTAATCATAAAAAATTCCCTTATCTCCTCTTTGAGAATTTAGACCCATCCTTCCTCCTGCAGATATTGTTCATTGAGCACCCATAGGCTGGGGCAAGCAGGGGGCTTGCCCACTACTGTCAGAAGAAGAATCATTGCATGATCTGAAAACCCATTAGGTATCTAACTTTGTAATTTGTATCTCAGGGCTCTGGAGAATATAAAAAAATCTGTATGTCAAGAGCTACAGAATCTCCCTGAAAAGCATTTGTATGAGATTTTGGTAGGACAGGCTGCCCTCCAGAGAACAGACAAACCAAGTATTTCCTGAAAATTCCTAATGACTTTCAAGGATTTTGCTTTTGTCTGTTTTGCCTTAACTGAAGAGTCAAGTTTTGGGTCCTGCAGCAAATTAAAATCCCCCCTGATTATGAATTAGCCAGGATTTTGTAATAGCGATTGAAACAGGCCCTCGTATCGAATAATATTATCTTCTACTGGGGCATAAAAGCTGGTGAATGTTATAAGCCTGGACCATACCGAGCAGCTCACCCAGCACCAGCGACCCTCTTTATCGTTTGCGCTGTTCACCACTTCAGCCCCCAGCCCTTTTGCCAAAAAATAGCCATCCCACAGTGGGCCCAGTTTTTGAAAATTGAAAATGCTGACAGCTTACCAGCCGGAATATGGGTCTCCTGAACCAAAATCACTGCTGTTGTTTTTGCTAGAATCCAGCTTTCTATTGCCCGCAATTTCTTAGTATTATTGAGGCCATTCGCATGAAAAGAAACTACCTTCAGGGAGCTACTCACACTTATAGTTTATTCTTAAATAGCCTTGAAGGAAACATATTATTTTACTAACCCCCCACCCACAGCTGTGCACCGGGATTTCTCCACCCCTATAATAGCTTTCACATACATGAAAACTCAATCCCACCATTTAACCCCATCTTTGTCTTGCAATAAAATAATGAGGAGGTACATTTGGTGGTTGGCCCAACCTCTGAACAGGCTTAACATTCTACTCTACCACCCTTAGTGCCTAAACTAGACAGCTGCATACTTGGATCCATTTTCAACAAGCTTTTCACCCATACCCTCCACCTACCTCATGCCTCCCCAGACCTGACTCCCTTAACCCCCTTCCCCGAAGACACGGTGAGTGGTATGGCTTCACACTCACACCCAACATGCTTCCCCACCCCTTAGAATCTGGCACCCTGACTTTGTTCCCAGATCGAGCAGCCTACCCCTGCCACCCCTACCCCATCAGGACGCTAAAAAGAGAAAAGAAAAACATAATCAAAACATAACAAGAAGTGATGAATCAGACACTCCAACCAGAAATCCAGAGGAGCCCACACCAGCACTTACCGATGCTCAATACCAGATGAAAAAACATTTCTTGAAATCACACTTTCTGACCTCAATTAACTCAAGCTACCAAAAATCTAATTTCTGTATAAACTATAATAAGCACAGTGAGAAGATAAGGCTCATTAAGCCAACAATGCATAACAAGAAATCCGAACCCGAGCCCACCAATCTCCACACTTGCCATCTCATGTAACTGGAAGATATTCTGTAGGCACAATCACTAGCCCCTAGTAAACCAAAACACAGCCAGAATCTAATCACTCAGAATTCAACAAGACTTGTTTGAGCTTTGCTGGAGTAATTCCTGTGCCTCAGAGATGTCACAGAATGCATGGAATCGCCTCTTTACCAGCACTTTCAGTTTAGATTGCAGGGCAATCATTGCCTGGGCTCCCTGTGCTTTGAAAGGGTTAAGCATCTTTACAAATCAAATTCTTTCCTCCTCTTAGCCGCAGAGGCTGACATGTCCGAAAAGATGTTACAGAGTGGGATCTCTGGAGTAGTGAACTGTCTCTGGTTCATTGCCTTTGAAATAACTTGCTCTTTCACCTGATAATCTCCAAAATTCACAATAATTTTGCAAGGGAATTTCAGATTTGGGGGCTGCTGAGCTGGTATGCAATGAGCTCTTGTGGGTGTAAGGTCGCCGGAGTGGTCAGAGAGAACATGCGCTTTAATAAAAGTGTTCGCCCACTGAAGCGTATGTTGTTCCTCCAGCTATTCCAGAATTTCAACAATACGAAGAGCACCGGGAGTGATTTTCCAACTCCTCCAGTGTATCTTCAATGAAGACGTCTATATCTGAAAGGTAGCAGCCTTTCCCTGCAGTATTGATACCTGATACTCTAACTAAGAGATCCTTACTTCCGCCTCTTTTAACCTCTCCGGGATCTGAGCCATAGTCTCCTCGATCTTTGAAAGACGTGCATGAAGAGCTGCAACGTCAGTAGTTTGTGAAGCCTTATCTCCTCCAGAATAAGGTTTAGCATAGTCTTTGCATCTCGTTGAATGAAAGGTGAAGGATCGCCTTGAGAAGTCTCATCACTTGATAAACCCGGGACCTCTTGCACTTCACTACTTCTTGCATCTTCCTGTTCAATATCTACTGAAACCAGAGGGATTACTGACTGGGCTAGTGGTGACAATATTTGACACACCTCTGGATTGTCCTTTGGCGTAGACACAAACGATGCTTGAAGCTGCTCAACCTGGGCAACTCCGGAGGATGCGTCTGATCCCTTGGCCTTCATAAAGAGGGGATATTCCATGACTTCTCTGGGCTTCATCAAGCTTTGCTTTGAAATCTTGCTGGCAGAGGTCACCTCAATTATTGTACTCCTAGAGCTCTGGATATGGCTCATATTAATTTCTTCTGTGGTCCCCTCCAAGTGTTGCTGGTACTCAACAATGCCTACACCTTCTTCGTGCTCCTCGGTTTTGCTAGGGTGGGTGAATTTTTTTGGGCCACAGCAGTGCGATTTGCTCGAGCTGAAGCTTGTCCTACTTGCTTTTTGACCCGATGGACAAGTACAGATTATCAAAATGGGTCATGGTTGTAGAACCAGAGACCTTAGAGTGACTTCGCATTATTGCGCTAGGCACCTGGTCTTCAATCTTGCCCTTCCCCCTTGCTTATCCACACTAATACAGTATAATAACAGTAAAACTAGCAGGTTTCCATGAGAGTTCCTACCCCTGTGGCCCAAACAGCGACCCACTACCAGATAGTGCTACCAGGCACGGGGAGATACAAAAAATTACAGAACACATGCACTTACCCCCGGTGAGAAACTTGGTGGCCACAACACAGCAAGGAGGGGGCCCAGTCTCTCAAGGACCAGGATATCAGAAGCACAGGAATGAGGATAAGGAATGAGGATTGTATCCACCCTCACAGGGAACAGAAACTCCTTTTCTTTATTCATTTTTTCCTTTTTGGCTTTTCGGTTTGGTTTTTGCTACACAATCAGCCAGGGCAGAGGGGGTACTACAGCTTCCTTGTACCCTCCCCAGTTAGTACCGCGACAGAGTAGAGAGACAAGAGAGGGCCCCGTATGCCTCTCAATAATGTCTGCCAGGCAGTCTGACTTCAATGGCAGATCTCATATCCTGCTTTGTTTTGGCGGGTTGGCCGTTCGGTTTAGTTGCGTCCGGAAACCCACAGCCACTAACCTGCAGCCACCTACGAGCATTCGCGCGGAAAGACGAGCTTCCTGACGAGCGCCCCGACATAGCAGGGGGGTGGACGGCGAAGAAAAAATTGGATGCTGCGGAATCGTTCAGGGACAATTGTTTTTAACATTGAAAGAAACCTTAATTAATCCCTCAAGTGAGAAAATTCTCAGAAAACCATATATTTTAGTATACAAGCACATACACCAGTCTATGCACTAGATTTTGATCATATTAGGTATATTTGTCAAATGAACACCAATTATCTGAATATACAAACAATAAAGTGATACACAAAAATATTTTTTGTTATACATATATACATTTAACATACATGAATACAATGTCACATCCACACAAAAAAAATAATTCTTGTTACTACTGGTGTATCTTGGAGGTTTCCTTTGTGCCCCTTGTCCTGATGAGGCCCAGATGAAAAGGGCTGAAATGCGTCGACCTCATAGAAAAGAGAAGCCATCAGAAATAAGATTTTTGAGTAAAGAAAAAATACAGTACACCGCAATAGTATATAGGGCATCAGACTGATTTTGAGCCCAATCGGTGCTGCATCAAGGGTTATCTCTTTGATATGGATTGCGAACCATAATCTATGAAAAAAGTGTTCCCTCGCAATCCCTTAAGAAATTAGGATAACAAGGAATCTTTTTGTTAGTGTGGATGTGATATTGTGGTCATGTATGTTAAATGTATATATGTATAACAAAAAATATTTTTGTGTATCACTTTATTGTTTGTATATTCAGATAATTGGTGTTCATTTGACAAATATACATAATATGATCAAAACCTAGTGCATAGACTGGTGTATATACGTGTATACTAAAATATATGTTTTTTTGAGAAATGTTCTCACTTGAGGGATTAATTAAGGTTTCCTTCATTGTTAAAAACGATTGTCCCTGATCGATTCCGCAGCATCCAATTTTTTCTTCGCCGTGCACATTGTCCAGGTGCTTGTGGAGTATTAGGACAACCCCCATTTTCTTTGTTGCAGAGGGGTGGGGCGCTGGTGCTTCAACCACTGATCATTGACACCCAGCACCGTGAGCCGCTTGTTTGCAGATTGTAAGATGCTAGAACTTGATCTTACCAATAAGACATCAAATTCACATTCTTCCAAAGTCATTCCAGGAGAGTGCTAATCCAACCAATAGACAATTTAGGCTTGCTTCGTGAAGCAACTTATGGTCTGAATATTTCATGAGGTAGCCAAGGCTGGTGGGTCAGTGAGTTCCTCTACAGACTCCCACTCCTTCATCTTTGAAGACCATCCCTCTATCAACGGCTTCACCAGGCTAAGGGATTAGCATCATCAGCAACTCCCTATCTTTTGTCATCTTCCTGTCAGAGCTCAAGGTATCAAATATACAACTGCTCAAGAAGAGCAGCCGCAATCCAGCAGACTTCACCAGCAATTAAGTTATCTTGAATTACCCATTCATTTGAAAACTAATGGAGTTCACCCAGCTTTGCAATTTAATTAAAATAACTGACCTACTCTCAAATGAACATACCATGTTTTCCCCTGGGAGAGGTAAGGAATCCACTCTGATCACCATAGGCAATGACCTTAAGGCAATGGTTGACAGAAATGGCATTGCTGCATTTTTTCCATTGGACCAGTCACCAACATTTGACATAGTGGACCACTCATTCCTTTTGGAAGGATTATAGAAACACAAACCATCCTGGATTGGATCTCCTCCTATCTACCTAAGATTCAGCATCATCTCACTGCCCGCACCCCCACTAAAATCATTGTTTTCCAGCATCAAGGTTGGTATTCTTCAAGGATCAATAATTTTCTCTCTCATTTTTATCATCTACCACAGCCCACTACTGGATCTGATCGAAACCTCAAACTTGACTTTCTGGAATTGTGCTCATGAAACCCAGATCACCCTAAAACTACAAAACATAAAGTAGCTAGACAAATCAATACTGGATCAATGTAACTGAGTTGTTAATCAATTAATGCTGACTAACAACATTAAACTCAACTCATTGTAAAGGGAGATATTGATATGTTCAGAAGAACTACCATCCAACCTCAATTAGCTCCCAAGGACTTGGAGCACTACCAACATTATTGACAGAAATGAGTAACCTGAGAACTATCATGGATATCAGACTGTCCATGGCTCCCCAAGTAAATCAAGTGAATACAAGAGAGTTTTGCACCACACATACCTTCCATCTAGGATTCCCACAGACGCTGCAGATATTTACAGTCTAAACCTCTAAGGTCCATATTTCATCTAAGTGAAGCTTAAAAGATATTCATATGAGAGATCACCATTCTCCAGGATGACACCACAGGTATCCGTCCTGTCTTATAAGATGGAACAAATTAGTGGGACACCCTTTTCAGTACAAGGTGCAAAACCTGGAGCACTCTTCTGGTGCATACATAAATCATTGAAGACTGTTAGCAATATAGGAAGCCTGTGAAGGCAGACCTCCTGCCAGGGAAATGGAATGATGAATAAACCCTCACCATCGCACAAGAATAGAAAAAAGAAACCATGAGGTTTATGCTGCTTTGGGTAGATAAACTATGAAGGGCAAATGCTAAAGCCCTCAGCTGCTATGATACGTGGATTAGTCAGTTCCTGCTAACATCGCATGTAATCTCCAGAACCATCTCCAATTAATATAAGATCTATTGGAAATGACACTGGAAATAAGGAAGACTGTGAGGGTCTGCTGAATTATAATCAACAAAAGAGACCCTCATATTGGTTTTGATTTGCACTTGTTTACATGAACCTGAAGTGACATTGAGCCTGATCTTGAGTTTGACAGATGGACCATCATTCCCCCATCACAGAGGGACTGACCCATCCATCAGGCTAAAGAATATCTGTCCACATTTTTTAGGGTATGGCCTGGCATCCCGCTGTCCATCAAGCTAGTGGATGGTCCTTAGGTGTAACCTCAGTCCTCTGTCATCAGTCCCCCAGTTCACCATTGAGGGACATCAGTCCATCACAGTTGGTATGGTGGATATCCATCATATTTAGAGTTGATCCCCATCAGAGTGTGATGGAGGGACCCTCTGACAGAGGACAGCAATGACAGATGAGGTTTACAACTGCGAATGTGTCTGTCTACATAGACCTGATCAAAATCTACTCACTAACTACTCCCACTACAAAAGACACTGCTCTAATAACACAAACCATTTACAACTCACAACACAAAGTACCAGCAACAGACCTATATCTTCGTTACCATTCAAAATCGCTGGAAGAAGACAACCCAGTTTCTCTGAAAATTAGTTAACTCTATTGGTGGTGGAGGGAATTACAGTTGAGCCATCATGGTTTGGAGCACCGGTCAGAAAAATAACCATGTGCCAGAAAACAGAAATGTGGGCCAGATTTGTGGATAGGGTGAATGTTGTCTCTAATGCCAATTGCTCAGAGGAGAACATCTGTTAGAGCTTGAATGACCTGTGGGAGAGAATGTGTTCCTTCGCTTTCAGGGTACACCATGACTCCCTGGCAACTAGTGGTTGTTATCCCAGGTTCTTACATCTCAGGCCCTGGATGGAGGAGGTGATGTTTACGGGGTTGCAACATCAGTGTAATTTGCTTTCGCGTAAATATGGAACATTTTATTAAATTAAACTCTGTCATTTCTGCTATATTGTAGCATGATATGCATCCTCATGTCAGGTTTTAGTGTGAGAACTCATTGAACTAAAAGCACAGCAAACAATAGTCACTCACATTCTGTTTTCCCAATGCGTTTACTGTAAAATTTTACCTTGAAGGTGACCATTCACAGTAAGTTTTTACTATAAATTGTGCATATCTATTGGAAGTGACATAATGGTGTAATTTGGGGAATTTCATGTAACAAGCATAAAGTGAAGTTCTCAAAATTATGAGAATGACATTGATGTAACTTAAATTTCTCCCATGCCCAGTGCTGTTCATTCTCCACACTGAAGACATTATAGGAATTCCAGGCAGAGTGGACATTGGTAACAAATACCACCACTCACACAATAACTAATTCACCCTCTTTGAACTCTCATACTGCTAATCCATAACAAATGTTCCTACACAAATAACAACCTATTCACACAAGTATGCTATCTAAAGTCTGTCACAACTCACTGCATGCTCAATATATTAGTATACTCACATATACTCTGGCACAAAATGTATATTAATGCAACTCATATAGGAAACAATATCAAAGAGGTGTCATCGTACATTTGCAAAAACAACAGTCGATGGACAGAATGCAGAACAATGTCATACATTCACCCCAGTACAGAGATCTGGGCCTAAATCCATTGTTTGTTTGCTCACCATGCCGTTCCAGTTTGAACCCAGCCACATGCAAATCAGTCTTGACCCTGTGCTTCATGGGAACAGTCCAGCCCGAACTGCCAAGCCAGGTCCTCCCTGGACTGGAAACAAGCATCCTAGGACCGGCTTCGGGGTTTCACCCCTCTTCAGCCAGGATAGCCTGGAGACCCACGTCTGGGCATACCCTTCCCACTCGGGGTGACAAATGCAAAAACAACAGTTGATGGACAGAATGCAGAACAATGTCATACATTCACCCCAGTACAGAGATCTGGGCCTAAATCCATAATTTTTTTGCTCACCATGCCGTTCCAGTTTGAACCCAGACATATGCAAATCAGTCTTGACCCTGTGCCTCATGGGTACAGTCCAGCCCGAACTGCCAAGCCAGGTCCTCCCTGGACTGGAAACAAGCATCCTCGTACATTTGGACATCAAATCACACAACTCACATGTATCAAGCTCTAAGGTATAAACTATTATCAGATTCACATAACACATACTATCTAGCTTGATCTCATAGAATATAGAAGAAAATATTTGTGGTAGTAGACGTTTGAGCAAATTGAACCATATCGCTTGGACTACAAAGTTACAGTTCTGCATTGAAAATCACATAGCAATGTATTTTCTGATTGTATTTGTATTAATTTCTTAACTTACTGTACAAACATATTTTTATTTATACCTAAAAGCTAAAGAATGGTACCGTTGAGTCATTACGAAGCTTAGCCACTCTATCTAATAAGTAACATTCTGTTTTTATCATCGCACATCACAATGAGTCAGTTATTCCTTGAAAAGTGCAAGGACTATATATTTTATAAAACAAAAAACACATATACACGGCAAAATCTGCATAGAATTTGAACAAAAGGGACATATTTATAAGTCAATCAAAAGCAAAGCAAATTGGCCTGAGTCTGTTGAGCAGAGTGCTTCGGCTGTCTCACTCCATCCTCAGTTTATTTTGGAAAAAGATAGTATAGCTAGTATGAAATAGAAGAGGGGGTAGTGCTTCACCTCCACTGTGAATCTTGTTTAGATCTAAGACTACAAAAAGAGGTTGGTGAACTGACAGGGAACGAGGTAACCCGACATCTTTGAATCAAGCCTGCAACTTGCCTACCAGATATGTGTTTTGCATTCAGTTTTGTAAATATTAATAATATAGCACTAATATTCGTCCTACAATTCAAAACAACAGTGTAAATGTTCATTTTTGGAATGGACTATGCCATCAATGTTGAAATCATATTGTGCTGTATGTCCTCGCCAAACTAGGTTTGTTTAACATTTAAAATAATGACATACAACTATTTTAGTAAATCTGCTGCATACAGTGGTGTTAAGGCATGGTACGATGGACCCTGGGACAGAAATGTCTAACAGTCCTAGGACTAGCAGCTCACACACACTATCACAGCCCTGAACTTTGAAACCACAAATAACCTTGCTCGACATCAATCTGTTCCAACATTTTGTATATTAATACAAAAAAAAAATACATGGACCCCCCATTAGTTTGTTGGTGTAAAACAATACATTGAAGAGATATTTTTAAACATTAATAAAGGTCAAATGTTTAAGAGTTACTATAGTGCTTAAACATACTATATGCTATCATTGTGTACAAAATTATTATTATTTTTTTGCACCACCAAGCAGCAAGATCTTCTTCATCAACTGCATTGGCTGGTCTGCTCTATTGACCTGTTACCAACCCTTCTATTCCCCCGTTAACACCCAGCCCACTACCTTGACCATTAATTGGTATCGTTCATCTGGCCCTTTTGAGGAAAATAACCAAGAAGCCACAAGAGATGCCAAAAGTGATGTCCTAATGTGAGCATCTGGACTATACAACTTATCCACAAATTTCTAATCCACTCATGGACTGTCGTCTAAAAAATGACTCAACGCAATTGTTGACTGATCTTTAATTCCTGATCCAACATACAAGTGAACTTATTTTCAGAGTTTGAAATAATTTTTTGTTCTAATTTATAAAATTATAAATCAAAGAAAAAATAATGCATGCCACACCCGCATTTTCTCGAAATTAATTAACTTTAACATTGAGATGCTATGGAAAGATACATACATATCTAGAGATTTCACATATTTGTTAACCAAATATTATATACAAAAAATGCATATTTCATCATACCAGAATTCTTATTTACAATCATCACAATATTGGAAACTCTATCTATACTGGAGTTTAATACATCCCAAAATACAGCCCCGGAGAAACAATGTTTACATATATTGTCTACATAGAAACCATGCAGAGACAACAGAACATTATGAAATACAGACTCAAATAAAAGCTTTATGAGGCAAGATAAAAAATAAAGTGACCTTTACAATGCAACATATAGAATGAATCCACCTATCATGAAGATATAAAGTCAGTGCTACATTTTGTTAGCAACTGCTAACTGCAGAAGGAGGAGGCTCTGATGTGCAGTGGAACGCCGTTCCATTCTTTAGGAGTGATATAAGAGAGCACCTGCCCTCCTGATCTCGTCCTGTGTATGTATAAGATATGTGCGAGTAGAAGCCCTGTGGAGCGCAGTTGTCTCAGTGGTTGGTGCAAAGAGGTGCAACTGTTCAACTATGCGGGTGTAAATTGTGTAGTGCCGCAAATGTGTGTGTGAGAAGATTTTGAAATTAACATGTTTGTGTATTGGAAGCCAGTGGGCTCCCTGAGGTGTGGCATGATGTGAGTTCTGTGTGGGAGGTTGAGGATCAGTCTGGCTGCCGAGTTTTGGATGACTTGTAGTCTTCCAGTGAGTTGCTTGGTGATCCTGGTGCAGAGGGAGTTTCTGTAGTACTATTTGTTGGTGACTTGGTTGTGAGTGGCTGTTTTTCTAGTGTTGCTTGGGAGCCATTTGAAGATATTCTTCAGCATCTTCAGGGTGTGGAAGCAGGATGCAGTGACAGTGTTGACATGTGCAGTCATGTCCAGTTTTGTGTCGATGATTGTTCCCAGGTTCCTGACATGGGTTCTGGGTGTGGGTCAGAGTTTGACCAGCCACCAGTTGGAGTCCCATTGTGAGGTGTTCATGCCAAAGATCACTATTTGTGTCTTGAAGGTGTTGACCTTCAGACAGTTGGCTTTAATCAGTTAGTAACTTCAGCCATGCAGGTGGGAAACTTGTTTCTTGTGTTGGCGGTCTTGTCCAAGAGGGAGAGTATGAGTTATGTGTTGTCGGCATAGGAGAGGCTGTTGATGTCATGCGCATGGATATCGTTGGCCAGAAGGATCATGTAGGTGTTAAAGAGGGTGGGGTTGAGCAATGAACCTTGAGGCAATCGATTTTGAACTTGCAAAGCCCACAATTGGCAAAGTCACAGGGTTTGTTCCCATAAAATGGCTTTTTATTTACTGTACAAGACCCATTTTGTTGAATCGCAGTATATGTTCAGAAAGGCCTCACAAGCCTCTATTTGGAAGGGGTCTGTGTAAAAGCATTACTCCTAAATAGCGATTCATTATGTTTTGCGACTGAAATCTGGTTGCAAAATATTGAAAAGTTACCGACTCCTGAGTTGCGGTGGTAACACATTCGTAAAAGGGAATGAGTCTCTGTTGTGAATGTAAAAGAAAAGTTAATTTGAGAGTAGGAAGTGGTTCAGGGGACCACTGCAAACTCTCAAACACAATGAAATAATATAAGATTTTTTTTTTAGTGTATCTCATTTACTTTGAGCAAAATGGGCTGCGGTTAAAACATGAAAAACATTTACTTGATTTAGATGCAATCACAGTCATGGAGGTCTGTTCCCCCACCCCACCAATTCTGACCTACATCTTAGTTATTTGTGTTGTAGGTCGTATTAAAACCCATTATGCTTTGAAATGCTGTGAACCAACCTATTAGTATATAGGTCGGTTCGCAAAATTCTTCTCTATTCGCAAAAAGTCTGTGCCCTATTTGCCACCATATTTTGCAAATGTAAATTTTTTACAACTGGACCAGTATACTATATAATATTGCACCTACTAATGTATGGTTAAAAAGAGAATGCTGCACATGTGACAGCCCTTAAGGCCGTAGAATGATGCAATGATGACCTTTTTGACATTGTCGAATGAAAGAACTGGTTTTCTGCCGCGTATCCATCTGTCTATTCTCTGTTTCTGGTTATAAATGATATAAAAACATAACTGTGATGTGAAATAAAAATCAGCTTGAAGAACAGGATAAACTGCACCCCAATCCAGTGGATCAATAGCAGCGTAAAATTGCTCATCGTGTTGAGCAAGGAGACAGCTTAATAGCAACATTTTTAATAACCAACTGCAAAGGGAACGGATTTGAGCACTGACTGTCCAGCATAAATCCGGGATTAATGCTTTGGAACAATAAAGAATGTTCGCATGATTCTAAGAACCAATCCAAAAAGGCTTTTAGATCAGAGGAAGGACTTGTGACTCTTAGCTGTGTGCGGGGAGGTTGGCTGTATTACATACTTGGTATCAGTCAGACTTAAAAAATATTGTCAATACAGTCCTACCAATGCCAAATGGGAGCTCGGGGAAAATTGTCCTTTGCTCGTGCTGCACTCTCAGACTTATAACCGGACTTTAACTGCCAGTAACTACAAGGGCAAATTGGAAAATGCAGATTTAATGCAAGTAATGCAAGTACCAATACATTATTTTTTTCTGTTTTGCGCATTTTTGTGCAGATGTGTGAACATGGCACAAAAGCTCGGATGCCCAGCGCACACTAAATTGGGAGGAGGGGGAAATGGAGGATGCTTATGCACACAATATTGCGCCCAGGTCTAAATGACACCTCTCTGTTCACCAGTATGCAAACTGTGAGAATGAATGTGTACCCAAGTTTGGCATCAAGTGAAATAGTCTTAATTTCACAACAAATATTAATGTGATAAATTTGTATACCATGGATCTGAATGGTGGTTATGTGCATATTTATCGAATATGCATAAAATCTGTGTCAACAAATCCCCATATATTAAACTGTGGTCTTTTCAAAATCCCAATTAAGGGGTGGGCTTTACATGGCTAAGTGCATTGGTGTTACACTGACGCATCATGCAACCTATTAATTTACATATTGAAATTCGCGTCAGAACCGCCAGACCTCTTTATTTCGTGGTGAGTTTATATTTTGGAGGTTATTTGCAAGCCCCTTGTGCTGTCAGTACTTCACTCTTTTCTATATTAAAAGTGGTGCTCCGGCGGTGCAAGGTGCTTATAAATAAGGGCCTCTGTGTTTAAACTTTGTGGCACTAATGCTCTTTGTTCAAGAAGATACCAAGGGACATATGTACAAGGAGCTAACGTCACTGTAGCGTCAATTTTCTGACACCACAGTGGCTTTTTTTGTATCGCTGTATTTGCAAGTTACCTCTACCACAGATAGCAGCAGTTTTCAGGAGCAAACGTGCGTTTTTCTGATCATCACAAAAATTACCGCTAACCCCACTTTGCGATATTTCCAATGATTTATTGGTCCGGCGATACTTTAAAAAAAAATCCCGCTAAGGCCAGTTAGCAGCTGGTTTTTAAGACCAGAAAAAAGCTGGTCTAAAAAATGGTGCAAAAAAGCAGTACATAAGGGAGACAATCCCAGAGCCTCCTTTGCTCACCTAATAATGCCATGGAGGTACTATTCTTGCAGCTTGGAGCCCCAAGAAGACCACAACCACCACCACCACTGCCACCACCACCAGGACCACCACAGAGGCAGCGCTAAAGAAGAGAGCGGGTCTAACCCCAATGCATCACCCTGATAGACCTCCTGTCAGAGGATGTGATAGCACACTACAGGCTTAAAAGGACCTCCATCTTAAGCATCCGCACACAGATAGCACCAAGGCTGCAGACACCATACCAGCGCTGCACGAACATCTATCAGACAAAGCTACTTGCAGTGCTGCACATGTTGGCCTCTGGTACCTTTCAATCAACCACTGCCAGAGTGGGTGGAGTCTCACAGTCATCCTTCTCCAGGTTCCTACCCAAAGTCTTGGATGCCATTATCAGCCTGATGCCACAGCATCTACACTTCCCCAACACTGCAAAGGAACAACTTGACAACAAACAAGGCTTCTATGACATTGCTGGTTTTCCGCATGTGTTGGGGGCAATTGACTGCACCCATGTTCTACTTGTGCCTCCTGTGGACACTGCACACATATACAGGAAGCACACACACTGCATGAACGTTCAGGCAATTGTGGACCACCTGGGCCTGTTCATTAAGGTTGCTGCTAAGTTCCCTGGGAGTGTGCATGATTCATACATATTTCCCCAATCGGTCATCAACCAGCGGTTTGAGAATGGCACTTATAGAAATAGACTGCTCGTTGGTAAGTACAAAGTGAACACACCACACACCTCAAGTACACAAGCATGTAGCTCAAATATGAGATAATGCACAGGTAGCCAATGTAATATGACCTACCTTTGAACAGGTCCAAACAATGTACACAACCACACAATGCAAATCAATAAAGTCATTTGGAAGACAGCCCAACAAGGGTTGAACAATGGAGATCTCACACAAACCAATATGGCATTCTGGTAACAAAGATTCAGCAGAATTCA
Source organism: Triturus cristatus (assembly GCF_964204655.1). Lineage (NCBI taxonomy): Eukaryota > Metazoa > Chordata > Amphibia > Caudata > Salamandridae > Triturus > Triturus cristatus. Next base: position 851,317,399 of record NC_140592.1, on the reverse strand, counting down.
TCATTCAAAATTTTAATTAATCAATGCAGTACATTACACAAAACACATGCTTCTGCTGTGCCACATACATGTTGAAATCATCACATGCACCATATGTACAAATAGATGACAGATCACCCTGCTGTCACTTGCGAAAGTGCACAATTTGCTGACATGCAAAAACACAGTCAGCCATGCACCACAGTTAGCCATGTACCTGCATCATGGCTCTGCAAGTAGTGCTGAATGAAGGGAGCACTAATTGCCCACAAATAAAATAAAAAGTTGCTTCGAAAATCAGTCTGTGTTGTCGCAGAATGCATCATGCATAGGAAGAGCATGCAAACTATACATATCACATTCTCAACACATTTCGTTCATCCACATGTCTCCCCTGGTGAGGTGTAGTAATCTGAGGCACAAAATCAGAAATCAGAATATGTGTTGATTGGGAACCGACCCACACATGGGTACATTGATGTGTCGTACCTCAACATGCATACATGCAGAGTCTAAGTCAACCCATGCACAAGGACATCAATGTATATGTATATTGTCTACAAATGTCCCAGTAGGTCAAGTGCACTAGGTAGTAGTGCCACTGCCACCTAGACACTGACCCACATTTGTGGCAAGGTAGATGTAAAGAGCCCCCAATGAGGTTTCACTCTCATTCACCCTCATCAGAAATGACTAACAATGAGATACCCAGATAACGTCACAACATAGTAGTCATCAAAAAGTCAAGGTGGATGCCTAACATGGCACATGTGCCAATGGTGCACCCTTCACAATATGTGCACAGCAGACGTCCGGTTTGTGCAACAGGCCTGTAAAGAACCTGTCTTGTTCTTTTACATTTACCCATACATCCTTACAGTCAGAACATGGAGTCAATACACAGGACACAGACAATGACAACTTGGTGATGTGTTGTCTGTCAAGTATAGGCAAGTTAATTTCACAGATGCTTGTAAATTGTAGGAAAATCAACATGTCAAACCAGAAAGTACAAAGTTGCACATTGCATACACGCTGAAAAAGGCACTCTGCAAACACAGCAGGCACATATAGTAATGCCCACATATCTCTTTGATCTGTTTCAGATGATCAAGGCTATACACTCACGCCATGGTTACTGACGCCCCTCAGAGTGACACACACACAGGTCCGGAGAGACTACAATGTTGCACTGGCACGCACAAGGGCCATAGTTGAATGGACATTTGGAGTCTTCAAATCCAGGTTCCGGTGCCTAGATGAGTCGGGGAGCAGACTCCTGTACAGTCCTGAACTTGTTTGCAAGATCAAATTGGCTTGTTGCATTTTGCACAATATATGTGTACGCACAAACACGTCATTGGAAGAAGAGCAGGAGGAGCAGCACAACCCATCTGATGGCCAGGATGAAGAGGCAGATGCTAGACACACAGCAGCTTCTGCTGCTGGAACAGTAAGAAGAGATCAAATAATTTCATTTTTTTTTACCTAATCACAGCCATTACTAACAACTCAATACTACAGCAGGTGTCAATATACAACACTCTCTCTTACTCACTGACTCAGCAAGCATAATCTTTTGTGAGCACAGATAATAAAATACAGGGTACAGCATGGAATGCAAACTATGCAATTCAAAATGCTGATGCAGGGGATGGTAGTGGACACTCTAATTTGCATCATCACATGTCCCCTGCATCACAAGTCTTGCAGAGCAGATGGGCCTCCTCCTCGACAGTGATGGGATGATCAAGATACTCTTGCTTAAATACGTTGAGAGGACCTTCAAAGAGATAGGATGTCTACCCTGCAACATTAGTGTACTCATGGTGTGTGTCCTGCAATACACACTAACATTTGTACATTACCAGTAGCAGCCTTCAATTATGATCACAACCAGTTGCAACATGCATACTTCACATGTGAGTGATCTTAAAACAAGAACAAGACAAGACTTGACATTAGGTAATGTTCATTGTTCATGCGATAAGTTCAAGAAAATGGGACCACTATATCACGCACAACGCATGCATTGTCATCCCTGTCATTCTGCTGTAACTCATCAGCCTCTGTGTCTAGACACCAGGGTCTCATACAAAGGTGCAGTATGATCCGTAGGCCATGTGGACTGCTTGTGCAAACAGGCATTGTCACTTTGGCTTTTGCAAGGACTGTAACATGCAAAGTGCAGCCTTATCATTACAAAGTACCAATGACATGTTCACATGTGAAGCTGGGTATTAAGCATGCTTCATCATGTGTCATGTAGAGCTCTGCATAAATCTGAGGATTCAGCTCCCTTATGCTATCTGTTACACACATTTAGGTATGCATTATCTGAGCTGTGTCTGTAGGATATTGTAGTCCATTGGGTACTAAACATTTGTGTAGACACAACACCAAAACATAGGATATTGTAGTCCATTGGGTACTAAACATTTGTGTAGACAAAACACCAAAACTAACTTACAATGTTATCTGTGCATTCAATACATATTGTAACATACCAGATAACATTAGCTCATTGCTGACATGCATGACTTTTCCTGTGATGTTGCGTGCACAAGAATATACCCACACCATGTAACGTGTTGCCTAGCATTTTAGGTAATGTTGACAATGTAGATGGTCATTGCACACTGACCAGATACCATGTCATGCCTAGCAATGCATGAAATGCATAGACATATCTAGTTAAAATGAAGCCATGAGTGCCATACTACAGACGGTCATCAATGTCCCCCTCTATGTCTACAGTTATTCATACACTCCATTGTGAATGTGCAGCCATAGCTGTGCATTGCATACAGCTTTGCAAATAGCATAGACAAGTAGTGACTGCCTGTTGATCAAGAACATTTGTGTAGCATAAACATCACACAGATCACATCACTAAAACATATTGTGCTGTTAGTCCAGACAAATTGCATGAAATGGTACATATTTAGATCATGTATCAATTAGCAATAAAAAAAAAACGCAATCACACCTTTGTGGCAATATTTTCCATTCCCGGGATGAAAAATACTCGCTAAATACATATATATATATATATATATATATATATATATATATATATATATATATATATATATATATATATATATATTCAAAATCCCAGTTTGCCAAAAAGCGAGGCGCACTCTCCCTCGGCGTTGTCAGGTCAAGGAAGGTTGCAGGTAACACCGGCGTCTGCAGCAACCGACGCGTTTCAGGCTGACGCCCTTCTTCAAAGGTTTATGCTGCTCCCCACAGAATACCAACAATCAGAACATCCAGTGAACGTCCTTTATTTGAAATCCGAGATAGGATTCAGGTGAGTAAATGTCACAATGAATTCTGGGACAGGAAGTTCTTTATACAATAACACCCCAGTGGGCTGCTGGCAACTTAGAGGCAAATGTCCAAATTAATATCCTCGGTATGCGCACACTTCCTTCCTCCATACAGCCTTTCGCCTGTTTGGCCCACAGCGCTATCACAGAAACAGCAGCGGGACCGCTCATATGCGGCGGTGCGCCTCCCGGCCGGACCGGCCGTAAATATTCAAAATCACAGTTTGCCCAAAAGCGAGGCGCACTCCCCCTCGGCGTTGTCAGGTCAAGGAAGGTTGCAGGTAACACCGGCGTCTGCATCAACCGACGTGTTTCAGGCTGACGCCCTTCTTCAAAGGATTATGCTGCTCCCCACAGAATATCAACAATCAGAACATCCAGTGAACGCCCTTTATTTGAAATCCGAGAGAGGATTCAGGTGAGTAAATGTCACAATGAATTCTGGGACTGGAAGTTCTTTATACAATAACACCCCAGTGGGCTGCTGGCAACTTAGAGGCAAATGTCCAAATTAATATCCTCGGTATGCCCACACTTCCTTCCTCCATACAGCCTTTCGCCTGTTTGGCCCACAGCGCTATCACAGTAACAGCAGCGGGACCGCTCATATGCGGCGATGCGCCTCCCGGCCGGACCGGCCGTGAATATTCAAAATCACAGTTTGCCCAAAAGCGAGGCGCACTCCCCCTCAGCGTTGTCAGGTCAAGGAAGGTTGCAGGTAACACCGACGTCTGCAGCAACCGACGCGTTTCAGGCTGAAGCCCTACTTCAAAGGTTTATGCTGCTCCCCACAGAATACCAACAATCAGAACATCCAGTGAACGCCCTTTATTTGAAATCCGAGATAGGATTCAGGTGAGTAAATATCACAATGAATTCTGGGACTGGAAGCTCTTTATACAATAACACCCCAGTGGGCTGCTGGCAACTTAGAGGCAAATGTCCAAATTAATATCCTCGGTATGCTCACACTTCCTTCCTCCATACAGGCTTTCGCCTGTTTGGCCCACAGCACTATCACAAAAACAGCAGCGGGACCGCTCATATGCGGCGGTGCGCCTCCCGGCCGGACCGGCCGTAAATATTCAAAATCACAGTTTGCCCGAAAGCGAGGCGCTCTCCCCCTCAGCGTTGTCAGGTCAAGGAAGGTTGCAGGTAACACCGGCGTCTGCAGCAACCGACGTGTTTCAGGCTGACGCCCTTCTTCAAAGGATTATGCTGCTCCCCACAGAATACCAACAATCAGAACATCCAGTGAACGCCCTTTATTTGAAATCCGAGAGAGGATTCAGGTGAGTAAATGTCACAATTAATTATGGGACTGGAAGTTCTTTATACAATAACACCCCAGTGGGCTGCTGGCAACTTAGAGGCAAATGTCCAAATTAATATCCTCGGTATGCCCATACTTCCTTCCTCCATACAGTCTTTCGCCTGTTTGGCCCACAGCGCTATCACAGAAACAGCAGCAGGACCGCTCATATGCGGCGGTGCGCCTCCCGGCCGGACCGGCCGTAAATATTCAAAATCACAGTTTGCCCAAAAGCGACGCGCACTCCCCCTCGGCGTTGTCAGGTCAAGGAAGCTTGCAGGTAACACCGGCGTCTGCAGCAACTGACACGTTTCAGGCTGACGCCCTTCTTCAAAGGTTTATGCTGCTCCCCACAGAATACCAACAATCAGAACATCCAGTGAACGCCCTTTATTTGAAATCCGAGATAGGATTCAGGTGAGTAAATGTCACAATGAATTCTGGGAATGGAAGTTCTTTATACAATAACACCCCAGTGGGCTGCTGGCAACTTAGAGGCAAATGTCCAAATTAATATCCTCGGTATGCCCACACTTCCTTCCTCCATACAGCCTTTCCCCTGTTTGGCCCACAGCGCTATCACAGAAACAGCAGCGGGACCGCTCATATGCGGCGGTGCGCCTCCCGGCCGGACCGGCCGTAAATATTCAAAATCACAGTTTGCCCAAAAGCGAGGCGCACTCCCCCTCGGCGTTGTCAGGTCAAGGAAGGTTGCAGGTAACACCGGCGTCTGCAGCAACCGACGTGTTTCAGGCTGACGCCCTTCTTCAAAGGATTATGCTGCTCCCCACAGAATACCAACAATCAGAACATCCAGTGAACGCCCTTTATTTGAAATCCGAGAGAGGATTCAGGTGAGTAAATGTCACAATTAATTATGGGACTGGAAGTTCTTTATACAATAACACCCCAGTGGGCTGCTGGCAACTTAGAGGCAAATGTCCAAATTAATATCCTCGGTATGCCCACACTTCCTTCCTCCATACAGCCTTTCGCCTGTTTGGCCCACAGCGCTATCATAGAAACAGCAGCGGGACCGCTCATATGCGGCGGTGCGCCTCCCGGCTGGACCGGCCGTAAATATTCAAAATCACAGTTTGCCCAAAAGCGAGGCGCACTCCCCCTCGGCGTTGTCAGGTCAAGGAAGGTTGCAGGTAACACCGGCGTCTGCAGCAACCGACGCGTTTCAGGCTGACGCCCTTCTTCAAAGGTATATATATATATTTTCCTCAAGTGAACAAAAGTCCGATTTATAACTGCATTTACAGTCTTTTCACCATGTTTATGTTTAAGTGAACCGGAACTAGATTATGTGAACCGGATATAATACTGCTCACGTAAACTGCACGTTGTAACTCAGTCGAAAAAGGCGCGAACGCCGAAACGCGTCCTGCTGTTACTGCTGCTATCTCGAAATAATGCAATAAATTATCGCATCGAGAAACCTTGCTGAGTGCGGTCTCCTTCATTCTTCGAGTGGAGTCCTTGGAGCTTTATATATATATATACATGAAACCTTCCCGCTCAGCCCTAGGCGTGTGAAATGTTGTCGCAAAATGAAAAAACGAGCCGCAAACTGACAGGAAATTATGTCAGTCTGCATCTTGGCACATAGAGAGGATGTAGCCTTTCGGCTTGAGCGGTCAATGTCAAAGCTAGGGAACCCGGGTTCGAGTCTCGGCAATGTCGCTCAATATCCTGTGATTCTGGGCAAATCACGTAATCTCCCCGTGCCTAACAAAAAATGAATGTGTCCTTGTGTAACGAAACTAGTGCTATGTTAAGTCCTCTGATACCTGATATCTCCGGGTCTAGTTTGCTCTATATAAAACTCTATAAAATAAAAAATACAAATAAATGGAGGAGTACAGTACACTTTCACTTTCTCTTTCAGCCACACTATTACTGTCTTTAGGGAATTGTGGAGGTTTTGTAAAGTGTCTGCTGGTCTTAGTGTGCTTGAGAGAGATCTATTTGTTGTGTACTGTCCATACTGTCATTTTTAAGTCCTGTGTCTCTGTCTCTATGTGTTAATTGCGACTGTATGATTGTTTTGTCGGGGGTACATCTCTGGGGTATCTTTTTATAGTTAAGTAGTTAATAGGGATTGCCTGAGGTTTTTTGGGGGGTTTTACCTGGGGAGATATTGTATTTGGGTATATTGGGGAAGGCAGGATGTTGGAGGGGGCTGTGGGGGCCTTCCTCTGGCTCATCAAATGTTACCTGCCCAGGATGGTAGAGGCTGGGGGACGCATCTTACAGGGGTAAGATGTAAAAGTACAGATAGTGACATGGGAGCCTATCTGTGAAAAGAGGCTGAACATGTTTGGTGTGGACATGACTGTCCAGCAGTGGAAGCACCGGTGGCAGGACTGTGTTGGCCGTGAGGGAGACCTATTGGATCACCTTGGACTAATCGTCAGGATGCAAGGTGGTAAGTACATGACCAACATCATATCACTTTAGAGGAGGAATGCACAGGACACCAATTTTGTTGTGCACAAGATATATGCCCACATCATTGAAATTGCAATTTGGCAGAATAGCCTGCCTGTCATGACATACTGTGCCACACCTACATCCTTAATTATTGGGTACACTTTGTAGTGAGGAAATGGGGTTAACTGCAGACATTGCTAAATTAGCATAAGTAGTACATGCTTGGCTGCCATTCTGCCACTGACACTACATGACTCTATTCTCGTGAAATACTTTGCTGGTGCTGCTTCACATGAGAACTGTCTACCTTTCACATATCTAGCTGGGCACCGTGCTCTCTGTCTGAACAGCCTGTTCAAGGTTGAATAACAATGTATGCTGTTGATTCATTTTGGTTAGTCCAGCGCACATACACATAACATGAAGCACGGCGGCCCAACTGAAACTCGGGTGCTTTTTAATATGGCATTACATGCATAAGAAGGCACTTGGAGAAAAGCTTTCCAACATAGAAGAGCTGTGCTGATCCTGGGATGTAATTAATTGCATATGATCTTGTAGGTATGGGGTCTCGCTGACAAAGTCCAGAGGCCTTCTATAATTATTCTAAACTAGCTCAGAGGCATGGGGAGGAGTGGTAAAAGATGCTATTGTCCTGTTCCCACTGTCATTATAATATGATTTACCCTTTTGTGCTTTATGGAGTTGTAACAATGCTGATTATATTGTTCTAATACATTATGCTGCTCGTGTTGGCTAGAGTACTGCACCTTAGAGCACGTTAGTTAAAAATAAACATTTTAAACTATACAGTGTCTCTGGTTACTCACGTTGTGGTCAAGTATGAGTGTGAACAAAAGAGTGTTCTTGTTTCCCACTATTCCTGAGAGTTTACTAAGTCGCATGTTCTAGGTTGTCTAGTCATTGGTAGCTTCACTGTAGTACGGAGAACGAATGAGACACTATTGCTAGTCGGATTGGGGTTCTGGGCAATGAGGTGGCTTTTTTGTACACAACAATACACCGAGGTCCTAGTTTCCTGCGCATAGTTCTGTGCATGAGCAGAATCCCTGCAACATGGCGACCATAACATTTGGTCTGGTACTTATTTACGAGACGCTTTAGTAGTGCTTCTATTTGTCCACAATACCCTCACTCCTGTTTTCCGGTAAACAGTGGTGACGGCATAACCTACGTGTATTGATATTTTATAGGTCTTTTCAAGCTTGATTTAATAAAATGGTTTTCTCATTCATATGAATTATGAAGCTGTTGCGCTGCCACACTTTTACGTTGTTTTCCTTTTCTTAGTCCTTATGGCTGAAGTTGATATTGCAGCGCATAGCCGCGCACCACTCTGTCGTCATTTGACCGCATATGGAGTGCCAGACGTTGGCATCTCACTTATCTTTGTGGTTGGAGCCAATCCGGCTTTCCACTTTGAGGTATTTTACTCTTGGGTAACTTTTCCGGCAGTGAATGGAGATGATGGTTTGTTCCATGCATACACTCCCACTGCGATACCTGTTTTATATTGGCCATATACAACACTCTAAGTTCCGATTTCAGCATGGCAACATCGTATTTGGTTTCATGGCGCCCTCCCCCACACAGTGACTCCGGTCTGTTTAGGCCCTTTGTCGATTCCAGGGGCCACTAGGCCCATTTTGGCCATTTACACACCACATCCACGTTATCTAGTAGCCACAATAGATGAATTGCGTGTCTTACACACCTCGTTAATTAAGGTGCATAGGGCTCTAGTACAATACGTTTCCTGCAATCTCCAGGTGGGACCACCTGGGGTTGCGGCGCATCCAGCTGGACCGTCCGGGATGTCTATTAGTCTCGTCATGGTTAATTCGGTAATAGGCAAGCGTGCACAGAATAAGGATGATTTACTTTACTAGCTTGCTGAGAAATTTGACCAGCTGGAGGCAGTATTTCCTAATACCACTCCTGTGGAAAAACACAGGATCTTAACAATAAGTTTGCAGAGAGACTTGATACCAGAGGTAATCAATTGTGAGAACTGGGTAAAGTGTTCACAGCAGTGTATGCGAAGTGTTTTGGCACACCATCTATGACTGTGCTTCCCTCTGTGATTAAGCGTGTTCAGGATGAGCACGGCCCGGAGGTGGCAGTTGAGTTTGGAATGAGGCTTGTCGGAGTGAATGACGTAGTTGCTGATCTCATACTTGCGAACGTCAAGGGAGATGCAGTTAACTTTCAGGCGTCTAATGCTTTGCGTCTTGTCCCAGAGGAAGAGAAACCCAGAGAGTTACAGAAAATTATTGCAGATGCTTATAAGACCATTGGACGCAACAGTTTGGGTTTTAAGCCTTTTGCTAAAATACCAGTATCACAGCAAACCAGTATAACAGCAAACTCAGTCTAATAAAGACGACTGTCCTATTTTTCATAAAAAGAATTGGAAAAATAGAAAACAGGGGAAGCAACAACAAAAACAAGGGTCACGTGCAGCGTCACTGGTAGCCGAGTCCTCTGAGTGCACTTATGATTTGCGCGACCGTGCGAGAATGAGGTCTCCTGACAGGATTCAGGTTCCTGATCAGCATTCTCCTCGTTCTTCACAGGAAACATCAGGCTCACAAGCCGGTGGAGGTGATCGCCAGGATCGCGGCAGAGGTCGAGGTTCCCCGCAAGGACGCGAGCAACCTCGTCAGACTGACGGTAAAGGAAAGCAGGACGAGTTTCCTCGTCAGCACCCTCCGTTTCAGAAAAAGAAAGTTGCTTCTTTAACAGCGAGATATGCCACGGACGGTGAGAACCCGCCTTCGGAATCTAACTTGGACAGTAATGCTGCTAGACAGCGCAGCGGAGGTTACAATAGTGCGGCAAGCACTGCGTCCATTTCTGGAGGTGACAGCAACTGACACTTTCATCACAGTAGAAACTGCTGACACCCGAGTGGCTCCCCCTGACAGATTATATGAAATTTTATTTCTAATTGAAGGTGATATACAACGTGTTGTTACAGGGATTTTTAAAGAAAATCAGACTTCTTCGTATGACATCTTGTTAGCTGAGGCAGACTGGCTCCCGCCTTTTGTTTTAGCCGCTCCACGGGAGGAGGAGGTAACCCTCCCTAGCTTTTCACACAACATAGCCAAGGAGCAAGCAATGGCTTTTGTGAAAGAGTGGGCTTTGGTGCTTTCACCGGCTCTGTACTGTACTCAGGTGGGCTGGGATAAAACCTCTCAGCCTCATGAGATACCCTTGCGGTCTATGCCACAGCAACAACCCCAATATCCCCTCCGGCGGGAAGCAAAAGCTTCCATTTCTGAATTTCTTGAACAATTAGAGTATCAAGGACTGACTGAGACATGTGTGTGTCACTGATGAATAACCCTCTTTTTACAGTAACCAAACCAGATGGGTCGTACTGCTTAGTTTTGGATTACCGACATTTGAACTCTCATTGTCATAACTGTGAGGTGCAGAATACCCATAGCTCCGGTCTTGTAGACAGTCTTGTGCGTAAATAATATAAAACCACACTTGAAATTTCCAATGGCTTTTTTAGCCACAATCTGTCCTCCATAAGTAGTCAATGGACGCATTCACCTTGGGCGGCAAACAAAAACAATTTACAAGATTGGCCATGGGCTACAAAAACAGCCCGGGTGTATGTGCCACACATGTTGTCTCTTTGTTAAACGACATAGACCCTGATGCGTACTCGTACGTTGATAATATTTATCTCACGGGCGACGAATTGTGGGGGTATCTTTGTCGCGTGGACCGCATCATAGTTTTATTTGTGGACTACGGTTACAAATTTAACTTTGCAAAATCACACATTGCAGAGTACACAGTGTTGTTCCTGGGCTATGAGCTCAATAACGAAGGTAGAGGCCTGGCACCTCACTTCTTGGAGAAATGCACACGTTTGCCGTCTCCTACAACACTGAAAAAATTGGAAGTTTTGCTCGGATTTTTAAACTTTGGACGAACTTACATTCCCGATTATGCCCAGCGTATCAAGTCACTGTATGCCTTGATACAACCTACCTTTACAAAAGCCTGCTGGCTTCCGGAACATTGAGCTATTCTACAATCCTTGCAGTCTGATCTTGAATCTAAATACTTGTTAACGCGTGATAACCTCACAAACCTGGTGATAAGAATTGTGCCAGTAATTGTGCAAGTAATTCATACTCTCGGCCACCAGCGCGTAGGAGTACACGCGGTCGGTAATAGTTTGGCTGATGAAGCAGCTAAAACAGCAGTAGCCACATATTCTGTTGCAGCAGTTACAAGATCCATGACTAGGATTGATGATGACATCTTGGCAGCTATAGCTGTTACAGAGAAGGGAAGTAAGTACCCACAGGGTTTCCCTTCAAAATACTCTTATCATTTAAGTCCCAATAAAGTTCCCTATGTCAGAATTAATGATGTTGGTGACAGGTTGATTCCCAACAAGGACCGTAGACTAGCATTGATAACAGCCGCGCACGAAGGCATGGCCTCGGCTCATGCCGGCATTTCAGTGACTGTCTCTATCTTGCAGCAACGTTACTGGTGGCGTGGGTTATATAAACGAACCGATAATTATGTGCTTTCTTGTGACATTTGCCAACAGATTAAACCTTCAATGGCAGCACGCCCGCCACAAACACAGCTGTACATTTCTAATAAACCATTCCGTTGTGTTTATTTAGATCACTGAGGTCTGTTTTTTTCAGATACTGTGTATAAGTTTATCTTAGTTGCTGTTGATTCGTGCACACGTTTTCTTTGGGTTTGGCCACAACGCAGTGCTGACGCACAAACTGTCATCAGGGATTTGCGTGTCTTTGTGGGAATTTTTGCATGTGGCACCTTTCATTCTGACCAGGGTTCCGTGATTGCCTCTAAGGCGTACAAGGATGCCATGAGGTCTTTGGGGGTTTAAGTCAAATTTTCGTCTCCATACAGGCCTGAGGGCAACTCAGTTGTAGAGCCAATGAACTGTGGCATAAAGCAATCCTTGACAGCTAGAGTTATAGGTACTGACAGGAACTGGTTCGCCCATTTGTATTGCGTACAACGTGCACTAAATAATCTCCCTAGAAGATCTCTGGGTGGGCGGACCCCATACAAAATGTTCTTTGGCATGAAAATGTTTGTTCCAGACCTTGACGGTCTAGAGATGGCGGCAACAGCCGCATCCTTTGATGTAGATAATCATTCTGATGTGTTACAGAAACTACAGGAGACTCGAGACAGTCTTGCAAAGGAACATTTACCCTCCGCTGCTGAAGCGACGCTTCAGATTCCGGTAGTTGGCTGGCTACCCAAGATCGGAGACCTGGTCCGTGAGAAGGTGGAGAACAAGAAAGAGTTTGGCCCCTCTTTTTGTGCACCTATCCCAGTGCTTGGCGTGAAGGGTACTCGTACAGTCATTTTACCACCACTTCCTGGTCGCAAAGATAACAGATACTTTTCAGTGGACAATGTCAAACTACAAAACCTGGCTGCTTCTACATAGTATGACATCTGCTGCTTCCTGTCCAACAATATCCAGGAATACAGTTTGGCCAATTCCAATAACATCAGGCCTGACGCTGCCATAGAGATGTCCGCTGTTACTGATCCTTTGCTAAACCCTCCGGCTTGCAGTCTTCATGGAGAAACTGAATATGCGTATCCCACTACAGAGTCATTGCATGGTTTACAAGACAACACCCTTAACCAGTCACATTTTTCTTTTGACACTAACTCCACATCATCGAGTCCCATATCCAAATTTTCTATTTTTGTCACCTGGTTTAAAAGAAATTATTTGGTTCCTCCTTGGACATACATTTGGTTGGTGCTCATCGCCATTTTTTTGTTCATGTCGATTGAATTTGTGACGTTTTTCTCCCTTTTAATAAATAGTCAGTACCTCACCGAACGCTCTGCAGTAAAAGTAATTGATCGAACTTTGGCACCACAATCCTCTTCTCACCTCATGAAAAGGGACCAGGCTTTTGTCAACATCTCTGCCTGGCCAGTTGCAGATGGGATAGTTTGGGATGCAGTAAACATCCAAATTCATGGCCTCACCAAGGTGGTTAATGTTTCAAATGTACTTCGTGTTTCTATGGGGGATGTAGTGAAACATAACATACGCTCTGATGACCCACGTTGGGCGCCATGTTGCAGGGATTCTGCTCATGCACAGAAATATGCGCATGAAACCAGGACCTCGGTGAATTTTTTGGGCACACAAAAAACACCTCAGTGCCCAGAACCCCAATCTGACTAGCAATAGTGTCTCATTCGTTCTCTGTACTACAGCGAAGCTACCAATGATTAGAGAACCTAGAGCAGGCAACTTAGTAAACTCTCAGGAATAGTGGGAAACAAGAACACTCTTTCGTTCACACTCATACTTGTCCACAACGTGAGTTATCAGAGACAATGTATAGTTTAAAATGTTAATTTTTAACTAACGTGCTCTAAGGTGCAGTACTCTAGCCAACACGAGCAGCATAATGCATAAGAACAATATAATCAGCATTGTAACAATTCCATAAAGCACAAAAGGGGAAATCATATTAAAATGACAGTGTGAACAGGACTATAACGCCTTTTACCACCCTCCCCGTGCTCATGAGCTAGTTAGAATAATTAAAAGAAGACCTCTGGGCTTTGTCAGCGAGGCCCCATACCCACGAGATCAGATGCAATTAATTACATCCCAGGATCAGCACAGCTCTTTTATGTTGGAAAACTTTTCTAGAAGTGCCTTCTTATGCATGTAATGCCATAGTAAAAAGCACCCGAGTTTCAGTTGGGCCGCTGTGCTTCATGTTATGTCTATGTGCGTGGGACTGACCAAAGTGAATCAACAGCATACATTGTTATTCAACCTTGAACGCGCTGTGCTGACAGAGAGCATGGTGCCCAGCTAGATATGTGAAAGGTAGACAGTTAAAACATACTTGCCCTAGTTGCTGACTAGGGATGGGAACCAGAGGCACAGGGCCTAGGGACTAGCCCGCCTCCGACACAAAATGTAAACACAAATGGGGCTGTCCCTAGTTGGAATTTCTACAGGATTTCTAGAGAAGTGTATCCAATGGGGGCATCTCACAAAATGTGAAGGACTGGCCTCACACACACCACCTGGTGTCATGCTTCATCATAGGCTGTCCTTTCCCTCTAAAAACCTTGTTTGATAGAGGGCGGGCATACACCTGCAGACATGGATGCACTTCTAAGCTAAGTGGTGGTCCGTGAGTAGTGAAAAAGTGATCTAAAAACCACAACAGTTGTCAAGAAACTAATTTAATTAATTAAAGGGGCAACTGTATGGTATTAAAAGGAAGTGAGTGGTGATTTGGGAACTAATTATCCCCTCACCGTGCTAGATGTGGTCAACATGTTTCTGCTTCAAGGTCCCCGAAGGGTACATAGCATTCGTCAGGACCAATGTTTTCAAAGGGCTCAGTCTTTATACACAAGTTGTATGAAAAATCAACCACTATAAGAGTGAGGGTTTATGTGAGTATCAATATTCCTACTAGTCTAGTACTCACAAGAAATGCCTGTAGAAAAAAAGGAGAAAAGGGAAAAAAGTGCATACCGAATATGAAAGTTTCCTGTTTGTAGTCTTTACATTACATACATCACCACACTTAAAAGCGCGCGTGGTGGTTACTAAGTGAGACACGTGTCGTTCATACGTGTCAATACTTAATTTGAGGAGAGAAAACATGTCTCTCGCCGCTTACCCTAGGTCACTATCCTACTTACTCCATGGGAGGTCAAGGGTGGGAGAGCCTACTGTGACATTCTGGAAAGAAAGACATAGAATCATATCTTGGTATTGATAAAACAGGTCAATGATAGGGAGTCGAAACACATACACACAAATGCATATTTAAAAAAGGTGCGTCCTTGCGGGAAGAGTAAAAATGCATCAAAGCGTTTGAATACGCTCATCCTTCCATCCAAAGGAACACACACATTCTTACTGTCATTTTCAGCTCCTCCAGCCGTATCTCCTACGGTTGTCTGCTTCGCCTCCCCGCCGGTAAGTGAAGGTGGGAGAGGGGCGGTCTTTTATACTGCCCTTTGTTTACTAATTGTTTGTTAATTGAGGAACAAATATGTGGCACCTGGGGGAGATCCGGTGTCTCTCTACGATCGTGCCTGGTTGCCTGGTTACGGGTGTTACCTCAGAAGCCACAGTCTCCCTGTTGGTTGGGCGTTGGTCCCTGTGGAGTGTCTATGGTCCGTAGGTTGAGAGGGAGAGAACGCATAAGTGCGTCTGCAGCTCTCCTCCCTGTTTCTGTGTGGAACTGACACGCATGCGTCCCGTGCATCTGATTAAGGGGCGTATGCGCATGGCGGCTTTGTTATTTGCTGTGCGCGCATGTGCGTTCATTTATGCTCGCATTCGCTCTACCAGATAGTTAGTGGATTCCATTCCTATTTATTGACGCATCTCAAACGGACCGGTGATTCATTATGGACATAATCCCTGTAAAAGCGAGCATTTCTTGTGAGGACTAGACTAGTGGGAATATTGATACTCACATACACCCCTACTCTTATAGTAGTTGATCTTTCATACAACTTGTGTATAAAGACTGAGCCCTTTGATAACATTGGTCCTGATGAATGCTATGTACCCTTCGGGGACCTTTATGCAGAAACATGTTGACCACATCTAGCACAGTGAGGGGGTAATAAGTTTTTAGAGGGCGAGGACGGCCTATGATGAATCATGACATCAGGTGGTGTGTGAGGCCAGTCCTTCACTTTTTGTGAGGTGTCCCCATTGGATACGCATCTCTAGAAATCCTGTAGAAATTCCAACTAGGGACAGCCCCATTTGTGTTTACAAAGGTAGACATTTCTCATGTGAAGCAGCGCCAGCAAAGTGTTTCACGAGAACAGAGCCATGTAGTGTTGTGTGCATAAGCAGCACAATGGCAGCAAAGCATATACTTGTTATGCTAACTTAGCAATGTCTTCGGTTAACCCCATTTCCTCACTACAACATCACATGATCAACTGGCTGCCAATCTCTGCGAGATACACAGTGTGGGTCACCAAAATGCGAAAGTTCGTGACACACCTGTGCGTTTTGGAAAAACTGATTTGACCCGCAAACGTCTCATCTATTGAGGTGTACAGACAGAATTTACATACATGAAGAAGTGGGACAGGTCGTAGTATGTTATGTCACTCAATTTATGGCATGGATGCCCATTAGGCCACCAGTGTGAAATTGCCATGTGTTGTGTGTAAGACTAGCACAGCAGATTGCAACATATATGTAACGTGGCAACACACCTGACTATTCCAATGACTGAAATTGTATCATGAAACATCAATGATGTATGTGATTTTTGAAAAATGTGATGTCAATGACATTAATTGTACCTTACACATTTTTTCAACAGCACGAAGACCCTTGATCACACAAGAAGATGTGGATGCATTCATGGACCCACATGCCACAGGTGAGTGCATCTTCCCTAGCTCTGGATTATGTGTCAACATATGCGACCAATGCCACAGACCCTGTATGTTGTAGTACACAGTGTGGATGTGCATCACATGAAACTCACCTCTGGTGTGATGCTGCTGCATCAAATCAAGGGTATTGCACATCAGCATCATGTGATGCTGTAGGACAGAATTGCCATTTGTGACTTGATGTTGCAACACCTCATGTGATTCAAAATCTATGTGCAAGCACAGAGTCCATGATGTGAGTGATGTCATAGCCATGTCATAGAGCCAATCACACAGCATCACAAACATATATGTGCCCTGACATGATTGTGCAAGGGTTCCAGATCTGCAGCCGCCAATTTCAATTGGAGACAGTTGTATATGATGATAAGCTAGTTCCACTGAACATGTCACATCTGTTGTCGATTGTCATATTGCAAAGTGATGTGGCATTCAGACACAAACTATTGACAAATACCCACATACAACCTTATTGTAAACTAACCAGATAGTACTTCCATCAGCATATGATATTTGCCCCCATGGCATCAACTGTGTCACCACGAAATAGTGGGCATATGTACAAGACCATATGGCCACCACAACATCACTTTTTTCAACTCAGTGGTGTCAATGATGGCTGTGCCTTATTTACAAGGCAGCGGTAACCCACTTAATGCATTGTATATCCTTGTTGTAGCGCTTTTACATGTGTGCTGCCATGTGCAGCACACATGGAACATGAAAAATACCATGGCTTGTTCATGTAC
Source organism: Triturus cristatus (assembly GCF_964204655.1). NCBI lineage: Eukaryota > Metazoa > Chordata > Amphibia > Caudata > Salamandridae > Triturus > Triturus cristatus. The sequence continues at coordinate 851,300,099 of NC_140592.1, read as the reverse complement.
AGGAAGGTCCTCCTTCCTGTACATAAACAATCCTCCCCTGCATGCAGACACTCTTGCAATATGGTGCAGACTTGCATTTCTGAAGTGGCAAAGAGAGGTGTAAAGCCATGACAGCTGATGCCTCTCTCTGCTAATTCCTTGTACATATCCCCAATTGTTTTTACATAAGCTGTGTCTGTGTGTACTCATGACTAATTCAAATTAATATGTCATTTAGTTACAATGGTCAGACACATATGTGATGTATTGGGCATGATCTGATCCAAAACTCACAATGATCCTGGCTCCTTCACATGATGTCATGTGTACAGGTCAGCTTGTGGACATGTTGCATGTCCACTGCTACAACATGTTTAATAATTTCCCTTTGCATGGATTTGGTTTACTGATGAATATTGTAGACGTTGAGCAACTGAATTAAGAGCCCATCAATACAAACTTTGTACATCACTCCAGCCATTGTAGGTACATTCCACAGTGTATGCACTTAATAATATACATATGAGTAATGATGTACATGTGTATGGACAGACCTGGTACACCTTAACACACAGCACTGATGTGCATGTTGGTAATTGTCCTGTCAAATAGCAGTTCCAGTTGACATTGACAGTTACTCGTTCCAAGAGCATGTCACATAACCACAATGACACCATGAGTACATTTCACAGAAGACTGAATGACATGATGAAACATCAACGAGTTTCTCAGGAACACTCTCACAATGTGAAATAGATTGTTGGTACATAAATTGGTCACATCAAACACTTATGTATATGTTGAGGAAACCAGTGAATCAATTCCATGCTGAGACAAATAAGGAAGCCTCTGTATCCATAGGAATGCTTGTAGTCGGAACATAGTCTTGGACAGACTAATGCAGAGTAAGTGGGGAAGCATGCATGAGAAAATCAGCGTAGGACAATCTCAACACATGCATCAGACATCCTTTCAGACTGCATTTAGTTGATGAGTTTTTGCATAACGGAAGGTGCACTCAGAATTAAGTCCCAATTAATACAACGCGTTTCGTTCCCTTACCACAGGAACTTCTTCAGTGCGTATTAGTAACTAGGTGGATATAAACCATTCCATATGATTTTAACATGCGGCAAACTATTCAGAATTCAGTTTGACGTATGGAATATTCAGATTTGCGTCTTCAAATACGAAGGTTTGAATGTAACCCCTCAGGGGAAGTGAAGGTTGTTTATAAGGAAGGTTGCTGCCGGTTATCACGCCGCCTGTTACTCTGGGATTCGCAGATTTTATAGTCTTATATGGACTGTCATTCGTCTGAGGGATTACTTCCTAGTTACTAATACGCCCTGAAGAAGTTCCTGTGGTAAGGGAACGAAACGCATTGGCTGTCTGCTGGTTCTAAAATAAAGGAAGATAAACTTATTCCGGAATATATGTATTAATTGGGACTTAATTCTGAGTGCACCTTCCGTTATGCAAAATTCTGGGATTCTTTGAACGTCCAACAACGACGGATGTTGGAAGTTGTTGCACCACATTTATAAATCTACTAAATACACTTTACAAAACTTTTGGGAATTTAAGTGCTTAACCGTGGTCCGTCGTTGGTGTTGCTTTGTTTGTATTAGTTGATGAGTGTTGGACATTGTTACACTGCTAAGCCCACTCATCATAACACAGAACGCTTCACACAGGGGCACCTTCAATTTCGTGGAGTGACTGATTTTCATACTGTGTATGAATAATGTCATTAACATGCTCTTCATGGTGACATGCTCAACATTTCTGCCAATTCACATGTTACTAGCTTGTCATCTGGATGTGTCACACATGAAATACACAATAGTTCACTGATGGATCAGGTGTATGATGGTGATCCTTGCGTAACATTGACTAACATATGCTCAAACCAGACAACAGAGCACTTTTGGGCGACGTTGCTTTCCTTTGCACTATCATAAATGTGTTCACACTGCCACTGTGGTAAAAGCAGTGCAGACAAATGTGTGGTTCACATGCAGCAGCTTTGCTACCCCATTGGTTCATGGTACAGAAACGTGCAGCGATGGTCAATACTTGTACACAAAGCTGCATGCAACATATGCCCTCTTTCCTTGCATGTATGTCAAACTTTAGGCATTGTTCCACAAACTGACAATAACATGTGTATATGATCTAATCTGGTTGTGTAGCTGTGGTGACACCTCCAAGAGCTCACTAAAACAATGATTTTACATTTGCTCAAATGTACCACATGACAAACACTGTTGTGATTAGTCATCTAACTTGATCACAGACTGTGCAGCCTGCTGTCTTTGGTTAGTTGGAATGGCAGGGTCTGCTATGCGCCTGTTATACTTCATACTTACTGTACTCCCCTTGTTGGCCTCAGTTGTTGTTATTTTTCACTGCCAAATTGCAAAGAGAAATCCGAGAACTGTTATCACTGCACTCTGTGCCTGCCTTGTCCAAGCACAGGAATGATCATGTTGTCATGAACATCTTATTCTGTATCCGGCGATGATGTGTTCATGATTTATCAGGTTATGTGTCTAGTTGCATGTTTTCTTTTATGATGTTCACATAAGCTATGGCTTATTATTCATAGGAGCGGCAATTTTGCATTATGCCATCATGTTCTTGGAGTCAGGAAACATGACATTTATTATTTTATTTTATCAGATAACATGACCCCGGAGGAGCAGCATCTGTTCCTCCTGTCGACGGAACGTTATAAGCACATCAGGCGTGTGGCTAAGGGGTACAATGCAATGGCCAAGAGATACCGGAAGGAAAGGGCTGTAGGTTATTGGAAGTCTATCACAGGAAAAAACACACAACCCTGCCTGCATCATCAACACACCAGAGCCAGACCTAGCAAATCCCTGGCCCATCAAGAATTAATCTGCCCACACAAAGAAAAAGGACAGCCGTCCAAGGTCCATCAGGAGCTGCTCCACGTGCGGCACCCACATCTGCATTCCTAAGTCTTCCCCACTCACAGAGTGCACAACCCTGGACATCCTCCAGAGCTCCAGGACACCGGGAAAGGTCTGCCCTTACAAAGAGTGAGAGGAGGTTAATGTTCGGTTTGAAGGTTCGCATGGCCGGACTTGAACGGGACCAGGATGACATTAAGAGCCACCTCATGGACATAAAGGTGGCCCTGGGGCTCCCCTATTGATGGACAATGGTTGTTCAGTTTCCACCCTGTCCAGTCCCATGTTTACCCTCTCCTATTTATCATCCTGTTAATACATTTAGTAGTTATTTAGCTTTGAGTGTAGATTTAGTGTAGGGATAATGTAGTGTTAGGTGTAGTTAGCTTTTTTATTATAGGATATTTTTTTGTGCTTTAGATTAAGTTTCCTTTTCCTTTGGGTGGGGGGTTAATGTGTTTTTGGACTTGTTAGTACAAAAACATAAAACAATATACAAAATAATATATATTTGTTAAGTATGTATGTTTAGTTAGTTGATGTATAGTTTAAGTAAATGGTGGGCAACAATTTCCGTTCCGCTCACGGAAATTGCGAAAATTTGACATTTTCGCATTCCGCGCGTTCCGCGAAAAAGTCGAAACTTCAGCGATCTGCGAGGGAACGGAAATTGTCGCCTAGGCAGGTGTGCTTTCTCCCCTTATTATCTACCGTCAACAATTTGCTGTAATCCTTGATGGAGCTCTGTGCACCCATGAGTTTCTCGAGCGCAATCCCCGTGTAGTTCCTGACACCAGGAGGTTCCTTCTGTCTCCTCATCTGTTGCTCTGATCGGTCTCTGGCCCTTTATAAACAAGAGGCATGTGAACTGGATGGAAGCCCAGCCCGTTTGGCACCGGCCCACACACCAGTGGTGTGCAACGTCTTCCCGCCCTTTCCCCCACTATGATGGGCAGCTCACTCGAGGGACCCCGGCGCCCGTCGGCGCTGTGGCAACGTTACAGACACACATGGTCGCTGTAGACAACTCTTCTGGCCCTTTACGCAGCTGTAGTGTAGGAAAAGCACTATACATTTACCCAACGAGGTAGCGTAGCAGTGATTAGCCAGTAGAAAGTACTCCAGTTGAGTAGAGGTATTGGTATATGATATGGGCAGGTAAATATGCTTGATTTGCCACTATCCAAAAGTGTAGATCCTTTTGAATGTTGCCAAAGCACATTGGCAAATTACATTCTCATAGATGCATGTTGATATGCAGGTATGGTACTGATTCTGTTTTACTGCCCTATATTCCTCTCACACAGTGACCTTTGCACTTATGTGCATTTACAATGTTGAGGGGTTGCAGGCTGGCGGGCCATATATCGCTTGCTCAAGGTTGAGACACTTGCGCATTGTTGGACTGCAGATGTCTTTCTTACATCATGGTGTGTATGGATAAAATGAAGTGACATAGTGAGGCCTTCTTCTTACAGCATTGACTCTGCGCTCATTCCACTTCAGTGACAGAGGCCTGCATCATGTTTGCAAGTTTATGTTGCAGGCAGGCATGCGTTTAATCATGCACTGGCACTTGACTTGTCATTGTGTCACACAGACAGGCACCTTAGCAGGGTAGTGAAAGTGTGTCTGTGTTCAGTGCGAGAATTTTATGTTGAAGGAGGTACACCTTCTGGCGCAAAAATGATTGACAAATTGCTGTTTCTATGTATGCTGCGCATGTGTTGCGTGGAAGGCCGGCTCTTTAGGATAAGAATAGGCAGGAGGGCTCTTCGAATGTCTCGCGACAGCCGTAGCGAATAGCTTCCCATTGAGCTTCATCGTACCAGGAGCGCATTCGCACGCTCAGTCTGCAGCAGATCCAGACAGCTGCAGCACTACACGCGGAGATTCGTCCGCTCGTCTTTCCCTACTATCCATTCGCGGTACTACTACACAGAGAATCCCTGAACACTTGGCCAATTTAAACCCAGTTCCACAATGGGAAGCTATTCGCTACGGCTGTAGCGAGACATTCGAAGAGCCCTCCTGCCTATTCTTATCCTAAAGAGCCGACCTTCCACACCGTGAGAACCCGGCTGGGTCCTCACGGGAGTTCTTTCCTTTCACTTTCCACTGAGGCACTTCACGTTCACTAAGACTGTGCCCTTTTCACAATCCAGATGTCCCTACATCGTTAGTCCTGAAGAGACCCCACATTCACAGAAAGTTCGAAACGCCGTCGACAAGCATATAGACCGGACCATCACCCAGCCTGTATCACTGTATACGTAGACTGTTGAAAAAAGTGTATTTGAATGGTCGTTCTTTATAACTTATGGAAACCCTTTACAAAAAATTACACCTAGTACAGTCACTTTTTGGTTCCAACTTTCACTTGGGGACACTATGCACAAAGTGTTGCGCTTTTGACTTAAAAGATGTGTATATAATATTTGTTGTTTTTATAAAATACTGTATTGAGTAAACTTTGTAGAAATTTCATTTTGCCCTCTGACATTACCAGCTCCTTTACACATGTATTGCGATTTTGCATATTCATTGCTTAAATCATTTTTCCTATGATCCACTGGAACCATTATTTTCTCATATATAACTAATACCCTGGTTCCGTTGTGAGTAGGGTTCCCCTGTTCTTTGTGGTAACTTTATAAAAGTGGCATTTTTAGAATTGTGACTTAAGATCCATCTTTACCATTTAAGAGGGTTTTAAATGACAATTGTTTAGAGACCAAACTCGACATTTATATAAGGTGGGTGGCGAACTATGGCCCGACAGAGAAGTTTGTGGAGTTTTGCCAACTCCATGCTCTGCTGGAAGCATGGAGTTCAACAAAAAAACATTCATTTCACCGCATGGTGGAGTTTGCCCCTGCGGCCCACCCAGCCCTGCTCCTGCCCGAGTCCTTACCTGGATCTTGGCGTAGCGTTCTCTGTGCCCCGACTGGCTTCTCATCCTCGGCGGTGCAGGATTCTTCTCCTGGGCTGTAACTAATGAAACCCCTTTGCTGCAGGACTCGTGAGGACTGTACATGCACGCGCATGGAGAGTGAAGACCTGGTTAAGGACTAAACTCTCCATGCGTGTGCATGCACAGTCCTTGCGAGTCCTGCATTGAAGAGGTTTCATTAGTTACAGCCCAGGACAGGAGAAGAAACACTGCAGATCACTGCCATGGCAGAGGTAAGCCGGTGAAAGCAGGTGGCAGTCTTGGGGTCAGGAACCCTCCATGACAAATGAGCTTAGTGCCACTCTGCCAACTGTGCCCACCCTTACATTTATATCTGCTTCAAAAAGTAATTTAGCACTTATTAAATGTAATAAGGTAACCAAGTTTTGTTCTATGGGAGAGGTAGAACTTGTAGTAGTGAGAAACAAATTTAGGAGTTTTTACTATCAGGACATGTGAAACTTAAAAGTACATGTCCAACTTTTTAAATACACTGCACTCTGCCCTGTAGGACGTTTAGGGTCTACCCTAAGGGTGATTTATATATGTTAAAAAGGAAGGTTTAGGTCTGGCAAAAGATTTATTGGTAGGCCTGGGACATGTTTAAAGGGCTTTGAGGGAAAGGTGTGGCACAGCGGCTAGAGCGACTGACTCCAGAGCATGGGGCTAACGGTTCGATCCCCAGTGCCAGTGGCAGCCCAGCTCAGCATCATCATGTGACTCTGGGCAATAGCTCACTTAATCTCCCTGATGGCCCCTGGCGTCTTGAAATCCTTAAGGCTGTGATATGTTCACGCTTTACAAATAGGAATTATTATTACTTCACTGGGTGGCACAATCAGTGCTGTAGACCCACTCAGTTTCAAAAATGAATAATTTCTAAAGTAGGGTCGTATAACTTAATTATCTTGGCCATTGTGTTTATTCACTGACATTTCATGATTCATTTCAAGTAATATTACAATTCATAACATGTCATGAGCGGACCACCTCCTTCGTTTTTCACTCTCAAACTTATTATATACATATAACATAACCTACTGTAACAAATATTCAAAGAAAAAGGAAAGAAATTCAAAATGATACAAATAATTTAAACATTTTCATGTGTGTATTTTTTTTAAAAAGAAAAGGAACTTTTTCAACCAGTCATCTAATCATGAATTCAACCAGCAGAAATAATGCATCACTTGTTCAAAAACAATTATCTCTTGCTGATGCTAGCACTTGGGGACTGCTGACACAATTTTGAGTGCAGTTGTCACTCTGCCACTCCTCCCACTGTTTTAGTCCTCTTTCTGCAGAGATTTTGCCCAAGACATCGTGTCAACTCTTTTCATACCCCCTTATGAGTAATGGGGTTCTCCTCAGGACAATGACTGGATTCTTTCTGTAAATAATAATGTGTAAGTTTCTATTAATATCATTACTCCTTCTCCCCCTCACTCCACATTCTGTTGAGTTAATTAAACTGTATATCAAAGAGTACCTTTGCTTTTCTTTAGCTCCTATGCTCAGATTTTATTTCAAGCATGCATTCCACTCTGGTAGTTAATGTGACAATTTCATTGCCCATTGAAATTAATTGTTTCTTTCTGTGCAAATTAACTTGCCAAATTTTTATCTGTAGAACAATTAATTAACATTAGCCCATGATTGGGCAAATCATTTTAATAGAAGCCAAAGGTAGAACGTTATGCGTTTTTATTTATTTGTGAACTTTAGCAATTAGGTATTGCCATCCCATGTTTATTTTTTGCTGCGGTTCTGCCCTTGTTTTGCATATTAGAGAGGCTCATTCTAGCTTCTGTGAAGAGCCCAACCCCATTTTATACTGTAGACCAACTCGTAGCATTTAATTTAAAGGCCCTTGGTACAGGTAGTATCACTTTAATAGGGATTAATAAGTCAATACATGTGCTGATTGGGTGTAAGTTGATTTCACCATGTTTAAGGAGAGCACAAGTCCATTAGCGCTGATTAGCAGTGGTAAAGTGCAGAGAGCCCTAAGGCCAACAAAAACAGGTTCAGAAAACAGGGGGGTAAAGGCTAAATGTTTGGGGATGACCTTGCAAAGAGGACCAAGTACAAAATGACTCTCCTCCAGCCAAAAGCCAGGGTAGACTAATCAATAGGCTTCCCTGTTTAGATGATAGAACATGGACGATGACCCTCTTATGGAGCGCCACTTGTCAGTAGGCAGACAGTACCACCATAGCCAACAAAGTGATGGGGCCCATTCCGCCCCTTGCATCACACTTCTGTCCCAACCTAAGGAAAATGTTGCCACAAGAAAAGCAACCAACATGGGCCACTGACAGCTGTCAGTGTCAAGAGCCAAGCCCCAGACCATCTACTGACAGGTGGAAGCTTCAAGTGGGGAAATTGGGTATGCCTCTCTTCCAGACTTGGGGCTGGCAGGGAGTTCCCTATGGGAACTTGAGGGTTCTCTGACATTCTGACCTCTGAGGTTTCTCAGAGCGGGGGGCAAAAGCCCTTGGTGTTAGGCACACTACATCCACTTTACCTCCCACCAGTCATGGGGTGGTGGCCTGAGACTGGTTCTGCAGCCCAGGGTCTCTACTCTGGAGCTGATCAGGGGACAGCTGGCCCTCACCCTGCATGCTATCTTGGCTCTTGTACTCTCCACTTGGGAGTGGAACCCCCAGAAAACTTAACTGTCAGGTTGCCATAAGCAGTTGGCCCTCCCAGCTGTCCCGACACTGGCAGCAACTCATTCCCCAGACTGCAGTCTAGGGTCTTCTGGAGACTAACTATGACCCTCCTCTGACTCATCTTCCCACCCAACTCAAGGTATCCCAGGGCCATGAGGACAAAAAAGTCCTGCCCCTGGACCTGAGTGACCCTACACATCTGGCCGGTGTATTGCTCTGGTAACACCAGCCTTTCCAATACATGGTCGAATTAGCTCCAGAGTTTCTTAAAGCAGTGACAGGGTTTCGCTTCACTTTTACTTGGTGGAAGTGACAATTTTAACCCTATAGGATCATAAGCTCATCTTCTGAATCTAACTCCCAGCTACCGGAGATCATGGGTGGCATGGTCTATGACCTCCCCTGGGAGCTACTTCCAAACTAAGGCCATATTGGCCACTGCTATAGAATTCACACCAGTGGGGGTGGATTTCTTATGACTGACAGAGTCGCCCTGCTGATGCCCTAACTTGGAACACCCAGAGCAGTGGTGCTTGGAAATGGGGTGCCCTGGGCCACCGCTCACCAAAACCTCCCCCTGTTTCTCAGAAGGGGCATGGGAACCCTTTCCCTCCGCCTTACTCTGGGACATATCTTTGTCTTTCTTGACCTCTCCCTCAATGTGCTGGGGGGAACCTGAACCTACTTTCTTGGATCACTCCCAGTTACCTTCTTAGACACTCTGGTACTATTCTGGATGTCTGCCTCCTTAGCAAGCTCCCTTGGGTCAGTGAACTTACTATAGACCGGGTGTTGGCACAGCTCTGTAAAAGGAATTAACTGAACTACCAGCCAGGGGAGTGCAAACATTGCTGAGGCAGAATGGGCAACATTTTTGACTGGCCATTTTAGGGCCAATGGAGAAGCAGATCCTACAGTAATTAATAATTCCATACTGATTAAAGCTGCCCCTATGGAGTGCCACGACTGTTCACGAGAGTCGAGGCAACTTCAATGCGAGAAAACCTCTGTCACCCAAACAAGGCTAACTAAAATACAATCAAAAGCAAGACCAGATAGAGTGCCAGGTCCAAACGGCCAGCCACAGGTCCTGTTTGAATCAAATATCCCTCTCTGGTCAAAACAACTAGCAACCCACTTCAATTTTTCACTAAGGAGTTCAACTATACCTGACTCCTGGCGAGGTGCAATAATCCACCCAATCTATAAGTCTGGCTCCCATTTGTCCCCAAATAATTACAGGTTGATAGCCTTACTGGACAACGAGGCAAGGTACTTTGCGAGTATTTTACTCGAAGAACTGAGCTCTTGGGCTGACCTGAAAGGACTGATCCAAAAAAATCAAACTGGTTTTATTGCAAACTCTGGCACCATGTCTAATTTACTGGCCCTATCAATACTCATCCATAAAGCACTAGTCTCATCCAAGGGGGTTTACTGTTGTTTTGTTGACTTTAAAGCTGCCTTTGACCAGGTTGCAAGGGCAGCACTTTGGGTCAAGCTAACGAAGTGGGAAATCCCGGTCAAACTTTTGGAGGCAATAGTCCAACTACATATCAACACTTGGATACAGGTCAAGCTTGGTACCGGCTCACATCTGTCTCGAATAATCAAGATGACAAGGGGAGTCAAACAGGGATGTGTGCTAGCTCTGCTGCTTTTTAATCTGTTCATCGCAGATCCTTCAGCGGAACTAGATTCGATAAATAGCCATCCCCTAAGTTTGGTGGTGTTCAGCTAAGCAACCTTCTTTATGCCGAGACCTTGCCCTCTTCAGTCTCACTCGAGTAGGGCTGCAAAGATTGTTAAACAAATTACATAGTTACACCGCTATAAACAACCTAGAGGTAAACCTAAAGAAAACTCAAGAGGTCATATTTGGCAGAAAGCACTATGGAGGTGGTGGCTGGTTGTATAACAACTCTGGACTCGAGGTAGGAAAATCTTATAAATACCTGGAGATTAACTTCGACTCTAGGGCCACCTTTGCTAAACATCGCAGCGACATCTCAATGAAAGCTATGGCTCTTCAAGTGAATCGCTCAAAACTCTAAAAAAAATTGACAGGTCAGAGTTTAACCTAAATGTTGGAAGTCATGAAAGCCAAAATAGGCCCACGTTGTCGCATGGCTTTGAAATTTCCCTGGGCAAACTCAGCACAACATTAAACCAACCTGTGACTAACATTTATAAAAGGGTCTTTCAGCTGCCAAAATCTGCATCCGCTTCACACATCTGACTTGAACTGGGCCTTCCAAATTACGAAATGCTAAGCGTAGGTGCTTATTTAAAACTGTGCCACAAGCTAAGGCACGCCAGAGCTGGTTTCCTTGAGTCACTGTTATGGTCAGATATCAGCTCTAGTAATCCTGGTGGGTCACACAGTCGGTTCTTTCATGAATGTGTACAGCAATTATCAGCAAGCGACCTTTGGAACCTCAACCCTAGCAATACAGTTTTTAAAACAAGAATTAAGAAGCGTGTCTGTATGTGGTCCCATTCCACCAACAATGTACTCACTGCCAAACGCAAGCATGCATGGGCAGTAATCAATTCTTATTAGCTGGCCTCTCTTCTACCATACCTGCCCTGCACATACCCCCTGTACTTAAAACTGCAGTTTATGGCACTTAGATTGGGGGAATGGCACTTCCTGAAACATTTACCACTTTGGCATTGCCCATCAGACGAGCTTCTGTGCAGGGACTGCGGGGAATTGGTGGAGTCTTTGGAGCACGTTGAATGCCTATGCACAGCATTGCTAGCTTTGCGCAGACTAAAACTGAGGCGAGAGTGGAATAGATTGGGAGTCCCGTCCTGTGGGCAGGCAATCATTGCGGCATTGAACCCAGAGAACACTGCTTTAAACATAAGCTTCACAATATTTATCCACCTTGCATATCGCAAGCTTAACCAGCAAACTCCAGGTCCTATACTAAAACCAAGGATAGCGCACAGGTGACTAAAATAACGGTATATCTACGAAGCAACATCCTAGCGAAATCTGTGTACTCTGCCGCAGCCAAAATACGGAACGCGAACTTTATGACCTGTCATCGACTACTTATAGTTGACTGTTGTCACTCTGAACTGTACATTAACTTTGGGACACTTTTTTACAACTTGGTGCTTTATCTATAGTTTTTAGAAGTAACCTCTCTTTTCCTTTTTTATTATTATTAATTGTTTTAAACGATACTATGCTGCCACTTGGTTTTACGTAAGCAAAGGTTACCTTGTATTAGGATAAACTTTATATCAACTACTTGATCGCTTTATTTCAATTGAGAATAGTGGGTGGACTCTAGTGAAAAAATATTTTAGTGTTTTTCTATGTTTCGTCTTTTCACATGTGAATTATAATGATTTAACAAATCAAACAATAAATATATATAAATATATATATATACATATACATGTATATATATATATATATATATATATATATATATATATATATATATATATATATATATATATAGCTCTGTAAAAGAAATCTGAACATTTGATCTCTTGCTATAAAATTGGACAGCCCTTGGTAATCCTGTGCTTCACTGCCCTTCACCCATCCCTCCAGTGCCTTGCTAAAGTGTTCCACAAAATCCGCCCTGGACTGCTTCTGGCTTTCCCCTTAAATTTGGCTGTACTCTTGCCTGATATGGGATCAAAAAAATATAAAATATAGCAGTCTGTCAGATGAATTACATTTACATCAAATCGATCAAAACATTATATTCATGAGAAAATGTCATACTAATTGTTTTGGCAAGCCATTAGCTCGCATGTCTACACATTCATTTGGTTATACAATCATTCACGGTGTATATCCCAAGACTGTCTCAAATAATGTGTTATCATTGTTCATAAGTGCTTCAACCATTCCCCAATACAATTATTTTTAAAAAAACGATTTTGCCCTAATCTCACATCACTCATACACCACTATCATACATTTCATATATCACAACCTCCTGATACTCACCGGTGCACCAGCATTATAGTGAGTTATCCTCCCGCTGTTTGATGGAGTGAGGGTAAACCAGCTAATATATTCTGCTGGAATAATCAAAAAGAGGGAATTTATCTCAATTCTCCTTATTATTCTGAAGCATTACCTATGAATTATGATGGGAGGTTATACATACTTAAATTGAAAATCCAACTGTTCCCAAAATCCAGATAATTTGTTAAATCTCAATTGAATAATGCTTTCACTCTAAAAATCAATAAGGAATTTTTGCCTTCTGTAGTCTTTTATCAATTAGACTCCAAGAACTTTATATTCTTCATATTATGTTCTGAAAAGGATATATAAAAATTAGAGATGTTTATTTAAATATTTATGATCGCCCATTATTTACTGTATATTTCTTAACGTACATATTAACCTGCTCTCTTCTATGTAAAAAAAAATGTTTTCCTCTCACCGGTTATGTATTGTCACGAAATTCCGGCATTCACGTCTTTTCAATTGCAGGGATATTGTTCGCGGCTAAAAAACAAATAACAATAATGTCTAACTGATCCAAACTTCCCGTGTGCTGCTCACACCTTATACCATCCGTATTTGAACAACCATGTGAGTTTTAGTCTGTACTGTGTATCCCTACTTCCTCACTCCTCTACTCTTCATCGGAATAACACATTTTTATAAATTGCCCAATGAATCGTTTTTGTAAAAGATTGATAATGAAGGGCAAAAATTCAGTTTTATTGTCCCACCATGTTCCAAACCGCCCTACATTAACTCTGCTGTGGTCGAACATCCCCCTTTCATCCAATTCCAAATGATATCACATACTACCATATGCCGCCACAAAGCCCGTTATATAAACGGGAGACAAAATAACGGTTTTGGTCATCGCCCCTAACGGTTCCTTACCTTTCAAGTCCGACGTATTCTTTTACCCGGTACGTGATTTAGTTGTGCCGTGGATGCAATATATGAGTAGCCTGCCCTAGCACTAACCTTTTTAAAGTCGCTACGTTGTACGTGATCACGTATCCACGTTCTATCACGTGATTTTTATTTTTTTATTTTTTAAAACTCAAAGAGTCTTTATTGACATACGATCATGTCGAAATTCAGTACCCGTTACATATATCTCTAGCGATAAGCGCAATCGACCTCATTTTTGTTAACTTCATGTTTTATAGAAAAACGATTTGTAGAGGACTTATATCTATCTACTATATAACTGCTCCAATACGAATATTATTTAAGAATTCAGCATGCCTATGAAAAAATCTATTAAATCAATTTTAAAAGAAAAAGAGAACGTAGTATTATCTTTCTATTTATTGTATTCTACACAACCCCACCTACTGTTCTATGACGTAATACCACAGTTTAGGGTCAACAGTCTAAATAGTTTACTGAATGATCTGTATATTAATTCAACCCCACTACATGTAGATGAAATAACTATCCTCATCCAATCTTCTTTCGTATTTAGTCCTTTCAGTATGGTGGCAAGAGTTGAAATATACCATTGTTCCCTATATTTTCTTTTGATCTCTACATTACTCCCTCTTTTGGAGCTGATAATTCTCTCAATGATGAACCATTCAAAATCAGTATGTTTATGATTCATCTTTATGTAGTGATCTACTAGAGGTGCATTTGGCTTCATAGTTTTAAAAGATGATTTGTGTTCCAATATTCTTAATCTGAGTACCCTACCTGTCTCACCTACGTATGCAAGGCCACATGGGCAACGTAGGAGATATGCAACATTACTACTCCTACAGTTGTTTAGATGTCTAGATGTCATCGTGTAATCATTGTATATCAATGTTTTAGTAACCAGGCAGTTTTCACATATGGAACAATTACCACATTTATGGTTACCCACTGCTCTGCCTCCTAGTAGGGTAGTCGGACCCTTTCCACTTATTTCTCGATATGTATGTATTTGATTCTTACGTATGTTGTCATTACGTTTAAAGGCATATATAGGTTTCGCAATTTTATTCTCATTGCCCTCATTCAAAATATTCCAATTGGAATTTATAACATTCTTTAATCTGTTACTAATGTTGGAGAATTGACTGAGAAACACTAATTTTTTCTCCATTTTGTTCATTTTGACCTTAGGGTCAGAATTCAACATACTGTCTCTATCATAAAAGCGAGCCCGCTTGAATGAATGTTTAATCAATTTCTTTGGGTAACCCCTCACTTTAAGTTTATTGCTCAAATTTTCCGCATGTTTGTAATAATACTCGATTTTGGAACAGTTCCTCGTGAGACGGAGGAACTGTCCAAAGGGGATGTTATCACGTTGTGATCGGGGGTGGTAGCTATGATAATGCAACAGGGAATTTCTATCTGTTGTTTTAGTAAAAAGTTCTACTTCTAATAGTCCTGCTGAATCTTTAATATTAATATCCCAAAAATTAACTGCATAGTTGTTATAAGCTGCTGTAATTCTCAAATTAGGATCTCCCAAATTGATCCATTCTAAAAATTGTTCGAGGACCATCTCCTCACCTTCCCAAATAAAGAAAATGTCATCAATGAAGCGGCGCCACAAGAGGATGTTCTCAAACATCTGTTTTATTTCAGCCAAAGTCCTCTCAGCCTCAGCCTTTTTCTTCTCTTCTTCCAATTTTAATTAGGTGAGTTACATCTTGAGCTCCTTCTCAGCCTATCAGTCCTCGAGCTCCTCTGGGGGCAGACCCTGGGAAGATAGACTGCTCTTAGCCCCAACAAGGGGTGCCTCTCCTAGGTTTGAGTTGTTCTCTTCCTCCAAGTCTGCAACTCAGGACCTGTGCCCAAGTCTTCCTCTCATTCCTCCACATCATCCTCCCCCTCCTGGTCCTCTGCTGCTGTCAGTGATTGATGAATTTCTACACAGGCCCTCAAAGCCTTCTGAAGCTCTTGCTTCCTGATGGTCCTCTTGACTGAAAGTCCCCTCTCCTTACATAACTATTTGAGCTCAGCAACAGTGTAGTTATCCAGGTTAGCAGGCTCAAACTCCATCCTTGCAGGTGTAATCATAGACAGCCAGTTAGAATGAGAGTGAATTTGGAAAAAATAAAAAGAGCCCATCGAGGAGAATTTAAAGGAAACTTGAAACATTATCAACTAATTTATCTGGGATTTTGGTGTTACACAAAATCACTGTATGGCACTGCACAAACACAAGTACTGAATTTCAAAGTTGAACACCAATGTAGGAAATTGGGTTATTGGTTAAAGGGCAGGGGTGAACCCCTACTCAAGCAGCAACCGCATTTCTCTGAAGCGTGAAACACAAGCAAACCCAAAATTAACCTGTGTTCAACCCTCTGGTAGCATGGCACAAAAGCAGTCAGGCTGAACTTAGACGAAATGTGTAAAGTATTTATGCAGCAAGTGAAAACACAGCACAAGAAAATTCCCACACCAATTTAGAAAAATAGAGTAACATTTTATACATCATTTGACACCAAATGACAAAAATCTTATGAGGAGACCCAGAGATGTGCAATTTTAAAGGTCTAGATAAAAGCACAAAGCGCCAATCGTGGTTATCTGGTCACACCAGACTGGAGTAAATTCTCAAGTTCAAGACAGCAACGATGGAGCGCAGGCCAGATAGGCACCAAGTTAGTCCCACTGAGAAATGTACCTCTAATCCCAGTTGTGGATGATCTGTGCTGGGCAGTGGCGGTCCCGATGAGTGATGTGAGGTCCACTTTGAGGATATGTCGCATAACAGTGGTTCCGATGAGCTGCAAGTGATGCAATGAGGACTTGTGTAGAGGCTATGTTGTGCTTCATTGGATCCGATGAGGAGCTGCGAGGTCTGTGTCAAGGATGTGTCGTATAGTAGAGGTTCTGATGAGCTGCAAGGGCTGCAATGTGGGCTTGCGTCATGCTGTGTCAATTCTGATGAGGCACTGTGCAGCTGCCTTGAGTTTGCATCACAATGTGTTGGTTCTGGTAGAGACCACAGCTGGGCGGTTGGAGCTTCTTTATCCCTGCTTCCAAGGGTCCAGGACTGGAGCGGCACCACTTGGGGGGTTAGGACCTACAGTAGGTAGAGTCCAGGTGCAGGAGTCAAGATGTTTTGAGCCTTTTCTTCCCTGAGGCTCTTATCATGATGACAGGCAACTAGCCCTTGAAATCACTCTGGTGGTGATGGTCTTGGGTTCAAGATGCAGATCCAGTCCACCTTACTCAGGCAGCAAGACAGCAGGGCAGCAGTGTTGCAGTCCTTCTTGCAGCAGATCAGCAGAGTAGTCCTTCTTCTGAGACTTCCACAGGTCCAGAAGTGAACTGAATAAATGGGCCTAATAGTCCACTTTTTTATGTCTGGTTCCCACTATGAAGTTGAAGCAGCTTCTAGTGTCCTTTCCCTACTGAGGTCACAGAAATTTCTTGCCTCCCTGCAATGGCCTCAGCTTGTCTGGGGGCACCAAAGACTAGTGTGAAACCCTTTGTGAGTGTGTTGAGGCAGAGCCTTTGTGATGGGCAAGTGTGGTTTGTGATAGCTCCTCCCCCTCATCCTGACAGAAATGGCCCATCCAACCAACACCTATTCCCCCTTTTGTTATACTGGCTCAGAGCAATACACAAAGACCAACTTCCAGCTGCACCTAGTGATGTGACTCAGCATACAGACTGCAGGCACCAAATGATTAGGGGAAGAAAATGCCAACTCTCTTACAGTTATCCAAATGTAGGGGGTTGGACCTATAACTCAGCCTAAGACTAGAACAAGTTAATATTATGAACAACTTATTTGCCTTAGCTGGGATTATTTACAACAGCTTTATTCTTTTAGTTTCAGGATATTGATTACCTCGAACCTTGGTTTTTATTTGACCAATTTCTTAATTCGTTCAAAAACATTTATTGTATCAAACTCATTGGATCACATGCAACAAGGTTATCAAGGGCCCTTTGGCCTTTGATCAATCAACATTGTATATTCAACATTCTTCACAAGTGTTTTTTATATATACATTACACACAACACATTGACATACACATTTTTGAAACCAAGAACCTGTTTCCAAACACTAAATTAGCACATAACACAAAAAACAGTCTTGTAATTTTCATAGAACACTAGAGAGTCAATATTCAATTGCACTTTTTGAAAGGACTCTTTAGTTCTCGCATTGCTAAGGGGTTGGAACAACCACTAATAACACAGGGAACCTTGAAAATCCTTTGGTTGAACTTCACCAAATAAATTCAACTTTTCGACTCCCTTTTATCTGCGGAAAAAGTAAACATGCTTCGACCTCTTTTGTTTGAGGTCTCTGCAGGACCAAGGGCGGTTTTTCAAGAAAAAATAACAAAATAGAAAAATATATCACTGTTTTTCAATTCACGCTATTGTGCAAGTTTAAAAGAAGGCTTCTCAAAAAAACCTTACTATACACCCCCATCCCTTTTTTCCGTGCCCTCAATTGGTGGATTTTATATTTTGTAGTATTTGAAGCATTTCGCTGATTTTGCCCTCAATTGCACCTTTTATGAATTTATTGTAAATCATAGAGTAGCATCCACTTTTCATTTTATTCACTGTTTGGAATGAAAACATCTGATCAACATATTGGATTGCTATCGCGTTTGTGTTTTACTATTTTTGGACTCAAAAAGTTGCACTTGCCTGTGCATTCACTCTAATCATTTTGCCAGCTTTTAGTTTCTTTTCCACTGATTTTCTAATGCCTTTCAAGGTGTTCAGCTTCACTGGCAACAATGTTGTAATCTATAACACATTAATCATTAGAACGGCTTCAGTTTGTCTCCCACTTTCTTTCAATGCGTGCCGTAGTGTTCGGCCTTACAGGCAACATTGTTGCAATGTCCCCTGCTTTGAATGGGATTTATCATATCCCTTACTTAGTACGACTCCTGTCCGCGCTCCAACTCGGCTTCTTGTATAATGAGATTGCGTTCTCCGCTTAAGCCGCCATTGCTTTTCTTCATATGTTTGCCACTCACTGAGAGTTGATTGCCTATTCACCTCTTTCTTTTTAAGCTATAGTGCACAATGTTCCTCGTTCTTCTTTTAGGAAAAGTGAGTATGTTTGGTTAGTACAGGGGTTCCACTGATACTCCCTCCATATTGATAAAACACATTAATGTAGTCGCAGGGTTTAAATAGTTGATTACCTTTATCCGTTTATTTTATTCTGATTCATGATGGGTTTTATGGCTAATTTCATAAACACTTCTTTGGGAGATACTGCTCATGTGCTCGCCAGGCTCACATAATCAGTTGCCTATTAGCCTCTTTTTTATAATATAGTGCACAATATTCTTCGGGATCCTTTTAAAACCAACGAATATTTTTTTTTATGCGATTCCACTGACACTCTCTCCATATTTATAAAGCATGTTGGTGTCCTCACCAGTGTCTAAAGGTTGATTGTCTTTACCCGTGGATTTTTCATTCTGATGTGCGATGCATTTTGTAGTTTGTTTTTAAGCACTCAAGAATTATGTACGGATTTTAAGGGATCTCTGGGAGACGTTTCATAGATCATGCACACTGCCTATTTGGTTAGAGTCTTTGGACTTCAGACAACTCATTAAGGCCTTTTATTGTCATATTAAAGCGCAAAACGAGGTAATCTTTTTGAAGCAAAATTATTTCAGTGTCTCCCCCGCTTGGGCCTGGTTGGATTGCAATTAAAACGGTCCACCTCAGATTACTTTCCTCACGCACCTTCTCCTCTGAGTGGCTCACCAAAGGTACTGAAATGACTTTTTATCGGACTCTTGATTTATGTTGGACAATCCTTTGATGTATTTCCTGACTTGTTTTCCCAATGTATAATTTTTTACATGGGCAGATGATGCTGTAAATCGCATTTTTAGGGAGACAATTCAAAAACATAGTGTGTTTCCATTGAGATTGTCCTGTTGGAACTCCAATCCTTCAATAGTTTGGCGGCAAATTGTACATGTTCCACATTTATGATGACCTTGTGGAAGTTGCCATTGTTGTCTTAGATCCTTTTTTGATGTTGTGGAAGAGTATGCCCTGACCAACTTATTTCCTAAATATGCATTTTTCTTTATTGCAAAGAGTGGGCGTACAAATGTTGTATCCACTTTTGGCATTAAATGCCAATTCTGGTGGAATATCTTTTTAAATTGATTCGTTTGAGGGCAACATGTGGAGACACACACCATTCTTTGTGATGGTGTTTTAATCTTTTTCTTCAGAAGTTTACAATGCACGCTTACAAGAATGCTTTAACAGCTTTTGAGGGTATGCTTTATCGTTCAGTTTTTCATACAAATTAGTTGCGTGTTTGTAGTACTCTGTTTTTTTGCATATAACTCCTTCTTATTCTTAGGAATTGACCATACTGTAAATTGTTTTTTAGATTCCTTCGGTGAAAACTTGAATAGTGCACAGCGCTATATTTGTCAGTAGGTTATTTGAAGAGTGTTGTTGATATTTGCCCTTTTTCCACTAGAACCTCAACATCCAAAAATGTAATTTTGTTATTTTGTGCCATGGTGAATTTTATATCTGGTAATCTGTTGTTTTACCAGTCGTAAATTGCTTTTAAGTCTTCTACTTTGCCTTTTCCGATACATATGATGTCATCTATGAAGCTGTACCATTTTGTTATGTTATTGGCAAAGGGATTATTATTGTATACAAACTTGTCTTCATATAACACCATGAACAATATCACCATTTCAGGAGCAAAGAAACAACCCATGGCAGTCTCCTTTGTTTGGTCAAATAATTCATTCTCAAATTTGAAATAATTTCATTTCAAAGCCAAACTTGCTAGTTGTAAAATAAATTGAGTGGATACTCTGTGGTCTTGAGCTCCTTTTAAAAAAGTACCCTAAAGTCTCAAGGCCTGATTTTTGATGTATTTTCGTGTAAAGCGAGACCACATCAAATGTTGCCAACAATTGTGTGGAGGGGTTGAATTTAATTACCTCAGCTTTATTGATGAAATCCGTGGTGTCACATATATACGATGGAACTTCTGTATTGAAGGGTTTTGAAAAAAAAATCAACATATTTTGAGTATTGAGTTGCACCCTGATACTATCGGCCTTCCTGGAGGACAGTTTCCATCTTTATGTAGTTTTGGCAGAATATACATTACTGGGATTCAAGGCTTTTTTAAAAAGAATTTCAAATTCTTTTGTACTAATAATTTAATCATCAAACAATTCCTCCAAAATTTTGGAAATTTCTTCTTGAAGGCTTTTTGTTTGGTCTTTAGGGATCTTTTGATATTGTCCTTCATCCAATAGTTGTCTATAGCCTTCTTTTATATAGTCCTGTTTTGACCAGATGATTAGGGATCCTCCCTTATCTGCTTGCTTAATGATGATTGTATTGTCATTTTTAAGTTGAAATAATGCCATTCTGTTGATATTTGGAAAGGTTACTGTAGGAAAGTAGGATCTGCTTTCATGGTGTTGGTGTTGTGCTGTTTCTAACTAGTCTGACTGGGATCCTGCTTTCTCCCCTAAATTGGTTATGGATAGTACCTAGGTAAATTCCAGATTGGCTACTGGTGTACACTTATAAGTCCCAAGTGTATGGTACTGAAGTAGCCAGGGCATAGGTACACCAGGGGTTCCCCATGGGCTGAAGCATGTGTTATGCCACCCATGGGGGACCGCTCAAACTGTGACTACAGGCGTGTCATCGCAGCCAGTGTAAGCTGGTGCTAGCACCACTCACGACAGATATAGGTTTCCCTCTATCTGAGGTCACTGCACTTAAAACCTATGTCACCCCTAGGGTATGCCTTTCAATCCAGAAGGAAGGGTGCTTGGTTCTAAGTGTGAGGGTACCCCTGCATGAGCAGAATACCCATACAACCTACAGAGTCCATTCTCCCGGGTTGTAAATGCATCAGGCATATAACATATAGAGGGACCATGCGTCATTACATGATGATCATCTCTTGAGTGGCTGCAACGAACCCTGTCATGTTTGGCATCAAACATGTTGGAATCATACCCCCACACCATAAACAGTGTGGGGGTATGATTCCATATACTGTAAATCTCCTCCGGGAGGCCCTCAGTGCTCCCGGTACCAGTCTTCCAGAACAGGACATCAAGCAAGGGCTGCTGCCGACCAGAGACATGTTTCTGCCCTCCTGCTTCTGAGCCAAGCTCCAACAGGGGAAGGCAGAACAATAGATATCCAGTCAGAGGGAGGTGTGACCACCACTCAGAAAGGGTTTAGTGTATTGAGGCAGGGTTGGGGTTCTTGTCAGCGCCACTGAGACTGATTGAAGGGAAGACTTGGTGCCCTCCTTGCATTCTCCAATTCAAAGCAGTTCAGGGAGCTGTTGGCTCCTGCTCTGGCACAAAACTGGACAAAGGACATGGGAGTATCCTCCCCACTGTCCAGTCCCTCCTCTGGGGGTGATGAATACAGGCCCCAGCTAGGCCCGCAGGACACAAGGGTTCGCTCTCCTGTAATGGAATCTATAAGGAAGTTGGCACGGAAACTGCAAAGTACAAAGACAGCATTTATTAACCCTTAAGGGTGGTCCTACAATCCATACAACACCCTTCAGTATTGCATAGAGTAGCACAAAGAACTTGCGTACACGGTCCCCTTTTATACACAGCAGAGGGGCTCATAAATGGGTGGATACAACATGAGGCCGAAGAACATTACCATTTATGGTCATTTTCGATACTGAATCAATATGTGGGCGGAGCTAACACACTCCTTGAGCCCGCGAAAACATGGTCAAGCAAGGCTAACTGATAACAGATGTGGTCAAGTCTGGGCATGTGCCAGATGGACAAAGGAGCTATTTATAGACTGTTACTAGGCAGACTACAAGAGCAACTAACACAGAGGTTGGACTCTTCTCGTGGGGAACACGTGGAAGCATGACAGTACAAAATGGAGTCCAAACTTCGGTCAACATAGCAGAGAAAACATGCTCTATAAGAGGGGAATTAATGTCTTTAGTAAATGCTTAATCACATCGTTGTTTCAATTTACAACAGACGACCCTTTCAGCATTTACTGAAGACATCCGGCTTGCTAGGATAATCATCATATATATCAATTATCATCATCTCTTCTACTTCCTTAGCTAAACGTTTCTGATAAGTGACATTGGCAATAGCTTTCTTATCGGGGATACAAAATGATACACATAATGAGCAGAGTAAAGGACCACACTGAATGCAGATACAGCATGAAAACAGAACCGCTACAATAATGCAGAGACCAGTTAGAACCTTCCATCCCCAGGCAGTAATTAACGCCCAAAACCATCCAGAAAAGGACCAAGTGCCGTTTTCCGTATGGATCTCAGCTGCAATTTTATGCAGTTTATTGATGGCATTATAAACTGATGGCGTATGATCAGGGATAAACACACAACAGCTACTTCCAATAATTTTACATGCTCCTCCTCTGTCAGCTAGCATAACGTCTAATACCATACGATTCTGCAATGCAACAATTCTAGTAATCTGCAATTCCTCCGTAAGATTCCCAAGAGCAGCAGCAGTCTGATTTGTCACAGCTTCTACCACTCTTGTTAACCTTCGGATCTTCCTACTGTTTAGGGCAGCTCCAACAAAGAAAAACAGTCCTAAGTTAAAATCAATATACTGTTGCAGACTGGTATCAGTCTGATCTACATCATCAATTGATAAAGTACGTTTATACCTATTTACAGTCACATTATTCAATAATTTCAGATCCTTATGATAAGATGCAGGTGCTAGGAATACAGGAGGTAATAGAAATGATACATAGCATACCCCAGACCACCCAGCCGGCAGACGGTAATAACCTTTATTTCCACACACAAAATACGTATTATGGGAGGCCAAGAAGGTACTATTGTTCAACCCATCAATATTCAAAACAGTAATGCAATCACTAACACCAACAGGAATAAAACCCACACTCTGGACACACAGGTCCGCTTGAGCTTGTGCTACTTGGATCACAAATTTATCTTTTCCCACAGTGTCTCTGGTGTTCGTGAAGATGTAGGGGATGGATTCATTGTCTGGTCGGTACTCTTCCCACTCCCAAATTGTCCCATTCGCTTGTGGATACCCATTTTTGTCTTGATGGCATTCTTTATTAAGTCTAAAAAGCAATCGTCCCACTGTCGGTTTCCGAGTGGCAAAAAGCAAAGTATACCATGCTCTACAAGAGCCATTATGAGAGAAAGGAAGTGGTATAAATGGCGTTCCTCCTTTCTTCTGATGAGCTGGCATCATCCCACATATCCAACAGTTCGTAGCATTCGTAGCAACGTGGGTATGATGCAGCATCTGGATGAAAGTGTTATTCAAGTAAGATTGTCGATGCTTCAACTCTTGATACGGTAATGTATAAAAGTAGTGCTCCTCAGGCACCGGAGTTGTCAACACAAGAATCTTCCGAGCGGGAGTTACATCCTCCACGAACCATGTGGTTATCCCAACAATGGCTACTGTCAACATGAACCCTAATGCACAAAGGATTTTCTTTTTCTCCATGTCAAGGTAAAAATGAAACCCAATATCTTCCTGAATCTAAAAGTCTGTCAGAACTCTTCCCCTTGGGCAGCGGTTGATTTCTTCACCAGCGGGCCAAGACGGGTGTCGCTACACTAATGCAGGGCTGATCCCCCCCCCTTGCCTCATCGGCTCTCCGTTTCACTAACCCAAGGGCCGTTCTGACAGTATGTCCCGGTACTGGAAAACTCACTTCCTTGGTCGAAGATGATATCGCCTTCCTCCAGGAGTCGCGTGGTCCGGAAAGAGCTCCTCAGTGGCGTTTGGCTCCGCAGCGCGGCCTGTCTCTGCAGCCAAGATTTCTCGTTGATCGGTCAGCACGGCAGGTTCCACCAATCCGGGCGGCACCTTCCTACAGTGCAGGGAGTGGATCCAATTCTTTCTGTTGGAGACTCGCACAGCCGTCCTCGTTGCGAGGAGGACCTGCTCAGGGCCCACCCATCTCGGTTCCAAGCTGTTCGTCCTGTCAAAAACTTTCACCATCACGTGGTCCCCAGGCCGGAGACCATGTCCTTCACCGGTAGACCGATCAGGGAGCGCCTCTCGGACCTGTTGATGGATAGAAACCAAGTTATCCGTTAACTGTGCCAGATAATCGTTCATCATTACCCAAGGTACATCATACACAGCCTTAGGTCTTGGTGGACCCCAAATATTCATTGGGCGTCCAAAAACAATTTCGTAAGGTGTAAGGCCAGTTCGAGAGTGTGGTACCGATCTAATTGACAATAACGCCAGTGGCAGAGCGTCTGGCCAAGTCAAAGACGTTGAAGCTTGAATTTTAGCGATCTTAAGCTTCAGTGTACCATTATACTTCTCAACTAGGCCTGCAGACTGAGGGTGAAACACGGCGTGGAACTTCTGAGTGATGCCTTGGCCCTTCAAGACATACTTTATAACATCCGCTACAAAGTGAGGCCCATTATCACTCCACAGAAGTCTGCAGACGCCATATCGAGGGAAGAACTCTTTCAGCAGCAGCTTCGCAGTAGTCATTGCAGTATTGTCTTTCGTGGGGTACGCTTCAACCCATTTGCTGAAAGCGCAGACCACTACTAGAACATACTTCAGATTGTTACAGCGCTCAAGCTGGATGTAATCCATCTGCAAAACCTCGAAGGGCGCAGTAGGTGTCACAAACCCTCCTGCTGGAGTTCGAGTACCCTTTCCCGGGTTATACCTCAGGCAGATCATACAGGTCTGCACCACCCTCTTCGCTGTGCTAGCAATCTCTGGATGCTCCCAGACTTGGGTAAGCAATTTCACAATTGCGGAAGCTCCAACATGTGCTAGCCCATGTGCCATCTGAACCATAGGCTGTACAAAAGCCGTGGGTAATTTCCATCTATCCATCTGCTTATTTCTCCAGCAACCCTCGTCATCCAGTTCTCCCTCGCTAGCCCATTGTTCCCGCTCTTTGTCAGAAGCGGTCCTTTGCATTTCTCGCACTTCCTCCTTCGCATCATGCCATCTTTCCACCTGTGACTTTACTACATACACGGCAGTAGTACCAGGCTGCATCGCAGTTTCCCGTGCTACTCGATCTGCCAACGCATTCCCTTCTCCAACTTTGTCAACTACTTTCCTATGGGCGCTACACTTAACGATAGCAATTTTCTTTGGGTATGTCAAGGCAGTTAAAAGATTGTGAACTAACTCTCCATGCATTATCTGTACTCCATGTGACGTTAAAAACCCTCTCTCCTTCCAGAGTAGGCCGAAATCGTGCGCTACTCCGAAAGCATAGCGGCTATCTGTATAAACATTCACACATAGTCCTGTACTGAGCTCACATGCTCGTGTTAATGCTATCAGTTCCGCTGCTTGAGCTGATTTCTGTGGTATGCGTGCTGTCTCCACTATCGTTTGCAATGTGGTAATCGCATACGCTGCTGAAGTCGTACCATCTGGTAGCTTCAGACATGATCCGTCCACCCACAGTTCTCCATCTACATCTGGAAAGGGCGTATCCTGGAGATCAATACGACCCTTTGTTTGTTCCTCAGTCACGAGAATACAATCATGCGCTTTCCGCGCCTCAGGCTGGGTTTCGGGGTATGGCAACAATGTTGCCGGGTTTAACGTTACGCACCTTTTTAACGTAATATGAGGAGCCAAAAGCGTCAACTCATATCCCGTTAAACGGGCGCTGGTCAAATGCTGCGTCTTCGTTTGATTGAGCAGGGCATCGACAGCATGGGGGACTAATACCAACAGCTTATGAGATAACACAATTCCCTCGCTTTGGCGTATTGACACAGCTGTCGCCGCAACCGAGCGAAAACACCCCGGTAATGCTCGGGCGACAGGATCAAGTACAGCCGAAAAATATGCACAAGGGCGCTGCTTATCGCCGTGCATCTGCACTAAAACTGACAATGCACATCCATCTTTCTCATGCACATACAACGAAAAGGGTTTTGCATAATCAGGGGTCCCTAACACTGGTGCTGAACAAAGGGCCTGTCGTAGTTGCTGAAAAGCAGTATCACACTCATCTGACCAAGGGATTGGGATAGGCGTGTCCTTTGTCAAGAGGGCTAACAATGGCTTAGCTATATGCGAAAACCCCAAAATCCACTGTCTACAAAAAGAAACAAGACCCAGAAATGCACGCACATCCTTCTGTGTGGACGGTCTCGGTGTATCCAGAATTGCTTGGATACGATCCGGTGTGAGTGCACGTCCCTCCTTAGACAAAAGGTGACCCAAATAAGTCACCTTTGGTCTACAGAATTGCAATTTCTTCCTAGATACCTTATGATTGTGGGATGCTAAAAAGGAAAGTAAGGATAACGTACTTTTTTCACACAACTCCAGGGTGTCGCCGCCAGCAAGATGTCATCGACATATTGAATGAGGGCGACACCCTCGAGCAGAGCAAAGGAATCCAATTGTCGTTTCAAAGCCTGACTGTAAATGCTAGGGCTTTCTGTGTAGCCCTGGGGAATCCTACAAAAACGATAAGATCTATTATTTAATGTAAACCCAAATAGATATCGGCTATCAGGGTGAATGGGAATGGAAAAGAAGGCATTCTTCAAATCAATCACTGAGAACATGGTTGCCGTAGGCGGGACCAAAGTAAGCAACGTCGTGATATCAGAAACCACTGGGTACTGAGGTATCACGATCTTGTTCACTTCTCTCAAATCAATTATAAACCGATAAACTCTGGCATCCGTATCCTTTTTCAGTATGGGAAGAATCGGACTGTTACAAATGTTGTAGGGGACTTCCTCCACTACCCCTACCGCCATCAAATCCTGCATTATCTGTATGAGAGCCTCCTCCCCCTCCTGGGAAATACGGTATTGAGGAAGGCGCGGCAACACCGCCCCCTCCTGGACGCTAATGTGGACCGGCGGAATCACCATTTGTCCCACATCAGTATCCGAAGTTGCCCACAAAGCACGAGGGAGGGTAGCTAGCAGCGCATCCTCTGACATCGTACACATCCGTTCTGATCGGGGGTAATTGTCATTCAATATTACCCGTACACCCGCAGGGGAGCAGCGGATCGTAGCCCTAAAATGCTTTAACATATCAAGGCCCATAATGTTGTCCGGTGTGTACGGGGCAAGCAGGAACGGACAGGGTGCAGAAAAAGAGTCAACTTTAAACATGAGGGGCTGCGAAAGAGGGCTTCGGGAGAGTGTACCGTCAAACCCTACCGATGTGACCATTAAGCCGGATGGGGGAGCCCCCGGAACCAATTGCTTAGATAGCGCACTACGTGTCGCTCCTGTATCCACTAGGAACTGATCAGTAGAGCCCAAAACTTCAGCCGATACATAAGGGCCCTTCTGATCGACCGGCACCTCAACTGATTCTAACCCCCATCCAACGCAGTCCTATGCATGCTGAGAGTCATGGTACCCCGACCGGTCAATCCCCGACGCTTGGTACTGACGCTGGCGATCAAAAACGTTTGATCTATCGCGGTGCTGCCCAGCAGAGTCAAAACGAGCCTGTTCGTTAGAATTTCCTCGGAAGTTGGAGAAACCCCCTCTACCTCGCGGGCCACCATAGGTATGCCCCTGACGCGATGCATGCAACACCGGGCAGTCCCTAGCCCAATGACCCGATTGCTTACAATACGCACATTGGTTCCTATTTAAATCAGATCGGCCCGAGGGAGGACCATAAGATCCTCCCCTACCTCTATTACTACCCCGCCGGGGCGGGCCATAGACTTGTGCCAACATCACCTTTGTTTTCAAATCTTTCGATTTCTTTTCCTCCTGGCCCTTTGCTTCTTGCTCCTGACGCTCATAATACTGGGCGATAGTCAGGAGGGCCGTCGGTGTAGCGGAGGACCAAGAACTTTCACTCGCTTTTAAACGGGCCGCAACTGACGGCAGCAGATTGGCCACATATTTATCCGCAAAAAGGTGGCGGCCCGTGTCGTCAGTAAGCGACTGGCCACTAAAATCATGAAACGTCTCCTCAAAGCGCGTGAAGAAGTCCGCAACTGACTCGTCAGCTTTCTGTTTACATGCAGCTAACATATTCCAGTCAATCTTTTTAGGGGGAATAATTGTCTTCAACTTAGCCACAATAGCAGCAGGGAGATCTAAAATACTCTGAGGCGGTTTCTGCGCGGGCTTCCGCTCCCTATCCTCATCCTCAAGGTCAGACCACCGAGCCTTAAAGGCAACTACATCATCTACCTTTCGGACAGATCGCCACATATCCGGTGGTAGAATAAGGCCAAAGAACAGGTCTATATCTGCTAAAGTCATAACGCAAGAATTCAAGGCCCCCTCGACTTCTTCGTAGAAGGCCGCTGGATTCTTGCGGGGGTCAGGCAGCGCATTCTTTAATGCCATCACATCAGCTCTATGCCACGGAGTATAAACCCAATTATACACAAAATATCCCTTAGCATCGGCGGAGGAAATGTCCGAGCTAGTCCCCGCTCCTTTAGGAGGAACATACAATGGCGCCGCCTCGCGCATTGGCTTAGCATGCACTAGATCGCTCTTATCTGATTGAGAGGTGGATGAGTGGCCTTCTGCGGTACACGAATCCGACTGCGTCTCCTCCCCTGCTCGTTGGCGCGCTTTTTCTCTATGGGCCAGCACCGCGTCCCGCAAGGCGAATAGCCGCCGAGCCGCATCAGGAGCCTTAGAGGGAGAAAAAACACCATCATGTAATGCTTTAGCATCCGATGTCACTTCTTCAGGCTCAAAGACACTAGAATATTTCCGAAAAGCAGCAATCACTTCCTCAGCGAAATGGTTCAAAAAATACAATCTCTCTCTATCCTGCCACGACCCCCAAGTATGGAACAATTCATCCACGGACACCTTACCCTTAAGTGCACGGAAGGAAATTTGCCGAAGCTCAGCCATATGCTCAGCCGATAACATGGACCGCGTATCTACCTTACCCGTACCCGGGACGGAATCTTGTGGCCTCGGAGCAGATGCGCCAACATAAGGGGGCGGAGAGCGATCTAGTAAATAAAAATCATCTTCAAGATTATTAAGGACAGGATAGAGTGGCTGCCGAACAGCATATTGACCCGAAACTTGCAGCCTACGCTCTTTCTCTTGTCTCTCTGTCAGTTCTCTGTCTTCCCGACGCTTCGCTTCCTGGGCTCGCACATGATCATTCTTCCGTTGTTCCTTATCAAACAGCGCTTTCTCACGCTTCTCTCTCTCACGCACCTCCTTCACCCACAACCGCACACACTCAAACATATCCTGACGAGCACGCCGCTTGCACATACACTGTTCCACATACTCAATCTTACGTATATCAAATGATCCATACAAAGGCCATCGTAACTCAGGATCTTTTTTTGTATATTTCCTCCATACTGTGCTGTACATTATGGAAGAAAGACCATGCTTCACATACATATCCCTATTAGGAGTCCCCTCTGGGGGAGCTGGAGCAGATTCCTCGAGGTTCAACCGGTTTCCGAAACAGCAACACCACTTACGGAGTGCGCTGAAAGCAGGCATGCTCAGAAATAATGCAAAATATGCAGTATTATAGAAAAATGGCACTTAATCGTTGCGCCGTTCAAAGTTACACAGCTCCGGAGAAATCTCTCCACATTACCTGCCTATATGTGTTGCAACGCATATATTTTCACAAAGACAAATACAAAATATGACTAGTCATCACAAATCAAACTCAAATAGCCGGACCAGGCTTCAAAAACTCGGAGCAAGTACCGTACACCGGTTCTTACCAATCAAGAGTCCAGATTCCAACTGCCAAGCTCCACAATCGCCCAAACGGCTTTCACGGCAGGACCGACAGAAGAGGTCTCAGTCGAGGACCGGCGCCACCCAGACGGTCAGCTCGGAAGGGAAGGAAGAAAAACCTCGGGATGCCAGGGCTAAGACGCCGCGGGCAGTGATCACGTCCCCGGTCAAATTCCTCACCTTCGTCGCGACCAGTCCTTCGAGCATCCGAGTCGCCGATGAGCCCCACGTGACGGGCGCCAATTGATGAATACAGGCCCCAGCTAGGCCCGCAGGACACAAGGGTTCGCTCTCCTGTAATGGAATCTATAAGGAAGTTGGCACGGAAACTGCAAAGTACAAAGACAGCATTTATTAACCCTTAAGGGTGGTCCTACAATCCATACAACACCCTTCAGTATTGCATAGAGTAGCACAAAGAACTTGCGTACACGGTCCCCTTTTATACACAACAGAGGGGCTCATAAATGGGTGGATACAACATGAGGCCGAAGAACATTACCATTTATGGTCATTTTCGATACTGAATCAATATGTGGGCGGAGCTAACACACTCCTTGAGCCCGCGAAAACATGGTCAAGCAAGGCTAACTGATAACAGATGTGGTCAAGTCTGGGCATGTGCCAGATGGACAAAGGAGCTATTTATAGACTGTTACTAGGCAGACTACAAGAGCAACTAACACAGAGGTTGGACTCTTCTCGTGGGGAACACGTGGAAGCATGACAGTACAAAATGGAGTCCAAACTTCGGTCAACATAGCAGAGAAAACATGCTCTATAAGAGGGGAATTAATGTCTTTAGTAAATGCTTAATCACATCGTTGTTTCAATTTACAACAGGGGGACCCCTGAATCATCCCAACCATCTCCTTAGTGTATTTAAAGGGCTTACCTGTGGGTGGGTCCCTAGAATCGTCATGGGACAAGATTCATATCAAGACACCACTTCATCTTTGACTGTCTGGGCACTCTGGACTTTGCTGGACTTTGCTCTGTGCACCAGGACTGCAACTGGGAAGACTGCTGCTGCTCCTGGTCTCATCGTCCTGCTCTTCCGCTGCAAGATCTGTGCCTGTGCTCCATGCAGGAACCTTCCAAGGCTCGTGGACATCCAAGATACCTGAAGGAATCTTCCTTGAAGTGAAGGAGTCACTTCCCTGGATCTGCAGGCGCCCCAACCAAGTTGACCGGTCTGCTGCTCCTGGGCTCCTAAGGACTCCAGAAGGCTCAGCAACACAGGTTGTATATCTGCAACTCCCTCAAGGCCTGCAGTGTCTTCTCACTGAGTTTGAGGCCTGCATCCCTTGTTGGAACCCCAGGAACCAAACCCCTGTGCTCTGTATCAACTTGCCTTTACAAAGGCTTGTTGGCTCTCTTCCCCCAAGATCTTCTGTCTCCAAGTAGCCCCAACCTCAAGCATCTCCTGTGACCAAGATCTTTGCCCTCACCACATCGCTTGCACCGTGGGCCTGCATATTTGGTGAGCTGCTCGAGGTCCTCTTGGGACTGCAGTGCCTCGGGACAGTGGGTCATGTGAGGGCCTTCTTTGATTCCAGTGGTCTCCCATGATTGCTCAGGGCCTACTCTGACTTTCCTGCTTGCTTGTAGTGAGTCCCTTGGATCTTGCTGATCCTGATAATGCACCTTTTTACCGCTTGCCACGTTGGTTGCAGTTGCCAAGGCTTGTTAGTGCTCCCAACGGACACCACCCCCTAAACTCTTGACATCCAACATGGGACAACTTGTGAGTGGCTCCTGGTCTTCCACAGCATTGCCTGGCCCACACAGCTCCAGCTCCAAGGTCTCTGTCAACTCTCCTGCAACACCTGACATCTGTGGGCATTCGCCTTCCGTGCCTCCTGGTCACTCCTGAGTGACATAGACTCTGTCCCCTCTGCTTGCAGGTACTTTTCAACTTGAATCCACCTTTGGGTCCCACTGGACACTTTCACTTTCTTCACCAGCAGCATCTTCCCGAAGTCCTCCACTGAGTTTGACGGCGGCTTCCGACGCCACATTGCACCTATGCACCGGGTTTCTCTGGTGTAGTTATCCTGGTTCCTAGGGTATTCATGGGTGGGGTGGCTCTCCAACCTTCTGTCTTCCATAGGGTTTCATCAGGGTCCACTGGAAAGGTTCCTTCTTCTTTAAAATTGTAACCGCGACTTACCCATTCACTTGAGTTGAGCACGTGGTCGTGTTCCCGCTCTGAACATGGCCTCCGTGAGGTTCCTGGTTACTTACCTCAGGTGGTTCCTTGGGTCCTCAGCACTTCTGCATCTTCTAGGTATAGTCTTGACTTGGGTCGTGGTTCGCATCCCACTATTTTAGTGCATGGTTTGGTCCCCCGCCCCGTGACCACTCTGTATATCGTGCTACTCATGGTCTGCCAGGGTGGAGGAGCCTAAATAACCTTGACTCGGCTTACCTCTGTCAAATTGACCTATTGGATCCCATCGGCGGACCGCATCTTGGTCCGCCGATGGGCGGACCAAGATTAGGCTCCTCCACTCCAGCAGACCGTGAGGCAAATTTTGATTAACTACTAAATACTACGCGTTTAATCTAACCGTATGTAATTGATTTACGCTGACACTAATGTGCGCGTTTATTTTTCCTTTTTACTTTATCACCTTATTATAGGTCTTTGCATGGAGTGGTACACATGGGGCTGGTCCCCATGCGGTCCTGAAGAAGAGGTTTAGGGGATAACCTCGAAACATGTTGGCTTTCAATATTAGGAACTATTAGCACATTATTACCTAATTCCTCCCTTTTATTAACCCCCCTTTTTATCCTTTACCAACTAGGAGCACGAATAAACTCATTTACGCTCACTAGCTAGGTAATTTTTAATTTAAACCCACACCACTCCCCTCTCACTGCACTACACATAGTCTTCACTAAATAGTGCTCCTACGTAACTGTTGCAAGTCGCAGCACGCCCCAAGCAGTAGATGCTTGGGATGGCCCCAATGATGAAGCATGTCACCTAGGGGAAACCTTTGGTGAGTGAGGGGACTCAAGAAAAGTATTTTCTTTTCTCTATTTGAGGTGCGTCTTACTCACTAAGTAGACCCCTCCCTTCCCATCTAGCTAGGTTCTCTGATCCCTGATGTAGGATCTTTTTTTGCGTTTTATATATATATACACACATATATACACATATGTCTCTCTGTTATTGCGGGGTCGTGAGAGACCTGAACAAAATAAATTAGCCTTATTCATGCCGATCATGAGTACGTGCCACTCTCTCTTCGGAGTTGGATGTATGGTTGGGATATACATATATATATATATTCACTTAAAAAACCATAGGTTTCACACATGTTATAGTTAGCTGGACATTTCCCTTGTAAAAAACCAATGAAATTCCCCCGTTATAGTTAGTTCAGATAACTATAACTCGCGCGCTCGCACACGTCACCTCAGGCCCCGTCCCCTCCCTTCACCACTGTGTAAACGCGCCCTGTGGCCGTTCTAAGTTGAGAGATTAAGTCCCCTTGAATCCTAAGGGTCCCAGGGTCAAACTAGCCCACTAGGTACCTCCAGTAAGCGCCACAGAGCTGCGTTGCATAGAGGTGTAAAAAGGGGCGTGGCCTCAGAACACCTGTCTGCAACGCAGCTCCCTGGCGCATACTGGAGATACCTGTTGAGCTAGTTGGCCCTCAGGGACCCCCAGTATTGAAGGGGAATTAATTCCCCAACTTACAACTGGCCAGGGGGCGCGTTTGCAGAGTGCTGCAAGGAGGGGGCGTGGCCTCCGGCGCCATGCCGGTCATTTATTTATTTTATTTTTTTAAGAAGGATGGCTGTGTGTCCCCCCTTCTTTTTCTAATTTGCTGGCCCTGGGGACCCCATCCCCCAGGGCCTGCACCCTAATTTTTTTGTTGAAAACAATACATTTGGCCCTCCCAAGGCCTTAATCGGCCCCGGGGACCCCAACCCCCGGGTCATGGCCTTTTTTTTTTTCAATTCTTTAGGAGGGGGCTGTGTTGCCCCCCTCCTCAGGCCACTTATGGCCCCGGGGACCCCATCCCACGGGGTCGGCCTTTGTTTTTTATTATTTAAAAAAAATATATATTTATAGAAACACCTAGGACATGCTGGACAAACCGTATGTACCTATCACCATGACGATTTGCGTGATATTCATTAAAAGGCGACTATGCATAGAATGAATCCACATGGAATGTATTTACACCGCTAGTGAAGCTCTGACGTGTCTGACGCCCTACCGTGCCCCCGCCGGTGGGTACTCTCCAAGTAGACACCCTTGTCGTTTATTTATACAAACATGGGTAGCTATTGACGGGCACATTTAACCCCTTCCATGCTGCGCAAATTCCGCCGCTGTGCTGACGGAATCTTGCGCGGGCGTGGTCATGACGGAACGGTTCCGTCATGAGCACAGCTCAACCGTGGCTCATGACGGAACCGTTCCGTCATGAGCACCGAAGGGGTTAATATACACGCACATCAAGCCATTCAAAGGGGATTCGACAAAAATTCGACCAAACTATGCAAGAAACCCCCCTCACGGTTAATAAAACACACATCCACCGCCGAATGTGTAAAACTTTTTATTTTACTCTCTGGAAAGGAGACGAACCTCACTTGAGAGTCACAGCGTGCTCCTGGCTGAGCCCAATGCTGTGTTACACCCACCAGTGCCCGCCGAGTGCCTCACACCTCTGTGTTGTATTCCACCAGATAGTGCGTATGCTATGACACTCTCTAGCCCATGTGCACTGTAACACCACCCCGTGAATATGTCATGCCACACTTGCCTTCGCATGGGTTATATTGCCCCGTCTAACGTGCCTTCCTCGATGCCTATGTTATAACGCACAGCGCTATGCCATACATATAACAATCTGGGATCCATATCTTTGTCACAGTGCATATGCAACGTTACACTCCCCAGCACATATTTTATATTACAACTTTAGAGACTAGTTAGGTTACACAACACTGCCCTGTGCATATTACACTCCAAGGCGCATATCGCATAGCACGCGCTAGTGCCTGTGCTATCTCACGCTCTCCAATGAATCTGTCATTGCGCATAATGTATTGCATATTATATTTCACGCCCCGGATTATCTTATATCACACTTTTTGGTGCATAGTTTATACCATATACTATATCTAGTTTTCCTTTTCAATCATGCTCTCAGGACTATGTTCTATATAACATTGAGTCCACCTACCCTTTTCACAGGCATTACATTTTGCGATGGGGTGAAGGGTCAGGGGGTGTTTCTGCCAAGTGAGCCCAGAGTCACAGTCACAAACGTCCTCTTCTTCCTGAATAAAAGTGAGATTATGCTGCATACTTCTTCATATTTTCAGTAGTTCGCACAGACACACATTTTTAAAACAATAAAGTTCCTAATACCCACCTTCTCTGAACAGTTAGCTTGCTGCCCCATCCACCTCCTCCCTATCCTCTGTTATCTGAATCCATGGACTAGCCTCCTCCCTCCTGCCATGCATGGTCTGATGTGCTGCCACTGCCCTCCATTTAGCATGATGTACCAGTCCACTCCTCCTGCCATCCATTGCCCAATTCTATGGCCCATCATTGACCTCCTGCTTAGCCTATGTGCTTAGCTTGCTGCCCCTATTCTCCTTCCCCCTGCCCTCCAATGTATTTGTGCATGCCCCTGCTCCATCCTTTTTGCCCACCATGTTCCATCGACCTGCCACTCCTATCTACTCTGAGTGTTCTGTTGAGCTGCCACTCCCCTCCCACCTGCCTAGCATTGTCAGATGACTGTAACCTGTCCCTGCCACCTCCACCCTGCCTGTCCACATGCCATGCCCCTATCCCCTTCCTCCTGTCCTCCATGGTCCATTTTACTGCCACACCCTTCTGCCCTCCCTGGTCTGTTGTGCTGTAACTGCTCCTCCTGCCTGCCCCGCGCGGTCTGTTGTGAGGCCCCTTCCCCTGAACTCTCTTGTCTGTGCCCAGGTCCTGACCCTCCCTTCTATCCTCCATGGTCCTTTGTGCATGCCCCTGCACCCTCCTTCTTGCCCATCATAGCCATTGTGCTGCCACTAACCCTCCCGCTTGCCATGCATGGTCTTCTGTGCTGCCATGACCCCTCCCACCTTCCCTCCATGGTCTGTGTGTATGCCATCATAGTCTCATTGTTGCTCTCCATGGTGTGTCTTGTTTCTAGTGCCCATCCTGCCTGACCTCGATGGTCATCTTGCTGCTCCAGCCCTGCCCCCTTGCCCCCAGCCCTCTGTTTCCATGTGCAGACCCCTATTCCCTCCCTCCTGGCTTGTCTGTTCCATTGTAATGCCCCTGATCCATCCCTCCTGCCCTTTAAGGTCTGTTATGCTGCAGCTTTCTCTCCTGTCTGTCCATTATGGTCAGCTAGCTACCATTGCTTCTTTCCCCTCTGTT
The DNA here is from genome assembly GCF_964204655.1 of Triturus cristatus. Taxonomy (NCBI): domain Eukaryota; kingdom Metazoa; phylum Chordata; class Amphibia; order Caudata; family Salamandridae; genus Triturus; species Triturus cristatus. The sequence continues at coordinate 851,263,415 of NC_140592.1, read as the reverse complement.
CTCTGTTGTCCATGTGCATGGTCATGTCCCCTCCCTATTGCTTTCTATGGATTGTTGTGCTGCACTCCCGTCCCGCATGCGGTGTGTGGTGTATTGTGCTGCTGCAAACCCTGATGCCTGCCCTGTAGTGTCAGTTTGGTGCACCTCTCCATGTCCCTCCTGTCCTCTGTTATCCGAGTCCATGTCCCTACCCCAATTCCTCCTGCCTACCATGATCCAATGTACCATACTTGCGAACATTTTGAACTTGGTAAGAGGGAGATTTTGAAAAAAAACTGGGGAATTGATTTTCCCCTTTGAGTTACATTGAAAAAGAGGAGATTGTAGACAGGAGACAGATCAAATAAAGCCCATTTGAGCTTAAAAACATTGGACGTTTCCTGGCTGAAACGGGTCTGTTGGCATGTATGGTTGTACTACCACTGCCTCTTCCTTCTGCCCACAATGGTCTATTATATTGCCACAGCCTCTCTTGCCAGTCCTGTATGGTTGGTTTGTTGCCCCTGCCCCCCTTTCCACTGCCCTCCATAGTCTGTTGTGCTGCCACTGCCCTTCCTGCCTGCCCAGTGTGGTCAAATTGTTGCCTCTGCACTCTCCTACCTGCCTTCAATTTTCAGAGTCCATGCCCCTGGCCTCTGCCTCTCAACAGTATCCCAATGAACAACTAGATTGCTAACATTCTATATTTATTACAAAAGTGTGGAACGCCTGACGTCATCTTGATGTAATCAAAGGTGTAATACCTAGAGTATTTCCTTTAGAAATTACGTATATGAGAGGGTCTTATTTGCATCAAAATTATGGTTAGTGCTCTAAAAAACTAAAATGAGGACATATTTTCTGAGTTTTCAAATAGCGCCAAAGAACTTTTAAATTATTTGTAATCTTAATGTTTTTTTATCCAATTGACCACTTGATTAAATGTTGCACATAGGGGAGAGGATGTGGTGTTACTTCCAGAGCTGCAGACTTTGCAACTGGGGAACCAGGTTGGAGTTTCTGCTTCAGCTCAACATTCTGTGATTCTGGTCAAATCACTTAATCTCCCCATGTCTACAACCAAAATGAATTTGATCTTGTGTGATGTAACCAATGCTCATGTAAAGCACTCCAATACCTGACAAGTCTGCACTATATAAAACTGCAAATACACAAAAAATAAGTGTTTTGCACACTTCTGTCATTGGGCTACATGTGGGCTACATCTGGGTGATATTTGTGCTGCATTTGGGCTCTTTTGTCTCTGGTGGCCATCTTGGGAGATTTATTTGTTATGACGTTTCCTAATTTCCTCATTTACTGCAGTCTCCTCAGTAGGAAATGCTTTCAGTTTTTTACTTTGATTCCATCAAGAAGGTATTCAGATATGTCACACATTTGCCATACATTCTGAATGTTAGCACTCTAGTTGCTCATTAGATCACTGTAGTAAAGCTACTGCTCACCACGGAAGTCTGCTGCTGGTATTAAAAGTGTATGTTTCAGTCGGCAAGTCTGAATATTTTTATGAAATGAAGAGGATTTGAGAAGTCAAAAGGTGCCCTAATTTTTCTTTCTGCAGAACTAATCATAATTTCTATGGGAAAATGAACCCCCTCATTTTGTTCCTTTGTAAATTAAATGTTTTAAGTGTTACCACTTTATTCCAATCAAGACGGCTTCAGGTGTGCCATACTTTTGTCATAAGTAAGACTGTTAGCGCTCTAGTTGTTCGTTAGAACACTCTGGGACATTCTGTCATTGGGCTATACTTGGGCTACATCTGGGTGATATTTGGGCTACATTTGGGCTCTTTTATCTCTGGTGGCCATCTTGGGAGATTTATTTGTTATGAAGTTTCCTAATTTCCTCATTTACTGCAGTCTCCTCAGTAGGAAATACTTTCAGTTTTTTACTTTGGTTCCATCAAGAAGGCATTCAGATGTGTCACACATTTGCCATAAATTCTTAATGTTAGCACTCTAGTTGCTCATTAGATCACTGTAGTAAAGCTACTGCTCACCAGGGAAGTCTGCTGCTGGTATTCAAAGGGCATGTTTCAGCCTGCATGTCAGAATTTTTTTATGAAATAGAGTAGGATTTGAGAAGTCAAAATGTGCCCTAATTTTTCTTTCTGCAGCACTAATCGTAATTTCTATGGCAAAATGAACCCCCTCATTTTGTTCCTTTGTAAATTAAATGTTTTAAGAGTTACCACTTTATTCCAACCAAGAAGGCTTCAGGTGTGCCATACGTTTGTCATAAGTAGGACTGTTAGCGCTCTAGTTGTTCTTTAGAACACTCTGGGAAGCTGCAGTAGAGCACAAAGAAATTGACTGACAGTCTCTGCCCTTGTTGGATGTACATGTTTTACTGAGAATGTCAGACTTCATTCTCACATGACTGAGAAAGATAATGTGAATTTACAGAAAATATGCCCTCAGTTTAGCTTATAGATCACCTTCCAAACCTCTGTGGGAAAAGCATGAGAAAATAGTTTTCTCTCAAACATGATTCATGATATCACAGCAGAAGGCTTTTTCACATGGTAAAATCACCTTAGAACACACCACAATTCCTAAAATGAGTATGGTACCATCAACAAATGATTTATAATGTAACTAAAGTCTTAAAACCTTCTATTAACTGCAAGGCTTTTTAATGAGGTGCTATCATGTATATTGGTCCCAAGATGGCTGCCAACACTTCTTGGATGAAGTGCTGACAGCCAATCAGATCTCACAATGAGATGTGTGGTTAGGCTCCGCCCAGATATATATGTGATTTTACTTTTGATTTTCTCAGGAACTACTGAACGGATTTACACCATTTAAGCAAAAGGCACGAGTCTGAACTGAGGACTACCTCTTTGCCAAATTTGGTGTAATTCCATTCAGCACTTCGGGCTGTAGCTGCGTCAACAGGTCCTATGGGAAAATGCATGGGGAAAACGCGTTTTGGGACCCCCCTTTTTTCTCGGCCGCCGCTTGATGAATCACCGTGACATTTTCAGGATAGGAGCAGACCGGAGCTGGCCAAAAGTCTGGAAAATTTCGCGAAGATTCATCAATCGACGCCAACGTTATTCCAAATAGAATGTTGCGGATTTCCTATGGAAAATAGGTCCTAACTATAACTACCTACTGGCGACTGGTAGGTAATATATATATACAGGCGAAACGCGTCTAGCTTTTTCGGCTGGCAATAAATAATTTTCAGCACAGACACGGCGTCGATTGCTTTTTCTGAACTTGGAGAAGTTTTGGATAATATTTGTGACCGCGTCTGGGAGGTCTCTTCATCGACGCGCCCTTCGTTCTGGAGGCAACGGGTGTTCCCATTCACCTGTGGATTATATATATATATATATATATATATATATATATATATATATATCACCACAAAACCCCTCCTCACGAAAGAGCAGAGGCCACGCAGGGGAGAACCATGGAAGCACTTTCGGCACAAGTTTGCCTTCATCAGCGCCCAAGTGTTCAGGAGGCTTCCGTCATTCCGTCATCGCCATATATATATATAATATAAAAACAATACCCTTTCAGGCATAGATGATGCTTAAATGATGCAAAAAAGAAGCAGAGAACTCTGGGTAGTTCTCACGTTTAGGTGGAAAGCAGCTCCGGTATAGAGCATCCTCAACACCACCGACACTCTAAATCTGCTCACCTCAAATGTCTGCCTTCCAATCAAAGTCTTTAAGCATAGGATTAGCACAGTGCCATCCACGTCGAGATAGAAAGGGAAAAAGTATTTTGCCATTTCTACAGCAAAGTTTTAAGCATAGGACTAGCATAGTGCCATCCATGCTAAGCTGTAAAATGACTAAAGCCTTTTGCCACTCCAGGCACAAAATACTGTATCTCATTAACTTATTTTTACTCTACATATATACTGGATGGATTAATATCCTTCATAAACCCATTACATCTAATTCATTGATTCTTGGTCCTTATTGTGGTGTTACATACGCTTCACAAATTAGAAATGCATTTCTTATGTATATTCCCTCACAGCACTTCAAGTCGACTACCAAAGATCCATATGACCAATGGGGAAATATATTTGATGATTTTACTCAGAGACTGAAGTGTAGATACCAGCACACCATCAGGCCTACACTAGCAATGACTAACATGTATTAAAAAGGGAGGTTTAGGCCTGGCAAAAGGTTCATTTTGGCAGGTCAAATTAGCAGTTTTAAAACTCCACACACAGGCTGCAATAGCAAGTCTGAGAAATGTTTAAAGGGCTACTTAAGTGGGTGGCACAATCAGTGTCGCAAGGGTGCCTGAGTTACGAGCAGGCTTGTTTTTTTGCAAGAAGGTACACCCTCCTGCAAAAAAACAATCCTGAGTCATTTTCCTCTTTCTATGTGTACTGCACAATGCAACTAGCTTAGAAAGAGGAAATAATGGGGAGAAATGAAAATATTACTTCTCATTACACTTTGGTCAGGAAGGCCCAGTATTTTGGCGCAATCCCAGGTGTACAGACTTTAGTGAATCTGGGATTGTGTTAAAAATCATGGGTGGATGCATAGGAATGCCCACCCTCAACCCGTGGACTGCCTCCCTGCCACAAGTTTATGCAAAGCGGCTATATGCACTACCTTGTGTCACTTTGTATTTTTTTTAAACCACTTAGAGCCACACAAGGTGGCTTCGCATGGCTTCGTAAATACTTTTTAAGGACTTGTGTCACCTTGCGATGACTTTCACCACACAAGGGCAACACAAGCATTTAGTAAATATGCCTGAGTCTTTGAAACTCCCAACCAAGAAGTACCACTATAGGCTTCATCTGTCCCAATTTCTTATTCAGTTCACCATGTGAGTGTGACCCTCCATGTGTCTCTGAGTTACCAACATCCTAACAACAGACTGTGACACAATGTGCCAAGTCGACTGATTCAGAGACTCAATCACCCTATCTCCAAGACAGGTCAGGTTATCATAGATTTGTTTTAAGAACCAACTCGCCTCCATCTCATCAGTGCAGTGACTCAGGGCCTGGTTCACAAGGGTAAAATTACACGTTTATATGGACAGGCCTATATTTTTATGTTTCTGAGTTCTCCGCCCGGACTGCAGAGTGTGGGCACTCCTAAAATTTCTATTAAAATGCAGTTTTGTGACTACTGAAATAGTGTAAACTTACACAAATGTGTAAGTTTACCTTTGTGAAACAGGCCCTTACTACAGTAACGTGGGTTTTTTTCTCTACCATTGCTGAACTGTTTTGAGGTTTACTGTTATGTTTTTTAACGCTATGTTTTGTGCTGTGTGGTTTAGGATGAATGTAGTGTTGTGCCTGCACACACTTGTGGTGATCAGGGTGTTCCCTGCTTTTGCAAAGTACTTTGCTTCAACACATGGCATAACTGGTGCAATAAAAGGTGGTGTCCGCCTATTGCCTCAGCACCAGCGCAAAAATTATACTTGCTGTGTCCCGTCACTATGTTGCATGACTGCTGCACAAGAAATCACATGATGACATTATGCGGGATTTTCAGAAAGTTGGCTAGCTCGTGACATATGGAGATGATAGGAAGAAATGTGCATATGTGTAAGCATGGTATTAATCGCGATGAGAACGTAGAACCTGTGGATACAAAGTAGCTTGCGATTAGGGCACACATTGTCCAAAGTGAAACCGGAAGAAATATTTTTTAATATGTCTTGCTGATCAGTGTGGAATGAGTGAGCTTCCTTTTACTGGGCGAAGTGGCAGAGCTCACATAATGGAGTACTGCCTGCGCTTATCACTGTTACCTAGGGTGCATCTCACCTTAACTTTGATACTGAGTATCTGTGCAATGCAGGATGTCTAATTGGGTAAGTGTAAAGTTCTATGAATTCAAATAACTTTTATTTTAGTTCAAAACCATTAAAAGTACATATGTATAAGATACCCAATTCATAGTAAATTATGCAAAAATGTACAATAATATTGCTTATTCCAACATCACAATTTCAGCCCTATCTTGCCACGTATAAATCCTACTGCTAATAGATATTTGCACACACTAAGAATCATATTCATTCATTCATTACTCTAAGGGCATCTTGGTGCTTCCTAACCCCCTAGCCTTTTGCAAAAGGACGAATCCGTTTCTATCACGTCCTATTGTATTCTGGGCAAAAGAACAAAATGTGTGCAATATCTTCAATGTGGCCTAAAATACAATAAAGTGCAAGATAATTCTCCCTGTGGCTTCCATTTTGCAGTGTACGCCTTGATTTGGAGAGTTTCGTACTAAAATTTAATGTACAGAATTCTTGCCAGGAATGGTTGGATGGTATCAAGAAACTCTTCATAACATGGGTTTGGTTTAACAGTAAAGAGGTGTACTGTTAATCTACCTAGATTGGAATTACTATGAAGAGCATTCAGATCATATTCCCAATATGTTTGATACAGATTTTTCTTTGAACTTTGCACAAATGATTTTGGTTCCATCCAGTAAAAATGGAGGCCAAGCTCATTGAACCATTTCTGAGCATTTCTAAGCCAAGGGCCAGTTAAGTGGCTATCAAGTTCTAAAATTTCTTTAATGCCCTCTCTATAATTCACCAACTCCGGCATTGTCCATAATCTAATCCAATAAAGCAGCAAGCGTAGAATTGCGATATGCTCTATCCACTTTATATTTAGATCATGAAACATTGGGACAAGTAGTGTCGCCGCTGGTAGTCCCAATATCCATCTCATTCATTTATTCTCACTAGATGCAAGTTGATTAAATATTACCAGTGCCCCACAGTTAAGACCCATATAAGGCAGCCTCCTGTGCTTTATGTTTATAGAGCTCTAAGGCTGGTGTGATCAGTTTGGTCATAGATGAATTATATTTGTTAAAAATATCCTGGACCGCTGTGTGAGGACCATTGTGGAATGGTTTGTTTGTGGTTTTTCCATAACAGCCTTGAATGAAGTGCAATACCTAGGTATACAAAATGTAATACACGTTCAAATTTTCGTTCACCCATCCATGTTTCACTTGAAGTTCTTATGGGGTTTTATGGCCATTTATTTGTTTTTTCCAATTTTTATTTCTAGACCTTTTTCCTTACAGTCTATGTTAAAATCATCCAGTAGATTTTGGAGACCCTTAGGCATCTGCAAAATCAACATGCAGGAATAGGGGTTCCACAATGTTTCAGGGAGTCAATTTTAGATTTTTTGAGGCAGTTGACCACTTCACTGATATAGAGTGTGAACAGGGTGAGTGCAAGCATTCATCCCTGCTTCACTCCCCTGTCAATGGGGATCGGCTCTGTAAGCTCTCCGTTCATGCCCCAGCGGACATTTACGTAATTGACATGGTGAAATCTTACTATCTGATTTAAAATACCTTTGGGCACTTGCTGGCTTTTTAACGAGGCCCACAAAGGTCCTCTGGGTACAAGATCGAATGCTGACTTTAAGTCTACAAATGCTATGTAGATGCGACCCCCCCCTTCATCTTGGTATATTTCCACAAAATGCACAGATGTCTGAATACTTGATCAACCGTGCTCGTACGGGCTCTGAATCTGACCTGGTATGGTGTTCGGATATTATTGTCATCTATACATCCATTTAATCTGTTCAGGATTTGTGTGGTATAGAGTTTCTGTAATACATCAATTAAACTGATGGGCCTATAGTTCCCTGGTTTTTGCTTACTCTCTTTTTTGTGAATAGGTATTGTTTCGGCTCCCATCGATGAGGGTGGGATTGATGCTCCCGAAGCTATAGCATTAGTGACCAGGTTAACTTAAGGAGCCCACACCTTGTTAACATGTTTTGGTCAGGAACAGCACCCGTACCTCAGCAGGGCCGCCACCACACACCCACAGCATTAATCAGTGTCACCCAGATGCTACTTAGTAGCAGGCTGGAACGTGACCGCAAAGGACATGCACAGCGGGCGCACCACCAGTGCGCCAAAGGGTCTGCGCCCATCCGCGTTCCAACCACGCTCAGTGCCAGCCATGCTGCCGTTTTCGGCACCTCCACAAGCCCCGAATTGGTAAAAAAAGGCATTCTCCAAAGAGATAGTTGGGACTTTAATATCTTCCCCATAGATGAAGTAGAAGGGATAGAAATGCTGGGATTTCAGTTAAAGGCTCATAAGGAAAATATGGCTACAGGGATCCTCTGTTGTAGGCCACCTACCACAGTAAGCTCTTCCCTTCCCACTTTTCTAGATAACATCTCTAGTCTGTTCATTACTCATAATAACTTTTTCCTGTTGGGATATTTTAATTTCTGGGCAGAAGAAAGCCATTGGCAGCATATAAGGAGCTGTGCAGTACTTGTGAAACAATTGGACTTAAGCAGCAAGTCCAAGACCCCACACACATAGTGCGCCATACCTTGGACCTTATTTTTCCCCCCGAAAATCCGACTTCTGTAGAGGAAATTATCCCTCTCTGCTGGACTGGCCATTCATTGATTACCTTTTACCTGCAGCTGGGGAAGAGTTGTTCCTCGGCTGAGTCAGTAGCACAGTCAGTAGAACGTAGAGCTTGGAACAAGCTCCCTAAAGTTAAATCCAAACCCTTCATTAATAACACATATTTCTCTCCAGCAGAAACTACAGAGTTGAACTATAATAGATACAAAAGGGAAATTCTAAAACCCTTAGATGAAACAATACATCTGTCCACCCCAAAGAACCGAAAAAATGTCTCAGCTCCCTGGTACGACCTCCCGCTGAGAAATACCAAACTTAAATGTAGGCAACTGGAGAGGAGATGGAGGTGTCAGTATCTTGAGGTAGGCAAGCTTAATTAAACAAAAAGTGTTAAGTGAATATAAAAACAAACTAAGGAAAGTGAGAGCAAACTATTATTATGAGCAGATCACTGGAGCCTCTAACCAAATGAGGAAAACATTTGAAATTCTTAAAGAATTTAACAATCCATCTCGCTTTAAACCTGAGATCAAACCATCGCAGACACTATGTGATAATCTATTAGAATATTCCCACAGCCCCATTCAATCTGGAATGTCCCCTTGTTCAGATCTTCCTCCCTCCCTCGGACCTCTCCCCTGTGACACTTACTAGGTTGGGCCCCATTTCTGACGAGGCTTTTAAAACCTTATACAGGGCTATAAAATCAGGACCCTATGCTAACAAAGCAATGGCTAATATGGGAAGAAGAGCTTGCAGGCCCTCTCCAATAACTTTGCAATCACTCTCTTGTAACTGAGAAGGTGCCTGACTGCTGGAAGAAAGCTATAGTTAAGCCATTGTTGAAAAAAGCTCTGTCTGACCCCACTGACATAGACCCATTTCCCTTCTCCCTCTTCCATTAAAAATTTTAGAACATCACATAAGTTCATGATTGTCGCACTGTCTAGAGGATTCTGTACGGTTTGAGGAGGAAGTTTTCGTCCTAACCATGGAACCGAGATCGCCCTTATTTGCGCTACGATGAACTACGAAGGACTATTGATAATAGCCAACCAGCTGTTCTTGTCCTTTTAGACTTATCGGCTGCCTTTGACACAGTGGACCACCACACTCTGCTGTCCAGACTTATGGCAGTGGGTGTGGGGGTGGCGCTGTCAAACTGGCTAGAATCCTACCTGTTCGGTCGTTGTCAGGCCATATCTCTTCCTTCCTTTCTGTCCAAATTTAGAAAGACAACAAATGGTGTCCCCCAGGGCCCTTCTCTTAGTCCTATCTTATTTAATATCTACATTAAACCTCTTATTTCACTTATAAAAACTCACAGTATTAAGTTCATTAATTATGCAGATGACACTCAATTAATTTTGTCACTGAACAATAACCAGGAGGACACCCTAGGCAATTTCCAAGTGTGCATTTTTGACATCTTCGACTGGATGAACGATAACTCACTCCAGATGAATGAAAATAAAACTGAACTCCTCTGTTGCCCTCCCAGCAAAATTCCGGTATCCTTACCTCCTAACCTCTGGCCGTTACCCATGGAGAAGCCATTGGGCAACCCTGTGGCGGCACGAAATTTAGGTGTGATTATTGACAAAGGTTTGTCCCTGGAAAATCAAGTCAATGAACTTACCAGGACTTGTTTTGCACTGATCTGGGCCCTTAGGAAGCTGTATCCTCTGCTTGATCTACCAGCCAAATCGCTGATTTTCAGAGTGGTAATACTAAGCAGTAGGCCTGGGCGGTAAATTCTGTTCCGCTCACGGAATTTGGGTAATTTTGCGTTCTGTGGTGAACGCAGAATTACCTAAAATTCTGCGTTCCGTGGCTTTGCGGAATTATTGCCTTGTTCGCGTTCTCAAAATGCGTGTTTGCAAGATATTTCCCTCCGAGCACGCAAACAGCATTCGCGAACAGGAAAAAAGCATCACGAACAAGCAATTCCACGTGTTCGCGGAATTTCTGCGTGCTCGCTGAGATTTTTTACCGTTTCACGGAGCTTTGTGTAGCACGAATATGCAAATTCCGCCCACCCCTACTAAGCAGGTTTGACTACTGCAATGCCTTGCTACTAGGAGCCTGCAACCACTTGTTAAAAAAGTTAGAACGCATTCAGACAATTACTGCTAAGCTTACACTGAACAGACCTCGATATTCATCTGCTATAGAGGCCTTGAAGGAGCTCCACTGGCTACCTATTAAGCAGAGAATAATCTTTAAATCTCTTTGCATTGTCCATAAGGCACTACAAAAAAAGGACCAAAACCCCTCCAAAATAAATTAAAAATATATACCCCTGGCAGAACTCTCTATCACAGGCAATTATGTCCAAGAAAGCAGATTTCAAAAAGTCAGACAAGAAGGTCGCACATTTACTGTAAACGCAGCTCGGTCATGGAATAAACTACCTGCTCCTTTACGATCTCACTCTGACCTACTGAAATTCAGGAAGGAATTGAAAACCTGGCTATTTCCTCACTAGCGACTCACTAGCGACTTTCAGCCTTCTATCTGCTCTCTCCTTACAAAGTGGTTTTAGCGCCAGGATACCATTTTTTGGTCACAGTGTGCTTTATAAAGACCTCCTACATTACATTACATTACATCACATCATGCTTGAACCACTCCCCATGTAATTTATCTAGTCCTGGGGCATTCCCCTGCTTGCCTGTGTTGTTTCCTCCAGGTTAAATGAGTTGTGTGTCCCATGGTATTTGTAAGCAATGATGTTCATAAGTAGGAAGCTTAAAGTTTTATGTGCAAATGACATCTGTTTTACTCACAGTTAAGCTCTGAAAAGGATCTGATAATATATATTGGATACAGATGTTATACAAAGGCCTCCTTCTTCGGTTTTGTTGTTGGCCCTGGTATCACCCCACAGTTGCTGTGAAGGACATGAGCCATTGGGAAGCACGCAGTGATTTCAGGGGATTGCCAGAAAGAGTTAATCTGACTAGAGCTAATGAAGTTGGGTTGCAGCATTTATTACATCTCCTTCTCATCTTGCGAGTATAAATTTGAGGATCCCCAAAACCTAGAAATAGTGAGCCTCACACCAGTAACATACAGAACCAAACTAAGCAGAAGTTTAAACTAAAGCATTGCCTCAACAAACATTTAAACAGATCTCACAGAAAATCTAATTACAAAAATCCCAAAGATACCCAATCCAGAGGTTATGAAAAGGACTGAATGCCCTAACAAACCATTAAGAGGAAAGAAAAAATGAGGAACAAACAGTTTGCCAATAGGTGAATCACTGTTTGATAAAGTGAACACAATACAAAGGTAAGCACCTGTAGGGAGAAAGGAGAGATAGTCACCGATAATGTAGGAGTCTAGTAAAAAAGGTATTGATATAGAGTTGACTAAAAAACCTGGAAAGAGGCTGAAGTATCTCCCTCGTAGATGAGACAGACAAACAAGTGAACAATTGCGTTGTTCCCACTATGCGACACCAACATACTAGTAGTTAAGTCGGACTTTCAACATAGAGAAGCAGATCCACTTGTTAAGACTTTCGTCAATGTGCCACAGTTGTGTGTTGTTACAGTCAATAATATAGGGATAGTGTCCTTTGTCAGTATTTTGCCAATCTCTAGGACCAGTTCAATTTAGGATTAAAAAAAGATAGATTTTGAGCTAGCTCACAAAAATCCAAACAAATGTGAGATTTTCACTAGCTCACACGTCTCACATAAATAACAGAGTGAGCCCAAGACCACATAAAATAAATTCATGTCATGTCAAGCAACCTAGACCCTGTCTCTCGTGGTCGGCCCTCACTTCAGTCATATGCTGAGTTTGAGCGCTCTCTGAAGACAGTACAATTCAGATATATGGGGAAACACTGCAAAGCAACATATAATACCACTGCAGGTGATATGGTCTAATAAGGAATATCCATTATCAGGATACACATACTGTGAGAAACCGGTGGTAAACTCTGGGAAAGGGTAACCAAGCGGCGGTTTATGCACTGCATTAATATTTTTGCATATAATGCTAGATCAGAATCTTTGATAATTACCTCCAAACTCTGAAGAGGGACTACATTTTTAAGACCAAATAATATTATTTGAACACTAAGTTATGATTGAGCTAACCATCATCAACAGTAGCAAGACGTTTAATTCTGATGTTGTTAGATGTGGCCAGAGTCAGCTTTAGCTGTTTAAATGCCTTTTGTAATTGCAAAAAATAATACATAATGATATTGGTACCATAAAGAGGCTTTGGATGAGTTCCCTCCAGGCATGGCCTAGCTGATACATCATTACTTTTCTGGATCAGCCAACAATCAGCATACCCACTCACCATTGGCTTTGTGTCTGGAGCCATTCATATTTTAGACCAGCCCTAACAGCCATCTGATGGCTTGAGTGTTAGCCAGTGCGAGTGACACCATTTGTCCACATTACAGCACACTTCGTTTAGGCCCAATAGCTTTATCAGGACCTGCTGCACACCGCCTGCCCACTATGGAACTCATGGAGCTGTGGGGCTTCATAGAGGGCATTGCATCCCGCTGGAAAACCACAGTATTGCAGATGGTGGACGAAGCCAGGAGCAGTGCCTGACGCACTGCTCACCAATGTGTGACATTCGGTCTGTACTGTCATCAGGTGGTGGACTTCCATATTGGAATTTCTCTTTCCCAGTGACATTTAAGCAAATTTATACATCTTTTTAGACACTCCCAGGGCAACGAGGTTGGCGATGACACATTTCACCCTCATTACAAGGAGTAAAAAACACATGGTGATGCTCATGAAGGACTTCAGGACCAGTGTCAGTTGTCTCTTTTCTTCATCTAGTTAGCTTTCAGCCTGCATCTTCTACAGTGGAAATTCGGGAGATTTATATACCACACACAAAAACATCTCTTACTGAAACGCAACCCAGCGCTGAATAAGATGGATCAGAGCTGCCTGTACTCTGGACCTTACATTGCTTTATCTGGGCTCTAGACGGTCAAGATGGTTGGGATGGGGAATGAGCAGCTGGCTGTGGAGAGGTTCAGCGGATGTATGACGTTACAACACATACATTTACATCGCGGTACATTACATCGCGGCTTTTACAACGCAAGTTGTTACAACGACTTGCGTTGGAGGGCGCTGGACTTAGGAGTAGTATAATTTACTATTCCAACTCCAGTCTACGTACAGTAGGGAAGGTGTTGGATAGTAAATTATACTATTCCTTGTCCTAGAGCGCCATCTAGCGCAAGTCGTTGTAACGACTTGCGTTGTAAAAACCGCGATGTAATGGCATCGCGATGTAATCCCCACGTTGTAAACGATGTTTCCCGGTTCAGCGCCAAGCAGTGTGGAAGGTACACTTGGAGTTTCAGTCCCATGACAAGGAGGCATTCCTGCACCACGAGCAGATGAATCACCTATTTGTGCTTGCCATGGTCTGGATCAACCACATGGTGCAAGCATGTGTAATCTACTCTTCTGCACTTAATTCCTTCATCGTTTACTGTCAACAAGTAACACATTGTGGCTCTTGTTTACTTCTGCATGGGTTCCATGTCTTTAGCCTCCCACAATAGCGCACCTTTCTTTCCTGCACCCTGTGCTATCTACCACCACATACCCATCTCAACTCAGGCGTCATTGTTTTCCAAGGGATGCATCCTCACCCGCAGCTACCTACCATCCACTGTCACTTCACGCTTGGCTGGTTTACAGGTTTTTGCCTCAGGACTCTGTATTTTGACATTATTCCCATCTTCTTCTACCCAGGTTAAATGTGTCTGCTCGCCCTGACTTCTCTTCCCTTTGCCTTCCCCTTCGCCCAGCTCAACCTGCCCACCTGCACCCAACACTACCTGCCCAACTCTGTACGCACCTTGGGATTTAGTTTCCACCTCTCTATCTGCAGATCCTGACTCACCACTACCTATGCTTTGAGTTCCCAGTTCACACGTGACTCGTTTGCAAGTTTCTGCGTCAGTTCTTACGATTTATCTTAGGTCTTTTCTCATCAAATCAAATGGCCAAAATACTGTTTAAGGAAAACACGACCACAATGACAGCACATTTCTCAGGATAGACCCTGCCAAGCTTTTTAAGGTAGAGAACCTAACTTCCACTTGACTCTGAAAACTAGAGGTAGCCAGTGAATTCGAATGGAAAGTAAGGCCTCAGTGATTGATCTACAGGGTTCAATTCTTTAATCATGTATTGTGTCAAAAAACAATGGCTATAAAGTGTTTGAGTGTGAGGGTGTGTGGTTACAAAGTGTGTGTGTGTGTGTGGGTGCCTCCTTATTTTTTCCTTCTGTACATGCACTATTCATGGGGATATCCTACTCACATTGTCAATGTTGTTCATAATATGTTAGGTAACTCTTCACATTCTTAGATGTCTCGGGTCCTTAAGATGATTGGAGATAATTTGTGGTTTCTGGTTATATTAGAAGTGATTTGTTGCTCTACAGAATTTTAATAGTTGGCAGTGGATTCTAGATGCCTTAGAAATAATTTATGGATTGCGGGACACTTAACGGTAATGAAACTGCAACATTGATAATGCATTTCCATTATACTCAATTTCCAATAAATGCAAATCAGAGCTCCATTTATCCTGAAAGAGTTTGAACATCATATTATTTCAAGATTCTAGAGCAGTAATACTCAAAGTACAGCCCAGGGGCCGCTTGAAGCCCTCTTGACCTTTACATGCGTCTCCCTGGTGAACGCAACTGAGCTCCTGTTTAGATGCAGAGTAGTAATATTCAGAAGAAAATGTTAAACAGGCAGACATTTATTAACTTGCTAATGAATGCTTTGCCTGTTTATTTAACATTTTTTTAGACCTCCTTACACAATCCAAAACCCACCCAGACCCACTGCCCTGCTGGCATCAGTGCGGCCCTCGGTCACACCACAGACCATACTTTGAGGCCCTTGGTCATATGTTTCTGAGTACTCATGGCATGGACTATAACATTTTAGGGAAAAATTATTAACAATTTGTTCCAGGTTTACATTAAAAAAGTGTCATAAACCTGTTGCAAGGCGTTGTATTGGCAATTAGGTTCTACGCAAATCATGATTTGCATTGGAACATAGCCAAAAGTAAGGCAAAGTAGTATAATTTTGCACTATGTTGTGCCAAGGGGGAATTCTATAGGTGGTACATGGGCGTTCCCATACAACCACCCAAGTGTTTTGTTGCAGATCCACGGGATTTGCAACAGAAAATCTTCCTTCCTGGAAGCAGGCATAATGATGGAACAGGTTTAAAAAGTCTCCAAACTTTTCCAACTTTGCATATGTGCTGCACTTTATAGCTCACATATAGCAGTGTTAAACTTCATAAAATGCTTAGGGTCTCATTTACAAGAAAGTGCCGCAGCGCGGCACTGGAGGCCCTTTGGCTGCGCCACGCTGTGGCACTTTCAAAGCACCGGAATGTGCCATATCTATGATGGGCCCCTTTGCTCTCTCCTTGTAAATAAGCCTGTTCGTTTTTAGTACTGAAAGGGTGTCCTTCCAGTGCAAAAACTATGCTTTACAGAAAGCGCACACCCTTGCACTAATGTAAGGTACTTTTATTCCACAACATTTAAAAAAAAAAAATAAGAGAGAGTGTGTGCATGAGCGTGTACTGTGCGTGCACCTTTCTATTTTTTAATTGTATGCATGCGCTATACATGGGGCAGACATATTGGCTTTCCAAATGCTTTTTAACAGACCACTGTTAAAGTTGAATCAGAGTTCTGTATCCTAGGAAATAACTGAATTATCATTGCACGATGGGTTCAAGCACTGCATTTAGAAACCAACGCAAGTGACTACTCTGAAAATAGGTCAAGATCTTTCCAGGGAACACACACATACACACAATGATGTGCGCTCCATACCAAAAGCGTCCGATCTGGCATCCTTTGAGGTCGTATGAATTTCAATAAAGAGTTTAGGGAGACTATATCTGGAGGCATTTTAGACAAAGGCTCATTCGGGTTTTGTTCACGTCCTTGGCCACGATTTCGCCTCCGTGGTGTTGTGCGGATATCTTCCATACACAATTTATCTCTCTGAAGGTCTTTCATCCCACATCAAGGCCGTTGTATAGAAATGGAGCACGCGCTGTAAGTGATATTTTAGGGCACAGCCTCTACCACAGTTTTGGGCTGAATGTTATCTTAAATAATTGAAGAGCTGGAGCAGTGCTCATTTACCATGTTCGACAGCCGTAAATGGTTGATTGTCATTGGAAATTAAAGGAAAGTGCTGTTGTTGCCAGGACATGTAGCAGCATTTGTTGATGTCTAAAGTAAACAACAGAACATAACAGAAAAACATACACAACTCAACATAGCAAGACAAAACATAATAGAGCACTACACAACAAAACACTATAAAGAAAGCGAGGCAACCTCGTTAAAACAGATCACATTGCAATAATGCAGCACAAAAACAAAACAGCATAAAAAGAACCCGTCACCACAGCACAAAGTCAGACAAATATGGAAAAACTTTCCTGTCACCCAATGTAAAATGTAAATTTGTATTTGTAAAGCGCGAACTACTCACCCTTATGGGTCTCAAGGCACTGGGGGCTGTCGTGGAAATTAAGTGAGCTATTGCCCAGAGTCACATGGTGCTGAGCTGAGCTGCCGCCGGAGCTCCGAAGTCAGCTGCCCTGGCCGCTGCACCACACCTCTACACTGTCACCTCCAGAAAGCTGCTATCATAATATGATGGTATAAGGTGTTTGCACCAAGCACTGCCTTAAATTACCACCAAGAACCAGCTTCACCCCGCCCCCCCCCACACCTCCAAAACGTCAGGAAAGGAAAAATAAAACAAAACTCGTTTTATTTTTCCTTTTCTTTCCTTTCTTTCTGTTTCTTGGGGGACAGGCCTGATAGTGACAGGCACTGAGGGGAGTGGTAATGTACTCCCATCACTTGCATGATGGTTTGGCCGTCCGTCTCAGGCCGGCCAAACCATCATGTGCAGTGAAAGCTCTCTCCAACCCAGCAAGGCGGCTGGGTTGGAGCAGGCACAAAGTCACAGTCTGTCCTGGAGCGCAAATCGAGGGCGCTCAGGCCAATGCTAAAATTGCTCTCATGTTCGAGAGCAGCTTCAAGATTGGCTGCAGGGCATTCTGGGAGCCCGTGCCTTCCTGAAGAGGTGAAAAGGAGCAGAAGAGTGAAACGGGGATGGCTGCAGGTAAGTTTCTAAATATTTTTTACAATTTTATTCCGCCTCCCACCACCACCCTGCGATCCCCTCTGTACCGCCCAACTGCTCCTCCAGGATACCGGCCGCTCCTGTCAACAACAGGAAATTGCGCCAGTCAAAAATGTCTGAATGAGATGTCCCCATTACTCCTCTGTACTTCCCAAGATTATATCTCACTAAGAATATCCCCAGCACTATATACATTTCTATACGGGTATTACAGTGGGTGCCCATGGTTTGACATTTTAAACTTGGAAAAATCAGATTTTGTGAAGTAAAGTAAAATAAAACTTAGGTGTAGCCGCTTGGTGTGCCTTTTATTCAGTCTCCCCTGATTGCGTGTCCTCCTGTTAGAAAGAGCTCCGGTGAGAAGCCCTTCCATCTGCTTCCCGACGCAGCCCATCAATGGCCGCTGTCGCATTGAAGGAGACAGGTCTGGAGCGGCTATAAATATATGATGCCCATGTGTCAACACGTCCTCATGACTTGGAGAAAGTGTCTTCAGCATCTCATCGCCCAACCAGCAAACCTAGGAAAGAGGTCACAAAAGGAGAATTTCGTCTTACTTTGTGTGGGAATGAGTATCTCTTACGAATAGCTATTTTTGTGTTTTTACAAGCTAATGATGTGCCAATAGAGTGGAGCGCAATCAAGCTCCCCTTGTTTAAGACCTAATCAAGCCTTTTCGGTCCCAGACGTACACTGCAGGCACGAATGCTGCACTGGGCACTGCACACTGCACACTGCACACTGTGCTCTCAGCTCCTTTCTCCTTGTTGACGTGTTTAGCGCCTGAACGTGTTTGCTCATTTAAGGATCTTTGCGGCAAGTGTCAAGGGTTAGCTTGGTTGTCATTGGGCCCAGGCCCTCCTTAGATGAGCTATTACCTACTAATTGCAAGATTTTGCTCTCAGAGACCCAAAACAAAGAATGGGGCGGCTACCATCTGCCCCCTAGAGCGCATCTGTCACACACCTTTACATATTGCTAGCTGGTCATTTCTCACTTTTTCATGTGACTTGAACGATGTCAGGTAAGCATTCTCAACAGCAGCTTAAAACACACATGGAACTCGCTGCCTCTATTCCTATGAACTGAAACCTGTTTTCTATATTTCACCTGAAAAGCTGGCTTTTTAATAAACAAGCATCTATATCCCCGGGTGTTCTTACTACTTTGTGTTTGTCCTACAGCGCCAAGAAACTTATGCATAGGAGTGCTTTACAAGTAGCCCCTGAAATAACAAAGGTGAACATTGTCGACAGTGCTTTCAGCCCAGATTAATGGCAAAAGGGCACCATACAAATATCTGATCTGTAACATAATATATAGTACATATACATTTACTTAAGACGAAAACTGGCTTCAAGGATCTTCAAATCAGAAAGAATAATTTTATTTTCTCAGCACAGATGGATTAGATCAAAGGTGATATTCAGTGATGATATTAGAAATGTTACCATAAAGTGGGCACAACACAACAAGCAACTATGAGTGCACAGGCACACAGTTGCGAAACAGACAGAGAGAGCTGCAAACGCACATTACTACACGAGCACAACGCGAAGAGTGATTACAGCCTGCTCACCTTGTATTGTGTTCAGCTACCTCAAGAGAACTTAGGGACATATTTAAAAAGAGTTGACGTAGGGCTGTGCCGCATGTCATTTTGCTGTGCTGCCCTATGGCAACTCAAAAGGACTGGAATACACCGTATGTACAAGATAAAGAGTACTCATGTCCTTTAAGTCAGCTCTGGTGCTCAATTAGCAGCAATGTGCCAATGCAGGCACCCGTGCAGAATGGTGCAAGGGTGTTTGTGTTGTTGGCGCGATTGTTTTTGTGCACAAAGAGGCACCTTCCTGCACATAAACAATCACGAGATGCGTTTTCCTTGTTCTATGTGTGCTGCAGAATGCAGCACTCGTGGAAAGAGTTAACAAGCATTTGCAATGCAATAGGTCTCGCATTACTGAAAATTTGAGCTATTAGAGTTGCAAATAACAATGCAACCGCAATAGCGCAAACTTTCTGTAATGCGAAACTTAGTGCTAAAATACCTTTGGGTCGAGTAAGCGCTATACAAAACTGAAAAAAAAGCAAAAGTTTAGAAATCCACGTTCCAGTGTGCTAAAAAGGTATGTTCTTACAAAAACAATTCAAGCTGTGCATAAGGTACATTTTGCTCTCATGAAGGGCTTAAATTAAAAATAAAAAAGGCGGCTGAAAAGTGAGAAGTTGATGGACACAAGTAACTAGTCCATGATCCAAGGGAGTGAAAAACTCTTGAAGAGGAGGTAAAGTCCACACAAGCTAACAAACAACAAGCAACCAAGCAAATGAGTGGTATTGAAACCAACCAATGGTAAACAATGAATTGCTCCAAGTTATCTGTAAACGGAGACGGTATCTAGCAACAGACAGCACCTGCGCAGTCTAGGAATGCGAGAACTAAAAAGCAGTGTCTGCCACCTGAATTCTGACCCTGGTGCTACATGCAGTGTTCTGAAGCTTATGCTTGAACCCAAACCCACTCAGAGTAATCTTACCATCTGCAAGACTGAACTTTGACCCCTGTGGAGATTTAACCATAAAGCAGTGAACGCCTGCAACATACACCCCCATATGCACAGCACTGCTTACCAAAAATAAGAAGCTATGGTTCAGTCCACAAGTAAAAGGAGCGGATAGTTGCTTACCCACCTGACGCACACCACACAAACACCTGTCAGATCTATACTGGCCACGCCGTTCCACTGGAGCGGTGACGTTTGTAACAGTATTTATACTTTATGTAGCTCACACTTCACTCAGAGAGGTCTGTCTATTTTGAATCACAAACAGTGGGTGCTCCTGTTTAAAAATGAACTGTCTGCATTTATCCAACCCAGAAGCAGATGAAAGGAGGAGCCAAATTTGCACGTACCCACACATGCCCGCAGGAGAGCGAGTCCACTGAAACATACATATTACCAACTAGATGGACTGTGTTAATAAGCTATCCGCAAGGCACACTGGTCCGAGATGAATCTTCGCTGCTGGGTACACCCTTCTGGGGGTGGCAGTGCGCTATACAAGTACATTTACATTTACATTTACATTTAGAACACCCAACATTAAGTGGTAAAAGACTAGGACATACAACTTTTCATACATTTTTCCTGCTATCTCACCAAGCTCAGGATCTGTATATGGAGCAATGTCCCATTCCACTGCAGTGGTGTAATGCAAAATGATGGTGACCCCTGCAGAACGTGATGGGGGTACCAAAATCTTTCATATCTCACAGATGTTCATCAGTATTGGCTGAATACCACGCCTCCCCTTGAGTGGCTGGGGCAGGGGGGAGCTGAGGCCCACAATGCACAGCAGGGGCCGTCTCTTACGCCCCTGCCCCACTGTATGCCCACAAGAGAGGAAGATTTGAGGGACCCTCTAATCACCTGTAACAAGAAAATGCTGAAAAAGCAGGTCAAACAGCTCCATTTAAAATCTCCCAGCAACCCCGGTAACCTTAATAATTTGCATATGAACCACAATTTTCTAAATGCCTATTTCGCATGACAGCATGCATGAACATCCTTTACTGTTGCTAGTCTGCTAGACCCTGACACTGTCCGAGTGGATAATGCATATTCAAGTCATGTACTTCACCAGTTTGCTTTTTCGCAAAAGTTATACCTCCTCCTCTGCTTCTGGACCAATTGTGTGAATTTGAGGAAGAGAAAGATGATGCAACTCCCGCTCCACAGCTCAGACACTTTAGCCAAACTCAGATAAAAGCAAATTAACAAGGGCCCCGTCACTGTCTAATGTGGTCAAGTGTAAGGTGTCAATACCTACCAGGACTGAGCATTTAACAGAAAAAAACGTAGCAACAAACTTTCTGATATTCTGACAAAGTGCGCAGCCACATCTGTCCCTGCTTATACCATGAGATGTAATGCCTGCGTACAATGCAATGGTGCGGTAGACTCGAGTACCGATTATCACAAGGAACGCATATTTTGGTTAAACAGCATGATGCTAACGTGGGGTTGTTTTCTGATGGCGGTTAGCACAGTCTGCATCTGACATGTTTTTTACAGGTTAAAAGATCAGTAGGTGTAAAGACTGAAAGCCTTCCACATCTAGTTCAGCTGAGTTCACCCGACACCTCAAAGAGATTCATTTGTGGCCACAGAAACAATGTCACACCATGTTTGGCTACTGCATGTTACAGTAAACAGGCCATTGAATTTTGGGTGGAGAGCTCTTTTTCCGGCATCAGTTTGTGCGGCATGAAGGAAGGTTGTTATGGCGACTGAAAGCCAAGTGGTTTGTACACATTAATTACAAGATGAATCAGCGAAGGGCACAACCCGAAACATTCCTGCTGGTTTCGACAGGCAGCTACAATGTGTGTAACAAGTGTAAAAAAAACAAGGCTGCACTCACCGTCATCCATGGACCCTTGGGCCGCACGTAGAGACAGCACATACACCAGGAGTGCTCTCATAAATCCCTATAAGCCCAGAGACTGCTCTAATAGACATGTTCGGACGTTTACGCAAACACCATACGGGCGCCTGGCTTCAACTTAAAACAAGCGGCAGTGAAATGTAAAAAAAAAAACACGCTCGCGAGTGCTGCGCGCGTGAGTGCCACAGCGAGCCATATGTTTTCAATTATCGCGCCCGTGTCTGGGCACGATAATTGAAACCACATGGGCTTTGGTGCGCGTAACAGACACCATTAGGCCATGGGCGGAGCAATGCGCCCGCCTTTGGCCTATTGCGTGCTCTGTTTAATAAAATACACGCAATCAAAGCCCAATAGCGGAAGCCAAAAGGAAAAGCACACGCACAAGCGTGTGCGATTCCAGGCTCCGTTTTGAAACCCCAGTCAAAAGGACTCTCGTTGCGCGAGCAATGCTGTGCACTGCATCGCTAGGCGCGAGACCTAAAAACGAAGAACGCCTGCTCTAGGGAGACGCAAGGTTTTGACACTGCCCCTGGTTTACCAGATGTTGTAAATCCGGGGCAGTGTCAAATTCCATGGGTGTTGAGTTGGAACACCCACAGCGAAACCCATGGAATGACTCTTTCACACAGAGAAATGCAAGGCAGCGACTTGCTCTGCCTTGCCTTACTACATATCTACAAGGCCATGAACAGCCATGCAGGGTGGCTTTACGTGACCTTGTAGATATGACTAAGCCCTGTGCGCCACCAGAAGTTCACAAAAAGTGACGCTCTGGCGGCGCACCGGGCTTGTAAACATGCACCTTACTCCTTTTTCTCACTGCAGGTGCTGTACATATGAGAAATGATAGCTGTTTCTTCATGTGATGTTTTTCCTCTGATATATGCCTCTTAACCTGTTTTCTGACTCAATACTTATCTGACTGAATTAACCTTCTAATCAATGCTAATTGAATGAGTGATCTACAGCTGCAATGTTTGTAAACATAGGGCATTTTGGTTTATGAAGTTGTATGCCTTTGCCGTTGCTATGGTTGCTTTTGTGTGTGCAGTACATTTTTTATCCACCATCTACTTCCAACCTTTGATATACTAAATGAAGCATTTATAAAAAATTCATGCAATGTGGCATTGTTTTTCTTTTTAATATATAAGAACGCTTCACAAAATATTTACTGCCTTTTCAAAATGTATCCAAAATACATCTCAGTGATCTGTTTACCATGCTAGTGGAAGTGTTTCATCTATGAGTTAGTTTATATAATAGCCATAATGTCTTTTTAACACATCAAATCTTACTTTATATTTTTAGGTCAATGCCACAGCTGCTTGTTACCTTGACCTTTTGTTTATGATATACATAAGCTTTGGGTCAACTCCTTGAACATGATCGGAGGGCTTTGTTGTCTATCTCACTTCCCTGCTTTTTATTTGGCCTTCCTCCCTATTCTTGTGTTTGTCCTGGTAACAGAAGAATTTCGGTCTCACTTTTTCCTTGGTTGATGTATTTCCTTCCATTGCTGACATTGAATACATTCAAGGAACTACCTTTTTCTTTTCTTATTGGCACGCCTTTGAAGTGAATGTTTTTCTTGCTATTTCCCCTGTCTGCTGCTTTCCACCTTAAGCCCCTTAGCATGTAAGTTGCTTCCTGGCTATTATTTGGTTTTATTAAAAGAAAATATATAGCTACTTGGGTGTGCCCCCCTTTCACTCTGACTGCTTGGCTTCTTTTATTTCCCCACATCTCTGCCCTCTTCACAAATTCCACCCCCACCCAACCTCACCACTTCATGTTCATATTTATTGTATCATTTATTTATATGTATAATATATTTATTTATTTTCGAGGGCAAGAAGCTGAAATTTGCTGACAGGTCGCTCCTTTCTCAAAATGCACTATTGTGCACAATTCTTCTTCTTTTTTAATTTACCACTCCAAGATGGGCATCCCCCATTTTGAAACAGTACATTAAAATGAACAAACCTATTGATAGCTATGGCATGGCACATGCTTCTTGAAGTATGCATGTGTACACAGCATGACACTAGAGTCACGATGTAGATGTGTGCTGTGACACATGCCTGTGTGTTAGACCTGGCAGCCTTAGGGATGTCTTCTCCCCAACTTTATCCCTTCCTCCTCCATTTTTTCTCATCTTGTCTTTGCTGGCCTTAGGACTTTACCACTACTAACCAGTTCTAAAGTGCATGTGCTCTCCCATCTAAACATGATAATACTGAGTCATACCCAATTGGTATATTTAGTTTACTTATAATTCCCTAATAAAGTGGTACTACAAGTACTCAGTGCCTGTAAATTAAAAGCTACTAGTGGGCCTGCAGCACTGATTGTGCCACCCACTTAAGCAGTCCTTTAAACATGGCTGAGGCCTGCCATTGCAGAGCCTTTGTGTGCCGTTTAAACTGCTATTTCGATCTGGCAAAAGAAACCTTTTGCCAGGCCTAAACCTTCCTTTTTAATAATATGTCACCCCTAGGATAGATCCTAGACAGCCCAGAGTGCAGAGTGCAATGTATTTAGAAAGCAGGACATATACTTTCAAGTTAATACGACCTGTTAGTGAAAAACTCTTAAGTTCGTTTTTCACTTCTGCAAGGCATATCTCTTCCATGGTATAACATTGGAGTTGCCTTATTACATTTATAAGTGTCATTTCCAAATGGAAAGATATAACTGTTCAAGTTTGTTGTCTCTGGAATCCTTATTTCAAATCCTAACTTATGGTGAAGTCGGATTTTAAATTGCAATTCTGAAAATGCCACTTCTAGAAACTTGTCATTTTCTTGCCTTAGCCATTTGGTACCTGCAGACTGTGGGTACATGTAGGCCTGGGCGGAGTTTGCGGAGTAGCACTACACAGAACTCCGTGGAGTGGCCAGAGAACTCCGCGTAGTTCCGCAATCAGGTGGAGTTTTCCTGGACGCCCATTCGCATTGCGATTTCACATCAAACGCAATGCAGAGTGCGTCCTCACATTTGAAATCATGCTTTAATCCCCTGTTAATCCTTTCAACCCTCCACCCTCCTAATTAATCTACCCCTAATTTTTATTTAAAATAGTGTGTGTTTTGGTGTCTTTGTATTTTGCATTTATTTCACTTTTTCCATTTTTTTGTGACTTTTTGTTAACTCCGGGCGTAGTGGGAGTAGCAGGGCTATAAAGAGGGCCACGGAGTTGAGAACAAACTCCGTGGAGCTCCGCTACGCCACCCACTTCCCACCCGCCCTATTAACAATTGATTACAACTTTAAAAAAATGTATTTAAAGTAAATATAAACACCTTACCTTAGCTGCGGCGTCCCCAGGGTGCCCTCCTCCTCTTCATTGCGTTCTGTGAAACAACTGCGCATCAGCGTGCACCTGCGTATTTCTCATGAGAAATGCGCATGCGCATTTTTTCCACAGAACGCGATGAAGAGGAGGAGGGTAGCCCGGGGATGACGCACCTAAGGTAAGGTGTTTTTATTTACTTTAAAGACGTTTTTTCAAAGTTGTCATCAATTGTTAATAGGGCGGGTGGGAGGTGGGGGCTGGTCAACTTCTCTCCGCCGCGGAGTGTGCAGATATTTGCCTAATCCGGGTTCTCAGAGTAGGCAAATCTCCGCACACTCCGCGGGCAGAGTGGAGCTCTCCACCCACAGTTACTTTTTGTCCTTTTAGTATTTTTCTCCTAATTCCTTTGTACTTTATTTCCTTCTTTCCTTCCTTGCTTCCTTCCTTCCTTCCTTTCATCCTTTTTTCCTTCCTTCCTTCCTTCCTTCCTTCCTTCCTTCCTTCCTTCCTTCCTTCCTTCCTTCCTTCCTTCCTTCCTTCCTCTATTTTTCTTTTTTTCCCCACCACCCAGCGCCATGCCAGAACAGGGGAGAGGCAGCACCAGGCCCCTGAACAGCCACCTACCCTGCAGGTGGCAGTGCCGCCCAGGTGTGCAGCCCCGGGCTATCTTCTGTGAGGTGGAGGTGCAGCATTGTTTTTTTGTGCTACGCCACCTTCCCTACATGTTGGCAGCAGGCAGCAGGCCTGGCAATGGGTACACCCTGCGGGATCCTCGACTGGGCTGGAGAGGGTGCACCGGTTTGAGCAGTGCACCAGCCAGGTTTGGTGCACCCTTCAGCAGCGGGCGCACTGCTAGGCGAATATCCTTGACTGGGAGCAGGACCTGCTCAACCTGCTCGGTTTTGGGAATCCGGGGCTCGGTGAGTATTAATTAATTTTTTTCTGTTTGTGTTCTACAATGCTTACATTGTTTTTCCGAACAATATGCTGCTCACACTCAGAAGTAAGTTATGTTTAGTTTACGTTAAAATATTATTATTATGTGATCCAGTTTCAGCTAGGCAAGTGCTCGACGCTACCTAATCGAACTCATCGACGCTCGCTTTGGCTGATAAATTAAGAAGCCATTGCAGACTCTTCTGCCCTCCTGTCACCATAATGAATCAGTGACATCACTGAGTTAGCATCTTCTGTGACTTTCTTTATGATGCTTGTACAGTCCCAAGCTATTTCACAGTGATGTTTAGTATGCATCAATATATTGCATAAAACGGAGACTGAGCGGGTCCATAAAGGGGGTTGTGAAATGAGAACAGACTCAAAGATCATTCATTGTAATGCATTAATTCCAAATGTAGGTTTTGTTAACGAACTTTGGAATGGGGATTTTAGGATTAGTATGGCCAACTCAATGGCAGTTGAAATCTAGTACTATAGGCGATCTGTTTTAGATAAGTACAATATGACTGTGTTTGCCTATCATAATAATTTACCAACAATCTATTGTTTTTATATTTTTCAGTTCTTACATCAGCACCTAAAGGCATGAAGAGGGGCAGTGCAGAGGAGGGTAAGGGAAGAACTGTGGAGGAGACACCGACCACCAGCGCCATCGCTGAGGGCTCCGCTCAATCTAGTAAATCCTATTATTTGATATTATTACTTCCCTAATGTTGGGTCTTATGATTGTTGTGGGGTTAGGGTAGAATCTTGGGTATTGGAATGTTGGTACTGGGTTCGAAATCGGGAGTTGCTGACTGGACCCTGGTGTTGCTGACAAGAAATAAGTTGCTGACACCCTTACCTGCCATCTTCCTTTCATGTGGCGACGAGGACAGGGTATGAACATAGGCGTGTAAAGCACAATGAACTAGCTCTTTTCACTCTGCCCACTATAATATTTTTAAACTTTGACTTGTTAATTTTTTTATATCGACTCCTTTTTCCCAACTCCCGATACAATTTTTGTTTCATTCCTTTTATCCCTGTATTATCTTTTTTCCCTTATTTCATGTTTTTTTGAGGTAGCCTCTAGTTCACTTATCTTCTGCTTTGTTGGTAATCTTTCTCTCTCTCCTATATATCTTGTGGTACTGTAAGACTAAGAATATAAGAACAGAGTTTGCTACTCTGCTGTCTACTGTGAAGAATGCAGAACCAAGTAAGCTAGTATTATAAATAATATTCACCACGTATACTTGTTGAGAAGACTTTATTTTTCTTCCTCATGCTCTAACAGTTAAGTGAGTGAACATGATTGCCATGGACCCCCACTACATCAATGTTGTGCAGTGTAATTCATTTATACAGTAGGCCAGTAGTTTCCATGACAGTGCAGCATGGCTGAAAAGTATGAGGTCCTATTGCATTTGTCATCCAACACCATATGTCTTTCATCAACCATTTTTCCACCCCTTTATTTTGATTCAATGACTCAGAGTCATCATGGTCATCATAGTCGGTAGCTCTGCCCCTCGATTATGAAATGTTTTTTGTTGGCGACATTACCTGGCTTTGCCCAGAGTGATATTTTTGTTATAAGATACCACCATGATAACCGAACTGTAGTGATGTATTGTAGTTGTATTTTTTTCATTAAAAAAATTAATGGGAGGCGTATCTGGCATCTGAAAAATGTGTAATGTTTTTTTCTAGCTACAGCGACCACCAGTGCTGTTGGTTCAAGTGCTGCTGTAGGAGAAGGAGAATCAGTTGGAGGGGCAGAAGCCGTGTCAGGGACATGCGATGGTCAGTCATATTGCTTGCTTATTGACAATTACCATTATACTCACTAGCTACAAGGGCACGCTTTACCAGCTGCACATTGGTTGAGATAGGGCCTCTTCTATCTGCAACCCAGCAACACCTCACATAATGAAAGTTAAAAATGATGGCTTGAGGGAAGCCAGAAAGAACAGCAGGTTAAAAGAAAGGATGGGTGAAATGGAATATGAGTGAAATGATGCGTGGGTGAGTGAAAGGCTGAGTGGGTGTCAATTGGGTAAATGGATGGATGGGTGAAAGGACGGTTGAAAGAAAGGGTGGCAACTAAATGGATGGAAAATTGGATGGACATTTTGGTGAATGACTGGATGAAAGAAAGTAAAACTTAAATCATGGTGGCTATGGGTGAATATAGAAGAATGAAAGGATGAATAAATAATTGGTATTGTTTTTTTTTATTTTTTTTTAAAAATTTTTTTTGACAGTTTAAGACAAAAGTAAACATACAGCTGTGTTACAAGGAGCGCCAATGCGCACACATCTCAATATGGGCAATACAGAGAAGGCCGGAAAGATGTAGCGGGGACATATTCTGTGCGGGGGTGACGCGAACAGCAATACAGACCTCATTGTAAAACATTAGCTAAAGCGCGGAACCCAAGAGATCATTGCAAGGAGTATATACCCCTCTGGGGGAGGGGGGGGGGAAGGGGGGGGGCACCCACACCACACCTTCCACAGCAACACATTCTCCCATAGAACAGAGAAGAGACCCACGCCACAAGCGCGACCAATGCCAGCAAATCCCAGACCCAATCTCGAGCAAGCATCCTCAGTCGCCGCACTCCTCAGTACGAGCTCATTCAGCATCCTGACTGCTATCCGGAGCCGTCGCCCCAGCAAGGAGATAACATTGTAATGGGGCCCATATATCAGCGGGCCGCGACCTGGGCGGCATGAGCTCAGAGTACGTGCGGATCTGATCTTGACAGTAAACTAGATCTCTCATCCAATCCTTAAATTTTGGGGCCCTGCCTCTGCCCCAGCAACACGCCACTCTCCTTTTAGCAAGCAGAAAGGCCAGCGCGATGAATTTACGGTGCGCCGCCTGTATAGGCTCTACATAACCCAGCAGGGCCAGGAGAGGGGAGGGCCGCAATACTGTATCGATCATCTTGGAGAGCGCCTCAAACACCCGGCACCAATAGCGGTGAACTGCATCACACGTCCACGCCAGGTGAAGAAAGTCCGCACCCGGAGCCCGGCATCTGTCGCAATTATCATTGTCGCGAAGCCGATATCTGTGAAGTCTGGCGGGCGTGAAGTAGAGCCTGTGAAGGTATTTATAATGGATAATCCTGAGGCGGCTACTGGAGGATACGCGGTCCGTCTGCATCAGGCAGAATTGCCACTGTTTATCCGTCAACGGGACACTTAACTCCAGGTCTCATCTCTCCCTGGCTGCTAACCTTGGCGCCTGCATGGAGGAGTGGACCGATCGGTATATTTTGGAGACAAGCTTAGCTGGAGTGTCATCGCTTAGTATACGATGCAGCGGAGCCAGATGCGGGGGCTCCTGGGGGAAGCAGGGCATGAGGGCCCTCAGCCCCTGCCGCAGGCGTAGGTAGAGGAAGACATCGAGGGGAGTAGGCTGAATGGTGGCATACATGTGCTCCATGGACCGGAACGTGCCGTTGTGGTACAGGTCGCCCCACGTCTTCACGTGAATAGATTGAAGCAATTTTCGGAAACCCGCCTCCTGCAGCAGGGGCATGTTGGGATGATAAACAAGAGGCAGGAGCGGCGTGTACACCATGTCTAGCTCTAGAGCGGTAGCTAGCTTGGTCCACGCAGTCACCGTACTGATCAACGTCGTGGGCGTCTTATCTCTGCCTGTCACCGGTATGTACAGCGCGCCTTCTATGGGAATGGGGTGGGCCAACCAATGTTCAGCCGCTAGTTGGGGCATATATCGGGGCTGCCGCATCCAGTAGTAAGCGTAGTGCGCCTGGGCTGCCTGATAGTAGAGCTCAAAGTTGGGAATGCCAAAGCCACCCTGCTCAAAGGGCCTGATTAGGACGTCCCACTGGAGCCGGGGGGACTTACCGCCCCACACTAGTCTGGTAAGCTCCGAGCGGAGTTGTCGAAAGAAAAAAGCACCAGGATAGAAGGGAATATTCAAGAAAAGGTACAGTAGCTGCGGCAAGATCACCATCTTAATCAGTGAGGACCTGCCAGCCATTGAAAGGGGCAGGGTGATCCACCGAGTGATGGAATCTGTAATGCGGGACATGGCCGTCCCATAGTTAGCCCTCATAAGTTCCTCTCTGTCTTTTTCAATGCGGATGCCCAGGTACTTAAAGTCCCCGTCACACCAGGCAAGGGGGAAGTCGGGCACAAATCTGCTAGTGGAGGCAGTAAGGGGAAATATACAAGATTTGCTCCAGTTGATCTGGATGCCGGAAATCACGCCAAACCGAATGAATTCGCGGAGGATCGGGTTGAGATTTTCCTTCGGCTCCCGTACATAGAGGGTGATATCATCGGCATACATGGATACAAGTATCTGCCTCTGGAAGCACCGCAGTGCTTTGTCACGATGGTGTTGCCGCAGTTTGGCCGCCAGCGGCTCCATGGCCAAAGCAAATAATAGAGGCGAAAGGGGGCAGCCCTGCCTGGTGCCCCTGGTAATGGGGAAGTCAGAGGACAACCTCCCATTCACTAAGACTTTGGCCCTAGGGGCAGTATACAATAATTTAATCCACGAGATGAATATAGCCGGGAAGCCCATGCGCCCCAGAACTTGGAACAGGTAGTCCCACTCAAGGGAGTCGAAGGCTTTCGTGGCATCCAGGAACACAGCGGCCATGGGCAGATCTTCATGCACAGAATTAAGGATCGAAAAGAAAGTGCGCAAGTTATGCGTCGTGGCCCTACCTGGCACAAAACCGGCCTGGTCAGGCAGTATCAGGTTGGGGAGCAATAGATTGATTCGATTGGCGATGAGCTTGGCTAGAATTTTCACATCACAATTGAGGAGGGAGAGAGGCCTGTAGGAATCACAGTCGCTAGCCTCCTTCCCTGGTTTAAGGAGCGATGTAATGAGGGCCATGCGCATCGATGGGGGGAGATGCCCCACCTCCAATGCATCCTCGTAGACTTCTCTCAACACTGGGGCCATAAAGTCAATATAGGTTTTGTAAAATTCAATGGGTATCCCGTCGAGTCCGGCGGTTTTACCTGACCTCATCTGCATAATGGCCTCTCTCACCTCGTCTAGCTCAAAAGGGGAGCTCAGAAACTCCCGTTGCACATCGCTTAGCCACCCCAGGGACACGTCGTCAAGGTATTCATGCAGCTGGAGCTCTCCAACTCTAGTGGACTCATAGAGCACACTATAGTGGGCTACAAATGCGTTGAGGATATGTGCGGTCTCACTGTATCTTGTGCCATCCACCCCTACAATCTCCATGATCGTATTAGGCGGCCGTGCTAGCCTCATCGTTGCAGCCAGGGCTTTCCCCGGCCTCTCTCCCTCACCGTAACTCCGGGCAACCCAGTATTTGCCTCGAAAGTTAGCTTCCCGGGTGGCCTCCGCGGTATACTCAGAAATGTTGTCCCGAATGCTCGCCAGCCCGGCATTGTCAGGGTTGGTCGCAAGTGATGTCTCCAGCTCCCGGAGGTCATCCTCCAAGGTGCGCAGGCGTGCCATAATGCTCTTCAGTACCCCTGATCCTTTGGCAATGCAAAGACCCCGAAGGGTCACCTTGAAAGCATCCCATATAGTCTCAACGTCTTGCACAGAGTCCTTGTTGCGCTCAAAGAAAGCCAAGCACTCCTCCCGCAGCTCCTCTTGAAAAAGGGCATCGAGAAGTATCGTGGGCTGCAGACGCCAGGCCGCCAGAGGGGGGCCAAGTTCCGCCGCCCGCAGCGTGACTCGCACCGGCGCATGGTCCGAGAATGTACGCGGAAGGTGCTGCGCTCCAATCAGCGCCGCATGAAATTGTGGGGTCAGGAGGACGTAATCGAGCCTGGCCCAGGAGCGCGCCTGCGCCGTGAAGTGAGTACCCTCGTGGGCGTCCGCATGGAGGTGTCTCCACGCGTCAATCAGCCTGTGTTCCGCTATGATGTCCAGGAGTATCTCACGAGACCGTGTGTAATGATGCGGGGCCGGGTGGGACCTGTCCAGCGCCGGGGCAAGCGTGACGTTAAAATCTCCCCCCAGTATGAGGTGCTGCGTACCCACACCTATTATATCCGCACCGAGGTCTGCGAAGGAGGCAGGGTCGTCTACATTGGGACCGTAGCAGCAGGCCAGAGTAACCATTCTATGGCCCAGTCTCCCCCACATCAGGCAGTATCGGCCTTGGGCATCGCTTTTCATACCCGCCAGCACGACGGGGGTGGTCCGTTTAACTAATATAGCAACACCCCGGGAATACGAGGAATAGGACGAAAAGGCAGAGCATTTCGCCCACCTGCTAGCAAAGGTAGGGGCAGCCTGCGCACGGAAATGGGTCTCTTGAAGGAACGCAATGTGTATAGCGTGGCGATCTAAGTAGGAGAGGACGTTTCTTCGTTTTCTAGGGTCCCCCAGGCCTCTGACATTCCACGTGAGTATATTCAAATCAGTGTCCCCCATAGCTAGGTCGACCCAAAATAGGTAGGAAGTGCAGCGGCCGAGGGGCCTATTTCAGTCATCCCCCACCCGCTGCACGCGCGATTTGCTCTACACACCACGCACCAAACCAAAAGCGCTCCACCGTCTACATCACCAGTCAAGCCGAGGTCGAATCCATCCTTAGCAAATGGGTAATCACCACGCCCCCCCAGGGGACCACGCCGCGAAGAAGCAGCAAAAGCGTGGACTGATGCCCTGAACGGCAGCGTCCCGAACACAGCTGTATCAAACATAACAACAACATCCAGAACCATCCCGGGTCTCAAACCCAACCCGGCTGCCTGCTCTAGCAGATTTCCAGCACCAGGCTCCAGTGCTGGGCAACAGGGGGAAGCGAGGTACTCAGTCCACCAGCACCTTGACCTTAGGTCCCACCCTACCGCCCCTAAAGCAGACCCACATCTCAACTTAGGTAAGACTACCCACAAAACCCCGCGTCCCACCACCCCACCCCCCACCCACTGAAGCAACCCCAACTCGCCAGAAATGTCTACCCTCCCCCCACCCAGCAGAACCCTCAGTAAGCTCAACAGGAGCAACTCAGTCAATAGAGTCCAGGGGGTACACCCTACAGGGGACATCCAGAGGGCACACAGATCCACCCGTGCCTGCCCGTAACCCACCATAGTCATAGAGGGAGGGAGAAGGGTGGTGCCTGGCATACATTACCGATCCCTGTCCAGAACGTAACCGGGCCTCCGTCACTCAGTCAGTACATAGCCCATCAAGTGGTACACAGGGGCGGGCAAACAGGAAAGGCACAGAGAAGTGGCACAGTAATGCAGGGAAGGAATCCCGTTAACTCCCAGGTTGGCAGTCAATGTTCGTTCTCTGGGGCCACATCTTCTTCATCAGGCCGGTCACGACGCGCTTTCCGTAGAGATTTCAAAAAGTCCTCCACCTGCTGCGGATTCGTGAAGAAATGTTGCTTCGCTTGATGGGTGACACGTAGTTTCGCCGGGTAAAGCAATGCATAGTCGATTTGGAGGGCTCTCAGCTTTTTCTTAACATCAACAAATTTGCGACGCTGGTCCTGCACAACAGGCGTGAAATCTGGGAAGACGGTGAAGTTGACACCGTCCCAGCTCAGCACCGCCGGAGCAGCAAAGGAGGCAAGCGCTCCGACAGTCCACACCGCCACAAGGGCGAGCTCAGCCAGTACTCCGACGCGGGCCCCGGCTGCTCGCGCACCGGAAGGATGCAAGCCCACGCAGAGAAGCCCTCTCACCTGGGACCCCAGAGTAGCACCAGCAGGGGGGCCTCCAGGCCACAGCGAGGGGAGGCAGGGGGAGTCGTCAAGGAGCAGGCCCCAGGGGTCCCCAGCAGTAGTGCAAGCTCAGTCCGTGCAGCGCCAGGCCAGCGCTGCGTATCACTCTTCTGCCAGCAGCACCGTCGAAGTCGCGGCCCAGCGCCACCACCGGTAGGCCAGAGAGTCCAGTCGCAGTGACTGCAGCAGGAGGGACGGGGGGGCGTCCAGAGCAACTCCGGCGGCGGGACAGCAGCGCCCAGGCAGAGCAGGGGGGGGAGGGGGGGGACCCCCAACCACCAAGCAATGCAGTCTCTCCAGTCCCGGATGGGGGGGGGGGGCGGTACACCCCCGGTGCCACGCAGGGAGCCCCCTCCAGCCACCAGCACCGCCCGATCACAAATCGGAGGATCTCCGCTCTCCGCCACAAGGCCCAGGCAATCCACACGGCAGCGGGGGGGGGCTAATCCAGGCACAGGAAGATTCCAGCGCACCTCCGCACCTCGCCGCCTCCGTACCTCCTACGATCCCCACGCTCACCACAGCAGCGGTCGCTTCAGCAGCCAGGGGGCAGGCCGGGGCCCACCTGCCTCGTGCACAGCACCGGGCTCGCGTGGCTTCAGACTCCAGCCGCCGTCACCACCTCGCCTCAGCCACCGGCCCGGCGGAACTTTCAACGCGTCTCCCAACGTCCTCGATGGGCTCTCGGCTTCGAAACTTCAGTCGGGGCCGCCAGGGCCCAGCAGCCACATGTACACCCGGTCACGGTCCGGCAGGCGATCGGGAAAGCAGGATAATTGTAGGATTTCGTGTCCAGGCAGCAGGAGCCTCACCGAAGCGCGGCCATACTGCGTGCGCGCCCTCTAGCGCCCCATAATTGGTATTGTTTGGATGAATGAGCAAGGGAGCTCTTCTGAAGCTATGGTCCGGGGGGGGGGGGGAATTTTAGTTCTACTCACTTGACTCACTGTATCTGTTAAGTGAGGCAGATATGCATCCCACCTATCATCATTCATCACCCACTCCCTGCCCATGGCATTTCGCTACCCATGACCGAAGTGCAGTATGGTTCAATTTAATGACTGCAAGGTTGGCTGTGCAATGTGCGTCTGCTTCAGATAATGCAGCATTTACAAAGTTTTCAATGCAGTGCAAACCAAACACACAAGGTGTGTTTCCCTTCACCCACTCAGTCATCTCTTAGTACTTCACTCCTTTATTCTTTCCTAAGTTCTTCCATACCAGCCTACCAAAAAATTGAAAAGTCCATTCTTAGCATGTGCCACATTTTATGACCGTATGAAGTGATTCCAAAATATATTTCATGGTTTCCCATAACAGATTTAAATTATGCTTGTTCAGATTTTTCCCTTTCGACTTTCGTCAACTACAGTGACTGAATAAGCCAAAGATTAATAGTCATATGACAAATCAAGGATCAGTGACACCCCTCTATTCCATATGAAAAGCTCTACCTACCCGCCTAATCCCTTTAATTTGCCCTGCAGTAGAATAAGTCAAGTTTCCTTTCCTTACTGCCCAGCAAATTAGTTAGTTGGAAATAATGTGTGGTGGTGGGTGAGGCCAGTGAGCAAGGTGGGACTAAGTGCCTGATTTGATTTAAAGTTTGGCAAATGGGATACTTGGTGATGAACATGCCAACTACAATCTATATAGCCTGTTTCTTTCCCTGTAGTGCAGTGCATCGTACATGAGGTGTGTGACGTAGTATCTTATTTATTATTAATCTGCCTCTTTGGAGTCAGAGTAGAAAATGAAAGACACTTGATTAAGAGCAGAGCCATTGGAATTAAAGATAGATAATTGTCAACTACAGCTGCCACAGCAGCAGACAGCAACAAAGTACCCGTTGCGCTGGCTAGCATGTCTCCATTAACTTAGCACAACACAACTGATACTCTATAGTGCATAATGAGAGGTAATTTATTTTTATTTTTCCACTCAAATTGTCTAGTTAGTTACTAGAAAAGCGTTTAAAAAAAACAGCAAGTCACTCTTTTTTAATCCAGCGTTATTCTGCCTGCATACTTTTCAGCCAGACAGTCTGTGCTTTTTAGGCGAGCCATGTGTGGGTAAATGTATAAAATTGGCCTTGTTACTTTCCTAATCATAATCACATCAAATTACAATTGCACTAGGGGACCAGCAATGTGCTGCTACTTTGCCACCCACCAATTTTAAACAATTGTTTGTACAAAGTATTATTTACAATTTGTCTTTTTTCTTTTTCTTGATATAGCTATCCCTGCTGGTAACTCGTAGCACCCAACAGGCAGGAGATAGCGGCTTGGCTGCAGCAGCAGAGGCCGGACACTAGCTAGCTGGAATATCAGTGGATGGTGGTCCAGGTGGATGAAGGAAAAGAGGCTGAAATGTTTGCCTCTCAGCTGGGCCCCAGTGCAGACAGTCAGCCACAGCCTCCAGCCTCCTGGTCATTCCATTGCCGGTGTCGCCGCCAGCTGTCAGTGGTCCTGACTGGAACTGCTGCCGCCCCCTCTCGCTCTGACAGGACATTGCTGCAGCCCATCCGGCAGTGGCTGGACCTCATGGGGAGGCGCATGGAGAGCCAGCTGGACCAGATAGAACAGAGCCTTGGACAAGCTCCAGACCCAAATGGACAAGGCCCTCTTTAAAAGAAATGTTTTGGTGGGAGGGACTTGTTGTGGGTAGAGAGGGTGGGAAGGGAGTTGGGACCAGACTTTGTTATTTGTTGGGCATTTGGACATTGGTTGCGGAATGGAGATGGGTCAGTCTGTTTGAGGAGAGGTGTGGGTCTTTTGTGGATGAAGAGGGTGGTTTGTTTTGTAAAAAAACATAAAGGAAAACATTTTATTTCTTCACAATTTATGCCTGAAGTAGTTTATTTGTGTTTTACATTTACTGTGCACTGCTGCTTTTTTAGTTACACAGCCTATTTTTTTATAATCTCCCAATAAAAAAGTATACTGTTTAGTTATAGTTAGTGATATACCTCAGTAACTATCTTGACCATTAGGGGGGATGCTGCCATGACCTATATTGCCTACAACAACATGGATACACAATTTCTTATGCAGTAGCAGTTACTTGCTTACCTACTTTCGTAACTACTTCACTTCACTCTGTAGTTCTCTTAACTGAATATAGATGAGGCAGTTATAAGGAAGGCACCACAACTACACAAGAGAGGTCCCACTCCTACCCAGGTGAGCTCCAATTGTAGAATTAATCGGAAAGATTATCCATCGCAGGCAACAAAATAGAAATAAAAACACTAAGTTAGTGGGTATAAATCATATCATAGCTTTCCAAAGAATTGAGTCAAGGCTGCTACATGACACAGCAAAGAATAACTGATAGTGATAAAAAACAAAAAATAGCAAGAGTACCTTCTTATTAGCAATGAGAAGCTAGTATTTAAACAAAATTAAAGTTATGAAATCCTTGAGGCATGAAAAGTGAACTCAAAGTCTGGAGTAGACATGGTTAGCGTTTACGTAACAAAAGGCCATAATGATGATGTTGATGCCTGATGTTCTTCTATATCTAAAATATGGATCACTTTGATGTGCTGGGGTGTAAATGGGGCCAGTGTGGGCTATTGCATAGGTAACAGAAGATCCTGCAGTGAGTTGGTGTTGCTTTCATCACATCCGCCCCACCAACTGTTTCATCCATCCACAGTGTAAATTAAGTCCCACTTCAATAAATCGGACAGCCCGGGGGAAGTGGGTTAGGTGTTTGGTGAATGGATGGGAAAGAGGATTTGGGGAAAGGTGTGAAAAAGACAAACATTACTCAAGGACAATATACATCTCGGCGATGAGCGGCACATCATTGTAATCAATCTGTTGTGGAAGGAAATAAAGGAATGAGCATGGCACAGTACAGTTAAATACGTTGCAAACAGTCTTTCTGCCTCAGAGACCCAAGTTATCAGAAATCTAAATGTGCAGTATTCTAGGTTTGAAAAAATCAAATTATGGCGGAGTGAAACCACCCAGTTCTAAAAATCTGATGTCAAAAGTATTAGAAAATCATGTTAACTCCCATATTTCAGGTTACCTCGATAGTAATAATCTTCTGCATCCAAGTCAGGTGGGTTTTAGAGCCAACAGCAATACTAAAACAACTTTGCTGGAAATAATTGACTACATTAAAAACAAGCTAGATAATGGGGGCAAGGTTGTTCTGATTATGTTGGGTTTATCAGCAGCCTTCAATACCGTCCCCCATGAAAGACTGCTGGCCCGTCTGCAATCCATTAGAATTGGAGCTCTGGCCTCAAAGTGGATTACTTCTTTTTGGGTAACATAAGCCAAGAAGCATGGATCCCCCGCCTGCAACCCCAATTTGGGATTTAAAAGTTGGAGTACCTCAGGGCTCAGCATTGATCCCTGCATTATTCAATGCCTATCTTACACCTCTGGCCCTCCTTGTTGAGGCATTGGGGGGATAAAGTAATATCATACGCCAAAAATACTGCTTTTCACATGTGATAAAAGGGCAGAATTTGATGGAGGGGTTATTAAATCCTGTCTTACTACTAAAATGCAATCCAGATAAGACAGAGATTGTGTTTGTTGGCCCTACCCTTCTTGAAGTTTGGAGGTCTTGGTGGCTTCTGGGTGTCCCTCCCCTTGGCACTCATCAGAGCTCAGTAAAACATTTGAGAGTCAAAATTGACAGTGCCCTGTCCTTTCAACCTCAAATTCAGGCTCTCGTGGGCACTTGTATTGGGCTGCTATGCACTTTGAAACAATTTTTACCTCTCATATCTGTTGAAACTAGGAAAACAGTGATCCAGGCCCTGATTACTTTCAGGTTCGACTATGGAAATTTACTTTATCTAGGTCTTCCTGACTATCTTCTGAGTGGTCAGAAAGTGGTTCAGAATGTGGCAGCCAGAATAGTAAGGGTGAGCGGTGAACTCTGCTCCGCCCGCGGAGTTTGCAGAGTTTTGACTACTCTGCACTCTGCTTGGAGCGTGAAGTTTAGCAAAAACTCCGTCACAGCCGCGTAGCAGAGTTTACCCGTGCTGGACCCCTATTTTTGTTTCTTGATTTGTCTTGACTACTTTAAACATGGCCGTCCTTGCCGTGCATTCTAGTGTTTGGTCCCATAGTCACATGGATGGTCTCACTCTTTAAGGAAATGGGCCGAGGCAGCAGGAAGCATTCTGTGTCAAGGTATAATTCACCCTGAAAGTCGGAAACATGAAAAGGCAAAAGGAGCATTACTAGTTGCACCTTCTTCCCATACAACCCAGGTAGCTGCAGGCAGCTTGTATGTCATTGTGCTTTGCCGTCTGTGAAGCCTTTGTGTTTGTTTTACACTGCGGCTCCCTGGATGCACTTTGCATTGTAAGCTGTGGGAGGTGGTCTCAGTGAGAGGCAGTGTGTGTGCTGCTTCCCTGCTCAGCCTGCTTGGATTCCAGCGGGATGACTCTGACACTCACTGCCGATTCTTATGTTGGGCTCGACTCGTCTTCCTTCTGACCATCCTCGGGCCCTTAATTTCCTTCAATCTAGCCACAGACCGGACCACCATGTACTCGGATAACACAGGCAGTTACTTTGGGTTTACATCATGAGTACTGCCAGTCCTGTTCATTGTCATAAGATGATGTATTGTGATATCAAGTGCTTTAGATAACATGCAGCATTGTGTTTCAGATGTTATTTGTGTGACTATGTATATCCTGTGCATATTGTAATGGAGGGAGCAGACTGTGTCACATGACCCATGGAGACATTGTCATCTTACCTAACTTAGCATGAGCATGCTGCAGACAGTACACTGCTTTGCGCACGTTACTACATGGCTTTATTTTTTGCAACTGCGTTGTTCGTAATTTTCACATGAGAACCGACTGCTGTGTTCATTCTCTGCAGGTTCCTGGGATTTAGTCTTAACCTTGTGAGCAAAGTCGATAAACAGTGCCCCTTGTTATTCTGTTCTGATCAGGCCCTAGCACCTAGACAAAACATACCAATGCAGCAACTGTTTGGGAAATCATACGTTGGTCTTATTGGGATACATGCATAGGGGGCACAGACTTTGAGAGGGACCTTTCCAGGGAGAAGAGCGAAACAGCACCTATGATGTAGATCTGCCATCAATAGTCTAAGGTATGGGGTCTGCAGACAAAGCCCAGAGATCTTCTAATATATAATAATACAGCTTCTAAACAAGGGGAGCGAGGTTAGGCTATACAGTCTTTTCATAATGACATCTCCTTTCATTATTTATGGACTAACTGCTATGCTGAAAGTATTTATACTATGCATTTTTCTGCTTGTTGTGGCACGTATACTGCATATTAGAGCACGTTAGTTAAAATAAATATTTTAAACTAGTTCATGTCTCTGTCAGGTCTTATTGGGGACAAGTAGAAGAGTGCGATAGAAAGGGTATGTCTTGCAACCGCGATTCCTGAGAGATCCGTGAGTGTTGTGTTCTGGGGTGTCTAATCACTTGTTTCTCTGTGAGTAAGAAGGAGAGCAAGTGAGTCACTACAGCTAGTAGGTCCAGGGTTCATGGGTACTAAGGTGTTAGGATGACTCAGTTTCTATGCACTAAGGTCCCTATGCGTTTGGTCTGGTACTTATTCATGAAACCCCTGAGTAGTACTTGTGCTTGTCCATGATACCCTCTCACCGATTCCCTGAGACATCCGTCATGGGGGGGCTTCGCCTCCTATATTCGTAGGGTACCCCTATTTCTGTAGGTTTTTCAAGCTTGAAGGTTAAAAGGTAATTTGACCCTATTTTGCGCTACCGTTATGGTTGTTCTTTCTTCAAGTTCTAATATGGCACAACCGGTCACTATTGCAGCACATAACCGCGTGGCGGTTGCAGCTTAATTTACTTAACATCGTGTTCCCAGTGCGGGGGCTAACATTATTTTCGTTGTTGAAGCGGATCAAGCATATCGCTTTGAGGTTTTTTATTTGTGGCTTACATTTCCTGCAGTAGATGCAAATGATAATTTGTTTTGCGCTTGCACGGCTGCTGCTCCTCTGGCAGCGTATCATCCTTATGCATTAATTAAATTTCTGTTGACGTCCTGAGTACATACTATATATACATAATGGCACCCTTTCTCACCCTGTATCTTTTGTTTGAATGGACCCCTTGTCTATCGATGGGGCAACTTGGTCTGTTTGGCTGGTTTTACAAATTATCTCAATGTTATTATTGTGGAGCTACGTCTGTTATTCACACAGTTGGGCCACCTTCAAAGACAAGTCATACAGTTTATGTCTCGTGCACTTCAGGCAGCTCCGGCTTGAGCTGCCCCTCCAGCACCAGGTCAAGCCGGAGAGCTTGTGATTAGTCCCGTCATGATTAATTCGGTGATGGGCAAACGTCCTCAGAATTGCCATGACTTGCAATTATGTCTCACACAGAAATTTGAGCAGCTTGAGGCTGTATTTCCACACACAACTCCCGTTGAAAAGCACAGGATCTGTACAATGAGTATGCCAAGTGGTCTGATTCCTCCTTTAGCGGACTCTACCACCTGGGGGACGGTGTTTGCTTCATTGTATACACTGTGCTTTGGCACCATCTCTATGAGCATCCTACTGACCGTTCTAAAGAAGGTACAGGATGAACACAGGGCTGGTCCAGCCCTGGATTTGGTGATGAAGCTAGTGGACATGTTCCCTATTGTCTCCGATATGATTCTGACCAACATTAAAGGTGAAGCAGTTAGCTTGCAGGTTTGCCAATGCTTGGCGGCAGTGGCGGATGTGGATTGGTAGCGACAATTGCCTATCATATTTGCGCATGTCTATACACCCTTGGCGAGAAAGCAAAAGACACACAATTGTATACACAATTGGGTCACAATAGTTTGGGGATCCAACCATTTACTCAGGCACAAATTAAGCCCCCCGACAAGGAAGGTCATCCAGTCTTTCCTAAAAAGGCTTGGAATAAGAATGTGTGGCAGCAGCAACAGTAGCCTGGTTCACGTGCTGGTTCGCCTCCACTTGACGCTTCTGAACATAGATATGATTCGTGTAACCGTTCTAAAATAAAGACACCCAAGAGGATTCAGGTTCCTGATCCATGTTCTCCTTGTTCCTTTCAGGAATTGTTGGATAAACAATTTGGCAGAGGAGGGCAACAGGATTGCAGACAAGGCGAGTCTACACAGACAAAACGCGACCCGCAACGCCAGTTTGACGTGAAAGTCAAGCAGGAGGAACAACCTCAATATCGAGCCCCATTGCAGAAGAAAAAAGTTGCCGCTTTGACAGCAAAGTATGCCTCAGATAGTGAGAACCCTCCTCGACAGGAATTTGGTGGTAACGCTCCTCGACAGCACTGCTGAGGTTACCATAGTGCGGCAAACACCCCACCAGCGTCTGGATACTAAAGCAACAGACACTTTCATTACCGTGGAAACAGCTGATACTTGTGTTGCTCCCTCTGATAGGCTTTATGAAGTTAGTCTCCAAGTTGAAGGTGATATTAACAGCACTGTTAAAGCAGTCTTTTGGGACAATCTTACATCTTCTTATGATATTTTGTTGGCGGAGGTTGATTGGCCTCCCCCTTTTGTCCTGGCTTCCTGTAGAGGGGAGGATGTTATTCTCCCATGTTTTTCGCAATATGTGCCTTGCTTATGCTCATTATACTGCAATCAGGGGGGTTGGGACAGAGATTCACCAGTACGTTTAATTCCTTTGCATTCTACACCACAGCCCCAACCCCAATATCCAATTAAACGTGATGCTGAAGCGTCCATGAGTGATATTTTAACTCAATTGGAATATCAGGGTGTGATTGAACCCTGTGTTTCATCAATGAATCAGCCTCTTTTTACGATATTGAAACCGGACGGTTCATATTGTATAGTTTTGGATTACAGACATTTGAACAGTCATGTTCGTACCATTATGGTACAGAACACACATAGGTCTGCTTTAGTAAACAACATTATTCGAAAGAAATATAAAACTACTTTAGATATTTCCAATGGATTTTTCAGTCGCACTTTGACTCCTGAAAGCCGTGACTTGACTGTATTCAGCGCTCTCGGAAATCAGAGACAATATGCGAGATTGCCAAGGGGATATAAGAATAGCCCAGGTGTTGTTTGCGGACGCATTGTGACGCCTTCTCATATGTTGATAACATGTATTTGACGGATGATGAGATGAAACCGCATCTTATGCGCATGGACCGCTTTATTACACATTTTGCAAAGTTGGGGTACAATTTCAATTTTGCTAAATCACATGTAGCCTTTTTGGCTGTCCTTTTTTTTGGTTATGAACTCAATAATGAAGGTAGGGGGTTGGCATCCCACTTTTTGGAGAAATGTGCTCAATTGCAACCTCCATCTGCCCTTAAAAAATTGCAATCTCTGCTGGGTTTTTAAAATTTTGGTAGGGCTTACATTCCTGATTATGCCCATTGTATCAAATCACTTTACGCGTTGATACAACCATCCTTTTCATCTTCCAGATGGCTTCTGGAATATACCACAGTTCTTAGGTCTTGTGACGCAATTTTTGACACTACAACAAATTTGGTCATACGGATTGTACCAGGAGCATTAGGATTTACTTATGTGACTTTCAATGAATGGGACACGGTTCCCATTGCTTATAAATCGCATTTATATACTCCCGCTGAGTTGCGTTTTTCTGCTACAGAAAAAATCTTGACAGCAGTATAGATTGCAATTCTAAAAGAACGCTCTCTGGCTCAGGGAAAATGCATTTTCATGGTCTTGCCAGTGCCTGCTTTCGAAACTGTCACAAAGGATAGTGTTCCAAGTTCTAAGGCTCTGCATCCTTGTTGGATACAATGGGCTAGTTCATTGACATCGGCTGATGTGAACTTTATCTTCGATCCATCTTTGCAAACACAGGAGTTCTTACAATATGAACATGTTCATCCTCCTCCTTATTTACACTGATGGGTCTGCACAGCCTGCCATTGGTTCCAAGCATGCTTATTCAGCAGCCTGCGCAATTGTGTTAGGCATGATAGTAGATGGTGATTTAAAATCTTCCTTAGTACACACACTATCCCTTGGGAATTGGACTGCACAATTGGCTGAGTTATGGGCTTTTATTTTAGCTTTTGAGTTTGCTGATTCTGACGTC
Organism: Triturus cristatus; assembly: GCF_964204655.1. NCBI lineage: Eukaryota > Metazoa > Chordata > Amphibia > Caudata > Salamandridae > Triturus > Triturus cristatus. Next base: position 851,219,261 of record NC_140592.1, on the reverse strand, counting down.
CCTACACTTGCAGTGTGAGATTCCTTTTACTGTGTACAATCCTTCAATGACAACTTATTATTCTGGACACAAAAAGATTTTCGTGATTCTAAAGGTAGTGCAATAAAGCATAAAATGTTTTGGGTTGGAGTGGCTGCTCTTAAGGAACGTTTGCCACTCACACATGTTATTCATACTTTAGGCCATCACCACGTGGGAGCACAAGCCGTTGGTAATTCCTTGGCTGATGAGGCAGCCAAATCTGCAGTAGCCACATGTTTATAGCAGCAGTTAATATGTCTATTACTAAAATTGATGATGACATCCTGGCGGCTATTGCCGCGACGAAGGATGGGACGCAGTTTCCCAAGGGCTCCCTTTTTGTTACTCATATCACTTAACATCTGATAATATTTCATTTGTAACAATACTGTCAGTTGGGGATCGGCTGATTCCCAACAAGGACCCCAGAATTTCTTTTGATTGTCGCTGCTCATGAAGGCATGGCTTATGCCCATGCCGGAGTGACAGAGGATATTTAGCTTTTACAGCAAGGTTTTTGGTGGCGTGGTTTATACCAGCAAATGCGTAAATATGTTCTTTCCTGTGACATTTGTTAACAGATTAAACCTTCCACAGTTTCCCGCCCACCTCCTACTCAACTTTACATTTCAAATCAACCCTTTTGTTGCATTTATCTTGATCACAGCTGTCCTTTAAAATCTGACAATGCTTTTAAATCTATCTTGGTTTAAGTGGATTCATGCTCCTGATTCCTTTGGGTTTGGTCGCAATGCAGTGCTGACACTCAAACTGTTATAATTTTATAAGATTTGCATGTCTTTGTAGGGACATTTGCCTATTTTACCTTCCATTCAGACCAATTTCCGGCATTTGCCTGTAAGGCTTACTGGGATGCGATGAAGTCTTTGGGGGTGCAGGTGCAATTGTCGTCTCCATATCGGCCTGAGGGCAATTCTGTTGTGGAGCGGATGAACCGTGACTTAAAGCAATCTTTGACAGCTGGTATATTAGGTACTGGTAGTGGCTGGCTGACTCAACTTTATGGAGTCCAACATGCACTTAATAATCTCCCAAGAAGCTCTCTGGGTGGGTGGACCCCATACAAAATGCTCTTTGGCATTAAAATGTTTGTGCCAGACCATGATGACTTTAATGTAGATAACAATTGTGCTATGTTACAGGATTTACAAAAGACTCATGGCATGCAGGCAAAAGAACAGGCTGGCTTCCCAAAGTTGGAGAACTGGTCCGAGAGATAGAGTAGAACAAGAAAGAGTTTGGTCCTTCATATCATGCACCAGTCCCAGTCCTTGGATTGAAAGGCACCCATATTGTGATTTTGCATCCTCTGCCTGGTCGCAAGGAGATTTGATTAATTTCTATCGCACATGTCAAGTTACACCATATGGCCGATACTCAATAGTCTGCCTACAAGCATTCTACGTTGGGAGGTTTCACTTCATCTGATGAGTTCTGTATCCCCAACAACTCCCTGACAAATGGAGGGGGGGATGGAGTCTTCAATTGATTTCTTGCCTGTTTTACCTTCTACATCGACAACTGTGGAAAATGACTATGCTACCCCACCAGTCGAAATTGTTGTTGACATTCCTGAAAGTGCTATTCACTCGCCTTCCAATAATGAACATCTCCTGTTATTTCAACTAGGTTCCATTGGTTACTATATGGACCGAGATAACTTTTCATATGATACATCTTCATTGCCTTCATCTGTGGCAGATCCCCCTACACGGATTTGTGTTTTCATCTCCTGGTTAAAAATAACTTACCTGGTCCTGCCATGGACATACTTCTGGATTGTGCTGACAATGGTGTTCCTCTTCATGTGGATTGGATTTGTGACCGATTTTGTCTTATTGATTAATGGCCATTACTCACTAGAACGCTCTGATGTAGACTTGGTTGATGGAGTCCTGGCCCCCCACACTTCGTCACATAAAACGAAAAGAGATCAAACCCTAGTTAATATTTCAGCATTGCCAATTGTTGATAGTATTGTTTGGGATAAGGTACCATTCGATGTCTATGGTCCGACAGAAACGTTACAAATTCCATACGTATTCCGCGTTTCTTTGGGTGATAATATTTTGCCTGGGATACACTCAGATGATTGGGATGTCAGCGCTGTATACTCACTGTTTTCGGATTTTAAATGTTATTCTGCTTTTGATACTGAAGATCTGTATTTAAATTCTGCAAATTATGCTGATTTATTCTGTTACCAACATTATGGAAATCATTTCTTACACAAAACAAATAGCCAGAGGCCTCAGTTTAATTATACACAAGGGAGCATAGCCCGACACCATCGCAGGGCGCCTCATTGACTCAGAAGAGTAATTTTGTATATTTTACCGGTTCCAAATTGTCATATCCAGTGTCCCATTTTTACCAATTAAATATGCCTACCGGCACCAAGTCTATTCTGAACCATACTAAATTAGTTTATTCTGCTTCCTTCATTGCAGATTTGTCCCTGAAGGGTTATGACTATTGGAAGGACACAATTGATTTGAAATCTATTTGGGGCACCAAAGATTGGCAGGTGCAGGGGACTGAATCTTTACATCATGTTTGTTTAATACTGTCACAACTAATATTTTTTTAAATCAGACAGTACAGCAGACTACAAGTTTTGGTATAGCCACAGTAAAAAAATATATATATTCCCACCATGCCATCTATGGCTGCCTATGGCACATGGCAGACATATACCAACTATACAATTGAAGAATTGGCTGTTCTATTTCAAGATGGTACTTTTAACTCTTCTACTATTGACCCTTTGGGTTGGTTATTGTGGCCCACGAGCACCAATGCTTGTCAGTTATGCTTTACTAATGCCACAAAAGGATTTACACAAAGTAGACCTGATCCTCGTTTTCCACATTCCCATACTGTTACTACGTATTCTGTGGGTAAATTATGTCAACAATGGCTGAACATTCCATACTGTCATCTTTTAAACAACATCTTTCCCTTTTGTCAGGTGACATCGACCTTGCTGATTTCCTTTTTGGTTCTAAAACCCCAAGCACTAAACGTTTTGTTTATGTAGCATATAATGAGTTTTGGAAGTTGTTGCAGATGGAAGCTGTGGTGTGTCTATGCCTACGTCAAATAGATTAGGATAACTTTCTTGTAGTAGATGATAGTATTAACACTCTGTCTTCTCGTATATATACTTTAAATAACATTGTGTCATCTGTGATTGACATTTTCAGAATTAAGTGTCTGTTTTGTATCATGGGCAAAATCAGCTGCGTTCTGTTATGCAATTCGGTTGGACCTTGCAAACACTAAAAAGTGGGAAAGTACCATGGGATTACCGGAATGCTTCTGCCCTATTTTTACCATTCAATTTGATTGATAAACAGTAACTTATGTCTGTGAAAGACGCCACATACACTATGTAACACATTGAAAAATTGGAACAGTTGCCGTTTTTTGTGCCGGAAACTGATTCAGCTCAGTGGTTAATACATGGGGATATTTCTTTGCCCATCTCACTATTCCAGTTCATAGCCTGTATGAAGCAGTATCCTGTAGGTAGATATGAACCCCTTGGAAGTAGTTTCTATTCTTGAATTATGGTCCTTGGGCTTTGCGTTCCATTGTCAACGTGCGGATAAGGAAGATTTCCTTACAGTAGGACACTCCCTTGTCTGTAAAAGAGTAAAACTCCACGGAGCCTGCAACTTTTCGGCCCCTATTTTGGCGTGTTTTTTCTGGCTATTATTCCCACACTGACTCTGCTTTCTAACGGCAGTTATCTTATCCTCAATAACCACAACTGCTGCGGCTCACGGGCTGTCACTACCCAGGGGATGGGCCCTAAAAAAACTTCAGTAAGGCTAGGCCACCTTAAATATATTCCCAACACAAATTGCTAGTACTGAAAAATTCTTTACCACACTTATTCTTTTCTGATCACCCTTTTTAATTTCAGTGATCAGTAAATATAATTTTTTCATTATTAAGACATGGTTTGAAAAATAGTCACATACAGGGACATAATGAGAACAAACATAAATACAGAATTTTTACAACAAACTCTTTGTTTTGGTACCCACTTAACATTCATACAAACAAACTATACAAAACAATATATAAATATGTTTGACAATCAATTTTTGGAAACATATTATAGAGAATCAAAACCTTGACAGTTCTGCTTTTTCATGCCCAACAAGGAAGACATATGTAATGTATTCTTTCACCATTTGTAAATAATCCTACATAATGGGCTACACAACCATGTAAAGCTAATGATCCTAGTGGACAGTTAGTCTATTCCATAAATTTTTTTGATGCCCAACATGTCCTATTTTACTGCTTGCATGGTTGCGTTGTGATCGTCAACGCGTTTCGAACCCTTATTGTACTTCATGAGTTCTTCTCAAAACTCTGAACTGATATGTACTCTCAAATCCATCGGTCATAAGCCTGTGAATGCGACCTTCACTTGTTGATTGTTCCAATCTCTAATCAGTCATTAAGCACCCAGTTTCTCTTTTTTGCGCCGTCACTCTGTGGTGTGTGTGTTGTTGCTCTGCAGTTACAAGCTCAATTCCTTTGCTCGTCACCCAGGCATCTATGGGCAGGCATCACGCATATATAATTGTATAGTTTCACAACGTGGTACATGTTGCAGCAATGTTTTCTTTCCACCCCTACATAGAATTGTAGATAGTTCAATGTGGCCTTCCATTCCACCCTTGAAAACAGATTTCAAAAAGCTAAGCAGTCTCAAAGCGCTATTTTTTCAACAAGAAGTGGCTCTCACATCAGCCCTTGAGCCCTTCAAATTGCAGGTGGCGAGAATATCAATGAGATTCAGTCACTGTTAAACATAAATCTCCCCCTTCATTTTGAAGAATTAATTCATCAAATATTTAACGCATCTGATACGGAGGGCCTGGCCCACTTTTTTTTAACTTGTGGGATACGGCCTAGTAACATTCTTTGAGACTATTTTTTGAGTAATCCCAGCTTTTATCCATTCTATTTTTTCCAGCGCCTTCGGAGGGTTTCCCCTACTTCTCCTTTTGGTTTGCTGTATACTCATACTTCTACTGATGCTCCGTAATGGCTGCTCGACCTGTGGTACTGCCAAGCCGGGCCCAGTTGCAGCTGTACCATGATCGGATCCGGCAGCTTTTTGGTTTAATGCCATTGGAAGCTCTTAACATCGACTATTGGCTCACCTTCCGTTATGCCAACTTTACCTGCATGCAACCTGTGTTCTACTGCCTCCAGTGCCCTTTTCAATGGACCCTGGATGTCTGCCTCTCCAATACGTGACACGCTGCCCTGGATTGTGAGCAATTGATGGGTCCATTGATGGCCCATGACCAGGACTGTTCCATGGGTAGGCGTTTTGTGTACGATCCGCACATATGGACCGACAGCAGGCTTGAGTACCTGTGCTCGTGCACAACGCATCTTGGATCACAGCTTCATGAAAGTGGACGCAGGTTGCCATGGCTTTCTCCTAACAGCCTCTGGATATGAGGCACATGTCTGCTCATTCTAGTTGCTTAATTGTATGGCATACCTGTTTACTATTGAAGGTTCTGACGGCTTGTTGGAGGTAATGGCATTCCACTTCTCCCGTGAAATATTTGGCACAGACGATGCACTATGAATGGATGACGTATTAGAATCCAACAAGAAACCAATGGAAATGGGACTTTTTTTTATATCTCCCCATTCATTTTAGCCTTTTTGAAGCACTAACCTCTGTCGAAACTTTTGGATTTATGTTTGGCTTTTTCATTTAATGCTTTGTCTCTGCTTACATTTGACTTCTGTTTTAGCCCGGTGCTACTGACCTAGCCAAGGAGAGCCTGTCACATAGCCCATGGGGACATTGTCGTCTTCCCTAACTTAGCATGAGCACGCTGCAGATAATACTCTGCTTTGCACACGTTACTACATGGCTTTATTTTTTGCAACTGCTTTGTTTGTAATTTTCACATGAGAACCAACTGTTGTGTTCATTCTCTGCAGGTTCCTGGGATTTGTCTGAACATTGTGAGCAAGGTCGATAAACAATGCCCCTTGTTATTTTGTTGTGGTCAGGCCCTAGCACCTAGACAAAACATACCAATGCAGCTTTTGTTTGGGAAATCTCATGTTGGTCTTATTGGGATAAATGCATGGGGGCACACACTTGGAGAGGGACCTTTCCAGAGAGAAAAGTGAGACAGCACCTAAGATGTAGATTCAGCATCTATAGTCTAAGGGTCTGCAGACAAAGCCCAGAGATCTTCTAATATATAATAATACAACTTCTAAACAAGTGGAGGAGGGAGGTCAGGCTATACAGTATTTTCATAATGACATCTCCTTTCATGATTTACAGGCTAACTGCTATGCTGACCATATTCGTAATATGCATTTTTCTGCTTGTTGTGGCATGTATACTGCATATTAGAGCACATTAGTTAAATTAAATATTTTAAACTAGTTCATGACTCTGTCAGATCATATTGGGGACAGGTAGAATAGTGCGAGCAAAAGGGTGTGTCTTGCAACTGAGATTCCTGAGAGATCTGTGAGTGTTGTGTTCTGGGGTGTCTAATCACTTGTTTCTCTGTGAGTGAGTAGGAGAGCAAATGAGACACTATAGCTAGTCAGTCCAGCGCTCATGGGTACTTAGGTGGTAGGATGACTCAGTCTCTATGCACTAAGGTCCCATATTCCTATGCATAGTTTTGTTCTTTGGCAGAATCCCTGCAACAACTGTATTTGTTAGTCTCACTGGAATATTGACATGTTCAAGAATCAAGACATGTTGCCAGAGCCACTGTGTACACAAATGAAAGCTTGTAGCAAAATGTGTTTGTGTTCAGCACAGTGGTGGGATATGTAATCTTATGTGGTTTGTGGACCAAGAGACTCAAGTTTAAAAGCCTGACTTCCTCATTTGACCTTTTGTTTGATCTTAGCTTAATAATTATTATCCAGTGCCTCGGTCCCCTTACCTGCCCAATAGGAATGCATAAGTAAATATTGTTAAAAAAGGGCATTTATGTTTACTCACGTTTATTCTGTAGTGGAATTGCTCTGTCTTGAGAATCTCGCATCAAAGAGCACATCTGAAAACATATAAATTAAACCCAGTCAGACACTCGGGTCTTGAACGATGTATGATGTCAGTGGACAGGTGTGACTCGGGAGACCAGGAATGTGCATTGCTGTTGAGGCTCAGATTGCAAAGAATTGGGAAAGCTTCAAGCTCCTGGAAACATACTGTCAAGAGGGGTGTTTTCACAGTGAGAGTGGGTGCTGTAACTAAATTGCGGGTACCCTTAGGTTCCATTGTATAGCCATTTATTTTTGAAAAAAATCAGCAGCCGACAATTTTGGGTGTTCTTGCATTGAAGTCACAGATGCCTCTTTATGCAAGTAAACACTAGGCTAAGAATGCTAAGGTTAGTTCACATTATGACGCTTGGCTCAAAAATGGCAGGAGAAGAGAAATGTCTAGCACCTGCAGCAACTCGTATGCATTAAACACATGTGTCGCTGCTGCCTGAACTTGCAGGGTATAAAAGCGCAAGTTCATTTTGCTGAGTGACACATACACTTGTATTTCTTACGGGGAAATTTGTGAGATGCGATTCTCGGTGCGGGCGCTGGATTAAGAAGCCAGTAGTGTGTGAATTACTGTGAAACAAGTCCACATGTAATTGCTTCAAAGGCTCTCAGGAGGAATTTATTGGGCACGTCGCTGTTCCTCTTCTGCTTTCATCTCTGTCAGTGAGTGTGAAAACTACAATGGGTAACACAATCAACCCTTGACGGCTTGGGTAATATAAAGTAAATGGGTAAGTGTGCCAACAAGGGATTTGTTTATAATTTTAATTATTAATGCTGTTTTTATTTTAAGCAAGCTTTCATAATATGCTTGCAAAGGAATTAATTTAATATTGTTTGTCAGTACAACAACTCATGTGGTTTTTGGTTTCCTATAAATAGAAAACATCAGCCTTTGTCAGAAAAATATATAAAACAAAATTATCAAACAATAACGTTTCAGAACACGGGTGTATAATAGAAAAATTGATGTTATCGTATTGAAAAATCAAGGGGTACTGAAGTTTATCAAGCGCACAATGGAAGAGGAAGTTGCATACTTAAACAATTATTCATTATGCTTCTCAGTGACAATTGTGTACACTTTTTTCTGAAATATGGATTAAGCAAAACAAGACAATAAAACAAACAAGTGTTGCCTATACAAATGTGGTACAGAAAATAAGTGTAGTTGTCGACGTTTCGGTCAATGGGCTGTCGTCTATTCGACCATCTTCAGGACTGTAGGAATTGCTATAATGGCCCCTTAAAAGATTACTTTAGGGATATTTTATCGATGGACAAGTAAGTGTATTAATCTGTGATAGCTTTCTTGTCAAAGGAATTGTAGTATTCCCAGGCTGTAGTGTCCTTACAGCCAGCCTAGTGTGGTACCAGACCCACCAGGAGCAGCCTCCCTAGCTGCTCAGCCCATCTTCAACTGCCAACACTCATCCACTCAGACACCCAGGCATTCCATGCATCACAGGCACACCAACATTCTATGACCATCTCACGCTCTGGCTGAGCAGATAGTGGCAGCAGGGCTGGACTACAATGTTATACAATTAAGTAGGATATAACAGGAATTCAATCCGGATCAGAATAAATGACCTCTTCTAATCCAAGCATGGGTAGGTTAGGTAGAAGGTACACAACTATATCTTAGATGCGGGCAACATATTGGAATTTGGAATTGGAACTCTAGTAAATTAGCCTTGCTAAGTGATACAAAAAAAAGTGTAGGCATGTCAGGGAGGCAGGCATTGTCTCAAATGTCATGAAGGAAATGTGGACCCTTCTTCACTCAAGACTGGTCCAACTGCAATCCAGCAATATATATGAAAAAAAAAATTGTGGAACAACATAAATCTCACACAAACATAATGTTCCACTAACTAAATTTCCTTTGCAAAGAAAGAAGTTTGTCGAGAAATAATTAAACGGTTCTATGGTGGCACTGGTATACTCAGTCCGGAAAGTAGAGTAAGTCTTTAAACTCAGGTGGTTCACCCAGAAGTTGATCAGCTAACAGACTTGTTTCTGCCCAATCCTCCTCCTCCTGGTGTAATTGTATGGAATGAAATATTTGTTCATTTTGACCATAGTCAATCACTCCACATTTTGAGTCGAGAGACACTGTAATAACTGTAACAGCTGCACTGAACACATGCTCAGCAGATACTCTGGCGACAGGACAAGCTAGATACTTTTTAGCCAGCCTGCTGAGCTCTTTCCATGGGCTCATCTTCCCATACCAATACTTCAATGGGTTTTGATCCACACAGACCTCTTTTGGATCATCCAGATACTCCTGGAACATCCTCTGGATGGTCATTGGTGATGTTACTTGCTCGACCTCTTTTGCCATTAATTCTGCATTGGACTGAAGCCCTGCCTATTGATCCCCATATAATGCAGATGTTGGGTCCGGTACTTCTGTTGCTGTTGTTGTGGTGTTCTGGTTGATGGTGTTGCTGGCTGCTATGACACAAGACTGCCCTTTCTTGAAGTTGAAGGTGGCATCCCAGAAATGCAGGGTGGGACTCTAAGTTCCTGCTATTGTTCTTCCAGGTCTCTGGCTTCCTCAACAGTCCACCTCATATAGTTTGAAACATCCTATTCAGAAAAAGGAATTAAAGTGGGCACACATTTTTTGTGAAAAAGAAAACTAGAGGAGCACTCCTAATTTTATTATCTGATTAATGTTTATGCTAGTTGGAGTTTAACATTTAATCCTAGCGTGCAGCAGGGCTGGCATGTTGTCTGATCCTACCAGTACTGAAACACAATATAGCAAGTTTATGAAAACTTGACCACTGCGCACAGTGGCTATCAAGCTGTTGCATACTCAAAGTTGAGAAGGGAGTTTTCCTCAAGAGCAACTACAAGATATCTTCGATATATAAACAAATATATATGTATGTTTTTTTGTATTTTGTATGATTTTGTACAGATCTAATGGTTTAGTAAAAGTGAAATAACCTTTGGATTTGTGTTTTTATGATGATTTATTAGGTTAATTATAATTGTGTGTAGAATTGATAATAGTTAGTAGCAGCAGCTTGATAGCTACCGTGCGCACACATTTTTTGTACCATGAATCAAGTAGTGTGGCATAGATAGACTGTTTGGATGAAATGATACTGTCTTGTAGCCTTGCATTGGAAGACAATCAAGAGAGTAAGCTCTCAACCAAGCCACTTGCTTCTATATTTTCATTCACATCTGCAAGAGCAAACCTTTCGGACACCTTCTTTCCATAGTCCTCCTGTAGCAGATGCAATAACGGGATAGCTTTGCCCATCCTACAGTCCTTCTTGCTAACTTCTTGTGTGAAAACCTCAAAAAGCAATACCATCTGTGTCAGGAAGTTGACTAGGCCCCATTTCTCCGCATCCATGGTCATAGCTTTCCCAACTGCATCCCATCGTCTTTGAATGACATAGTAATTGCTCTGTTTGTACTACTCAAACACATGTTGCAATATGTAATAGGTCGAGTTCCAAGGTATTGGTACCTCCTGTATGAGTGCTTTAACTGGCATTCTATTATCACGCTAAATGACCCTCAGCTGCTTTTGGGCTTTAAAAGAATGTCTGAAATGAGTGCAGATTCTTCTGCAGGTGGTTAGTATGTTACTGACTATGTCTTCGTTTTTGGGAAAGCCTTGTACCACCAGGTTGATACAATGGAACATACACAGGACACTGAAATAGCCACCGTCTGCCATGGCCTTGACTATGTTACTGCCACTGTCCGTGGCAACAAATCCAATTCTGAGACCTATGGGTCACAACCATTCAGAAACCTTGCTGTTAAAATCGTTCAAGATGTTTACAGTTGTATGGGATTTCTCCATGGCGAACATGACCACTGTTGCATACCACCGAACACTCTTAAAACTTTCTTCAGGGCCAAGACCTGAAGATATCTTTTGCTTTAACACCACAAAAGAGATACAATGTGCAGTGATGCACATGTAATCAGTCAACTGACAAGTGGTCCACATGTCTATCGTCAGGTGGATAGTGTGAGCAACACATCGCTGCAAAAGCTTGCCCAACCAATTGCAGCACATCATGATGTAGCGCTGGAACAGCAACTCTGGAAAAATAATTTCGACTTGGAACATTTCATTTAGGGCAGATGTCTGCCACAAATCCTTACATAAAAGAAAAAGGGAAGAGGTCCAGCGCTAACATTTTTGCCAGCTTTCCATTGTACAAAGGTGCTTTTGGGTGGTTGTGGTCATAGGACCCCTCGTGCCTAAACATGCATGTAATAGTAGCCTGTACCTTTTTCTTGTTTTCTGGGGCCACTGACGCAGGTGACTTTGAGAAGTCGGTCGTGGTAGACTCAGTGTGCATCATGGTGGGGCAGTCACTGTATGCCACGGTGTCTCCATCTGACTCTGAGTCTAGTGCCATTGTGAAGTCACTGAGGTGAGTGATTATTCGGGCGCACGGCTTGGGACAGGGCTGCTTTGCTTGAGGATGTCACCCTCTTCTTTCTCATCATCACTTCCCACCATGATTGGACTTGTAGCTGATGTTCCCCGACTCACCTCACTTTCACCACCACAACCACGTTCAGCAATTCTTTTAAGGTGCTCCTCCCAATGGATTGCTTGATGTTTTTTCATATGCGTCGTTTGGCCTTCAATACCATAATGTGAACCAAGCTTACCTCGATGAACACTCATTTTGCAAATGGTGCATATTGCAATTTTCTCCTCATCTTTACTAATTGTAAAAAAGTTCCAAACTGGGGAAGAGTACTTTTTTACTAGGCCACTGAACAAAGCATGAAGAAGAACTGGAAGTAGGTAGGTGTGTTGTCACTTGCCTCTCTGCAGTGAATACTTCTACTGAGGTAGTGGTTAGTGCAGGTCTCAGCTAGGGCTTTGCAAATATGGGAGCTGGTGGCGCTCCCTGTGCCACATCCATCGGAACAGGATGTATAGCAATGTCGAGTTCCTCTGTGTCATCTTCCACAATGACCAGCTCATCATTGTCATCCTCTTCATCATCCGCTTTCATAATGCCAAGGTTTTCATTAACTTTGCTTTTCCCTTGCTTCTCTTGGTGTCTCCCCAACTGTGGCAGGGTCCACGCCACATCCCTATCATCATCATCAGAAGTGGTGCTTGGAGAAGACGGTGGAGGAGTACCCTTCCTTTTCCTTGCTGGATATCTGGGAATCAATGATTCTAAAAGAGGAGGTACTTACTCGGCACTGGCAGTATGCTTGACCTTCTGTTCTGCTCCAAATCAGTAAGATGTACTAATGCTGGCTGCTGTCCACTTTGCTCTGTTTCCTGAAACGATTGGGTACTATTTTGTGAAAGGGACAAATCCTATTCAATGTCACTGCTCACCACAATTTCAGTGGTTGCCTCACTGTCAGACATGGTCTTCAGATCAGGTTGGGGTGATGTGGAAGTGCTGCTCCCAGCTTACTCATCAGAGGCCGGTGCGGCAGGCATAGGACGTTGTCTGAAAAATGTTTGGCCCGATACGCCACTGGTGGAAAGCTGCTTCTTCTCACTGACCACTTTCTTGGTAGCAACTTACTTTGGGTCCGTCTTAAAGCTCTCAGTTGGCAGTGGAACTAAGATGCACAAGCAGAATAGATTGAAGGACTAACGTGTGACATCACTGCACTGTACTGGCATTCTGTTTGGCAGTACTGCAGGTGATGTCTCATCCTCTCTTGTGCACCTAAAAGCAAACAAGGAAGAAAAACATTTGGTGAAGTGGGCCATTGTTGCACTTTTCATACACACAAAGGCAATATTAGTGTGGTTGGTTACTTAGGCAATATAATCACTTTAAAGTCAAACCACACCACCATACGATAAAATGTCATTCCTCATCAGGATAACACACAATATGGAGATAAAGCTCTTTCCTTTATGTCTATATATTCTAAAGCAGACACCTCTGACACTCAAGAGACTGCATGGCTAATGGAATAATAATCTTTTAAAACATGGAGGTTAGTGTGTGCCTATGGCAGACAATGTGGCCAGGGGGAATTGGAATAATCATTAAATAAGTGAATGATGTTAATGTGTCTGCAATGCACTCTGACCTGGGTATGCAGGAGGAAATGGAATTATACCTAAAATAACTGAATGCTGTTGCGTGGCTTTGGGCCTATGGTGGATGGATGGATCGACCTAGGCAAAATGGAGAAAAAAAATAAGCAAATGTTAAAAAAATAAAGAAACTTGAAACTTTTTGGAAAAAAATTAAACAACCATTAAACAATATTAATAATAATTGAGATAAAAAGATAACATAACAATTTTAAAAATCAATAATTGCCAATGTTTGTATGGTAGGATGAGAAGATACCTATTGAAAGGCAAGGAGGTGCTAAATAAAAAAATGTAAACAAATACATGCAATACATAAGTACTGTTCATCAAAATCTTATTCTTAATATACATGGGGAGAGGATTAGGCCTAATGGCTAGGGCGGACGACCTGGAATCTGGGGATCCGGGTTTGAGTCTCGGCAACGACGTTGAACATCCTGTGATTCCTGGCAAATCACTTAATCTTCCCGTGCCTAACAAAAATTAATGTGTCCTCATGTAACGCAACTGGTGCTATGTAAAGCGCTCTGATACCCGAGTCAAGTTTGTGCTCTGTAAAACTGTAAAACTCCGTAATTAAAAAAAGACATACTACAATGATTCTCAACCATATTATCAAACTGATCACATCCATCCACACAAGCCTATGGCAAAGGCACACTGGCTGGATGAACAAAATGGCTGCTGGCTAGTGTCACATGGTCAAACAACAGCAGCAAGCTGGGAGGCATGGGGAACAAAGAACACATGCAAGCATATGGCTAAGGCACACTGGCTGTACACAAAAATGGCTGCCAGCCACAAGGTCAAGCAATAGCAGCGAGCAAGGAGGCATGGGGAACAAAGAACACTTGCAAGTCTTTAGCAACGGAACGCAGGCTGGATGCACAAAATGGCTGCCAGCCACATGGTCAAACAACAGCAAGCAAGGAGGCATGGGGAACAAAGAGAATACTTTCAGGCCTATGGACTCAGACTCCAAGAAATGACCCAAATCTACATGGCATGGAGAACAAAGACAAAGCAATGGTGGTCTATGGCCAACACACACATAGTGGACAAACAAAGGAGGCATGATAACACTGAAGAAAAACACTACCATTAATTCAGCATTGCCAAAAACCAACAATAACTGAGCTATAAAAAGAGCTATAATCTTTTTACAACACATATCCTCCCAAGGTATCAAATATTACACATATACACTTTTTGTGCACAAAAAACATGCAATACAAAAAGACCCCACATTTTTAATTTAATCCAATGCCAGTCCAGTCCTAAATGATGTTTTAAAGCAACTTATACCACAAAAACAATTGTTTCATGCACCCATGACTAGCACTGACATAGGCCTTCTGGATGGCCCCTTGGTAGACTAGGCCACATAGTAAAATAAATAAATATTGCCACTTTAACAGACATAGATAAAATGCACTGTTATGTGCAACATTATTCCTTTACAAAAGGATAAAAATTCAAAACAAAAATATAACTAGGCCGCTACTGAAAATGCAGGCCACCCACCACAATAACTTTGAAAAATTGAATAAAAGTACCAATAAACACTGGTGCATGCACTCTATCAAACAAACAACATCCTTACACTAGAGTTTTTGAACTTACCTGTGATGTCTCAAACACAAAGTCCTTAAATCCAATTGCATGTATGCAGCTGCAAGGAAAGTGATACTTTCAGCTCCAAAACCAAATAAAAATAGACCAGGAGATGGACAAATCACTGGGAGGAGTCTGCTGGACAGGAACAGAAAGCTGGAGTCTCTGGGGCATTTCCTTCATGTTAGAAAAAAAAGTTATAAAAAGGCTTCTCTCACAAAAAAAACCATCTCCAGTGGTTCGTTGGAGAAGAAAATACCCTTGAAAAAATCTTTTAGCTGCTTCTTGAGCACAAAAGCTACTCGAGTTGTGCAGTTGTGACCACGATCAGCACTACATTGTTGTCGTTGGAAGCCGTGCGATTGGGCGCAAATACTCAAGTGCACTCACAAGCGACTCAAAAGTATCATGATGCTCGTGATCGAGCGCCAAAACAAATCTTGAGCATGTGAACTGAAAAAAAACCCTCTGCTTCATACCTGGAAGGTAGAATTCAGGAACCACACACTACCCCATGGAGAGTGGAGTGCCTGATTTCCGCAAACTCCACGAGCTGAGTTTACCGCCTGGGCCTAGTCACATGACCGAGTGTAGTTGGCAGATGGGTGTTGTGTGTTCCTCCTAGACAGAAACACATACTGGGAGCTAGGTGTGACTGAATGGGCCATCACTGGCAGGATGGGAGGGAGGAGCTAAGCCCAGCCTCACTTACACCTGAATAGACTGTGAACTGTGCCCACACAAAGGGCTGCATACCCCCTGTAGTTAGTCTGGAGCCAGGACACAAAAGGCAGGGTATCTGTGCATGTCAAAGGCATTCCTCAAGAAGCTTCTCCCCTCTTCATAGGCACAACTGTGTATATAAAAGAAGGACTTCAGGCACCACCACTTCAAAACACTTCTGGACCTGTGGTTACTCTGCCAGGAAGAAGGACTGCTGTGCTGCTGAAAGATTGCCACTCTGCTGGACTGCACTCAGCTGGGCTTCTGCTTTGCTGTGCTGACCTACTGCCTGCTGCCCTCTTGCCTGGGTCAGAAGGACTGGACTTGCATCTCTTGAACCCAGAACCCTGGGTGACTCCAAAGGCTAGTTGGCTGGCCTCCTTCACCAGGACTCTGCCTTCTGTGAGTCTACCCTGCCAAGTGGTGCAACCCTAGTCCTGGACCCTTGGAAGAGGGTCTAAAGAGCTTGCCAGCGCATCTCTGAGCAGAACCGATGCATCGCAGCTGGTGCATGAATTGGACCCGTCACAAAGACCTGAGCCACTCCCGCAGTCCTTGGAACTAACGCATCACCCTGACTGTGCAGCACATCAACAGCCCAGGTCCTCGCATCTCTTGTCCACAGCAGCCTTGAGACCGACGCCGGACTCTGCATCACAGCCTTGCAGCTCTACGTAACTGATGCATCAACTGCTGCACGCCACATCCCTGACACCAAACTTCACACAGCAAGCCCGTCAACGGGATCTTTGACGATAATGCAACAGGACCTCGCACCATAGCCTTGCAGTATCTCTGAACAAACACATCGCTTCCGCTGCGCAGCACATCTTTGCCATGGATCCACGCAATACACTGCAACCAGGATTTAAGGTACTCTGCTCAGCAGGCCTACCTGGGTCCCTGTAGTCAGCCAGTGCTCCATCGTGGTCGGCCTGAACTTGTGACTTTGTCTCGGTCCGGCCAGTTATCCAGAGTTGACGAATGGTGACCATTTTGGAATGCATTAACTTTAATCGAAAACTCATTCCAGGATAGCCAGACATGCTTTCACATGCCAGTGTAAACAAGCATTGGAAAAAAATGTATCAGCTTTTCAAAACCAAGATTTATTGGCCTTGCCAATGCATGTTTAAAATGGAAGCTGCAGTGATTCTTTTTGTCTGTACTCACAATCTTTAGGTTATTCACCTCTTTGAGGGAAACAGGACATTTGGTACTCCAGTGTGATCTGGGTGCCATCTTTGTTAATGTTCCTAAGTAGGTCACAGAAGCCTAGTTATCAGCAGAGATGGCCACCAAGAGAAGCTTTTTGGCTGATGAAAAAGTGAGAATGGTGGCCTGTAATGCAGTCTCCTCCGTGCGATAGGGGAAGTATAGTATATAAAATGCCATCACACCATTTTAATAAAAATAATCTTTTATATTGCTTCCATTATGCTCTCCCAGGGCGGGGTCCTTTACAGACCCTTCTACTAACCCCTTACAAAGGAGGGGTATTATTCAATAACAACCAACCCTGACTTGTTTAAAAGGTTGGAGCAAATTGTGCACCCATTCCCCACTGCTTTGCCAAAGGGAGGTCTCATTCAAAATGTAACTGCCCTGGCCTTGTGCACAGCCAGGAGTAGCATGTGCCCAAACTCCCCCTCACCTTCCCCAAAGGCAAGGAGGTGCCTAAAAAAAGATGTCACCCACCACTGCACCCTGTTTTGAATTAGGAACAGGAAACAGGTGGGCGTGCCTGATGGGTACTTAAGGCTTCATTTTAGGCGGAGAATTTCCTACACGGTATGATTAGTTGCTAGCTCTGCTCTAATCGTAGCGCTATTAGATTGCTGGTCTAGCGATATTAGTGATGTTAGCGATATTTTAAAGCTCCTGTGTTATACATTTGCTTTATTTTTATGTTGTAGTTTTCCCCTGTTTTTAAAACTACTCGTATCCGCATTCTTGCACCATAAAATTATTGCAACACTCACCGCGATTTTCGCGGGACACACGGCTCGTAGACCGGACTTCCTGGACATTGTTGGGGGGGAAGACTGGGCCGGGATACTGACGCCATCTTGGGCAGCACTCTAGTCGTCAGGAGGGCGTGCCTCATATCTACTTAAGGTCATGGTGGCTGCGCGCAGCGTTTACGCGCAGCCGGAGCGCACCGGAGTCGCGCCAGAGTCCAGCCCGTCTGCGCTCGTCCGCGCTGAGGACGGGCTGCAGGGAGGGCTGCGCTGTGGGATTTCAGATCACTCCCCTAAGGTAACGCTTACATATTCAACTCAGGACTTGCTCGCTATGAGACGAAGTGCGCGTTCTTGTCTTCACAGATATTCTCCGATGGCTGTTCAGAAAGGAGTTATATGTGATACATGTAGGTTCGATCCATGTATTGCTCCCATTGTTATTAACAGTATATTACCACCTGGCCAATCACTTAATGAGGAACATGTTGAGAGAGGTTATCTGATTAATGCCCGTTCCATCATTAAAAATAACATCTTTTTTCATGACTTCGTGACAGCTAGGAACCCACCCTGGGTGTTTGTTACGGAAACGTGGGCAACTGAATCCTCGGGACATGATCTCCTTCTAGCCATCCCCGAGAATTATGCTCTTCATAGATTAGATAGAGCGAAACGTAGAGGTGGTGGCCTCACGACACTTTACCAGTCTCGGTTCACATGTAGAACCAAGGCTCTGTCAAAGACTTCTGACCCCTTTGAGGCCTTACATTTCTGTATTGCATCTTCGCCTACCTCGTCATTTTCTGGGATACTGTTGTACAGGCCCCCTGGGCCGAGATCTCAGTTTTGTAATGACTTATTCAGTCTACTAGAACCATATGCTGGCAAACCGCGCTTCACCATTCTAGGTGATCTCAATTTTCATTTAGAGGATATCTCATCTAAGGACACTATGTCCCTGATTGATTCTCTGGAGGCCTGTGGTTTCAAACAGTTGGTTAGAGAACCTACACATAGAGCAGGTCATATTCTTGACGCTGTTTTCTCTACTGACTCCCGAATCTCGTATGGCCCTCCAGAACAGCTAGTATGGACAGATCATCTAGCAGTCCCTATCTTCTTTGTCACAGATGATATAAAGCTCCCCTTGAAGGAGCTCTCCTCAAGACAGTATAAGCGAAATTATAAAAACATCACCAATGTATCCTTGACCCCGTTCTTTGAATCCCAAACTCGGACCTCAGATCCAGAGAAGGCAGCCTGGAAATTAGACAACCTTATACGTGAGGCAGTGGATACTCTAGCTCCCACTACCCCTAGGTATACTGCAAGGCGTAGACCCTCTGCCCCATGGTTTGGGGAGCAACTTAGGCTGATGAGACAAGGCTGTAGGAGACAGGAAAGGCAGTGGAGAAGGACTTGGGACAATAAGGATAGAGAGCGCTATAAAAGCTCCCTGAAGACCTATAAATCCTTGGTCATCAAAACTAAACAAAATCACTTCTCCAATATCACCACATCCTTGACCTCATCGAGGGAACTTTTTACAATCGTAGACTCCCTATGTTCCCTACAGATCCCCGATCCGATTAAAAGCTCGCAGGAGCTCTGTGATAACATTGCTAGTTTTTTCCACACCAAAATTGTGGATATCTCCATGCAATTGGAAATACAGAAGAATCTTCTGGAAACACAAACTATCACAAATCTGGCAATATTAGAAACCTGGCCAAAGGACCCCGATAAGATTCTTACTAAATTTCCCCTCATTACTCTTGAAAATCTTAACCTCCTGCTGGATCGGACGAAATCTTCCTCTCCTCTGGATCCCTGCCCCCTCAAAACTCTGAAAGAGTGTAGGGACACCCTCTTACCCCACATCCTGGATGCTATGAATAATGCCTTACAACATGGTGTATTCCCCTCGGCCTGGAAGAGAGCCATTGTAAAGCCGCTATTGAAGAAACCATCACTGGATCCGGCAGTATTAAAAAATTTTAGACCAATTTCTCTCCTGCCGGCTCCAGCTAAAATGCTTGAGATGCATCTAAATCAGTGTCTGTCGGCATTTTTGGAGTCTTCTGGTTTTCTGGACCAAACTCAACATGGGTTTAGAAAACTAAATAGCACGGAATCTGCACTCACTGTTGTGTCCAATAACATCAGGATGAATGTAGATAAAGGCCTGACCACAATACTGGTTTTACTGGATCTGACCGCTGCATTCGACACCCTCTCTCCCGCGGTCTTAACATCTCGACTTAGGGAGATGGGTGTAGAGGGGTCCACTCTTAACCTGTTATCCTCCTTCCTAGACCGCAGAGAGCAGACGGTCAAAATGGATAATTACCTCTCCCCTGTAAAGTCTATGCAATGTGGAGTGCCACAAGGGTCGGCTTTAAGTCCGACCCTT
Organism: Triturus cristatus; assembly: GCF_964204655.1. Taxonomy (NCBI): domain Eukaryota; kingdom Metazoa; phylum Chordata; class Amphibia; order Caudata; family Salamandridae; genus Triturus; species Triturus cristatus. Next base: position 851,199,334 of record NC_140592.1, on the reverse strand, counting down.
TTCAACATCTATGTGGCCCCACTTGCGAGACTAGTAAGATCCCAGGGGATGGAGGTGGTATCGTATGCAGACGACACGCAGATCATGGTGTCTGTGTCACAGTCTATTAGCATCTCGGCGGCTGGTTTCAGGAGCTGCATGCAATCGATTGCCGACTGGATTACCCTTAATTCTTTGAGGTTGAATGGCGACAAGACGGAGGTCCTGATCTTTGGAAAGGATAGAGATGCCTGGTCGAATGAATGGTGGCCGCCTTCATTGGGGACGTGCCCAACCCCTTCTCAGTCTGCTAAAAACTTGGGGGTCATTTTTGACACTGAGCTGGCTATGAACTTGCAGATAAATAGAACTGTAGCTACCTGCTGGGGAGTTTTAAAAATCCTCCGTAGAATAGTTCACTACTTATCTCCACAAGCAAGAAAACAAACAGCTGTTGCACTAATCGGGTCTCGCCTAGATTACTGTAACGCACTATATACTCATATCAACAAGGGATTGCTGCTGCGTCTACAAGTAACACAGAATGCAGCAGCAAGATTTGTCCTTGACCTTCCTATCTCAGCCTCCGTCACTCTGGCTAGGAAGAATCTTCATTGGTTGCCCATTGAACATCGTATTTCTTTTAAAATTGTTTGTTTAGTCCACAAGGCACTTATGGCAGGACCGACTGATGGATTGGGATCTCTGCTGTCTAGATATGTCCCTGGCAGATGTCTTAGATCTGCTCAACAGAATCTCCTTGTTATCCCCTCTATCAAGAAGGCAAGATGGGGAGCAAGAGCCTTTGCATCGAGTGCTCCGCGTTTATGGAACGCACTCCCCTCTGAGCTCAAGGCTATTTCATCTTTGCCCCTTTTTAAGGGAGCCCTTAAGACCTGGTTCTTTAATAAAGCATATCACTAGCATCGCAGGACTATTCTAGCTATTATTTAGGCGCCTTGATGCCCTTTGGGCTAAGTTTCTGCGCGTTACAAATTTAATTTCATTCATTTCATTCATTCATTCAGGTGTGGGTGGCATGTGAGCCGCTTTTCCCTGGCTCACACAATGTTGCAGGCCATGAAGAAGCAGGTAAGCTGGCACCTGATCCTCCATGGGGATTTTGGACAAAATATAAATTAAAAAATATCGTGAGAAAGAGATATCAGAAATTAAATATTGTGACACACAAATTTCGTGATACAGAAATTTTGTTGAGAGGACTATCATTTGTTTGAGGTAAGTAATATCAATGTTTTTCATTAGTATAGGGGTTAAAAATATAAATATATTTTTACATTGTTTTAATGTGTTTAGTTGATACATTAATTTAATGTGTCACTCTTATTTATATAAATGTTATTAATTGTTTTTAAAATATAGCTTGTAATTTAAAGTGATTAAAAAAAATTATATTAATTTTTAATAGTAGTTAATAGCTGGTTTGACTGATGACTGATGTGTCAGTGTCTACATTGCTGTATGCCTGGGTGTGTCAGTGTCTGTATTGGTGTATGCCTGGGTGTATCAGTGTATGTGTCAGTGTGTGCCTGGGTGTGTAATTGTGTGCATCAGTGTGTGCCTGGGTGTGTCAGTGTCTGCATTGTTGTATGCCTGGCTGTGTCAGTGTATGCATCGGTGTATAAATGGGTGTGTCCATGTATGTGTCAGTGTATGCCTGGGTATGTCATTAGATGCATGAGTGTTTGGCTGGGTGTGTCAGTGTCTGCTTTGGAGTATGCCTGGGTGTGTCAGTGTTCGCATTGTTGTATGCCTGGATGTGTCAGTGTATGCATTAGTGTGTGCCTCACTGAATTATTTGAAGCATTAGTGTTTGTCTGGGTGTGATCAGCATGTCTGTGTATGTCTGGGTATGTCAGTAGCTCTATCGGTGTGTCCAATGGTGTGTCAGAGGTTGTATCAGTGTGAGCCTTGATTTCTCAGTGACTGTATTGGAGAGTGCCTGGGTGTCTTAGTGGCTGCATTGGTTTGTGCATGGATCTGTCAGTCTGTGTGTGGTTTTATCAGTGTATGACTCAGTATGTGAGTAGCTGTAAAGGTGCATATGTTTGTATGTGTGAGTGGGTGTATGAATATATAACTGGGTGTACGAGTCGCTGTATCGGTGTGTGGCTCGGGTATGTGAGTGACTGTATGAGTGTGTGGGTGGGTATCTCAATGGCTGAATTGGTGTATGAGTCCATCTCAGTACCAGTTTGGGTGTGTGACTGACTGTATAGGACTTTGAGTGGCTGCATGAGTGCATGTGTGGGTGTGTCAGTACCTGTGTAAATGACTCTATAGGTGTGCGAGTTCATAAAGGAGTACCTGTATGGGTGTGTTTGTGACTGATAACTAAAATTACTAAAATACATTTTTATAACTTTACGAACACAGATATTTAAGGCTCTCGGTAGTCTAGAAAAGGAAATAGGCTTGGTAGACACTTGGGTGAAATTAAGGGCACCAGTTCCAGGCTAGACGTACTATTCGGATCCCCTTGAGTCTCTTGCCCGGCTGGATTATTCCTTTTTGACACCAGAATCATTGAAGGGGGCTCAGATAGAATTATATCCAAGAGTAATGTCTGACCACAATCCTTTGGTATTCGAGTTTGCCTTGGAAGGGCTCGTTAGGAATACCTGTATCTGGTCTTTTGAGAGAGGATTTCTGTTGTATCCAACCTATATCACACATATGAATACATGGATTCCAGAATTGTTTGATTTCATCAGAGGAAGTGCCCCTCTGGGGAGTTGTGGGATGCCTTTAAGGAATGGGTTTGGGCAGAAACCCTTAACTACAGTTTGAATCAACAGAAGCAAAGTCAACTGCTGACCAGACAACTATATCGGAATATTATTAATGCAGAGACTCTGCTTGTCACTGCAGTAATTGAAGGGGCTAATACCGATATTGCCCAGCAGCAAATAGCTCTTGCTCAGGCGGCGATTAATGAAATTACAGCTAAAACAAACTGCATAGAAATTTCTTGCCAGGAGGCAGGAATGCTATGAATATAATGCACGGTGGGGCTGCGGGTTATATTAGGGTAATAAGGGATGCTGGCGGGGGCCAATCTCAGACATTGAGGGTATTCAGGAAGCATTCAGGGAGTATCTTCATTGGTTGCCCATTGAACATCGTATTTCTTTTAAAATTGTTTGTTTAGTCCACAAGGCACTTATGGCAGGACCGACTGATGGATTGGGATCTCTGCTGTCTAGATATGTCCCTGGCAGATGTCTTAGATCTGCTCAACAGAATCTCCTTGTTATCCCCTCTATCAAGAAGGCAAGATGGGGAGCAAGAGCCTTTGCATCGAGTGCTCCGCGTTTATGGAACGCACTCCCCTCTGAGCTCAAGGCTATTTCATCTTTGCCCCTTTTTAAGGGAGCCCTTAAGACCTGGTTCTTTAATAAAGCATATCACTAGCATCGCAGGACTATTCTAGCTATTATTTAGGCGCCTTGATGCCCTTTGGGCTAAGTTTCTGCGCGTTACAAATTTAATTTCATTCATTTCATTCATTCATTCAGGTGTGGGTGGCATGTGAGCCGCTTTTCCCTGGCTCACACAATGTTGCAGGCCATGAAGAAGCAGGTAAGCTGGCACCTGATCCTCCATGGGGATTTTGGACAAAATATAAATTAAAAAATATCGTGAGAAAGAGATATCAGAAATTAAATATTGTGACACACAAATTTCGTGATACAGAAATTTTGTTGAGAGGACTATCATTTGTTTGAGGTAAGTAATATCAATGTTTTTCATTAGTATAGGGGTTAAAAATATAAATATATTTTTACATTGTTTTAATGTGTTTAGTTGATACATTAATTTAATGTGTCACTCTTATTTATATAAATGTTATTAATTGTTTTTAAAATATAGCTTGTAATTTAAAGTGATTAAAAAAAATTATATTAATTTTTAATAGTAGTTAATAGCTGGTTTGACTGATGACTGATGTGTCAGTGTCTACATTGCTGTATGCCTGGGTGTGTCAGTGTCTGTATTGGTGTATGCCTGGGTGTATCAGTGTATGTGTCAGTGTGTGCCTGGGTGTGTAATTGTGTGCATCAGTGTGTGCCTGGGTGTGTCAGTGTCTGCATTGTTGTATGCCTGGCTGTGTCAGTGTATGCATCGGTGTATAAATGGGTGTGTCCATGTATGTGTCAGTGTATGCCTGGGTATGTCATTAGATGCATGAGTGTTTGGCTGGGTGTGTCAGTGTCTGCTTTGGAGTATGCCTGGGTGTGTCAGTGTTCGCATTGTTGTATGCCTGGATGTGTCAGTATATGCATTAGTGTGTGCCTCACTGAATTATTTGAAGCATTAGTGTTTGTCTGGGTGTGATCAGCATGTCTGTGTATGTCTGGGTATGTCAGTAGCTCTATCGGTGTGTCCAATGGTGTGTTAGAGGTTGTATCAGTGTGAGCCTTGATTTCTCAGTGACTGTATTGGAGAGTGCCTGGGTGTCTTAGTGGCTGCATTGGTTTGTGCATGGATCTGTCAGTCTGTGTGTGGTTTTATCAGTGTATGACTCAGTATGTGAGTAGCTGTAAAGGTGCATATGTTTGTATGTGTGAGTGGGTGTATGAATATATAACTGGGTGTACGAGTCGCTGTATCGGTGTGTGGCTCGGGTATGTGAGTGACTGTATGAGTGTGTGGGTGGGTATCTCAATGGCTGAATTGGTGTATGAGTCCATCTCAGTACCAGTTTGGGTGTGTGACTGACTGTATAGGACTTTGAGTGGCTGCATGAGTGCATGTGTGGGTGTGTCAGTACCTGTGTAAATGACTCTATAGGTGTGCGAGTTCATAAAGGAGTACCTGTATGGGTGTGTTTGTGACTGATAACTAAAATTACTAAAATACATTTTTATAACTTTACGAACACAGATATTTAAGGCTCTCGGTAGTCTAGAAAAGGAAATAGGCTTGGTAGACACTTGGGTGAAATTAAGGGCACCAGTTCCAGGCTAGACGTACTATTCGGATCCCCTTGAGTCTCTTGCCCGGCTGGATTATTCCTTTTTGACACCAGAATCATTGAAGGGGGCTCAGATAGAATTATATCCAAGAGTAATGTCTGACCACAATCCTTTGGTATTCGAGTTTGCCTTGGAAGGGCTCGTTAGGAATACCTGTATCTGGTCTTTTGAGAGAGGATTTCTGTTGTATCCAACCTATATCACACATATGAATACATGGATTCCAGAATTGTTTGATTTCATCAGAGGAAGTGCCCCTCTGGGGAGTTGTGGGATGCCTTTAAGGAATGGGTTTGGGCAGAAACCCTTAACTACAGTTTGAATCAACAGAAGCAAAGTCAACTGCTGACCAGACAACTATATCGGAATATTATTAATGCAGAGACTCTGCTTGTCACTGCAGTAATTGAAGGGGCTAATACCGATATTGCCCAGCAGCAAATAGCTCTTGCTCAGGCGGCGATTAATGAAATTACAGCTAAAACAAACTGCATAGAAATTTCTTGCCAGGAGGCAGGAATGCTATGAATATAATGCACGGTGGGGCTGCGGGTTATATTAGGGTAATAAGGGATGCTGGCGGGGGCCAATCTCAGACATTGAGGGTATTCAGGAAGCATTCAGGGAGTATTATGAAAAATGATATAATGCTCAGACTCAAGGGGATAAACAGAGGATTGAGCAGGTGGTGTTCTCAATTCCCCTGGATAGAATTTCTCAAGAAGATTGGGATTTGTTGAGAGCGACCATTTCCGTCTAGGATCTTCAAGCAGCTCTCAAAGAATTACCCTTTGGGAAGGCATGCAGGACGGATCAAATCCCTCTAGAGCTTTTTAAAATCTTCTTATACAGTTCTAATACGATGCTGGAGCTTTTTACACAGGTGCAAAGGGGCTGTATGGCTTCTGATTCTTGGTCTACTACTAACGTTGTTTTTATAAAGAAAGGCTAGGTCCCCTGTGATCCATCATCATACCATCCAATAACTTTATTAAACAGTGATGCAAAGGTATATTTTAAGATTCTAGTCATTAGGCTGCGTCAAATTCCTAAATTGGTATCTATCTGTCAAATTTACTCATGTTTCTGCAGGAACGCAATGCAAATTATGAAAGTTCCTCAACCTCCCCTGGTCACCTCTCGTACCCAACTACATCTAAGTACCAATGGTAACCCGGGGAAGAAGGGAAAAAACAAGGAGGGAAAAAGTTCCCACATTGCACCCCACTCTGGGACGGAACCAGTCAGCCAGAAGGAGACAGCCAGACAGGCAAGAGAAGTTTCTGTTAAGAGAAAGGACAGGAAATGAGGTAAGTATGCAAGATGTTTCCACTTCTAATTTAAGTCTGTTCAATGTGTGCTTATGTCTACCTGAATTATTCCCTTCTTCCAAGAATTCTGGTAATTTATGTAAGAGAAAAGGTGTTGTGCATCTAGAAAAGAGAAAGGTAGAAACAAATAAGATTTTTGCGTTGAAGAATAATGAGTAAAATACTATGTGGAAAAAAGCCATACAAAAACCCACCTAAAATATGTAGTGGCTGATAAAATATATATTCCAACGTAAGATGCTCTATGACGTTAATAATGCATATTGCTGTGGCAACCTTAACTTCAACCTTATTCCTTGACCTATCAGGAATCTATTGAACTAAAAGTGAAATCAAAATAGCGGACCTCCACAGATACGGAGCCCAAATCAGATAAATAAAAACAATGCTACTAATCACTATACACAGCGCAAAAGCACTGATAAAATAAACAAATTATGCAGCTTTTTCTATTTTACTTTTGTTTTCAGGTAAAGGCTTCACCAGAGAATGTTGCCAATGTAAGCAGTGACCCGGAGAAGAAGTATGGAGCCAGAGCGAGGAAACGCCGATCCAATGCGAGGGAAGCCGACACTGTATCAAGCTGGGACACTGAGAAGAAGTACGGAGCAAGGAGAGGAAACACCGATCCGAATGCGAAGGACTCCGATGCCGATTCAAGGAGGAACATGGAAGGCCAGGTGAGGATCCAGAAGCACTACACTCTATCCCAAAGCAGGAATGCGAAGCGTCTCTGATCAGGATCTACTGGTATTTGGGCTCCCCGGCCGACTCCCCCGCATGCGCGTTTGCAGGAGCCAGCCATTTTTGTAGTCCGCTGGTCGTACGCAACCGGTAACTCTGACACTATCAACCAGCATGGCTTTATTCCAAGGAGTGACTTTGCTGATGATATTCGTCAAGTGATCACACAATCTTTGATGCAGCCAAAGTTGTGAATGAGCCCATGGCAGTGGCCCTGTTGGATGTCGAAAAAGCATTCGACAGGGTCACAAGGGAATATCTATGGGAACACATGGGATCATTCAAACTAGGGATACATTTTATAAAAGCACTACAGGCTCTTTACCATAAACCGGTTGCCTGGCTACAAATGATGGGAGGTCAATCTGATCTAATTTATATCGAAAAAGGAGCTAGGCAGGGGTGTTCCTACTCTCTCCCATGTTTGCACTATATAGTGACCCCTTCATCTGAAGCAAATCCAGCTATATTACCAGTAAGGCGCCATGGTTGTCAGTCAAATATTTTAGCCTATGCAGATCATATCGCTGTAGTAAAGGCAAATCCGGATACCACCCTGTAGATAGTGGAGGAAGAGGCTGCAGAGTTTGCTAAGTTGTCTGGATAATCATTTAAAAGTCATAAGACACAACTGATGATGAATCACTTCATTACCACTCAGGATCTGTGAGTGGTTGAGCAATCGGTTTACCTAGGTATAAGGATCGGTGTGAAATTAGATCAGCTGGATAAGAAAAATATTACTCCAATACTTGGCAAAGCAAGGGAGATAGAATAACCTCCAATTATCCATTGTGGGTCGGTGTAATATTGTGAGAATTATATTTTTACTGAAGGTCCAATATCTCTTTAAGTCTGTCCTGCTTAAATTTGAAAATGTGTGGTTCAAAGGAATGGATGCTCTGGCCTCTAGATTTATTTGGTCATATTGTAAAACAAGGAGGTCAATTAAATACTTGACTTTACCGATGGTTGGCGGGCTGGGCTCTCCCAAATTTTAAACTATACCAGCTGGCCACAGCTCTTCAGATATTGAGAGCCCTCATGGGAAGTAATGATGGAGTGCATGGGTGGATGCAGTGTGTAATGAAATTAAATGAAATTGAGATTTATAACGCGCACTAACACCAGAGGGGGGTCTACCTTCAGTTTATGAGTTATTAATTGGACTGGATGCTAAGGGCTACTTGTTAAGGTTGGTAGAACCAGTTACTACAAGAAATTTAGGTTTAAAGTGCTGGGGGCAGCCTTTAAAACCTGGGCAGCCTTCTGGAAAAAAAGTAGGCTTAGGGATATTGAACTGGTATACTTCAGTGCAGAGGAATCCCATATTGCCAGACATATTTCAGGATACCTGACTGTTAAGATGGGAGAGACAAGGGCTTTTAATACTCAGGGATCTCTTTCAAGGTTAGAGATTGGCATCATTTGAGGAGCTTCAGACTAGGTTTGATCTGAGCTAAAGTGATTTTTTTTAAATATCTGCAAAACCGTGATTTTATGATGAAGAAATCCAGGGACCTTGTGGTATTCGTCAGGGTACCTCTCTAGGGATGGAGAAATCTTCAATCAGTTTGTCGTATGGTAATTTGTGTGTTGTTATGCCGGATGATTTAGAGAATCATAATAGCAAATGGCAGCAGACACTTGAATCTGATGATATTAGCTTCTATGAATCTTTGGAGGGAAGTCGTACTGTACTCTGCTCCTCAGGCCTACAGGCATAACATTATAAAACATTTTTGATTTATACTTTACTCCCGCAAAGATTGCAAAGTGATGGACAAAGATGAAGTAAATTGCCCTCGCTGCTGAGCCCTTTTACCGGATTTGATCTACATGTTTTGTATATGCCAAAGGTTTGATTTACTCAGATCTCCAGATTTTTGGGAGACGTTCTTAATATTAGCCTGGCATCAACTCCTCAAATGATGTTATTAGTGGTGGACTGGTCTTTGGATTTTTGAGGGAGGGAGCCCTTAAAATGTATTGTGATGGCAGAATGCCAAATTTTCAGCGTGTCAGCGTGGCTTAACCCTTCAGCTCCCTCCTTCAGATAGTGGGAAGGACGATTTTTCTCAACTTTTAATTTGGAGATGGAGCCTTATAAGTGCAAAGAAAAGAAGGCAACGCAGAAGGGGGGTGGGAATTTGGGGGCCCCTTGCAGAATGGTTAAGCTCCCAACAGCTAGAAGGTGGTGTGTCAATAGGTGATCACAGGGTGGGCCTATTGCATGGCTATTGGAAGGGCTATTAAATTAGATATTGGTCAAAGCACTTTTTACCTTTAGCACTTGTACTTTTTTGGCAGCTATTATATTTAACAATATGAATTATGTATTCCTTATGCCCTCTTTCTACACGTTTGCTTTTTTATGATGGATTATTGACTGTATCTCCTGTTACTATTGTGATTGCTTGCCTTTGCTCTTTTTCCTTCCCTGATTTCGTAAATATGGAATATTTAAAAAGCATTAATACAAATATTTAAAAAACAAAACTATCTAAACCAACCAATTAACAAATAAACATGACATAACTAGTGGAGTCCGCCTGTACAGCACCCTTGGGAGAACCATCATCAGCTGCAGTGATTATAACAGCACTTGCCTTAAAAAGAATTAAGGATATGCTTACTCACCGTAAGTAATGTCATATGCTTGCCACCGTACAATTATCCTCTGTGGGTGCATTTTCAGTTTTTTACTGTTCTCAGGTTCTATATTCATACACCAAAAGAGATGTACTGTTGAGAGACTCATCAATGAACAGTGGGGAAAAAAAATCATAAAGATTGTACAAAAAAGACTTTGAACTTGGATTCTAACTCTGAGCTGTGCAGAATATCCATTGGATGACTTACATGACTTTTTAACACAAACTGTAGCATTAAAGACATCAAATTCAAGACACCTGGAGAACTTTGTTGATTGCATCCGTCAAATGTTTGCAGGTACTTTAAGCACAGATTTTAGACTATGCTGTCCTTCATCTGCAACAAAAAATACACTTCTAGGAGAAATTACTGATTTATTTACGCAAAAAGAGTACCAAGCAAGAGGTGCTCCTTATATTCATGCACTGCTGTAGGTAAAAGATGCACCTACATTTGAAACAGACACAGATGAGTCTGTACTTTCTTTCATAGAACAGTACATGTAGCATTCCAAAAGAATGTGGTGGGAAAAGCATAAAGCAGCAAGTACTTTCCATTGACATAGATGTGAAAAGTACTGTCAGCTAAAATATTTCAATTATTTTCTAAGCTCCCCATTGAACCTTCATTTTTTTACTGTCTGAAGCCAGTTCTGTTTTCTCAGTCCCCTTATGAAAAAGAAAACAAGTATAAAACTGTTACAAAACATTTCTTTAAAAAACAACAGTACTTTTTCCAAATATTTCAAAAGTACCCCACAAACTCCTCCCAGGACTGGTGACACACTTTCTGACTGCCCCTGTATTTCAACCTGTACATCTCTGGGGTGAAGTCATACCTACTGACAAGGTTCTTCTTCATGATGGGACACCTCAACCTCTTCCCCTTCTCTAGGGCCAGTAGGACATCCCTTCCATCACTAGGAATATGACTCCAAAGGCCAGCTCCCCAATCCTTCTCAGAGATCCTCTTTACCTCTTGAGCTACTTCATATGCCTGATACAACCTGTCTATCTCACCCCCTCCTTACAGTCAGGCACCAAGGGCCATATGTAGGTAGCATCACATTTACCGATTCATAAATACCGAATTTTACCGATTTGGTATTTATGAATCGGTAAATGTGATGTAGGTAATAATTCGGTAAATGTTACCGAATCGGAAAAATTCGGTAATTAAGAATCGGTATTTACCGATTCGGTAATGAGGCATAACTTCCCATTGATTCCTATGGGCCTGGAGGCCCATAGGAATCAATGGGAAGGTATGCCTCATTACCGATTCGGTAAATACCGATTCGGTAATGGGGGGAGCATATGCAAGGGTGGCAGGGTGTCACATTGACACCCTGTTGCACCCCTGAATCTTGCATGTGTGCACATGTGGCGCACATACATGCCCTAAGGGCATGTATGTCTGCCACATGGCACTCTGAAATCTGCAAAATATTACTTTTTGCAAGGTATTCGTTATTTATCACCAACCTGTATTTGGTGGTAAATAACGAATTCTTAATACTAATTTTCACTCTTTAGAGTGCTCCCTACATATGATTTCAGGATTCGGTATTTACCGAATCGGTATTTTACCGATTCGGTAATTTACCGAATCCTGAAATTATGCCTCCTACATCTCAAATAGCTAAATACCGGTCGGTAACGGGATATTTACCAAATTTCGGCCGTTACCGACCGGTATTTAGCTACCTACATGAGGCCCCAAGTCTCAGGATATTTAGATTTTTTCTTATGCACTGTACACAGCAGTTTTGCTCCCACCATTTTTGCTAGACTTAACAGATATTTGGCCTTCAAGTCCACCTCCTTGACAGTCACTTCATGAGCCCGCAAAACCCTTTTCTTTTTCAAGGCTCTCTCAGCCTCAAATTTTCTCACCAGTCATATGGTCCAGCTGCGGCCTCAGGCCCCTCTCAGTCCGTTTGACCTTGAGTTCCTCATGAGACTGGGTTTGGGAGGAGACACCACTTCCTGCATCCAACCCAGTACGGAATTCTGTCACTGTGGCGGATCAGCTCTCTCCTCTAGAACCTTTGCCAAGTCATTATGCTTCGCCTTTCCCTCCTTCTCAGAGCCAATACCCTAAGTGGCCAGATTCTAAGGTAAACTACAAACAGGGTTCTCCTTTCTCAAGAGAGCTGAAGTAGTCCTCTTAAAACTCTTACTGTGGTGCAGATTGCATTCTGTGGATGTCCTCCCAGACTGCAAGAGCAAAGTAGTACGCAAATGTGTACGTACAGGTGAGTAAATGGGTGTGTGAATGGTGTTATGGGTGTGTGAGTGAGTGTGGCAGTCACTTTCTTGCTCTATGAGCGATGTGACCATAAGTTCTTTCGTGGGAGTGTAACTGGGTCTGTAAGTGCCTGCCTGACTGACTGAACGAGTGTATGCAAATTACATACTATTAAATCACATACGACAAGCAAGCACCCACATCCAATTCCAAACACATTCATTTATACTGCCATAGTAAAATTAATTTTTATTCAGTATACCAAATCCTCTTTCTCCCCTCCTGCTCACTGTATTTTAGTTAATGTTCTCATCTAAGCACCCTTCTATTTTCCCTTCTAGTACACTATCTATAAGCTACACATTTTCTTTCAGCTTCCATGCACTCACTATTTTTTTCTAAATATACTTTTATATTCTACAACCTAATTAACATACCTGTAAAAGCTCCTTGCTGTTCTCTCAGTTTCTATGTTTGGGAACATCTGTTTTCATTTAAAATCTCCGGTTAGAACTCCTGCAAACCACCTGCTCTCTCATTAGAAAAGCAGGTAACATGGCTACCCCATACCATGTGCTTATGCTAATCTACTTAACAAATCACAGGCTACCTTTATCTTTGTTTTACTATACCAATTCTAAATGGTCAGTATTCCTTTAACCCTTTCCATGTTTCCTGCGAAGAAGCCCAATTTGGTTGTTTTTTCCACAAATCTGCAAATCCTCTGCGATGCTCAGTGTGCCCACGTGTAACTTTGCAGAGTATTTGCGAATATGCAGGAGTCTGTTAAATCATTTAACATTTTACTACTATACGTTTACATCTAGATTTAACTTTATAAGATAGTACTGATTTAGAAAAATGACTCCTCTATTATAAAGAATGTGTCTAAACCACTCTACTTTTACATATGAAAGTACACTCTCTTCACAACCCTTCCTCCCACACTGCTTTGGCTCAGGTTCCATAGCAACTGTGGGCATCACAGTGGGTGTGGGAGTGTCTGTGCGTGCAGTAGGTGTGAGAAAGTTTGTATGGGGGTAAGAGTAAGTGTAAGTGTGATTTTGTCACTTATTTTTTGTTGGTTCCATTTCAACTGGGACACAGAGCACAATCTACATGTTTTTTCAATAAAGATGCCATTTTGTTCAAACCAGTATTTGGTCTCTTTATTGCGTTCTGTATTAGCATTTCTCATTCAACATCCTATTTTCAGTTTAATTGGCCATTGTGCTTTTTATTATTAAGTGTTTTTACATTGTCCACAAGAACCACTGTTTTTCTACATATATTGTATGCCCTGGATCCGTGTGAGTAGAGTCGCCCTTTTTTCTTTGACACTGTATTAACATTATAAATGATATTTGAGCTAAGGATCATCAGTCATCATATTAGATATGTTTTCAGATCCAGTCTTTTGTTTTACCTCGTTGACGCGTTTCAATGGATTGTATGATTTATGCCATCATCTTCAAGACAACATTTAATTTCTCCCACACACAGTACAATTAAGTTACAACCTGTTGAAGAACAGTACAAGTATTAGACCTCCAATATTGCAATACAGCATACAGCTTCAAAAATGATGGTATATCAGAGACTGCTGGGGTAGCCCCCTGTCCTGGTCCTTTGCATACTGAAACTGGTACATTCCTAGGGCACATCCTTCATCTTGCATTCTCCCTCCTTTCTAACCACTGTTCCCTACTTCACTGTAGGGGTTTTCTACTGTATCTGCCCATATGCATGAAACAAGCATCTGGTATTATCCATTCCAACTTCATGCAAACAATCCAACACCCAATCTGTTTATCCACCTAACAGTCATCAATCAATAAGAGTAGCTAGGTTCCACGTGGGGGCCCGTCTGTGGATAATAGTGTGGCAACAGAACTCCCTTTATGGATGGGTCCCAAAGATCAGGAACTCAAAACCGAAACCTGCACATGGTTAAAAAAATGGATCAGAGGTTAGGTGAATGGTCTTATGACTATGTCACCCGCCCCATTCATGCATTAAAGCTGCAAAACATGCTTCTGATGCTTTAGATCTGCTCAACTTCTGTGAGAACACTGGGGCATATCATCAACACCCGGCGATAATTATCGCTAAGCGCACTTAGCGCTAGGATAATTATCGCCGGCTATCGCTTGTTTTTATCGTAGAGATAGCGCGCTATCAGCGACGCTTACCTCCAGAGCGATACAAATAACCGAGTTAGCTGCTAAATGTGCAATTACCGCTGGGATTCCAGTGATAATCGCACAACGTTTGGCGCTACGTTGTTGATAGGGCAGGGCAGACTTAACCATGATATCCACCTTCCATTGGATATCATGGCTAAGTCAAACTAAAAGCAGGCGTAAGGAAAGTAGCGATAACCGTGGTTAGCGCTACTTTTCTTATTGCTATGCTTGTTAGCATGCCCATTGATAATTGGAGAAATGTCGGTTAGCGACATTCCTCCAGTTATTTTGGGGAGGAAGGCCCACTTTGCATCTCATTAGAGATGAAAAGCTGGGCGTTCAGGAAACAGGCGCTAAGGCACGGATTCATGCGTTAGCTTGTCCATGCTGGTAGGGCGATAAAATTATCGCTGCTTTTCATCCGAAAACGGACGCTAAAGCAGCGATAATTTTATCGCATCGCCTTGATGATTTGCCCCATTGTGTTATAGTCCTCTGCTCCTGGATCTGCATACGCCAAACTGATGATATTATGTGGGGAAACGTATTCCTCCTCACTGTTGCTCTTTACAACCCACATGTGCTTAACATGGATAGTGGGCAAAGCAGTCAGCTATCTAGGACAGATATAGTATTATATTTGGGGTACCTAATTTATTTTACAATTTCATAACACTCTACTGGTTCCTGTAATAGTCTCCAATGGGCAGGATTTTCACTATCTTCTTATCCTATGCGGTGTCCAACATGACTCTCAGTGGGCACTCACGTAATATCAGGGTACCTTATAATGGGCCTTCCCATACTGGGTGATGGGGAATACTAGGGGGAAGAATAATAGATTGCAACACAATTGAACAGTCCTTCTATATACCCATTTCTCCATCAAACAACTAATTAGAGTGCGAGTTACTTTGCCTATAATTGCACTGTTAATCCAGACCCCCTATTTACGCAAGGCAATCTGCCTGTCCGACTCCTATGAGGGCTTTTATTGTTATCATATCTAGAACGGGGCCCACATCTCTTTTTGACTGACCCGCTCTCTGTTAGCTCTCCAGGGTTAGCCATTCTACATCTGTCTAAAGGTTTAATTAGCACAGACTTACTTACTTATAATATTTTCACTACCGTGTGGATGTTGATATGCGTGCCAGTTCGGAAAAACAATTAATCCAAAGTACAATGGGGTTATAAATAGCCAGCTCATTGGCCATTGTTTATCACATGATCCCTTCAACTAGAAATGCAGTGAGACTGTTGTATTTACTAATGATGGCTGGGAACAAGCACCATTTTTTGCGACGTCTTAGCCCTACCCACATCTATCGTCTACCTATCCCCATCCCCTGGTCCGACCACCATCTGGTGCCTTTTTCCTGGCACCCCCAAACTCCTACTCCTCCAGTCCCCCCCACTCGGATCCTTATCCGTCCCTGGTCCAAGTTTCCCCCGGAGAAATGGATCCATGAACTCAGAAAGAGCACACCCCAGTCTACTTCCTGCCCGGTGGCAATGTATAATAACTTCCGCAGCTGGATAGATGACTCTCTTAACTTCGTCCTTCCGAAGGTCCGGATCACCAAAAAGCATGGCTCCACTAGATCGCCTTGGTACTCGGCTGAATTGCGCAATTTGAAACAGAGTTGCAAAACTTTAGAAAGAAAATGGAGGAAATATTTTGCGGCTGAAAGCAAGTTCATCTACAGGGAAGCTATACGCAACTACAGAAGGGAATCAAGGAAAGTCCAGGCAGCCTATTACGAGGCAAAAATTCAGCAAGCGGCGAATTCCCCCAGAGAGACCTTTGCCATTATAAACAGACTTCTTAAATGTCCAGCCCCTCCTATCCCCACAGACCCCCATGGAACTCGTTGCGAAAGCCAGGCCAAGTTCTTTGGTAATAAAATTCAGATCATTCTAAAAACCCTCCCTCCAATTGACCCAGCGACGTGCTCCCCTACAGACCCCCCCTCTACCACTCACCGCCTAGAACGCTTTCCCCCTCTTTCTCTGGAAACACTCCTGACGCTTCTGCCTACAGTAAAAAGTGGCTCACCTAGAGACCCGGTGCCCATGAACATCCTAACCAAAGCTGCTTTTATCACCGGTCCCACAATCACCCAAACTATCAAATGCCTCTCTCTGCACGGGAATAGTCCCCCCACTTTGGAAGGAAGCTATGGTTAAGACCCTTCTCAAAAAACCGCACTTCGATCCCGCAGATCTGGGCAACTATCGCCCTATTTTCCTTCTACCTGGAATCTCAAAAATCGCAGAGAAGTATGTAAATCAGACCCTCTCCGAGTTACTGGAAATCTCTAACCAGCTACATCCCTCCCAAACCGGCTTCCGGCCTAGGCAAAGCACGGAGACTGCATTGCTGGCGGTTGTGGAAGAGAGCAGGAAACTTCTAGATGCAGGAGGCGCGGCGGCCATCATCCTATTAGACCTGAGCGCAGCCTTTGACACAGTGAATCACCAGTCCTGAGCCATCCTCTTGGCAAGCTGGGAGTAGCTGGAACAGCCCTGAGATGGCTGCGCTCCTTCCTGGAAGGTCGCACATTCCAAGTGTTTGAAGAAGGCACGAGCTCCAAACCCCGACCGCTCCAGTGTGGTGTGCCTCAGGGCTCGTCGCTGAGCCCGATGCTTTTCAACGCGTACATGGTTCCCCAGGCATCAATTGTGGCCCCCTTTGGGATCCATATGGTCACCTACGCCGACGACACCCAAATGGTCGTAGCTCTAAACCAGTCTACACCATACTCAACGACCCTGAAAGCCAGTCTCACGGAAGTGGTAAACTGGATGGGGTCCTTCCACCTGAAACTAAATGGAGGAAAGACCGAGGTCATGACCCTGGGCAACTTTGACAACGTGGCACTTAGAACTATCTGGCCATCTTGCATGGGGCCAGTTCCAACTCCTAAACCCGAAATAAAAAGCCTAGGCATTTGGCTAGATAACAACCTGACTTTCCAAGTTCAAGCCAGCAAGACAGTGGCAACTTGCTTTGGTCTGATCAGAACGGCAAGGAAAGTGCTCCCCTTGCTCCCTCCCCAAGCTAAGATAACCATGGTCCAGGCTATCTTGCCCTCTAGACTGGACTATGGCAATGCGCTCTATCTGGGAGCCCCACCTCGGTAATCCATAAACTACAGGTCATCCAAAACTATGCAGCCAGACTGTTGACGGGAACGCCCAGATCAGTCTCCGCAAAACCCTGCCTCCGCCTCCTTCACTGGCTGCCAGTGAAGGAGCGAATCAGTTTTAAATCACTCTGCATTGTTCATAAATCCCTTCAAGGGATAGGTCCCCCCCTGATCTCAGCCATAATTCAGCCCTATAAAGCCAGGGGAAAGCTCCGCTCGGATGACCTCCATCTCATCGCTATCCCCAGAATCAAACGAGCCAGAAGTGGCGGTAGACTCTTTTCACTGAATGCTGGCAGACTTTGGAACGCTCTGCCACTCCATCTCCGGAATGAACCTAGCCATCGTTCCTTCAGGAAACAGCTTAAAACCTTTCTATTCCCTTAAACTCTTCATTCTCTCTGTCCATTTGCTCAATAGTCATGCCTAGCGCTGGGAGGCCTCCGGGTAGCCATGCACTTTACAAATGCCCTTTTCATTTCATTTTCATTTAATTATATTGCTTATATTCGCACCATTAATCCAAGTCCCCTATTCAATGGGTCTGTCAATGCCTGCATGGGAATGTGTGTGGGAGTGTGGGTGCCTGTGAGTGCGTTTGTGAAAGGCTCTGTGGGTCTGTGAGTGGGTGTGAGAGTGTCTGTGTGGGTCTGTGAGTGGGTTTGTGAGTGAGTGTGAGATTGCCTGTGTGGGTCTGTGAGTGGCTGTTTTTTGTCCAAAATGTGACAAGATTAGCGAATTGGTTGCAGATTTACATGGGGGCCTCACTCAGCTTCACAGGGGATCTGTGGATTGCCGAAGTGGAAATAACCTGATATAACTAAATGTTGTACCCAACATAGGTCCCTCTCACACTCCTCTAACACACCCATGGAGTCAGGGTGACTCTACCCTGACCCCTTTAATCACTTTGATGAAAACGTTTGAGGTCCCAGGACCATGCCCTGATACTTGAAATAGAGGCTGCAACCTCCCAGTGACGATGTGGTCAGCCAATCAAGGTTTTGCTGGTGTCGTGTGATTTTGCAAATCTACTGAGGAGGATCCACAGGGGGTCCACATCACTAGATATCTATATTTCTTTCTTCTTTGATAGCTCCACAACGACTGACCAGATTTACACCAAATCACAAAGAAGGCTCTTTCTGGACTAACAGATACCTCTCTGCCAAATTTGGTGTAATTCCATCCAGTAGTTCTGGCTGTAGTCATGTTCAAAATCCCCATGGGACAGTTGTGACCCCCCCCCCTTTTTCACGGCCCTTGCTTGACAGATCACTCTAAAACTTTCCATGCAAACAAGACATACCGTGCCACTTTGTTTTTAAACTTTTTGTGAAGATTTGTCAAAAGGTGCCAAAGTTATAAGCAAGTTCAAAAACCCTTTCCTATGGAAACTAGGTCCTAACTACAACTACCTACTGGTGATTGTCAGTAGGTAAATATATATATATTTAAATAATTGAACTGAGTAAACATTGTGGCATCACCCACTGGAGGGTTTTATTTTCGTGGAACAGCAAACCACAAGTTCCAGCATACATCGCAAAGTCCCACTGGAGGACGCCCACCAGGGGGCCGTAACTATAAAAAGGAACTAAATGTGTTGGGGATGCTGTTTTATGCTATGCCAAGGTTTACCCTTTGAGAAAAGTCAAAGATGACTGAAACGCGTCAGGAATGCCTACTAAATGAAATAAATGATTTTATACCTCACTGTCAGGAGTGAGGCTCGGTTCCTTTTCCAGGAGAAGGGTTTTGTGATAGTTATGCGGCCTGGTTCAGCCTCGAGTGACGCACTGCCTGCTAGAGCGCCATTGCTGCCTGCAAAAGAACCGCTTTTGGAGACTCGTGAAAACGATAAAGGTTCAGTAGGTGACACCGAAGACTGGCTTTGGTATGGTTTACAGCAGCCCTTTAAAAAGAGGAATACAACGGAGCCAACAGTGAGCGCTAAATGACTTTATTTAAATAATTGAACTGAGTAAACAATGTGGCATCACCCACTGGAGGGTTTAATTTTAGTGGAACAGCAAACCACAAGTTCCAGCATTCATCGCAAAGACCCACTGGAGGACGCCCACAACAAAAAGGAACTAAATGTGTTGGGGATGCTGTTTTATGCAATGCCAAGGCTTACCCTTTGAGAAAAGTTAAAGATGACTGAAACGAGTCAGGAATGCCTACTAAATGAAATAAATGATTGTAATGATTGTATCCCTCACTGTCGAGAGTGCGGCTCATTTCCTTTTCCAGGACATATATATATATATATATTCACTGAAAAAACCATAGGTTTCACACATGTTATAGTTAGCTGGACATTTTACTTATAAAAAACCAATGAAATTCCCCCGTTATAGTTACTGTAGGCAACTATAACTCACGCGACCGCAATCCTCTGCTGATGCTAATACTGTATTTAGACACTTATTTGCCCATGTCTTCTTCCATTAAATTTTAGCTATACATATATTACAAATATTTTTTTTTCATAAAGACACATATGTCATCAGCAGAGGATTACGGTCGCGTGAGTTATAGTTGCCTACAGTAACTATAACGGGGGAATTTCATTGGTTTTTTATAAGTAAAATGTCCAGCTAACTATAACATGTGTGAAACCTATGGTTTTTTCAGTGAATTTGCAAGGTTTTTTAAATGCTAATTCCTAACTATAACGTGTGTGAAACCTATGGTTTTTTCAGTGAATTTGCACGGTTTTTTAAATGCTAAGTTACTTTACGCCATTTGTGGCGTGCGCGCCCACTTAACGCAGTTCGTTCCGTGCGCGCACGGTGCGCGCACAGTGAGCAAGCGCACCGCGTGCCCACGTTACGCTAGATGGGCCATGAACACACGATGCGCTTCGCGCACCGTGCGCACATGGAAGTCATATGATGAGCATCGTTGTGACAGGTAAAATATATATTTTGTTTTGCGGTGATAAGCCATGCATAAATGGTGCCCTTCGGG
Source organism: Triturus cristatus (assembly GCF_964204655.1). NCBI lineage: Eukaryota > Metazoa > Chordata > Amphibia > Caudata > Salamandridae > Triturus > Triturus cristatus. Next base: position 851,179,061 of record NC_140592.1, on the reverse strand, counting down.
CACCATTTGCACACGGGGTGGGGAGAATGTGGATATTTTTTTTTTGTTTTAATATTTTTTACCGTACGCGTACGGTAAGCGTAATCGGCGAAATTTTGGAAAAAATTAAAATTGCCTTTTTTCACTTGGGGGATCGTTGGGGACTCCCTCGACATGGCTAGGTGCTTAGGAGCTGTCTAAACAGCCCCTTTACATGTTTTTGCACTTTGTTTTTCAACCCCCTGTCAGAGTGCGAGAGAGAAAATGGCGGCCGCCGCTTCCTGGTTTCGACCGATTCGAATGTTTACTAAGATCTAACGGCCAATCAGAATCGCGCTCGCGCATGTCACCGTACGCGTACGGTAAGCGCACGGTAAGCGCACCGTAAGCTGGCTCAGATATATATATTGATTTAAAGGCTATTTTCTCAGAATCTACTGAACAGATTTACACCAAACCTACAAAAGGCACTTCCTTGACCTGTAGACTACCTCTCTGCCAAATTTCAAGGAACTCTGTTCAGCCGTTCGGGCTGTAGCTGTGTCTAAAGGTCCTATGGAAAAATGCATGGGAAAAACGCGTTTTGGGACCCCCCTTTTATCTCAGCCCCCTCTTGACGAATCCCCCCGAGACTTTCAGGGTAGGAGCGGAGCGTAGCGCCCCACCTATTTTGAAAAATTCGCGAGGATTCGTCGACCGGCGCCAAAGTTATTCAAAATAGAATGTTGCGGATTTCCTATGGAAACGTGGTCCTAACTATAACTACCTACTGGCGACCGCCAGTAGGTAATATATATATATATATATATATATATATATATATATATATATTTATTCGGTGCGTAGCTGCAGCAGAGCCATGCCGTAAATTCATTCGCCAACAGCTTCCTTTTCAGGAGACCAATTAGTACGCACTCACAGGATTCTTTGTTACCCCAATTTTATTTATTTATTTATTCAATAGCATCCAGTTCCAAGGAAATACCAACGCGTTTCGCTATCAACAGATAACTTGATCACGGTTAATATTATGCATTTGAATCACCCTATAAAAACATTTGATGCCGAACATGTGATTGCTGATGTCACTCATTTGTTAACACAGACTTCTGGTCTTGTGGTCCGCAAACCATATGTGATGTTAACATATTGTTTCGAAGCGTAATGTTGGTATGTCCCCAATTTTGTACATGTCGTGTCTTTTATCAATGAAATACATTCATTCTGCCTTGTTATATTCTACTTATCGTTTTCCTAATCGGTTTTTGCCGAGCGGGAAGAGTCAGTTTTTTACTTTGCAGTTTCAACTAGTACTTTATTGACTATCCTATTCTTTATTAGGATTGACTATCCTGTTCTTTATTAGAGTCGATTTTACACAATCTGCGATGTTATCATTTAAAACGACTCTGTGCAGCCGCACTTTCGTCTTTTTATGAGAACAGTCATGAGTCTCTGGTTATTTTATTCAACCTGCACACTCATTATAAATCTCTAAATCGGAGCTCTGATTACCGCTAATTATGATAGGAAACCAGCCTTGGTCTTGAGGGCTTCAAAATTAGTAAAAATTGTATGAGATGCGGAATTAAATTTGCCGCATTACAATAAAACCTAACCAAGGCTGGTTTCCTATCATAATTAGCGGTAGTCATTTGGCAGGGAGAAAGGTCGTGGTCCAGAAAGGGCGCTTTTGTTGACATTGTGTAAATCCGTTCAGTAGTTTTTGAGAAATATCAAATTTTGCAGATATCGATATTTGAGAATTCTGACATCTGATTGGCTGAGGGGTTACAAGCATGAGCTTGCTGCTTATTGGCTGTGAATGGTTGAAACTAGGAAGTGTTGGCAGGCATTTTGTGACTTAGTCAGTCAGCTCGTATCTCTCCGTGTAGAAGCCATTGGGTCTGTAGTTTTACCTCTGCGAGGCAACACTGGCATCTGTGTCTGTGTGAGATACCCCTTTCACGCTACCTCTACCCACATCACCAGATCAGGGCTATGCCTTTTGAAGCCAGTCCGTCGGCTCGGAGCTCTGTGAGTCAGTCCGTCGGCATGACCCCCTACACTACCCAAACACCACTGCACTACCCTAAACACTAAAACTACTCCCAGCACAACTTCCTACACCATTGCACTATCCTAAAACACTACTTCCAGCACGACCTCCTACACTACCTAAACACCTCTGCACTACCCTAAACCATAAAACAGTATCCCCAGCATGGCCCCGTACACTACCCAAACACCACTGCACCATCCTAAACCCTAAAACAGTAACCACAGGACGATCCCCTACACTACAGAAACACCACTGCACTACTGTAAACCCTAAGTCTACCCCCAGCTCAACCCCCTACACTACCCAAACACCACTGCACTACCCTAAACTATAAAACACTAGCAGTCCGTTGGCTCACAGCTCTGTATTTGGGAGCCGACAGCCCATAGCTCTCTGTGTGCGAGCCGAGCCCATGGGCAGCATGTGTCCCTCTGCGAGGCTGCTCGACTGCCTGCAGGTCTCCCTGTGGTAGCCGGATCACAGCTGTCACTCTGCGAACCGATATTGGGAATATAAGGCGGCTCTAAAAAGAGCCTTCGTGTTTAATAGTTGGAGCTTCATATAAGTGCGGATGCACAGCTTCAGGTTATTCAGAAAACCTTGATTTGCCTGATCTGTGAAGTGTACTCCATCACTTCTGTAGATATCAGCCATATGAAAACTTATGTTGTTGTTGTAGATCGATCCCATTCTATGGTCTCTGAGGTATGCAGAGACAGCTTTGTTGACATTCTTCCTAGAATTTTCAATTTGAGGACAAAATTGGTTTGACCAATTCCACTTCTGTCTTTGGCATATATTGGAATTCACTGAAAAAATCATGGGTTTCAGGGACGTAATAGTTATAAATTAGCATTTAAAAAACCTTTGAACTTCACTGAAAAAACCAAAGGTTTCAGGGACGTTATAGTTAGTTGGACATTTCACTCATACAAAACCATAGAATTCCGCCGTTATAGTTAGTTGAGCTAACTATAACTCGCGCCCCTGCAATGCACTGCTGATGACGTCACATATTACATCATTCATGACATGGTCAGTGACATCATAGATGACATCACTGATGACATCTCAAATGACATCACTGATGACATCAGTGATGACATCATCCAGTGAATGTGGTTTTCTTTAACATGTAAAATTGTATTATATACATATATACCAAGTGTATTGAAGAATGAGTGGATGTATAAGTGTCGGGATGGAGGATTTAGTAGGTGTGTGACTCACTGTTTAAGTGAGTGATTAAATGTGTCTTACTGAATACATGGGTTAGTGACTAAACTGTGTGAATGTCTGTATCAGTTTTTCTGTTGTCGTATAACCTGCTGCATCAGTTGGTCAGTAAGTACACGGGTTATTCATTAGTTGCCTGCATAATTGTATGGGAGACAGAGTGTGTGTGTGGTTGGGTGGGGGTGTGACTCTGTGCACAGATGTGTGAGCGGTTGATTGACTGGGTGTATGACTTTAAGAGTTGCATGTGGAGACAGTTGTATAGGTGAGTGAATGTGTGTATGGATGTATTGGTGAGTGAATGAATGTCTCAATGGTAGATGTTCAAGTAAGTACAAAAGTAAAAGGCAGTGTATGTGAGAGTTGGAGTATATAAAGGACTATATGTGAGATTCAGTGATTGTGGGAGTGACTCTATGGATGAGTATATACTTGTATTAGTGATTATAAGTATGTAAGTATGCGTTAGTATCTGTATGAATAAATGAGGTGGTGTGTGTATAACTGTGTAGGTGAGTAAATGGAACTATGATTGATTCTTTGCATGACTGACTACGATGAGTGCATGACTGACTAGGATGAGTGGTAGTGTGTGAGTGTCTGTATAGGTGTATGAGTACATATGATAGTGTTGTATTGATCAGTGACTACATGTATGAATGGTTGTACGGGTGAATGAGTGCATGTGTCTGTAGACCTAGGAATTAGTGAGTGTGTTTCTAGCAACTGGTATTGGTGTCTCGATGGTTTTGAAAATGGTACTCTGTATTTTACAGGGGGTGTATCAAAGGTTATATTAGGGTTTAAGGAGGTGCATCAGATTGTCATGTGGATGATGTCATCAGTGGTGTCATTTGAGATGTCATCAGTGATGTCATCAGTGATGTCACTGACCATGTCATGAATGATGACATATGTGACGTCATCAGCAGTGCATTGCGGGGGTGCAAGTTATAGTTAGCTCAACTAACTATAACGGCGGATTTTCTATGGTTTTGTATGAGTGAAATGTTCAACTAACTATAATGTCCCTGAAACCTATGCTATTTTCGGTGAATATGTATATGTATGTATATATATATATATATATATATATATATATATATATATATATATATATATATATATATATTTATTTATATATATATATATATATATAGTTTCCTTTTACAGCTCAGCATGGATGACACTGTGCTAACCCTATGCTTAAAGACTTTACTGTAAAAATGGCAAAAGGCTTTGCCCTTTTCTAGCTTTGCGTGATGGCACTGTGCTAATCCTATGCTTAAAACTCTGCCAGAAAAAGAGAAATTTTTGGCGAGCAGATTCAGAATGACGCTGGTGTTCACAGATTCAGAATTATGCTGGTGTTCTAGGGAGCGCCATATAAAGGAGCTGCTCTCTTGGGAACTTTATCAGCACCCTAGGTCTGAAAGGGTATTGTCTCTACCTAGACTGAAACACGTGTCAGGTGTTGCTTTTAATCCTTCCAAGTTGGCTTCACTAGTATTTTATCAATCCGAAGTTGTAATACTGTGCCTGGAGTGGTAAAAGTCTTTTGTCGTTATACCTATATATATATATTACCTACTGGCGATCGCCAGTAGGTAGATATAGTTAGGACCTATTTTCCATAGGAAATCTGCAACATTCTATTTGGAATAACTTTGGTGCCGATTGATGAATCTTCGCAAAATTTTCAAAACTTTTGGCCTGCTCTGGTCCGCTCCTATCCTGAAAGTTTCATGGTGATTCGTCAAGCGGGGGCTGAGAAAAAATGGGAGTCCCAAAACACGTTTTCCCCATGCAATTTTCCATGGGACCTTTAGCCGCAGCTACAGCCTGAACTGCTGAACGGAATTACACCAAATTTGGCAAAGAGGTAGTCCTTAGTTCAGACTCGTGCCTTTTGCTTAAATGGTGTAAATCCGTTCAGTAATTCCTGAGAAAATAACATTTAAAAGTACATATATATCTATGGCCTCGGAGGGTCCGCGTACCCTAAGTGCAGCCTAAGCGCACCCTGCCGTACACAAGCTGTATTCTCATTGGCTGTCAACACTCCAAATCAGGAAGTGTTGGCAGCCATCTTGTGCCTCAGTAGAACCGAGACACAAGAAATCAGCAAAAGAAACACGAAAAACACAAAAAGGGTAGAAACACCCTGACCCCCTCGGCCTGCTCAGGGGGTCCCACAAGGACCCACAGGGACAAAAAAAGCATTTTTTTAAAAATAAAATCGGCGAGATTCGCGCACCCAGCGCGAATTTTGGCTGAAAAAAAAAATGTGAAATGCTATTTTGGTAATTGGCCCGCGGGGGGGGCCAAATCCCGGGGTCATTTTCAAAAAATAGTGTGGGGACACAATCCCCCCACACTTCCCCGGGGACTGCCACCCCCGGGGCTTATTAATATTGGGTGGGGGTTCTCTCAGGCCCCCCAGCCCCGGGGACCGCCACCCCCGGGGCTTCTTCAAAATGTGGGAGGGGGGCCGCGTGGCCCCCCTCCTGGAGCCTTGTATAGGCCCTGGGGACCGCCACCCCCCAGGGCCGGCTTCTGCAGTGTCCCGGGTTGCCCACCCCCGGGACACTGTAGTTTGCAATAACCTCGCGGCTCCCACTCTGTCATGCCAAACTGCTTTCCTATTTGGAAGAGAGAGCAGGAAACCCGCTCTCTCTTTCCGATATCATCAGTGATGTCATTTGAAATGTCATCAGTGATGTCACTGACCATGTCATGAATGATGTAATATGTGAAATCATCAGCAGTGGATTGCGGGCGCGCGAGATGTAGTTAGTACAACTAACTATATCGGAGGAATTTTAATGGTTTTGTACGAGTGAAATATCCAGCTAACTATAACACCCCTAAAACCTATGGTTTTATCAGTGAATTTCTAAGGTTTTTTAAATGCTAATTCCTCACTATATCAGGCCTGAAACCTATGTTTTTTTCAGTGAATATATAAATAAATATATATATATATATATATATATATATATATATATATATATATATATATATATACACACACATACATATTTATATTCAATGAAAAAAAACAAAGATTACAGTGACGTTATTTTTAGGAATGGAAATTTAAAAAACCTTCGAAATTCACTGAAAAAACAAAGGTTAGAGATGTTATAATTAGGCTCAAGTTTCACTCGTACAAAACCAGAGAAATTCAGCAGTTATAATTAGCTGACCCCCGCAATCCACTGCTTATGACCGCACATATTACATTACTCATGACATGGTCAATGACATCACTGATGACATCTCAAATACACATATATATATATACACTCAATACCCTTTCAGGCTTCGAGTGATGAATATGTCATGCAAAACAGAAAGCAACAAACTCTGGGTAGTTCCCAAGTTGAGGTGAAGAGCAGCTCCTGACAAGAGCACCCTACAGAACCAGTTACACTCTGAATATTGCTCACTTCAAATATCTACTTTTCTATCAAAGTTTCGAAGCATAGGATTAACACAGTGCTATACACGCCGAGATAGAAAGGGACATATCATATCATCATATTCAGGGGGGTTTCCAGTGCACCTCCAGCTACCCTATAACTGGCACTGAATCATTCAGATGCGTACCTTGTGGTCCCCTTTTTCTACCCAGTTCTGAGTTTCACTCGTAATTTGGGAAAGCTGATAAGGACAAGACTGCACACTAATTTCACCAGTCTTCACTCTGTTCCTCAAGTTGCTGTTTTTGTTTTTCATTTTCTCTTGGGAGTCTTTCATTTCCCACACATCAGACTTTTGCTTAAGCTTTCTCACTTCTTCATACCAAATTAGAAAGGCTGCCCATTGCTCTGTACTAGATTTGATCTTTTCAATCATATCTTAAGGTTAGTCAAACACTCAATGTCAAAAGTACCTTGTTCTGGAAAATATGTTTTATTGTTGTCACTAGTACACTTAATCCAATCTTCTGAATACGTCAACATGCTTTAACCATAGTGGTGGTGCAGCACAGGGGTGGGAGTCCATTTTGCTGGGGCTTTATCCAGTATCAATATTTGTGTTCCCATTTTCCTTACCTGGTACATTTTTAGGTGGCTGCCAGCCCTGTGCTGATGCCCATCCCATGGAAGAGGTGGGGTAGTAGGATAAAAGGGAAACTGTGGGTGTATTAGCTTTACTTGTCTGTATCCCAAGAATAGAGTTAGGAAAGTGCATTCAAGCATACACACTTACCTCCTTGCACTTATAGGTCCCCGGAGTGCAGCCTTTTGGGGTTTGCAGAGGTTTGGAGCAGTTAGAGCAGGGCACCTATTTCATCCATTCCGATTTGTAATAGGGGTTCTAAGCAATACTTGCCTCTCCATACTTTTCTACACTCTTCAGCTCTTATAGCGTGGATTTCCTGCACACAGATTTTCTGCACACTTCTCTTCTAACCCCTAGTATGCCACAGATCCTGTTTATCTATCCAAAATTGTAGGGTCCAGTCACAGCATCTTGCCAAGTTAGGTGTTTTGCTGACAGACTCGCCGAGAACTGTTCAAGAAAACCTGCCCACGTGCCAATTGAAGCCTCAGAAGGTTTATTCACAAACAAAAAAATAACAGCATGTGAGTACCGTTTCAGCCAACCAGGGGTTCCCAGAAGAAGATGGAAGCAAAGCATCCTCAAAGGGTAAAGATAAGACACACATTTACAGCATTCTGTATATGTTTCTGCAAAGTGGTACAACAGGTTTCTGATCACTAAGATCATGAGAAAGGAAGAGGACAACCTTTTGTTGTAACAAGAATGTGAACATTAGTCTAATCAGACACAATTTGAAAGAGAGACTTGAAATTTCAGAGATGGGCACTTTCATAAGCATTTGTCAGCATGAAACATGGCTGAAACAGCAGTCACACCAATAAAATCATTACTTCACAAGTGTTGTACTCAATCTCTCAGTGCCTTACGAGTCTCTGTCGCTTTTTATCGTCTGTACTGTATTTCAACAATGTGCCTGACATGCTACCAATGTTATTTTTGTTCTCTAAAAAAAATCCAATAAACTTGATTATAAAAAAAAAATATCATTATTTCAGATGGAAACTGTTTTCTATGCTGATGCCAAGATTGCAAGTGCAAGGAGAGAAATGTCTGCTTCTCTCTCACTTTCCTGCCACCCATCAAAGCACGATGAGATATCTATCCAAGGATGCCACCAGGATCAATTATGCAAGGGCCCCAGTTTTGCATCTATTGGATTTCATCTGAAAACCAATTGTTTTTCTGACATTGTACCTTTGACATGCTGCCGTTTGGAGTAGGACATCTAACAATGAATTGTAGCAGTATATCCCAGTGTTAATAAGTAAGGCCTCATTCAGCAATTTCGACTACATGAGAAGTTGGAAGTTAGTGGGTGCACACTATATTACCCCTGTTATTGCACATGCTTGTGCTGTGTTTCATCCCATCCAAGTGAGTAAGTGAAGAAAATGCTCAATGTTCAATATAAAAAAGATGTAAAAATAATTTGCGTGCATTGTTAGACTTGGTACAGACATCTTTCTGAGGTCCTAGACGGGGTCAACCATAAACATGCTTAACAAATGGGAATGGCAGAGAGCAGTGGTGTGCCTCTGGTGAAGCTGGGTAATGTACTTATAGATTTTGACTGCACATTAGCAGCCTCCCTAACTTGCAAATTCTGTGGACGGCATAATGGAAAATTGAGTTCCCATTCTGGACCTCAAGATATATGGATTTAGCTCTTCCCTGTCTCGGCCAGAATGAACAAAATAAGCACAAGGCCACACCTGAGCCGTTCCTTTCAGAGTGAGGGGCAGGGTCGTTAGACGCTCAGCAGGAGGTGGAGCCTTCTTTGTGCTGGCAGAGGCAGAGTCCTCAGCTTGGCCAGCAGGGGGTGGAGCCGGCATTGTGCTGGCAGAGGCAGCCCTACTCAAACCCAGGGGCTACTCTTCCCACCCATCTAGAGCAGATCTCCCTATTCACCCTGCTGCTGACTCATCCAGACTCCTGGAGCCACCTAGCCCATCACATGACACCAGTCAGCCAATCTGCACACAGGCACACAGGAAGGTTAAACAGGAGATTAGCTACTTTCTAAAAAGTGCTATTCTCACACAGTGAATTTAAAAACCATCTTTCTAAAAAGATGTATAATTAAATTCTGAACACAAAGATACCAAACTTGGATTTTCTATCTTGCCTTTAGGGGAATATAGGCATGTAAACATCCTCCCCCATTCTGTCCTATGGGCAAGATAGCCTCTCAGCAGTGAAAAACGAAAATGGCTGTAATTCACTACCAGGGCATGTTACACACCTCAGGATATGCCCTACCTTTCAGATACACAGCACCCAGCCGAGGGGGGTACCTAGGGCCACCATAGGGATGCCTGACATGTACAGAAAGGGAAGGATAAGGCCTGGTCAGTGGTTGCACTGGCCAGGTCGACATGGCAGTCCTGGACAGCACATAGTCACTGCAAGCAGGCCTAAGACATCATTTTAGTGCTACTCCTGTGGGTGGCACAATCAGTGCTGCATCCCACTAGTAGCATTTGTACTACCAGCCCTGGCACTCTCAGTGCACTTTACTAGGGCCTTGCAGGTAGAACAAATATGGCAAACATGTATCGCCAATTACATCACAATTTCCCTAGGGAGCACTTGCACCTTGACACTGACCAGCAGTGGCAAAGTGCCCAAAGCATCTATACCAATAAAAACGACATCCAGCATAGCATCAAAAAATACAGGAGGTTGAGGCAAAAAGTCAGGGGTAACCACGACAAAAGATGCCAGGTCTGACAGCCAGAATGAACAAAATAAGCACAAGGCCACACCTGAGCCTCTGACTAGATATGAACTTGGGCAACTATATAAAAACTCCTTACATGACAGAGATAAAAATAATAAAAGCACTAAGAGTCAGTCACACCCAGTTGTGTTTTTGTGTGTTAACTTCTTTCCCCTGACATTAGGAAGATAGGACCTAATTTAGTGTTTGACAGATGGTACTCCATCCATCAGGGCAGTGGAGGAGATTACCTGCTCTATCCTGATGGGCTAGTATCTGTCAAGTTTAGAGATGACCGTCGGTCCAGCAGTCATCTCTATAAATTGAAAGGAACCACCAATACATTCCTTTCAATATGCAAGATGATTGATGGGCATCTGGCATCGGTTTTGACAGCGTCTTACCAAATGTTAAGCTTTAATTGTTTTTCAGATACAAATTCCCAAAGCAGGATCTTGTTTCAGAAAAAGAAAAAAAAGCTAATGACTCCCACACCCTGGGAGTTTCATCCAACAGTGTGGGGGACATTTTTCTTTTTTTTTCTGTCCCTCACCATCAGGGTTTTGCTGGTGGTAATGGACAGGGAAAAAGACATTAAATGTCAAACTTGAATAGGACAGGTGGTGCAATGTACCTCTTTGATGGCACCTACTCTGTCTGGCCGTCGGAGGAAGTTTTCTGCTGAGGAAAATGTGTCTCTGTTGAGGGAAAACTTAAGGTCCACCTATCTCTAGATGAGGCAGGTGGATTGGGGTTTAGCGGTCAGCCAAACTCTAAATCTGGCTCATAGTTTGGTAAATAAAATGCAACTAGAAACAAAGCTCTACTATCCTAGTCTTTGCTTGTTCTTTACCAGAGAGGGCCTGTCAGTCAAGAGAAGAAACTCTGGAGGAGAGAAGTTTAATGTTGATGTATCAACACAGAATTCATGCAGCAAAGCAAGTTAATGGAAAAGCCTTAGGAGCTGAATATTGGTTCAGTGGACAACCAGTCATCTCACTAGTATGGCCTACACCCCCACCTCTGCCAATTTTATGGAGGACAACTCGTCCAAATAACTGATCTCCACTGCATTGGTGAATATCATGTTGGCAAAAGTCCTTCCATTGAAACAACAGGAGCAGTTTAATTAAAACCTTAATGAAGAGATGGCATGCATGCCATGGTGTCATGTTGGCACTCACAAAACTACCTTTGTTTCTCAGAAACAAATTCCCAAAGCAGGAGGTTACATCAGAGAAACAGATTATCAAAGGCCAAAACATGCAGGAAGTTTCCTCCCTTTACGTGAGGGCCATTGATTATTTTCCCCTGAGTGGGATACCAAACCTTTCATGACAGCCCTAGGTAGAAAATTGTAGGTCGGAATTCCCACCCTTAAATGAGTGATCCTTCAGATATACACACACCAAGGGCTCTGTGGTGCATGAACTACCCATCAAAAGGTTTCTGCCAAGAACCAGCTGAGGCCCTGCTGTCAGAAGCCAAATGTTAGACCTGTCATCCTTCTGGTGGCCTTACCCCAGATTTTTTGCCTTTTACCTCCTGTTTTTGCTGATTCTTTTTGTTGGCCTTAGAACTCTCAGCACTTTATCACTGCTAACCAGTTCTAACATGTTTGTTCTTCTCCCCTAAACATGGTGACATTGGCGTATACCTGATTGGCATATATAATTTACTGGTAAGTCCTTTGTAAAGTGGTATACCATATACCCAGGGCATGGATACTTGCAGATACTTGCAACATGGATTTCAACACATCTCCTGTCTGCATGCAGCAGAATCGGCAAATGAATCTGGTAGCAGCAGTAAAATCGACGCATTGCTTTTTGAACCAGCGCTTTGCCTCAAGAGATCGACGCATTGGACAGCGTATTGCCACCTGGGCAACTTGGTGAGATCGACGCATCCCCTTGAATTCGGTGCATTGCTCATTGTTTCTTGACACTGGCACATGTCTTCGGAATTGACGCATCGCCTTCACTGCGTGAAAATCGACACATTTCATTGTTTGCGACCAGGAAAGGAACGTTGTTCACTGGGGCCTGTGTGGGTCCTGTAGCCAGCAGGCACTCCATCATGGCTGGGCCAAACTTTGACTGTATCTCGGTCCAGCGGGACCTAAAGTAACCTTTTTAGCGCTACTTGCTTCTAAGCTCTTGATTGCATTAATTCCTTTAAAATTCAATAGCGCAACTTCTATACATTGGATGTTTTCCATTCTGGTCTTCTTTTGTTCAGAATGTAATATTCTATTATTCTAAACCTGTGTGGAGGCTTTCTGTGGTGTATTCATTGTGTTACTGTTTGAGTGTGTTGCACAAATACTTTACATATTGCCTCTTCAGATAAGCCTAACTGCTCTGTACCAAGCTACCAGAGGGTGAGCATAGGTTATCTTTTAGTGTGTATCTAGATTACCCTGACTAGGGTGGCTGTTCCTGCCTGGCCTAGGTATATACCTCAGTCAACCAGGAATCTCGTTTCTAAGATTGGTGATCAGTGGTGAGGATAGGACTTGAGGTTGTGCAATACAATATAGTAGCTCATTGTTCACACAACTATATACTTAGACCGATTCAAGCCTTTTTCAATTTTCCCTGATCCGACTTCTTTTGGTTTTTCCAAACTCCTTTTGCCCAAGTCTGATTTTTTCTGCCATGTCTGTGGTCCTACCTCAGAATATGGAATTCGGGCTGCCCAATCAGGAGACATACATAGTGGCCTAGCTCTAGGGGTTCTGCCCATAGAAAAGGGTATTCCATAAGGGAAGTGCCAAGAAGGCAGAGCTTCAGAAAGCCTTAAGAGCCTGGGCAGCAGCCCACCCTGAAGGAGAAGTGGATGAGGAGGAGGGATTTGAGTCTGAAAAAGGATCAGAGCAGGACCTGACAGAGGGTCTTATCATGCAGCCTACAGAGGGGGGGGGAGCAATTTTCTCCCAGGACTGGAAGTTCACTCTAGACCAGGCAGCAGTGTGTCCTCAAAGAACCTGTCCCCAGAGGAGATGGAGGGCAGGACAGAGGAAAGAAAACTAAGGCTAGAGCTTGCTAATATGGAGAAGAACATGGAGCAGACCTTTTCCCTTACTAAGCTAGAGAAGGAGCAAGCTCCAGAAGTGAAGAGGCTGACCATGGAGGAAAGGAAGACGGCCCATGAGCCGAGCCTCAGAAAACTTTATATCATAGCTCTCCAAGTGGGGAACAGCAACAATAATATTGGTGGCAGCATACCTTCAGTGTCTTCACATGAGTCCAGATTTATTAACCCCAAAAATATGGTGCCCAGTTATAATGTGGGGGATGACATGGTTAAATGTTTGGCAGCCTATGAAGTGGCTTTAAAAGTGCACTGAGTCCCACAGGGGTTCTGGAGGGGATAGTTTATGGTGGTACATGCCCACAGTGGGGAACACACTCCTAACATTAGAGGTGAGGGACCAGGCCAACTACACTGCCATGAAGGACATTTTAGTCAGCAAGTTTGGGATGGCCCCTGTGAAGTACAGGCACTGGTTCGGTGCCAGTCATAAACTCTCTACTCGAACATGGGTGGATTTCTTCGACTATCCTGGTAAGGCATTGAATGGCTGGGTGAAGGGCAGCAAAGTTAATGATTATGATAGATTGTACGACTTGTTTTAAAAAAAGCACATTCTTGATACTTTTTTTCCAGAGCAGTGCTAGCCCCTGGTGGATAGCAAGCCTACTGACTCCAAGAAGCTAGCTGAGGAGGCAGACCTCTGGGTCAGGACCAGAGTGTCCAGAAAGGTATCCCAAAACTCCCAAAAGGGTGGTCAGGGTTCCCACCAGAAGAAGGAGGAGGGGAGAAAAAGAAAGAGTTCTCTTCAGGCCCCAAAACATCTCTCACAGGGGAAAGGTTCTGGTAAATCCATTGAAAAGTGCGATACTATATACCCAGGGCCTGTAAGTTGAATGCGACTAGTGGGCTGCAGCAGTGATTGTATAGAAATAACATTTAAAACCTCTCTCAGGGCTGCCACTGCAGTGTCTGTGTCTGCAGTTTACTTCCACTTCGACTTGGCATTTAAAACTACTTGCCAAGTCTCAAACTCCCCTTCTATTACATATAAGTCACCCTTAAGTTAGGCCTCAAGTATCCCTAATGGCGGGGTGCAATGTAAGTAACATGTAGGATATGTATATTTAATATTACATGTCCTCGAAGTGAGAAACCCCCAAATGTGTTTATCGCTAATGTGAGGCCTTCCCCTCTCATAGGCTAGAATTGTGATTTCCTTAATACGCTTTTAAGTTGTAATTCCTGATCAGAGAGGTGAAGCTTTTTCATGTTTCATATCTTTGGAATGGAAATGAGAAATCTTCCTCGCTGGTAAAGTTGGATTTAACATTACTGTTTTAAAAATGCCACTTTAGGAAAGTGGACATTACTCTGCACTTACTGTTCTGTGTGCCGGGCAGCCTGCCTCCAATACATGACTTGGGTGGGTGATAGCTACAATTGTGCATTCCTTCTAGACAGCCACAACACAGGAAGGATAGATGTGTCTGAGTACCCTTCTACATAAATCTGCATTTTGATGGCCTTGCCTGGGCAGGGTGGAATGGAGGGCTAACTCTTCAGCTGAATAGGCACAGTCCTGTCCCCACACAAATGATTGATTACCCCCAGAGATAGCCTGGCAGACAGGACAGGGTTGAAAGGGATACTTGTGCACTTCAGAGAGCTGCTTTGAAGTCACCCCCACATCATGGAAACTTTTGGGCATAAGGACTGGGTCTCTGATTCCCTAAACTCAGATACCACTGGACTTGTAACTAAACTCTGCCAGAAGAACTGCTGTGCTGCTTAAAGGACTAAACTAGCGCCTTGCCTCCATAGATTGACACATCAAACAGCTTATCACCGCCACTGCAGTTTGTTGCGATCGACTCATCCTCTTGACTGCGTGGCAGAATCCAGCGCATCGCTGGAATCCTCCCAACTCTGTCACGCATCTTCAGAACTCAAGCACCGTCTTTACTGCATGGAGGAGATCGAAGCATCTCATTGTTTGAGACCAGGAAAGGTACTTTGTTCACTGGGGCCTATGTGGGTCCTGTAGTCAGCTGGTGCCCCATCACAGTTGGCCCGAACTTTGACCTAAAGTAACCTTTTTAGCGCTACTTGCTTTCTAAGTGCTTTATTGCATTTATTATTTAAAATTCAATATCTCAACTTCTATGCATTTAGATTTTTTGCCATTTCGGTCTTGTTTTGTTCAGACTATAATAATCTATTTGTCTAAACCTGTGTGGAGTCTTTTTATGGTGTATTGATTGTGTTACTGTATAAGTGTGCTGCACAAATACTTTACACACTGCCTCTTTAAATAAGCCTGACTGCTCTGCGCCAAGCAACCAGAGCGTGAGCGCAGGTTGTCTTTTAGTATGTGTCTAGCTTACCCTGACTAGAGTGGTGGTTCCTGGCTGACCTAGGTGCATAACTCAGCCAATAAGGAATCCAATTTCTAACACCAGGTGATTCCCCAACCTCTAAATGATGCAGAGAAACTACGTTTGACATTATGAATTCCTGCAGATTTATGGCACCGCTACCACTCCCACCTAAGGCTTGAATGACCCTCACACTTTCCACCCTAGTAATATGCTGACAATGTTGCTGCCTTGACTTTGTCCAGTTTTGTTTTCAGGGAGATCACCCTAAGTTATACTTTGACTCACAATGTTCACAATGACAAGTGGATCAAAGAGATAATCCTATCTGATATTCAAAGTCTTAAACAGGACTATGCCTAACAATGCTCAATTTTCCAGGGAGGTAATTTGCTGGAAGCTCATTACAGTGTAAATCCCTGCCCTACGCTGGCATGGTATGGGTTTATGTACTCCCAAGTACCTTTAGAACATGTTGTGAGCCCTAATTCTTCTTCATTATAGTGCCAGATGCACATGTTGTGGGAGGGTGGGCATTCCATGGGAAAAGGGGCTGTGATATGTCAGTGTACTGAGCCCTCCACCGTATGCCTAGGTAACAGAAAATGGTCAGTGTTTGGCCACATATTTTACTGGGAGTATGATCTCAAAAGTTACTGTCTCAGATATGAGGCATAGAGTGCTAAGGTTTCCAAGATGCGCCGGAATTGTGGTTACTGTGAACTTTTTTGCTGTACTTGGCATTGTCTAGCACTTAAAGGGGCAGTCAGTGCTGAGAAAAAACTGTTATTTTTTCCCATGCCTGCATCTCTAACAATTATCAAAAGGCACTCTAAAATGTTGCTTGCTCTGATGGCATCAGATGAGGTTTTGAGATGTATTGTGACATCATGAGCCAGCTGTCCCTTTACGAACCATACCAGTTGGTTGTATGACACAATCACGCATGCCTAAACCATGCATGCCTTAACCACACGGTCTTTACAACGACCACGACTTTACCATGCATGCCTTCACAACAAATTACGTTGTAAAAACATGACTGTTAAAGGTATATGTGTGGTACAAATCCCACCCCAGTCCCCCTGCCCTGAGACCTAAAATTGGTCTCTCCCGCATTGTAATATACCTGCCCCAGCCCTAATAACTACCCCGATCACCTATCCTGAGCCCTAAAATCCGGCCCCCTGGCCCAAAAAAGGACCCCGACCCCAGCACAGCTGCCCTGAGCACTAAACACTGCTCCAGCCCTGAAAACTGCACATTCATCCCCTGCGCTGAGCCCTAAAATGTTGCCCCCTGGCCTAAAAACTACCCCTACCCTAGTACCCCCGCCCTGAGCCCTAAAAACTGCCGCTCAGCCTTGAATACTACACATTCCCCATCCCCACCCTGAGCCCTAAATTTGGCCCCCTGCCCAAAAAACAACCCCAACCTCAGCCCAGAGCCCTAAAACCAGAACCCACCCCTAAAACCTACCCTACCTCCCCCTGGCCTCAGCCCAACTTACCAAGCTGCATGCCGGTCCTTCTTCCTGCTTCGATCCTTCCGGTTCCTCTCCCCGCCCATTCGCTCAGACAGCTAGAACACCGTTTGCCAT
This sequence comes from Triturus cristatus, assembly GCF_964204655.1. NCBI lineage: Eukaryota > Metazoa > Chordata > Amphibia > Caudata > Salamandridae > Triturus > Triturus cristatus. The sequence goes on along the minus strand of NC_140592.1, from coordinate 851,161,977 downwards.
AACTAGTGGCGGCTCCTCCGCAATGGTAGAGGAGCGTCACTCCACTGCCTGGGTCAGAGCTAGAAATGTAAAATAAAATCTCTTGCATCGTTTTATTTTACAATTGCCGCCTCTGGCAGTGGTGTTGGGAGGGGCGGGGCTTAGGCATGGTAGGGGGAGGAGAGATGCTGCGTGCACTCCACTCCCAAAGTGCGCATATGTGTTTTGGCTGGCCATCACAGGCTGACCAAAACACACATGCACACTTAGGTTTTCTCCAGCTCAGCTGCATTGAGAAGCCGAGCTGTAGAAACCCCGCAGATGCCCTGGTATGAGCAGGGCATCTTCTCCGCCTGCTCAGATTCATCCCCGCACTGCTCTGCAGCACGGGGAGTAGATGGGAGTCTGGGTCCCAGGGCCTGCTGGGACTCAGGAAGAGAAGAAGTAGCAAACACGATGCTGGAGGCAGCCGGCTGCGGCGGCAAAAGGTATGTTTTATATATTTTTCAATATGGTATTGCCTCTCGCACAACCCCACTTGCCCCACCAGCCTTTGTTTATGGCGGCCGTTGCTGGCCTTAACGACACATCATTGTTGTTAAGGCATATGCGTGGTTAAGGCAAGTGGTGTTCCGCTTGCCGAGAAACGGCACACATGTCTAAGTCCACGTTGTAAAGGCCGTTTCCAATACCAGTTTGGTGAGTCTCATAGCGATAGATTGGTGATAATACTGTTGTAGGTGGAGAATGTGTATGAGGGAGTTCCAACATTAAGCTGTTACACTAATCCTGCTTGTTTAACACCAATGAATTGATCAGTGATGTGATTATGGGCCTGAAACTTCTATTTGCAAAAAGTGGTCTCAAATTGAGCACTGACTTTTTGCAAATGGAAAGGTATTTTGCAAACTGACTTATGTACTAATAGGTCGGTTCACAAAATTGCGAATCGCAATGGCAATCCTATCATCTTCATTAATATTTATAAGGTAGGTCATAAATAGTGACTCACTACAGTTTCCTTAAAGGAAACAGGGCTGCGTTTTTTTTTTTTAATGTTTTTATTTGTTTGAGAATTGGCAGTGGCACTGTGGACCACTGCCAACTCCCCAACAAACCTTTCTTTAATATTCTCAAAGGGGAAGAGTTTCCAAGGGGAACCCTTCCAATTTGCGTATGAGTAAACACCTTTTCTGAGGTGTTTAGCAACAGAATTAATTGATAAATAACTTAATGAATTGCTTTTTGGAAGTGAGTGCCCTAAGCACGCCTCTTCCACCTCGCGCTTTGTAGGGGGTTTCTAAACCATTTTGTAGATAGAACGTCGTTAGCCCTTATTTACCTCTTAATTACCGTAACATCTACTTTTGGCCTCAAGGCTGTAATGGAGGAGGGAAGGAATTAAAACATGGCGTCATTGGAGCTCATGCTTCTAAAGCAAGCCCGATGATTATGAAAATTGTGGTTTAGCAAGAGCCACTTAGACACCAAATATCAAATTAGGTGTCAAAACAGACGAAACAGCGTTTACTTTCAAGATATAACCGGATATAACATATGTCTGTAGCTGGATAAAGAGACATTCCAAACATGGATTATGGGTGAAGTATTGAAGATTTAACAATGTAGTGTTTATGACATGCTGCATAAGGAACTGAACCAGTCTATAATATTAGCAGTTGTGTTTAGTCTGTGTGTCTAAATATTTCTCAGTTATGTATTATTCTTTTTTTAGCAGTTTTATTATTTTTGGATAGTTAACTCAACGAATGCATTAATTAATAGTAGCAAATACGTGTCTAGTTCTCTCCTTTTTTTGCTGTTTCTCTTCAACTCTGGGGCATATCAACAAGGCGAGGTGATAGAAAAGCGGACGAAAAGCGGCGATAATTTTATCGCCTAATTAGCAAGCTCACGCTGACGCGTGAAAACTTGCGTTAGCATAGGAATTCCTAACGCCCAGCTTTGCATCTCTAATGAGATGCAAAGTGGGCGTTCCTGACCTGACATGACAGGAGAAATGTCGCTAAGCGACATTTCTCCAATCATCAAGCCCCACGCTATGAAGCATAGCGGCAAGAAAAGTAGCGATAACCCCTGTTATCGCTACTTTCCTTACGCCTGCTTCAGAACTGACTTAGCCATGATATCCTATGGAAGGTGGATATCATGGCTAAGTTTGTGAGTCCCTATCATCAAGCTAACGCCACATTGCGTGAGATCAAGTTAGGCAGTTAGCGTGAGGATTTTTATCGCTTTTGATTTACGCGTTGCTAATAGCACGCTATCTCAGCGATAAAAATCCACACTAGCCAGCGATAATTATCCTAGCGCTAAGTGCGCTTAGCGATAATTATCGCCGGTTGTTGCTGATATGCCCCTCTGTTTCTTCCCGTTTGCCTTTCTCTCTTTCTATCTATCTCTTTGTAAGCAGCAGCCTTTACCGCTGAGAAATTGGTAGTATTGAGGGGCTGATACTATGTGAGAAGGCTAGACGAGTTCACCAACTTCTAATATACACGGACAAGTTTGTAAACTCTGCGGGGCAGATTTACAAGCTCTTTATGCCACTTTTGCATCACTTTTAACATGGGAAAAGTGACGCCAAAGGGGCGCAAGGGGCTTGTAAATCTGCCCCTGCGTGTCTGGACACCAGCCATGCCACCAGTGTTTCACCTCTGAGAGGCTGGCAGCAGTGAGAGACTGCCACTGTTACTCCTTTTTACAAAGGCTGAGCTAGTGTGCAGGTTGCCTCTGCCTGTGCGAACGTACTGTAAAGGTGAGTGCCAGTCATTCCAGTTTATGCTTCAGAGCCTTTCACGCTGGCCTGGTGAGTGTGTGAAGTGATCCCATTGACATTGGTCCACAGGTGCTATCCACGCACATGTCTACCAATCTGCAACGTGTACAGTGCTGTAACAAGGGAGCAATGGACACTAATGCTAAAAAGGAAAACAAACCACCTACCTCCATTAGGGTAGTCAATTCCAGCCATAATTGGGATGCAGTGGGCTCCTCAGATCCTTGGGCCCCAGTGCCTCTGCACGTGTTGCACTAGTGAAGGCTATAACCCTGTGGGTGCAGTGCACAAGACACCACGGTATTGAAGGCTGAGTGTGCAGGCTCTTCTACTGACTACGCATTTTCTGGGAGGAACCTTTATGGGTAATCCCACCCAGTACACTTCCTGTACATGCCAAGCATACCACCTCCTTCAACCCCCTTGGGAGAGAGAGTGGACAGCTAAGGAGTGGCATGAACAAGAAATTGAGAATGAGTAATGGAGATTACCACAAATAATCTAGGCAGCAAATGAAGAAATCTTTAGAAATAAATACCCATCGCACTAGTAATTCAATGCAGTCAGCAGGGTCTTTTCACTGATTCTCAACAGGCAATACACAAATATAAACACATTTATGTCCTCCAATGGCAAGGAGAGGCTGGCCTACTGCTAATGCTTCCTGATCAGACAAAATCATATACCAGTGTATCAAAATATTTGTAGAAGAGGATCAAGTTACTGCTCTTCATGTGTCTAGTAAAGGAACACCTGAAGCTGAGGCTCTTGTACTAGCTACTCGTCTCACATATCTACCCCACACAAATGGCAGCAGTGGAACTTCTGCAATTTCATAAGCTTGAATGATCATAGAGTGAGTGTATGTGGGTGGTTTCACTTCCCACTTGTTCATTCCAGATGTCACAAACAAAGAGTCAGAGTTGTGAATCTTGGCTGTCAATTCTAAATATAATAGAATTGTGTTACGTACATCCAGACCTTTTAGACAAATATTCTTATCTCCCTCTGGAATCCCAGAAATAGTCACTTACTGATCCAGATTCAATGCAGACAATATATTTGGGAGCAAACTTGGAAGCAAAGGTTTAGTAACGAAAGAAATGGGAGAATTCTGAAATAATGAAGGGGAATGAGAAACACCCTAACTCCTAAATCCCTTAATTGTTTTAGAGGTGTGATGGCCAACAGAAATACGACTGTTAAAGTCAACAGGTCCATATAATGAAGAGCTGCTCTAGTGTAACGCCGAACCAAGCACCTGTTTTTTTTGCATCTCAGGTGTTTAAATTACATTCATATTTCACAAACTTTCTCCAAGTAACTTTATAAAGAACAAGTTAGAAACACAGAAAGTCAATCTTAAACTTGGAGAACTTCTTAGTTATGTAGATGAACTTAAGAAACCTCATACACTAAAAAAGGGGTGCTTGGCTCTCTGTTGATATAACCCCAGATCTAATGGGAATAATGATAGGGGTTGAAATGTGGATCCTGCAGGACCCATAGAAAAATAGGTTTATCGCATGGAGAAACCAAGGTTTTTCTAGGAGGATTGAGTAAAATGAAAGCTTTAAGTAATCTGGGGACCAAACACGTGATGTGATCCTGTCCTCACTTATGCCACAGATGGAATTTAAAGTCACATTAGATTTTAACGTTCAACCACCTGATGCCCTTCCCTAGTTAATTCATGTTCAAACGCTCAGGGTAAGACTTCACCAGGAACCTCCTAGCCTTACTCTGCATTTTAAGGTTGGTCCTCACCATTCATCTCATGGTTCCGCTCTCCCTCGTCCTGCAAGTATGGAATGAATGAGCAGAAAAGACGTTACACGTGTGTGTACTCCTAATACCTTTATGGTTTTAAAAAGTTTCAAGTGGTCTTGGTAGGAGGGGCACGCCACCACGTCATCCCTCAGATATTTTCCCAGTACGTTTTATTCTGTTACCCTAAAGAAATATTATATGACTTAGAGAAGTGCTTAATTTGTTAAAAAACCTTTTTCTCATGAGTCTGTTGAATAACAGGTTTGCCAAATACCAAGGCCACCTAATCATGATTCCACTTCATCCCTCTTTCTACCACCACCCCACACCTCCTGTCTAGTTAGCTTACTCTTGCATGTTAGTTTTCACCCCTGTTTATGCTGTTTGTCACTGCTTACATCTCTTTCTCTTCCTCCATTTTTATCCTTTGTTTGCCTTTCTCTTGCTCTCTCTTGCTCTGCGTCAAAGTATGATTAAGAAAAGTAAGATCTGATCAATTAAAAGTGAGCTCCAGTGTCTTCTGCCTACGGACAAAAACAAAAAGTGTGGTGTTCCAGCACAATCTCAGAAGACCAGCCAGCAGCAAACCAGAAATAACCTTGTAATTATCATTTTATTGTTTCCCTTTTCACTGCTCTAAGAGCAGTGGGGCAACACTCCTTGGCCTTAGCAGAGGAGTCGCCACTGACTATATATACAAATTGCTAAGGTGGTGTTATATGCATCTTAGAGTTTCATAGTTGTTATTTCACATCACTCCTTGAATAAATGCTAGGGGTGGGTGGAATTTGCGTAGTCGCACTACGCAAAGCTCTGCCAAACGGTAAAAAATCTCGACGAACACGCAGAAATTCCGCAAACGCGCGGAATTGCTTGTTCGCGATGCTTCTTTCCTGTTCGCGATTGCTGTTTGCATTATTGGGGGGAAATATCTCGCGAACACGCATTTTGAGAATGCGAACAAGCAAAAAATTCCGAGAAGCGCAGAATTTTGGACAATTCGGTGTTCTCCGCGGAACGCAAAATTACCCATATTCTGCAAATTTCGCAAGCGGAACGGAATTTACCACCCAGGCCTAATAAATGCCCCATGCAAGGTGCAAGATATAATGCATTCTAAAAAAAAATTCTTGCTATGGAAATCCACGAGTAAATCACAATTGATCCAAGAGAATGGGAAACATAATGAGAAAAAATAGTGCTATTACACAGGCCCAAGGTATGCAATGGGGTGTAATCGCGGAACACACACTTTTTTACGCAGAGCTGTATTAAAAAAAAAATTATCTCAACATATATGCGAAAAATGTATGTAAAAGAATGAGCGCTTACATTCCTTACTCTTATAGCAATGGGTCCCCTACAAACATCCTACGCAATGCTCTAGCCCAAATAAAACAATGCTGTAACATCGAACAGAAACACTCTACAAAGACAAAAGTACCCTTTACTTTCTGACTCGTCTGCCTCTCAGACGAGGTTTGTCAAGTGATCTTTTCTTTATGTGAGGGAAATTTAGAATGCAATTCCACTAGCTTAGCCGCTGCATACTTTCAGCAGGATTCTCAGGTTGGTGGATGGGTGTGAACCTTCTAATTTAATTTCGCTATGATCTGCTATTGTGAAGTGTAGCCTCACTTTAGCCAAAATACCCACAAGCCTTAAAAAAATAAATCGGATCTATTGGTGCCAGAAAGTAACTTAAGATAAATAGGGCCATATGTAGGTGGGCTAATACCGGTCGGTAACGGCCGACAATCGGTAAATTTTCCGTTACCGACCGGTATTTAGCCATTTGAGATGTAGGAGGCTGGATTGAAGGATTCGGTCATTTACCAATTCGGTATTTTAAGAAATCGGTAAAATACTGAATCGGTAAATTACCGAATCCTTAAATCCTATGTAGGGAGCACTCAAGTGAGTGCATTTTTAGGTTAAGGATTCGTTATTTACCACCAACTACAAGTTGATGGTAAATACCGAATACCTTTTCAAAAGCAATTTTGTGCTTTTTTTAAAGTGCCATGTGGCAGACATACATGCCCTTAGGGCATGTATGTGCGCCACATGTGCACACATGCACGATTCAGGGGTGCAACAGGGTGTCAATGTGACACCCTGCCACCCTTGAATATGCTCCCCCTATTACCGATTCGGTATTTACCGAATCGGTAATACTGAATGGCTTCCCATTCATTCCTATGGGCCTCCAGGCCCATAGGAATGAATGGGAAGGTATGCCTTATTACCGATTCGGTAAATACCGAATCGGTAATAACGAATATTACTGAATCGGTAAAATTCGGTATTTAGGAATTGGAAAATAGAAATTACCTACATATGGCCCAGTATCTTGTAGATACGCCACCCGAACTTCCAATCTGTAAAATGTCATCGATCCCGGACTAAGGAAACAATAATAGTGGAAGTAAAGCACAAATACCAAGGAAAATGTATCTATTTAGTGCAAATAGTTTATTTAGCATACACAGAGAAGAACATAAAGCATGATTGTTTTTATTAACAACCATGGTAAAATAACAATTGAGAAGACTCGTTTCACCTCCGTGTGTGGAGAGATGTTATTTGCACATGCACTAAAACCCTCTTTTAGAAAATATGATGAATTGTTTCCTACAATGGCAGTGCTAAAAATGCAAATACATGCTTTTGGGGGCAGAAACCTCATTTATAAGCTGAGCTCTGTACATCTCCAAGCAACAGAAGCATTGCACCTTCAGACATATGTGGAAAGTGGAAGGGTCAATATCCAGCAACTGGCGAGCCCATACCAAGCACTGTGTAAAAACAAGCAGTGTTGTGAGGGTGCACTACCACAGGCTGTCACTAGGTCTCTTTTGGGACCTCTTTTGGCCACATATGGTAGTGCACCCTGAATTATGTCCATGGAAAGGATATGGTGCAGCCATGAGAGCTGCCGACTGGGGAGCTGGGGATTTGTGTTTGAGCCTGATGTCGGCCTGATTGTTTAATTTCCCCCGAGCGCATGGATAGGTGAGCTATATATATAAAAGCTAGAAATGTAAAATAACATAAGAATTCAATGTTTGGGCAGGCAAGCAGTGTTGTGGGCAAAGCAGTAGTGGCCTCGGAGGGGTAATGGGGGCCTGGAGCAGTGTTGTGGGGGGGGGGAGGAACAGGCAAGCAGTGTCACAAGCAAAACAGCAGTGGCCATGCTGGGGTGGTGAGCGCCTGGAGCTTTGTTGTGGAAGGGGTGAGGGGTAGGCTCGGGGAGATCAAGGGACTAAGCAAATGAATGGATGGACCGCAAGCAAAGGAAGCGACTGAAGTTTAACTGCAAAAAAAACAGAACACTTAAGAAGCAAAGATGCAACCCAACCAAAAAAAGAGTTCTCTCTAAGTATAAATAACCTGAACAGTATGAACACATGTAAGAGGGCCAGTCCGTATGGGAGGATACAACATTTCAAAAGAAGGGACTACTAAGTGTATTCACCAATGAAAAGCCATCATTTCGAAAGGACAGCAACTGGAACCAATGAAAAGATGGGCTTTTTTCAAGCCCATATCCTAGATACAGCATGTCTTGAAGAGACAGTGAAAGCACTGCCTTGGTAAAACCTAAAAAGAATGTCCCTCTTGTGCAGGAAGTATCCCCCAATGTGTGGGGGGCATTTGAGCATTTTTTTCTCCGCATGACTCACATGCTTAAAATAGCCAGCAGACGTGGAATCCTAAAAATGGAAAGTGCTTTTCTACTGCAAGGATGCTGACAGGTACTGTATTGAGAGAGTGCCAGCAGCAACTTCATCATTGGGAAAACCATAAAATGGCTGTCCTCAGAACTTGAAATGGTTTGGAGAAGCAAAAGGTGGATTCAGAGGACATCTACCAATTTCTGAAATATGTCCTTTAAGTATAAAGTATAAAGAAATTTCTAAAGCGCTCTAATACCAGAGGTGTCTTGGTGCTGTGGTGTGTGTAGTGAGGCAGGAAAGCAAATAAAATTACGGTCGGGTTTTGAAAAGGTGATGTTTTAGCATTTTCCTGAAGAGGACATAATCAGGATGAAGCCGTAATTCCAGAGGCTGAAGGTTCCACAAGCTGGCTGCACGCCTACCAAATGAGCGACCACCCCATCTAGCCAATTTAAACCTGGAAATACAGATAAGACCCTGACGGGAGATAGGGTTTAAATCTCTCTCTGCCATCATTAGCACCACCCCCAAAAAAAGCCCGGTGAACCAGACAGATGGCCTTAAACTCTATCCTCTGCTAGACCGGAAGCCAGTGCAGGGATTTCCTCCCTTCAGAGGTAGGGCAGCCCCTAGGTAGATTAAGGATGACCCGAACAGCGGCATTCTGTAGGGACTGGATCTTTCCCACCTGAAACTTGTCTATCCCTAAGAACATGGCATTGCAATAGTCCAGTTTGGACATAAACAAAGCCGCCATCTGCATAAACAAACTCCGTCTTCTGGAGTGTCTGAGGGATATAAGGGAGAATTTTCCGGAGCGTTTTTAACAAATAAAAACAGGATGATGTTAGGCAGTTAATCTGGGCAGACATATCCAATTTTTCGTCCAAAATCACACCCAGATTCCTAACCTTCGTGACTGGAAGGGGACATTGGCCAGCTGCCGCTGGCCACCAAAGGGAGTTCCAGATAGAGGGACCCTTTCCAAACTCCATCACTTCCGTCTTTTCCGTATTTATTTTTAGAAAACTCCGACGCATCCAGTCCATCACGTCAATCAGGCAGGCATGAAACTTGCCTGCGGTTTGGTCGGGGTGATCAATAGTTGATATTACTAGCTGCGAATCATCCACATAAGATACCAGCGTGAAGCCGTGACGTCGGACCAGACAAGCCAGAGGTCTAACATAAATATTAAAAACGGTCGGGGACGACGCTGACCCCTGCGGAACACCGCACGGGAGGGAAAAATTGGTCGAACGTAACCCTGACCATTGTAGGCTTTGTGTCCGATTGTCTAAAAAGGACGCCAAAAGGGCCCACACACGGTCCACAATCCCAACTCCCTTCAGACGCTGGAGCAACACCTCATGATTGACGGTATCGAATGCAGCGGACAAATCTAGGAGGACGAGCAGCGCTCGTCCCCTGCGTCCACTGCATCCCTGATCCCCTCGGCTGTGGTGATAAGAGCCGATTCCGTAGAATGACTGGGACGGAAGCCATGCTGGGACCTATCCAGGATATCGTTCTTATCGAGGTATTGCATCAGATTCTGAATTATAGCCTTCTCAGCGATTTTTGCCACTAAAGGTAGGCCGGAAATGGGACGGTAACTAGAAAATTTCGCAGGATCAAGTGAAGATTTCTTCAAAAGGGGTTTCACGCTCGCCGTTTTCCACATGCTAGGGTAGTGTCCAGCGGCCAGTACTTTATTGATCAGAACCGTAAGGGTAGGCATGATCTTATCAGCGGCCAAAAGTAGAATATGAGGCGGACAGGGGTCTGATACGGCTCCCGATTTTATGGAGCCCAAAAAGGTCTTAACCTGAACACAAGACAAGGGAGGGATAGTTGACAGACTGCAACTGGATATCTCGTGGAGGGGAGACGGAGGACCTACAGTGTTAAGTAGATCAGCATAGATGTTAGTAACCTTGTTTTTAAAGAAATCGGCTAGCTGATCACAAAACAACTGATCCGGTCTGAAATGACTCGTCTGCTGGGAAAGCGCCAAGAACGATACTGTTTTAAACAGTTCCTTGGACGAGTTACCTGCCTCCGAGATTTTCCGAGAGAAGTACTCCCTCTTAGCATTCTGAATGGCGAGTTTGTAATTAGTCAGTGCCAGACCATAGGCCTGCTTACAGATCCTGTCATAACTTACTCTCCACAAACGTTCCTGCCGCCTACATTCCACCTTGAGTCGTTTCAACTCTGGGCCGTACCAAGGGGCAGCCGAGGGACGTCTGTTCTGAGTGGCTACCTGGAGAGGGGCAGCCTGATTAACTGCGTTCGTAATCCAATCAGTAAACTGCGCAGCTGCTATGTCATTGTCAGTGTCCAGGGTAGGAGGAGGAGAACCTAAAGTCTCAAGAAAGGAAGAATGTGTGATTCTACTCCATCTCCTGAACATAATTTTAGCAGGTCTCTGCGGACCACCAGAAGACTTTAATAACTTCCCACCTCAAAATGAAGCCCTCAGACCAGCCATGGCAACGCCCCCTCACCTTTTGCCCATCATGAACAGTATCTGTCAGACTGAGCAAGATTAGACTGACAGACACTGTTGATTTTCAGGTCAGGCAGCCAGGAGCTAGACATGCTCTAATGCACAGACACCTGGCTAGCTGTGCCGAGCTTTGCTGGGCTGAGAATGTCACAGCTCCTGTGAGCTTGACTTCCTCAGCTCAGCAAAGGTCCTTGAGCCCCTACCCCTCAGGGATGAGGGGTAGCATCACTCATTGCTTCACACCCGAGCACTTCAGTTTTAAGCCCTGAAGCGCCCAGGGTCGAGTACCAATCAGTGACACTTCATCACAGAGTGGTGTGGGGTGGGGTGAGCAGTCCCACTGACCCCATCCCACTCTGTGAAGACATAGGTCAGCCAATGAGCCAATGAGGGAAGGCAGCAGTCCCAAGCCTCCTTGGACCTCCGAGGCAGAGCTGCAGGTAAGTGTGATTAATATTTGGGGCATGCATGCATGCATGCATGATTGTATGTTTGCATATTTTGGTAATTAGTGTTGTGAATGTGTGTGCATGTGTGTATGTGTGTGTGTGTGCGTGTGTGTGTGAATGCATGGTTGTGAGTGTGTATGTGTGCATTTGGGTTCCGTCCACACCCTCCCTCCTACCATTACTGGCCGCCACTGTCTCAGACAACTATTCCTCTAGTTCAATTGATCCTTCATGCTCCAACTAGTAGCGGCTCCTCAGCTAAGACGGAGGAGCGTCATCTCACCGCTTTTAGCAGTGCAAAGAAGGAAACATAAAATGATAACAAAACGATGTTGGTATCATTTAATTTTTTACGCTGAAGCGGGTTTTGGGGCGGGGCAGGGCTTGGCTGTCCACGCACCCAGCAGGGGGGTGGACGAAATATGTGCACTAAGTGTGCATGAAGGTTTGGCCGGCCCTCTTGAGCCGGCCAAGCCATCATGCGCACTTAGCATGTTCCCCATGCACCAGCTCCCACTGCCTGTCTGAGTGCTGAACCACGGCGCTCATGCATTGCAGAGTTGTAATTTACCTATAGGAGCCTGTTTTTGCTTCCTGTTCCGGCCGGACCAAGCAGATGACGATGACGATGAAGGAGAGTCAGCTGCTTTGTAGGGTAACCAAAGGTTAACAGGTTATCATCAACCCAACCCCCCCCCGCCACCCTCATTTAGTACCGTTCATGACTGGCTGCAACCCCTGGTGTTCACATTATGTGGCAGAAATCTCACCATCATAAAGAAGCTCAAATATCCCTCCTCCCTAAACTGCCCCCTCCCATGCAGAGAAATCCACTTTGGCAGAGAAACTCCCACCGCCATGTTGAACTCAAATATGGCCGACTTTCAACTCCCAGCTTGTCAGAGGATGGAGTTCTGCCACACAGGCGGATATAAATTCTACAAGCAAAACTGAAATTCAGCTCATAAATATATTATCAGTCTCCGAGTAACTCATTTTATCACTCACTTTCAAACATTATAGACTCTTAAATATGTGCAGTCCTTAAATAAAACTGAGAACGCGGCTGCAGCAGAAAGGTTTCTTGTCGGGTAGATGTCAGATGTGAAGTTTCCATTACCGTTAAGCCGCCGGGGTTTATTTTTAGCGGTGTGAAAGTAAATAAAATGTCTTATTCCTTTGTGAGGATCATGGCGTATAAACGAAATTTGAGGAAGGACTACGAGGCTTCCCTCTTATCTCTGCAGTAGATCATCTTTGACATCCTTATTCGAGTTCATTTTTGACAGTCTTATACGAGCAGTTTTAATATATCTCTCTGCCTGGGTCCAAAAGGCAGGCTTAGAGAGATTGTCATCTTTTTGTAGATAAAGGTGACCAGGAACTGGCTAAAGAAAAGATTTTAATGACAGTCCATTTAAAAAAAAAAAAAAACGGGATACCGATCGTATTTCATCAAGCATGTGTGAACTCCAGAACTAGTATCACCGCTCCACCGGCCATGGAGCTCTATTTATGAAGGTATTTAGGCACAGTGTGCTGCGATGTTTTTTTTTTTAAAATAAAATGCCTTCATCTTTTTAGAACATTAAGGCCCCAAAACAAGTGACCCGGTAAAAAAGAGCATTCATTATGGGAGTGGTATTTCCAATACCTTGCTTTATTACCACACATTACTTGGCCGGTACAGCTTTTACATCTGGAATACAGAAGAGCAATATATATGTATGTTCAGGCAATGATTCGTGCACGTTATTCCCCATTTATGAGCGGAATTTTCACAGTGCCGTTTTTCCTGTTTTGAGCAGGGGAAATGTTCAGGTCAAAATTTGAAAGCTGCAGTATTCCTGAGAGTTTACTGCACATCTGGAAATCCCAACTGTGTGGGTAGCTCTAGTTGCCGACCAATTGGGTAAACGGTCAGCTCAAAAGCAAGGACCAATAACCTTCTTCCAACACTCCTTTTGATCCTGATTTGGGCACAATTTGGGGACATATTATCAAGCCCCAGCGATAATTATCACTGAGCCCGCTTTAAATTATCGCCGGCTATCGCTGGAATATATCGCCAAGCTAGTGCTGTATTATCAACGCTTAGCGCTATGGCAATAAATATTCCAGCGATAGCGGGGTTTTCCATGGAACATAGCTGGTTTTCCAGCGATGTTCCATGGAAAACGGCGATAACTTGATGATAAGGCCCTGTGTCCTTAGCCCCACAATCCACCTCCTAGGTTAGGTATGCCTTAGTCAGGAATTTAACAGACGTTATATTCCTGCGTTAAGTAATAGGTAACGCGATTTCAAATATCGCTACCCCTCGTTGATAATAGCGTGAAGCTGGGTTAGCGATATTTTCCCATGGAGTTTTGTCAGGCACGCCTCCTTTGCATCTCATTAACGATGCAATGCGAGGCGTGCTGACACCGGGCGCTAAGGCAAGGAAACACGCGCTAGCGTGTCCTTGTTAATAAAGCGATAATATTATTGCTGATTTTTGCCCGAAAACGGACGCTAAAGCGGCAATAATGTTATCGCCAGCCCTTGATAATATGCCCCTTGGAGTCTGTGCTCATAATGAGATTTTCAGTTTTGCTATAATTATGGACCCACTGTTTTTTTACGAGTTATTTTTACCTGATAATACCTGACAGACTTTGAGTGTGGGTGTGAATCACATCATTCAGAGTTTTGCCCTTTGGAATTGGGGAAGAATATAACATTATTTTGTCATGCCCTGTTCTGAGGTTCGCACCTCAGAATCATGTGATAATAACAGACTGCTAAATACCACACCCTCCAGCGTGGCGTTTACCCGGTGTGGTATGGATACTCATAATTAAGGACAACTCCTGATGTGGATCTAAATGCACATGTGTGTCACTGCAGCACTATTTATTAATTGATAATAGCAGGCTACACTTCATAGGAGGGTTTTGCTTTCATTTTTTATAACAAAAAAAAAATCTCGCTGTTGAAAATTCAAGTTGACCAGCTCCAGATGGTTTGTACTGGCTCCACTTATGTCATTTTGTGTAATTTTGGTCACTGGACTTTGGTCTTTATATGCCCCATAGAGAAAACTAAGGGTATTCTCCATGCTAAAGGATGTAGCATTTGGAAATTGCAATCAGTCTAGCTTACCTTTACATACAAATGAGACTCAATGGCATTGCAAAGCTTGTTTAAATTAGTCTAAAATGCCTGTTAAGATCGAGGTTGTATCTTCCAATTTGCCGCTGCAATTTTTCTGGCGAAGCTAAGTGCTACAAAAAGGCAATAAATTGGTGGTTTCAACCTGACTCTAATTGCGGTGCTGGGTTCGGAGCATGAAAAATGACACATCTTTCGATGGCAAAACCAGAAAGCTGCTCTTGGTGGGTCTAACACAGAAAGGGAGGTAAGCAACAAATAGGAACAAGGCAACTGAGATCGACATGAAAGCCATCCAATCTTGAGCAAGGATTGGCTCTGTGGAGTAGTGTATACAGTGCAGTCTTCCAACCGACAGCTTGGACTGTCTGTAGCGAGAAAACAAAACACAACCCAAGTCAAGTCATTATAATACAATAACACCCAGTACCACCAAGTCACTAGAAGCTATTAGAGTGCTTTCTCTAGCAGTTCAGTGGATGTCCAAAACCCATATTTGGGTCACTGGACACTGTTAGTAACTGGTCAAGTCTCATTTTCACAAGCATATGTCTGATTGCCGACAGCATACTTTCACCATCACAAACATGTGCTAAACCCCTCTGGAGTTAATTCAAGCCAAAAAGAGACCTGCAGCCAAAAGGCCTCTTACCTTGGAAAAAAACATTTTCAAAATGGCTCACATTTATTTGACTCCTTTTCTGAGCTCTAATTGTGTTGTCTCAAGTGGCTTTACAGCTCAAAAGAGATAAATTGCATTTCCGTGTTTGCTTGCTTGATTAATCCATGTATGGCTCAATTCTTATGAAAGAAATTAATAAATCTGAACATTCAGATTTAACACCTAGTATGGGTGACCACGTACAGCTTTGAGCCAATTACAAAGTTTTCCAGACGTCCACTTACCAAGAGTTGCAATTTGGCAAACACTTATCACTTCCAGGAACTGATAACGCAGAAGTATAATTGTGTATGTTGTATATTTTTCATGCAGAAATAACCTTGTTTTTGTGCAGTGTTAGTTTCCATGCCGATTTTTGTTTTGCCATTGACACCCCCTTTGCCTTACAAACTCAACAATTATTTTAGTGCTCCGTTTCCCTTTACATCCTGGAAACCTCTGTTCATTTACAGTAGTGTGCTGCTGATTTACCCTTGCAAAAACAATTTAAAAAAAGTTAAAAAGGAACAAAATAAGCATGGGTCAGGAGTTGGGGAAAGTTGTCAGCATGTGGAGAAGCGGGTGGGAGGATCTTCCCCCACCTGTGATTTCCATACAAGGTCCAGGCTACTATCTCTCTTGTACTGTCTAAGCCTGATTGCGCCAGTGGCCTCTACCATGGTTCATCTTTATCAACTATGAAAAGACTACAACAGATTCAGAACTCTGCTGCCAGACTACTCCTACATGTAAAGCCACAAGCCCATATCTCCCCTTCCTTGAGGGCCCTACATTAGTTACTGGGTGCCAGAAGATCCACCTTAAAGCTGCTTTGTGTCGCCCACAAAACAATACATGGAACCACAATAAATGGAAAGGTGCACCAGGAAAAAATTACAGTCCATAGGAATACAATCTGTATTTTCCAATTATGATTTTATTCCTTTTTGTAGCCATATAAAAACATCCAATCATACCGTCCAGCCATCGGTTTTGTTCAAATTACTTATTGAACTTCATCAGGGGTCATATGTCTGTCATTCATAGATCATTTCATATTAAAGAGGAATCCTTATACATCCATTCCATTGATGTCTGGGATATATGAGTTAAGGTTAAAATGTCCGGCGTAGAAGGCACGAACACCGGTATCAGTTAAGTTAATTCTCCCGCTTTTCCTTTTTTGGACACCACCACAAAATGTATGTGGTCTCATAACGGTTGATATAAGAAAGAGATTTGACTCATATGTCCCAAACATCAATATGCTGGACAGTGGTACTGAACAACGGCAGGTACCGGATAAGCAGTGAACAGGACTGTATATTTGGAACTCTGATTGAGGTGCGGTCTCTTTGGTCTGTCGTGTTTTTTATCCTTGATTATCAATACACGGAACATGACCGCTTTTCATCATGCATAAAATAAAGAAATTCATTCAACAAAGGAACCTTCGCTGTAGATTGACACCTCACCTCAAAATCTCACCATACAAGAAACAAAACATAGGTGGCATATACTTCTCTGTTCAAGCAGTCAAACGATGGAACTCATTACCCCAAAAATAAGATCCATGGATAACTATCTCATCGTCAGAAGACTCCTCAACAGTTGGCTCTTCCCTACATAACCATATTACTAAAACACAAATGTACAGCATACCCCTCTGTATATAAACATTTAATCTGAATATATGTATGTATCTAGATATGTGTATTTCCTGTGTATAAATATGTGTAAAAATTATGTTTTTAAATATATAGATTTTCTTTATGTCTGCTTAACAAATTCACCTATTACGTATAGTTAAAATATATATATAATATTCTATGCGTAACATGTATTTAGGTCACTGCTTAGTTTTCAGTTAAGTTATTTGATTAGATGCTTATAGTTCTCCTTTTATTTGCCTATCACAATATGTAAATAATATCACAACTATTTATCTGCAATTGCTTCACTATTGAAATGATGAAAAAAGTTAAAAAATACACAAATAAATTAGCTTAAAGTACAGCAACACTTGAAAGTCTGAGTTTATTAAATAGAACTTAAATCTTGATATCTTATCTTCCTTATACATGTTTAGCCGCCATGCACTTATGTATCTATGGATTTATTACTTTTTCTCCTACTGTAAAATAAAAAAAACCATTTCGAGTCATAATTATGAGGAAATGGTGCAGTGCAGCGCTGCGGAAAATTTTTCAGCACTGTGCTGCATCATTTAAAAGAGGCAGGGATGGGCCGTATTTACAAGAATACGGTGCACCCCTGTGTTTTCCCTTGCGCTTGCGCTAAAAATAGCTGCCTAATGCCAACACTGACACCCTTGTGACATAGTGCAAGGGTGTCTGCATTGCAGGGATGATTGTTTATGTGCAGGAAGGTATACTTTCCTGCACATAAACAATCACTTATGGTGTTTTGCTCTTTCTATGTGTGCTACAGATTGCAGCACGCATAGATAAAGCAAAAACGAAGAGAAATAGAAGTAATCTAATGCCTACTTTTGCATGGCAGTAGTTTTTGCCACTACCTCAGATTTACAGATCCTTGCACATCTGGGACAGCGTAAAAAACAATGGGTGTTGAGGTGGAATGCCCACAGCAACACCAGTTGCACGCCCTTTGACGTAGAAACCTGCTTGAATGGGTACCATAGTTACAACGCGGCATTAAGCCGCGCAAAGTGGCTTAACTCCAATTTGCAAATATAGTGCAGGGCATTGCACCACCGGAATGTCAGAAAAAGGGATGTTCCGGTGGCGCAATCGCCTTGTAAATGTACCCCACAATCTCTCGAATGCACTACCCTATGTTTTGCCCTATACCTCTCTCAATATATCCTCTACCTCCACTCTCTGACTCATCCCAAAACTCATTCTACAATTATGATCTCCAAAAGGTTGTATGACAGAACCAAGTATTAATTTAGCACGCAAGTAGTTACAACAATTTGTGTTAGGGGGCGCTGGACTTTGGAATGGTATAATTTATTATTCTATCTCCAGTCTACGCAACAGTAGGGAAGGTGTTGGACTTACAAATCTAACACCCGTCCAACATCGCACCTCCTACAGCAAGTTGTTGCAAGGGGCTCGCCCAAACCCATTCTATTTATATTGTACTGTTGAAGACCTAAAAATGGTGGGGCGAGAAAAATGGACCATAATGACAGTGTGAAAACCTTTTCCATTGCTGAAATGAACTGCCCACAAACAGATTTGTGTCATTGACCTAAGGAGATTGGTAGGGTGATCGGAAATTACCAATGTGCACCTACAGATCCAGGGACCTAAGTGGTCTGAGTTTCTCCAGGTCTCAGAAGCATCAGTAATTAAAACTGACATTGTAATGGGTTAGTATCTGGCTCTATAATCATGTCCTTGACTTTACAGGCAAAAACATTGATCGATTTCTGGACAATGACTGTAAAATCAGTTAAGACGATCCATGTCAGCAATGGAGTTCCAGTTTTTTTTTCACTTGTTTTACTTAATCTTGCATTCCCTAAGAGTGTTTGCTTTTTCTAGAAAGTTGTGTTTCTGCAGTTTTTTTCCTGAACTGGGTCGTATCTAGGTGTTTGTGTGAGTTCAGGTTGTGAGTGAACGTTTATAATGGGCCACATTTGAGAGCTCTCAACCTGAAGGCAAAGTAAGTTTCTCAAAGTGTCTGCTTGTGAGTTATAAAAGTGTCCAGATTACATGTTCATACAATTATTGGACTGTCTGCAGACCAGACAAAGCAATAGTAATGTGTGCTAACTATAATTGTGATTATATGCGAAAGTCTGTGAATGAGATACACAACTGTCAAAATGTTAATGCCTGAAAGTAATAGAAAATTCAATACTTACAGGTGAGTGGGTGTGTTGTATGTGGGGTGCATTGTATATAGGGTTGGTGAAGTGAATGAGATGCAAGGAAGGACATGCAGAAGATAGTAAAGAGGCGGTGCTGAAGAGAGAAGAGATGAGGTTGAGATAAAGAGAAGGATGATGTCAGAAAGCTGTAGGAAGAAAACGGGCAGAGTGTCTACTAGGATGCAGAGGAAAGTGGCGTGAAGGGAAAAGCGCGAGTGACTGAGATACTGCCAAGACTAGTACCCCTTCCCCTTATAAAGTTCACTTCAGTTTTACATCTTCAAAACTGAAACATTTTCAATTCTAATTATGGACAACAAAATCATTGCTACTCATGTATCTGATACTGCTAACATGAATTTGCAAAAGGTTTGGCTTCTTTTTATGCATGTCCATTATTGTGTAGTTTCCCTGGACTTATTAACAGAAAGGTCACTGAGAGGCACCAAAATACTGACATGGTATGCTATGGGAAGGCGAGGTTTTTAGTTTGCATTTGTTAATCCGCACCTTTATTTACGTAGGCCATGCCTCTTTGAAAGGATTCCTAGTTACACTTCTTAGGCCACACACCTTTTGAGATCCCCTGCTTTTTTTCTCCCACTTCAATCTATGTACAGATTAGTGGTTGTTTTACCACCTACTGCTCAGTGCTAAAGGCAGCCCTGAGTTGCAGTGAATAAAACAACTCCGGTGGCAGTCAATAACCCAATCCTGGGCAGCTACAAATTATACCCTTAACAGGTTGGCCAAGCAGTTTTATTTATTCCACAACCAAATGGGAGATGTTGAAGTTCACCTCAAGTCAATTCAGTCAACACCTCCTGCTTCTACACCCTCCGCATGCTACTCAGAATTTTCAGATGGATCCCAATCAACACCAGAAAGACCATCACACAGGCCCTTGTCACCAGCTGCATCGACTACGGCACTGCTCTCTACGCCGGCATCTTCACCCAGCTCCTCAGACGGCTCCAGACCATGCAGAATGCCGTAGCCAGACTCATCCTGGACCTCCCCAAATGGACCCACATTACCCCCACCTCAGAAACCTCCACTGACTCCCCATCCAGAAAAGATGCTTTTTCAAGATCCTCACACATGCCTACAAAGCTCTACACGTTCAAGGGCCAGCCTACATCAACCATCGGTTGAGCTTCCATCTTCCCTCAAGACACCTGCACTCCTCCTCTCTTGCTCTCAACCACACCCCCGCATCCATCACAGCTGCAGCAAGGGTCGCTCCTTCTCCTACATCGCTGCCAAGACCTGATACGACATGCCACCCCACATACGAACAGAACCTTCCCATACAGGCTTCAGGAAGAAACTCAAGAACTGGCTCTTCCACAGAGACCCTCAATGCCCAGATACCCCTAGGGGTGATAGGGCTGCACTATATAAATGCTGATTGATTAATTGATTGATTGATCAAGCGAAGTCAGCCAACCAATGTCCACCCTTGCCAGGGGTGTCATTTCCAACTTTGCCTGACTTCTCGGGCGGGACTAGTCATGAACATCACATCTTCACCCGGTATGTTCATTTTACATAAATGAACCTTCATGTGCCTTGTGCAAATATGAATGATTTTTAATCATATCATGGAGAGTTCCACTGACTTTAAAACAACATGTGCCCCTTCTGCACAAGAACTTCTGTACAAAGGTTTGCTGTTTTGCAATGAGCAGTGGAGCTCTGCTTTGAAATAGTACAATATGAGCAAAAACAGGACACTGGCTCTACAAGCATGCATGGACCTTACTTCATCCTCTTAATCATGGACAGCCACAACATAAAGCAACTGTTTCAAGGCAGGAGGTGTGGCCTAATGGCCTGAGTTGCCACGTTGGACCTGGGCAACCAGGCTTAAGTATTGGCGTCGGCTCAACATTTGATTCTGGGCAAATCCCTTATCCTTCCTGTGAAACAAAGGGAAAAAAAATTATGTTGTGTATCAGGTGTTCATGTGAAGAGGTCTGACATCCTTGGGCAAAGTTCACTATAAACAACTACCCAAAAAATTTCAATGTGGTATCCAGGGCAAAAGTGCACCACTGCCATATTTTTAGACAATCATTTTCAGAACTTTCTGTGTTGTGAAAAAGATTGTAAACAGAGTTACTCCAGACACCCACTGGACCTCCTAGAAGCTTACAATGCAGCTTCCACAGGCACCATAATGGGTTCTGAACACTAGAATGTTCACCCTTCTGCCTGGTCTGGGTGGCCAGGGTCACAGTTGTCCACTGCTGTGGCAGCAGTATGCAAAACGTGTGTAATTTGCTTTTGCATAATTATGTGAAATTTCAGCAACATTTTGTCAAATTTCACGTGATTGGACAGAATGCAAATCCGTCATTTCGTGCTATTTTTTAGCATGAATTGCGCCCTTCCATCAATTTTTGGTGCAAGGATGCATTTAGGCAAAGCACTGTGAACAACTGCCACTTGCATTATGTTGTTCACGTTTGTTCGTGGTTAGTTTTTGCTGCAAATGGCCTGTTTCACAGTAATTTATTACTGCGAATGGTGCATAACTATGCAAAGTGACTTAATGGCGTAATTTGGGGAATTTCATGTAACAAGCATAACAAGAAAGAAATTTCTAAAATCATGCAAACTTTGACGCCATAATGTCAATTTCTCCCAGGTCTCTGCAGCATCCTTGACCTCTCAGCACCCCGAGCTGTGGCCCTGCTCACCTGTCCCTACAAAAAGGCTATGGCAGGATCTGGCAGTCACCAGAATGGAAAGGAGCAGATTCACAGTACTGGCCATACAGGAGTCACATTGAGGTTCTGGAGCGATCCGAACCCATGTATTCGGTACCGTAGTACTGATACGATTTTGGTACCATTGAACCGTAAATGATCCATTTAATGCATGACAGTGTTTTCGCTGCGCTACGAGCATGAATTCACTGAGAAACAGGGCATTCTGTTGTAAAATCATGGCATCCATTTTAGATACGGTACCCATTTTGTTTCTTGCCCTCACATAGTCAATGGACGAGCGATGACCCCGGCAGAATCACCTTGTTAAGGACACGTAAGCTCAAGCCCGAGGAAGCTGACGCTGCGTGACTAGGCAGAATCAAGCTGCCTCCCCTGCCTGAGGCCAATCCTGCTATACTAGTTCTCGTGTTCATTGTCCTGATTGAGAGGCCGAATACGGTAGCCATGCCCGTTTACGATCCATAAACATCTCTTATCCTGCTTTTCTATCCCTTCCACCTGGCTCTGCTCTTCTCCTTCTGGGCTTTTACAATGGGGAGGATACGATTTTTATGATGGGGAGGATCGGTCAAAGAATGGAAAACTGACAAGGATACGTGATCGAATACCGAAAACCTACAACTAATTATTGTTTGATGTCTGTTTATTGTCTGTTTGGGATACCGGATTGGGCATGAAAAATATTCGTGTAATGTTGCCTAAAGACATATTTCGTGTATTTAAGGAGCAACCCACTTCTTGCAATTTGAACAGTCTCGTAGATTCTGCCTTTGTGTGGTTCCTATGACTTCTGTGTCCCTGCAGTAAATAAATCTTGGTCTCTGACGCCACCATTGAGAAGCCCGCGTCTCTGTTTATTTGTGCACCGAGACAGGAAGGAACTCAGGGGTCTTTGGGTGTTGTTTCCCTGACACCTCTGGACTCTTAAAAGTCCGGAACCTCAAATTGGCGCCCAACGTGGGGCGACGTCATCCGGTACCGGTCCAAAGCCTGAAGATTTCGAGGAGCTTTGTGTGAAGATTCCGGAGGGAGGTACCCCGCTTCATCGATCCCTGTATGTCGTAAAAGTGGCCCGACGATCTCTTCCACGAGGGTTCCCGTTGCTAGATGGCTACCGAGGACCGCTGCCCTGACTGTCGCCCTGTCTTGGACCCGAGGTGCAGACCTTAGTATGGCGAGACGTAGACGGGTTCTCCTTGGTGACGTCTTCCACATTTCAGTTAAGTATTAAGTGGGTTGCGCTCAGTTTGGTTGTTCTTTGTTGCTCTTGTTCGGATAAAACCTTTTGTTCTCTGGATACGTTTGTTTTTGAATTCGTAGATTATCATTGGTTGCTCTTGTTAAGATAATCTTTGTTTTGGTATTGGTTCATTTGGTAGGCCTAAAGTTCTTTGCGCATTTTGGTTGGAATCTGTTCTTAGTTTATAATGACTAACAGTAGTAATTGTTTCCTGTCCTGGTTAAGTTGCAATGGGGATTCCCGGTTGGAGGATCCGTGTTTGGTTCCTCCGATTGGAACTCCTACATATGAGCTCTATTGTAAACACGGTGTAGGTCCCATCACTTATAATGAAGTATGGGTCCGTTATACCAGAAAAGATGGTGTCCTTAGTTGGCCACCGCATGGTAGCTTTGAAATTGAAATTCTAGACAATCTAGAAATGAAGTTGTTTAAAAAGAAAGCCCGGCCGGCAATGTTTGATTCTTTTCGTGTGTGGCGTAAAGAAGCCAAACAGAGAGAAATTAGGAAGACGAAGAAGGAACAGAAAGAGAAAGGGTTGACATTAATGGAGTCTGCTAGACAGTTGCATGTCAACGAGACTGAGAAAACAATAGAGATGGCGAATAGAAAACATAATTTGGCGATTGATAAATGCTACCCAGTCTTGCCATCTTGTCCTGCTAAGCCGATAGAGGACCCTGAAAAGGATCCTCTGTTGTCTTATCTGTTGAGATCACCCCCACCGTATGCACAGGGTATTATAGCACCACAGTTACTACCTGTTGTGCAGCCAGCTGCTGGTCAGCCTGGAATAGGTGCTCCACTTCCTTTGATTCAAGCTCCTGTCCTTCCTGTGGCCAATGTTCCCTCGGCACCCCCTCTTCCTGGGTCGCCTATTCCGCCTTTGCCCGCCGTTTCACAAACTGTTTTACCTGCCACTCCCACCCTTACCATTTAATCTGCTCCAGCTTCCCTGTTCCCGAACTCTGTAAACATTCTGACTCCGCTTTCCGTTTGTCGGAAAATAACCGACTCTGTAACTAACATCTTAACTCCTCTCTACAGGTCTTTAATTGGGACCCCCGTTTCTGACTCTACACAGAGACGTAGCCAGTTTCCTGGTCCTCAGGAACGAGAAATATTAGATTCGACAGCTCTTAGGTGGATGTCCAAAGCTGCGAAATATGATGCACGAAGAGTGTCAGATACATTTATGCAATGGAATGAACCAACTCAACGTTATGTCTTTGACGTGATGTGTTCTCTTGTGCGTGAGGAATGGGATGATGATGACTTAGATTCCGTACCCTCTGATTTGATAAATGTTCAGCAAAAGTTCGCCGCAGAAATGGTGATAGGTTCAGAAGTAAGGGAAGCGATAGAACTGATTTTAGCTTATAGGGATGATTCTCCTCTTCGAGCACCAAGAGACTCTAATGGTTCACCGATTACTAGGAAAAGACGAGGTCAATATCCGATGAGGGAAGTTCCACCCATATGGCGCGATGCAGTCTAAGCTGATGCGGCTAATGGTATTGCAGCTGCTCCGGCACATTTCCATAGAGTGTGGATACACATCCCTTGGAAGCGGGCCGAAGTATTAGCAGTAAAACAGGCGTTGCCGGACCTGCGTAAGAATCCTGCTGGTTATTATAAAGAGTTAACGCAGACAGTTCAAGCATGTGTCATGAATTTAGCAGACATCGAAATGCTATTTGGTAATGTAGTGCC
The DNA here is from genome assembly GCF_964204655.1 of Triturus cristatus. Lineage (NCBI taxonomy): Eukaryota > Metazoa > Chordata > Amphibia > Caudata > Salamandridae > Triturus > Triturus cristatus. The sequence continues at coordinate 851,137,417 of NC_140592.1, read as the reverse complement.
ACAACCCATATGGGCCAAGATTCGGCAAGAAAACCACCCAGTCGCCTTAGGAGGTGATTGGCCAGCTATTTTAGCGGCAGACGCGCAACAAGTTGGTGGTGCTAAACCTGAGCCTCTGATTGCTGCTTTACCTGGCAGAATAATTAATTTGATGAAAACGCTTATGCCAGCGTTACGGATCAATTGGGATAAACTATCAGCATGCAAGCAAAAGAAGGACGAAAGCGTCTCTGACTTCTTCACTAGATTTGAAGAGACCTTCGTAGACCACAGCGGGCAAGATATGAGTACTGAGGGAGGTCAGAGGTTGTTTGTCGACAAGTTTGTGTTTAATTTACTGCCTGAGCTTAGTAACAAGTTAAAGGATTCTGAGAGTGCATGGGCAGTGTCGACGACAGCACAGATACTTGCAACTGCTCAGTATTACGAGAATAGAGAGAAAGAAGAGAAGGAAAAGTCAGAAAAGAAGACAAAAGATTTAAAAACTAAAGTTCTTTTGCAACAGGCGTATCCGCCTCGCTCGAATCACTCAGATTCACAGCAGCGACCCCAGTTTCAGCAACAACCACAATTCCAGCAAGGGACGTCCCAAAGATTTAATTATGGTCTTCCCCGACAACAGTTAGCATGGAATCAGTGTGCCTATTGTAAAAAGGAGGGTCATTATAAGAACGAGTGTCCAGTACTGCACGCACAGACCAGTGGTGTCCCAGCTCAGAGAAGTAGTGGTGGGTTTATGCAAGCTCCTAGAGGTAGAGGACGTGGTACAATGACTTCACAGGCTGTTCGCCCATCGAATTATTTCGATCAGCGAAATGTACAATCCACGCAACTCGGTAGATCTTCACAGTATCATGTTGAGGATTACTATGAAAATAATGAAGAGATTCATAAAAGCGAGTACTAGGACAGCCACAGGCAAAGAGAGGGAGTAGTATCAGTTCCAGTTGATCAGAGTGGACCTTATGTCACAGTAGTTACATCAGGCGTGGTCGAACCGTTTCTGTTGGATACTGGTGCGGCAAAAAGTTCAATTATGCATGCGAAACTCCCTGGCGCACCTTTGTCTGGCTTAACGAACACTTCAGTAGGTTTCTCAGGCGCCCCTGTTCACAATCCTGTTTCTAGTCCTTTGTCAATTTCTGTTGGGCAATGCGAACTAGAAGCACCCCTTATTCTAACAACCGGTTGTAATGAGAATCTGCTTGGTTTAGATCTGTTGAAACGCCTGCATGCGACACTGTACTGTTCTCCTTCGGGAGTACAGCTCACATTGGGTAAGAGAGTTATTTCTCCAATGTACATGTCGATGGATAAGCTCCCACCGGAGCTGCGTTCTCTCCCTGATACTCTTTGGGCGACTGGTCCTAATGATGTAGGTCTTTTGGAAATTCCCCCTTATGTGGTAAGTCTGAAAGCGAATGTTAGATTCCCACGAATCCCACAGTATCGGATTTCGAATGAAGGTGAACGTGCACTTTTACTGATCGTGAAAGACTTGATACAGAAAGATGTGATAGAGGAAACTAGAGGAAATGTCTGCAATAGTCCTGTTCTGCCGATTTTGAAACGCACTGACCCTTCCAAACCTCCAATCTACAGATTTGTGATTGACCTCAGAGAGGTTAACAAAATAGTGATTTCACAGTTTCCTGTGGTCCCGGATATCACTGCATTATTGACGTTGATTCCTGCCTCAGCCTCATGGTTTACAGTGATAGACTTGAAGAATGCCTTCTTCAGCATCCCGATAGCCGAGGAAAGCAGAGACATTTTTGGTTTCTCCTTAGGTGGTCGCAGTTTCAGGTTCAAGCACGCTCCACAAGGTTATTGTGAGAGCCCTTCAATTTACAGCCAAGCATTAAAAAGCCAATTAGATGCTCTTGTACTTCCTCCTGGTGTTGCTCTGATCCAATACGTAGATGATCTTTTACTGGCTGCTGATGACAAGGAAACTTGCAAAACAGCTACAATTTCTTTATTACGTCATTTATCAGACTTACATCATAAGGTTTCACCTTCTAAACTACAATATTGTTGCCAAGAAGTGACCTACTTAGGTCATCTTTTGTCAAAGGAGGGAAGAAGGTTGACCCCAGAGAGAATCAAAGCAATTTCGCAGATGACTGTACCAAGCACACAGAGAGAAGTGCGTGCGTTTTTGGGTATTACGTCATACTGCAGACAATGGATCCCAAATTTTTCTCTCATGGCAAAACCATTGGTAGCCCTGACTGGAAAAGGTGTTCCGAGCCCTTTGCCATGGTCTGATGAATGTCAACAGAGCTTCTCCGACTTACGTGATGCGCTGTGTTCAGCTCCTGTGTTGGGTACTCCTGACTACAGTAAGCCGTTTACTTTATATGTCCATGAAAGAGAAGGTTGTGCGTTGAGTGTTTTAACGCAACAATTTGGTGACAAACAACGGCCTTGTGCATATTTCTCATCCACATTAGATCCGGTAGCCAGAGCATTGCCAAGTTGTTTGAGAGCTACAGCAGCAGCTGCAGTGTCTATTCGACAGTCTGCTGGACTAGTCATGAACAACATGTTAGTAGTCATGGTTCCACATGCTGTGGATACACTCATGAATCGAACGAAAACTCAACACCTCACCAGTGCTAGACTATCAGGCTATGAGCTGACGCTTTTGGCAAGTCACATTCAGATCAAGCGATGTAACATATTGAATCCAGCAACGCTGTTGCCGACTACTCAAGAGTCGAGTGATTCAGAGCCCCATGATTGTTGTTTTAGAACTGAGGAAGAGACAAAAGGTAGGATTGATTTAAAAGATACTCCGTTACCTGATCCAGATGGCACTTTGTACGTCGATGGGTCATGTTTTAAACTACAGAATGGTGATGTGACGGCCGCATATGCAGTTACGACTCTGAGTACGATTATTGAGACCGCAAGAGTAAGCCAGAATTCTGCCCAAGCTGCAGAATTAATTGCATTAACAAGAGCGTGTGTTTTAGCTGAGGGAAAGAGAGTGAATGTGTTTACTGATAGCCAATACGCCTTCGGCGTAGCACATAGTTTTCGACAGCTCTTAGGTGGATGTCGAAAGCTGCGAAATATGATGCACGAAGAGTGTCAGATACATTTATGCAATGGAATGAACCAACTCAACGTTATGTCTTTGACGTGATGTGTTCTTTTGTGCGTGAGGAATGGGACGATGATGACTTAGATTCCGTCCCCTCTGATTTGATAAATGTTCAGCAAAAGTTCGCCGCAGGAATGGTGATAGGTTCAGAAGTAAGGGAAGCGATAGAACTGATTTTAGCTTATAGGGATGATTCTCCTCTTCGAGCACCAAGAGACTCTAATGGTTCACCCATTACTAGGAAAAGACGAGGTCAATATCCGATGAGGGAAGTTCCACCCATATGGCGCGATGCAGTCCAAGCTGATGCGGCTAATGGGATTGCAGCTGCTCCGGCACATTTCCATAGAGTGTGGATACACATCCCTTGGAAGCGGGCCGAAGTATTAGCAGTAAAACAGGCGTTGCCGGACCCGCGTAAAAATCCTGCTGGTTATTATAAAGAGTTAACGCAGACAGTTCAAGCATATGTCATGAATTTAGCAGACATCGAAATGCTATTTGGTAATGTAGTGCCACAACCCATATGGGCCAAGATTCGGCAAGAAAACCACCCAGTCGCCTTAGGAGGTGATTGGCCAGCTATTATAGCGGCAGACGCGCAACAAGTTGGTGGTGCTAAACCTGAGCCTCTGATTGCTGCTTTACCTGGCAGAATAATTAATTTGATGAAAACGCTGATGCCAGCATTACGGGTCAATTGGGATAAACTATCAGCATGCAAGCAAAAGAAGGGCGAAAGCGTCTCTGACTTCTTCACTAGATTTGAAGAGACCTTCGTAGACCACAGCGGGCAAGATATGAGTACTGAGGGAGGTCAGAGGTTGTTTGTCGACAAGTTTGTGTTTAATTTACTGCCTGAGCTTAGTAACAAGTTAAAGGATTCTGAGAGTGCATGGGCAGTGTCGACGACAGCACAGATACTTGCAACTGCTCAGTATTACGAGAATAGAGAGAAAGAAGAGAAGGAAAAGTCAGAAAAGAAGACAAAAGATTTAAAAACTAAAGTTCTTTTGCAACAGGCATATCCGCCTCGCTCGAATCAGTCAGATTCACAGCAGCGACCCCAGTTTCAGCAACAACCACAATTCCAGCAAGGGACGTCCCAAAGATTTAATTATGGTCTTCCCCGACAACAGTTAGCATGGAATCAGTGTGCCTATTGTAAAAAGGAGGGTCATTATAAGAACGAGTGTCCAGTACTGCACGCACAGACCAGTGGTGTCCCAGCTCAGAGAAGTAGTGGTGGGTTTATGCAAGCTCCTAGAGGTAGAGGACGTGGTACAATGACTCCACAGGCTGATCGCCCATCGAATTATTTCGATCAGCGAAATGTACAATCCACGCAACTCGGTAGATCTTCACAGTATCATGTTGAGGATTACTATGAAAATAATGAAGAGATTCATAAAAGCGAGTACTAGGACAGCCACAGGCAAAGAGAGGGAGTAGTATCAGTTCCAGTTGATCAGAGTGGACCTTATGTCACAGTAGTTACATCAGGCGTGGTCGAACCGTTTCTGTTGGATACTGGTGCGGCAAAAAGTTCAATTATGCATGCGAAACTCCCTGGCGCACCTTTGTCTGGCTTAACGAACACTTCAGTAGGTTTCTCAGGCGCCCCTGTTCACAATCCTGTTTCTAGTCCTTTGTCAATTTCTGTTGGGCAATGCGAACTAGAAGCACCCCTTATTCTAACAACCGGTTGTAATGAGAATCTGCTTGGTTTAGATCTGTTGAAACGCCTGCATGCGACACTGTACTGTTCTCCTTCGGAAGTACAGCTCACATTGGGTAAGAGAGTTATTTCTCCAATGTACATGTCGATGGATAAGCTCCCACCGGAGCTGCGTTCTCTCCCTGATACTCTTTGGGCGACTGGTCCTAATGATGTAGGTCTTTTGGAAATTCCCCCTTATGTGGTAAGTCTGAAAGCGAATGTTAGATTCCCACGAATCCCACAGTATCGGATTTCGAATGAAGGTGAACGTGCACTTTTACTGATCGTGAAAGACTTGATACAGAAAGATGTGATAGAGGAAACTAGAGGAAATGTCTGCAATAGTCCTGTTCTGCCAATTTTGAAACGCACTGACCCTTCCAAACCTCCAATCTACAGATTTGTGATTAACCTCAGAGAGGTTAACAAAATAGTGATTCCACAGTTTCCTGTGGTCCCGGATATCACTGCATTATTGACGTTGATTCCTGCCTCAGCCTCATGGTTTACAGTGATAGACTTGAAGAATGCCTTCTTCAGCATCCCGATAGCCGAGGAAAGCAGAGACATTTTTGGTTTCTCCTTAGGTGGTCGCAGTTTCAGGTTCAAGCGCGCTCCACAAGGTTATTGTGAGAGCCCTTCAATTTACAGCCAAGCATTAAAAAGCCAATTAGATGCTCTTGTACTTCCTCCTGGTGTTGCTCTGATCCAATACGTAGATGATCTTTTACTGGCTGCTGATGACAAGGAAACTTGCAAAACAGCTACAATTTCTTTATTACGTCATTTATCAGACTTACATCACAAGGTTTCACCTTCTAAACTACAATATTGTTGCCAAGAAGTGACCTACTTAGGTCATCTTTTGTCAAAGGAGGGAAGAAGGTTGACCCCAGAGAGAATCAAAGCAATTTCGCAGATGACTGTACCAAGCACACAGAGAGAAGTGCGTGCGTTTTTGGGTATTACGTCATACTGCAGACAATGGATCCCAAATTTTTCTCTCATGGCAAAACCATTGGTAGCCCTGACTGGAAAAGGTGTTCCGAGCCCTTTGCCATGGTCTGATGAATGTCAACAGAGCTTCTCCGACTTACGTGATGCGCTGTGTTCAGCTCCTGTGTTGGGTACTCCTGACTACAGTAAGCCGTTTACTTTATATGTCCATGAAAGAGAAGGTTGTGCGTTGAGTGTTTTAACGCAACAATTTGGTGACAAACAATGGCCTTGTGCATATTTCTCATCCACATTAGATCCGGTAGCCAGAGCATTGCCAAGTTGTTTGAGAGCTACAGCAGCAGCTGCAGTGTCTATTCGACAGTCTGCTGGACTAGTCATGAACAACATGTTAGTAGTCATGGTTCCACATGCTGTGGATACACTCATGAATCGAACGAAAACTCAACACCTCACCAGTGCTAGACTATCAGGCTATGAGCTGACGCTTTTGGCAAGTCACATTCAGATCAAGCGATGCAACATATTGAATCCAGCAACGCTGTTGCCGACTACTCAAGAGTCGAGTGATTCAGAGCCCCATGATTGTTGTTTTAGAACTGAGGAAGAGACAAAAGGTAGGATTGATTTAAAAGATACTCCGTTACCTGATCCAGATGGCACTTTGTACGTCGATGGGTCATGTTTTAAACTACAGAATGGTGATGTGACGGCCGCATATGCAGTTACGACTCTGAGTACGATTGTTGAGACCGCAAGAGTAAGCCAGAATTCTGCCCAAGCTGCAGAATTAATTGCATTAACAAGAGCGTGTGTTTTAGCTGAGGGAAAGAGAGTGAATGTGTTTACTGATAGCCAATACGCCTTCGGCATAGCACATAGTTTTGGACGTCTGTGGAAAGAAAGAGGTTTTCTCACGTCCCATGGGACTAAGATCCAACATGGACAGTTAGTCAATGACCTGTTGGAATCTCTGACCCTACCGAATGAAGTTGCGATTGTGAAATGCAGTGCACATCGAAAGATTACGGATGATGTTGGCCGTGGGAATGCGTTTGCTGATGAGGTCGCCAAAGAGACGGCCAAGAACATGATGAGCCGAATGTACGTTGCGACGTCTGCAAGATGGATTGCTGAATCAGGAATGTGTGAGAATACGATTGAAAGTGTGAAAGCAATCCAGAACGAAGCAACTAAAAATGAGAAGAATGAATGGAAGGAGAAAACGGGTAAAATGGATTCAAGTGGATGTTGGGTTGATTTGTCTGAGCAGCAGCGTTGGATGTTACCTGATGCGTATGTACTTGCGGTAGTCACGATGGCGCATGGAGCGGCGCACATTAGTTCGAAAGGGATCTGTAAAATGTTAGCTCCAGTATGGAAGAACGATGGAATTACTAAGTGTGCGGAAAGAGTGGTGAAAAATTGTATGATATGCCTGATGCATAATCCTGGCAAGGGAACCCCAACCCCAACTGGTCATTTTGCTCCCCCTTCTTGTCCCTTTGAAGTGATTCAGTTGGATTTTATCCACATGGACAGGTGTAATAATCTCAAATATGTCCTAGTGGTAGTCTGTGCTTTTTCAAGATGGATTGAGGCATATCCGTTAAAGGATAACACTGCTATGTCTACTGCCAAAATCCTCCTCAAAGAGTACTTCCCCAGGTATGGTATGCCACGGATTGTATGGTCGGACAATGGAAGTGAGTTTGTAGGGAAAGTTATGAAGAGTGTGTGTGCGGGTCTGGGAATCACCCAGAAATTCCACAGCGCGAATCACCCACAGTCAGCAGGTTTGGTTGAAGGGTACAATGGTACCTTGAGGCTGAAACTTGCTAAAATTCAAGCTTCCACTGGTCTATCTTGGCCAGACGCACTGCCTTTAGCTTTACTGTCCACCAGAGCGACTGTACACTCTCGAGTAGGGCTTAGCCCATATGAGATTGTGTTTGGTCGTCCTGCTAATGTTTGGGGAGTGCCTAGGCCAAAGGAATTCAAACAGATCGAATATTCAATGTTGATTGATTACCTTTTTGACCTGACTGCTAAATTGAGCCTTATTCATCAACAGGTATTTGAATCCTTGCCTAAACTGCCAGAGAGTCCAGGCTACACGTTGAAACCCGGTGATCAAGTTGTGGTGCGGAATTTTGAGCGAACCCGGAACCTCCAGCCAAGATTCGTGGGCCCGTTTCAAGTGCTTCTGGCCACAAGAACTGCTGTACGCCTAGCTGGAAGGAAGAATTGGGTGCACGCTAGCCATACGAAGCGTGTCCCTCTCCCACTCCCCTACGACAACTGGGTTAGACAGGGATTTGGAGTATCCGAGACAGAACCTGTTCCTAGGCTCATCCCCTTCAGTGATGCAGAGTATATAACGGACAAACGAACTGAAACACAGAACTCTGATACCCCACCAGGAACTGTGCCTTCGAACCCTGAACAGAGTGTTATACAAGGCGAACATTTGTTACCTGTGGACTCGAACATTACTGTACCTGTAGAACAATTGTTTCAAGATCAAACAAGACCCGGAAAGTACAGATATAACCTACGTTCTCACTCTATGAACCAATAACATTGCATAATTACCTTTCTATTTGAAAACTGTTTTGATCTTATCACATTCCATTCAGTCAGGAAGTTCGCTCTATAATTTTTATCCTTTTTTTTGTTTTTGTTGTTCTCTCACCTTGCCATCTGGGTTACCATAGGGTCGTAACGTGTGCCTTGTTTTAACTTGCAGGGAACCAGACACACGGTCGGTTTCTTCTGTTTATTTTGGGAACTCCCAGGGTAGACGGAGGCAATTTTTTAACAGGTACAAACCATCCGTTGCGAACGGTTGTAGAAGATGGAGCTTCCTGAACTGCGACGGGCTAACGTCATAAATGCTCGCAAGACAAGACTGTATGAAATATTGTATAGCAAATGTTTCCTAATACAATGTGCTCTGACATTTCTGATTGTTTTAATAACTCTGGTAGGCGGAATTATTTTTGGTATCCAACTGATCTTTGCACCTGCTACATCTACAGTATCTCCCCATGTTTCTGTTTCTCCGACTGTTGTTTCTTTTCATTCTTTCCATCCTTTTCCTGCACATGAGCAAGCTCGACGCTCTGAGTTTATAAATAACACTTTCATTCAGCTCTTGCACCAACATCAACTAGTGGTAAACACAACGAACTGCTGGGTGTGTGGCTTGATACCACATACCATGGACAAGGGTATCCCTTATCTAGTTCTGCCCTTTAGTTATAATGGATCATTCTGGGCATTTCAGACCATGTTCGCTTATGCTCTAGAGACCTATCCCCCACGACCTCCGCGTTCCACTAGGTATAACTCCGCCAATAGAGCCTTGGTAAAAGGAATTACTGACATGGTTAGAGACGTCAATAACACTCCGTTTATTCCCAAGGATGAATTGCGAGTTTACATGGGTTGGAATGTTACGGAATATGGCATTACTTTGGGTGAGAACAAACGTAAAAGCTCGACTCCGATCTGGGTCGTACCCCACCAAGGTCAGGTCTGTTTGCAAGGAAATGGGAGGAATCCGAAAGCTCGACTAGGGAAGAGTGACTGTACCGAAACATACGTTTTCCCGTCACAGTCTTCCCCTGCATTCTTAGCTGCTAAGGGCACCTATTTTGTTTGCAAAGACAGAGCATATACATGGCTACCTGCTGACTTCTCAGGCTCATGTTATATCGCTCAACTATTGCCTCCGACATACACTGCTGCACCGGATTATCACAAAACTAGAGTTGTGAGAGGTGTTTTCAATAGGGAAGACACTGCTGGCCAAGAAGCAGGAGACTTCTTCAAAGGTTTCCTTCCGTTCTGGGGGCCTATGGCCAACAGTAGAAACTTACGTCAACTAACACGGGTAGTTGAATCCACTATTACCGAAACTGCGGGTGCCCTTAGTAACCTGACAGCTGAGCTTCAAGCGGATCGCCTCATGACGTTACAGAATCGTATGGTCCTTGATGTATTACTTGCAGATCGAGGTGGGGTATGATAGATGATCCAATCGAGTTGCTGTGTTTTTATCCCAGATAATGCGCCAACGGTATATAAGGCCATTTCTAAGTTACACAAAATCTCTGACTCTATTCATGTAGAGGAAGGTAACTGGTCACTAATGGGATGGTTCTGGAGTCTGTTATCTGCATGGGGATGGAAGGTTCTGATAGTCACTAGTGTTGCGTTGGTATTTTTATTCTCATGCTGTCTCATTGTTCAGTGTGGTCCTGCCTTATGTGGCCTTTGTGTTTCAACACGCGTAAGAAGAACACCTGTTTTTGGAGATACGCCACAAGATAGAATAATGCTCCAGCAACATATCAGTGACCTGTGCGTGAGCCGGCCATCTTGGCGTCCTTAGACGCCACCATGGCGTTTGATACGCTCGAATGGCCATACATCTGGGCGATGTTGGCGAAATTTGGATTTGGGCCGGGGTTCATCAGCTGGGTCAAATTGTTGTATTCGGGCCCATTGGCGCAGGTGGTAGTGAATGGACGAGTCTCAGCCCCATTCGCGCTGGGACGGGGCACGCGACAGGGTTGCCCCTTGTCGCCGCTCCTGTTTGCAATGGCCTTGGAACCCCTGGCGGAGTGGCTGCGGTGGCACCCTTCAATCCGTGGTCTCCGTTGGACCCCCGAGTATGAGGACCGCGTGTCCCTCTATGCTGACGATATCCTTTTGTACCTAGCCTCCCCACGCAAATCACTGATTGTCCTGGTCGACGTCCTGCGCTCCTTTGGCCGTAATTCGGGCCTCGTCATTAACTGGGCTAAATCATGTGTCTATGTGCTTTCCGGGGAGGCTCCCGTTCTCCCGCGGGGCTGTCCGATCCAGATTGCCTCGCAGGGATTTCGGTACCTGGGTGTCTATATCACGCTGGACCCGGAGGCCCGCTACGAGCGGAACTTGCTTCCCCCCCTCCAGCGCTTGAAGGAAGACGTCGTGCGCTGGCGGCGTCTGCCGCTTTCGCCGCTCGGCCGGGCGGCATTGTTTAAGATGATGTCGTTGCCGCGCTTCCTGTACACTCTTCAGAATACTATGGACTTAGTCCCGGCGCGCTACTTCCGCGAGGTGGAGAGTCTACAGCGCCGCCTTTTCTGGGACGGGAGGCCGCGTATAGCCCTGGCGAAGTTGACGCTCCCGTGGTACGACGGGGGGATTGCCCTCCCGGATATTAAGCGGTATTACTGGGCCTCCCAGCTAGCTGCAATTAATCACGGCCTCTATGGGCCCGCTTTAAACCCGGCATTTGAAATGGACAAGATGCTCCTGCCCGGTGGCGATTACAATCGAGCGCTCTACTCTGGCGCGCCCGATCCCCGCTTGACGGGCCCCACGCGTGTCATGGTGCGAGTGTGGCACGCGGCCAATGCAGCTATGGGGTGGAAGGACCGTTTGACCCGGGCGTCACCGTTGTATGCGCCGCAGCGGTTGGGTTCCCTGTGGACCTCGAAGGGCTTCGAGAAGTGGGACACGATAGGCATCAGTAAAGTGGGGGATCTCTGGACGAGGGGGGGATTCAAAACATTCGAGACGCTGCAGACGGAGTTTCAGCTGCAGGGCAGTGAATACTTTCGGTACTTGCAGGTCCGTCACGCACTGGGCTCCGTCTTCCCAGACGTCGCCTCCATCCCGGAGTCTTCCCCCCTGGAGGATAGAGTGCTAGACGGCCACGTTCCGGACAGCACGATCTCCCTCATTTACAAGAAATTGATCAATGACCGCTCGGGCTTGCTGACTGGCCTCCGCGAGGCTTGGGTTGCCGATGGGCTGGAGTTGGACGACGAGGACTGGATTTCCGCGGTGGCCTCTCCGAAGGAGGTGGCCATACCGGCTCGCCTTCGCTTCGTCCAGCTTAAGATACTCCACCGGGTTTACATGACGGGGCCAAGGCTTCTGCGTATGGGCTATACCGAGGATGGGTTGTGTAAGCGTGGGTGTGGTGCTTTGGCGACCTTTTTGCATATTCTGTGGGAATGCCCGAAGGTGGAGCGATTCTGGCGTGGTGTGCATGAGGTCCTGCGAGTGGTTACGCATGTCGCGCTGTTGCCTGAAGCGAGGAGATGCTTGCTGAATGTGTGGGAACCAAATGATTACTCGGTTCCGCAGACGCGATGGGTGACTCTGGGATATATGGTAGCTAAGCGTGACATCGCTCAGCTGTGGGGAGCCCAGAGGCCCCCGGTGGTGTCAGCCTGGACAGAACACATGGACTGGTGCATGTTCCGAGAAAAGGTGGTGTATGTGGCGAGGGGTAAGCCTGGGGCGTGGGTGAAAGTATGGGGCCCCTGGAACGCCTACCGCGAGGGTATTTGCGAGCCACCATTGCTGCCTGCTGTCTCACCAGCTCCGTCCCCCTAGTTGACCCCCTCCCCCAGCCCCGGGCACAGGGTTCCCCCAGTCCTTGATCTGCTCCCCTTCCCCTCTTTAGATTCCTGTGGATGGTTGGGGTCCCCGATTTGAGGTGCACGTGCGGTTACTTTTGACTGCGGGTTGCCTTGCGGGTGTGGTTTTTTGTGTTGTTGTGTTCGTATAAACTGAAACCGTATTGTGGGCTCAGAGTCATGTGGCCCACGTCCTTGATACCTCCTGATTTACTTCTCTGCTACGCCAAGTGCCTTTTCTGTACGTATGTCACATGCTCCTGTCATTCTAGCGGCCGGCCGGAAGGTTGTAGGCCCATACTTGTATATACTTGAAATTGCAATAAACGGTTTCAAAAAAAAAAAAAAAAAAAAATACATATCAGTGACCTGATGAACATAGAGATGGACTCTGACATAGAGTAAGTTATTGCAAATGTAAGGGCAAAAGGACGGTCTGAGGTTCTGGAGCGATCCGAACCCATGTATTCGGTATCGTAGTACTGATACGATTTTGGTACCAATGAACCGTACATGATCCATTTAATGCATGACAGTGTTTTCGCTGCGCTACGAGCATGAATTCACTGAGAAACAGGGCATTCTGTTGTAAAATCATGGCATCCATTTTAGATACGGTACCCATTTTGTTTCTTGCCCTCTCATAGTCAATGGACGAGCGATGACCCCGGCAGAATCACCTTGTTAAGGACACGTAAGCTCAAGCCCGAGGAAGCTGACGCTGCGTGACTAGGCAGAATCAAGCTGCCTCTCCTGCCTGAGGCCAATCCTGCTATACTAGTTCTCGTGTCCATTGTCCTGATTGAGAGGCCGAATACGGTAGCCATGCCCGTTTACGATCCATAAACATCTCTTATCCTGCTTTTCTATCCCTTCCACCTGGCTCTGCTCCTCTCCTTCTGGGCTTTCACAATGGGGAGGATACGATTTTTATGATGGGGAGGATCGGTCAAAGAATGGAAAACTGACATGGAGACGTGATCGAATACCGAAAACCTACAACTAATTATTGTTTGATGTCTGTTTATTGTCTGTTTGGGATACCGGATTGGGCATGAAAAATATTCGTGTAATGTTGCCTAAAGACATATTTCGTGTATTTAAGGAGCAACCCACTTCTTGCAATTTGAACAGTCTCATAGATTCTGCCTTTGTGTGGTTCCTATGACTTCTGTGTCCCTGCAGTAAATAAATCTTGGTCTCTGACGCCACCATTGAGAAGCCCGCGTCTCTGTTTATTTGTGCACCGAGACAGGAAGGAACTCAGGGGTCTTTGGGTGTTGTTTCCCTGACACCTCTGGACTCTTAAAAGTCCGGAACCTCAACATTCGACTGTGCACATTCACATTTTTGCCTAGCTGCAAAAGAAAAATGGGAATTCTTTGTTCATAATTAAATGTATCAATCTGATATGGCGCAAAAATCTTGTCTACTTACTATTTATGAGCCAGGATTCCTTCTGGAAATCTTTGTGGCTAGCTGTGACTGCAGAGATGGGGGCTAGCAAGACTCCATCTCTGCCTCCTCATTCACAATGGGGCAAATCTGCAACCTTTTTCAATTAAAGTGGCAGGCAGTGAGTGAAAAAGTGGTGAGGAGAGAAAGGGTTCTCAGGGGCAGCATGCAGCACTCTGTTGGACTGATGCCTACTCCCCACACAGTCCACGACTGTCATCTGCACGACGGAAGCTCAGAGACACTTGTCAAATTGTTAACCAATTGAATGGTCACAAACTGTTAATACATTTTATTGTGAATCCCAAGAAAGGACGCAAAGCCATGCTCCCCACTTCTCTGGGTGACACTAGGTTGGCATTGTGATTTGTAAAGAAATTGCGACTTGCAACGTCATATTTGTTTAAATAAATTGTGTACATTCTTGTTCAAAGTGTGATATCCCTAGGGGGTGTGAGAGTCTCTCAGTGGGCCTGTCAGTGGGTGGGTGAGTGTCTTAGTGGCTATGTGAGAGTGTGTGAGTCTCCAAGTAGGGCTGTGAGTGGTTCTGTGAGTGGGTGCGTAAGTGTCTCAGTGGGTCTGTGAGTAAGTGCGTGGGTCTATGAGGGGGTACATGAGTGTCTGAGTGGGTCTGTGAGTGAGTGGGTGCGTGAGTGTCAGTGTGTTTGGACGATGATCTGGCCTTCACCCATCATACTTCCACCACAGTGAGTACCTGTTTTGGTGTGTTTAAGGCCTTGAGGAATATTCTCATTTTCCTCCCGAAAGAGCAATGGGCACCTGTGCTATTATCTTTCTTAGTGCTCATTTTGGACTAGTGAATGCCCTTTATTAAAGCCTACCCTGAAGCAGGTCACCAGGCACCAATGGATTCAAAACTATGTGGCAAGACTTATTTATAACACAAAGCAATTCGATTGGGATTCAGCAGCCAGATGGAGCTTACATTCGCTACCTGTAGACCAACGAGTTAAGGTCAAATCGTTGGACCTTGTGCACAAAAGGTTTTAGAAAGACAATGCCTCCGCTGGAGGTAGCTAGGTTAATAAAGTGAATTACCTTTCAGCTCTTGAGACAAATCTGTAATTATTTGTCTTTCAGCAAAGCTGCAAATGCTTCCTCTGTAAATGAAAGATTTAAATTTCCTTTCATATGGCTCTGTTCCCTTCTCACAACAAGATCTGCTTGCTCAGCGCCAAGAAGCCATCGTGGTGTACATTGCACTTTATAAATTAACAAGCCAAAACAAATCAAATCACACATTGAGGGTGTACCATAAACAAAAAGAAGCAATAAACATGACAGCATGATATCATTGTTAGAAATTGGGTTACTGGTTGACTGAGGTGTTAGCTCTGGTCAAGCAGCAACACAGACCTAGTCAGGGTAAGCAAGAGCAAACCCCAAATTAACCTATGCTCAACTCCTTGGCAGTTTGGCACAGAGGAGTGAGTCAGGCTTAACTTAGAGGCAATGTGTAAAGTATTTGTGCAACACTTCAAACAGTAAAAACAGTGAAAACACCACACAAAAGATCCCACATCAGGTTAGAAAAATAGAGCTTAGTTTAATAAATAAAACAAGACGAGACCAAAATGACAAAAAATAAATGAGTAGAACTGGAGTTATAAATTTATAACAAAGAAAAGCAATTTAGCATCTAGAAGCATATAACGCCAACTGCGGCTATCTGGTTGTGCTGGACCAGGTCAAAGTCAAAAGTTCAGCCCGCCCACAATGGAGCTTGGGTCAGATACAGTCCTAGATTAGTCCCGCTGAATGTTTACCTTCTCAAGTTACGTGCCAAGAGTCCCGTTCATGTTGGAGAGGTCTGCAGGGAGCAAGGTGACAGACAGGTGGGCTGGAGCCTCACGTTGAGAGTCCTCCAAAGCGATCAATGCTTGCTGTGCAAAGAGATGGGTTGGCAGCAGCTCCCACTGCTTTTCGGTGCAACGGGCGCATTTCCGATGCGAACAAGTCCATTTGTGGTCACGAAGAGCCCAAGCTTAAAAAGGGTCCAGAACCTGAGAGGCACCACTTGGTGGTCAGGAACTTGCTGAAGACGGGTCTAGGAGCTGTTGAGGAACCTATTATGTCCCTGAGGCTCAGATCAGGAGGCCAGCAGACTAGCCCTTTGAGCCAACCTAGATTTTTGGGCTCACGATGGGTTGCTGGTGCAGTTCTTCCTCCCCAGGCAAGAGGGCAACAGGCAGCAGATCAGCACAACAGGGTAGCGTCTCCTTCAGAGTGGCAGTTCAGCAGAGTGAGCCATTCTTCCTGGCCGAGTATCCACAGATCAGGCCAAGAAGTGTACTGAAAAGTGGTGTCTGAGGTCCTTCATTTATGTACTGGTGCATTGGTTTACGAAGGTGGGAGACGCTTCTAGACATTGCCTTTGAAGTGCATGGAATTCCCTACATCCCCTGCCCTGGCTCCAAACTGGCTGAAGTGACAATGAAGGGTTGTTAGGCCCTTCGTGTCAAGACAGAACACAGCCTATTCAAGTGTAAGTGAGGCTTGGTCCAGCTCCTCCCTCCCATCCTGCCAGTGATGATACTACGAGTCACAACTAAGCTCTATTTTGGATTGTGCTTGCATTATCGGTCGGGTACAGAACTCTCTGAGGGTTCCTATTGGTATTGGAATGTTAGGTACAGAATACCCTGACCGTTCTGGGGTTGGCAGTTGCTGCCAACCCCCAGTGTTGTAAAATGGATTAAACTTACCTGCACCTTGTGTAACCGTGCATGCTCAGCACAATCCCCACCGCCATAGAAACATTTGCATCTTGCATATGCTTCACCATTGGTGGCCATTTTGAAGGTTGGGGTGGAATTTATGCCCGATCAACATTAAAAATCATACGTCAGCAGGTTTGCAGCCGCCATTTTACAAAGTTGGGAAGGCTACCATTGTTTAATAAGGGCATTAGAGTTTACAGTGACACGTCATTAACAATGAATCGGCACCAGCAGTGAGTGGAACACCCTCGTTTCACTATTTGACAGTGTTATTTTGTTGGTGGATCTGCTCCAGCAGTGTCTGGCATACCTTTGTCAGTACTGAACTATACAGCTACATTTGAATTGGGGATTACTTCACATCCAGCCTGAACATCAGTGACAGGCACACCTTGATATCTACACAAATATGTTTTATGAATATTTGTTACAATTTTCATAATAACAAGGTTGTGTTAAGTAAATGTTGTTATCTTCATATTGCTCTAAGTGCAGATTTTGAGCAGCAACTCGTGGAGCGTATTTTAAGGAGAAATGTTAGTTGTACTATGGAGAGAATAGCGGAACCACCTCCATTTATTTCAGTTCCTGGAGCTCCTCTATTAACATGGGAATAGTGGCATGAAGCATTTGAGGCTTACTTAGAGGCTATTGATGGGGACACATTTACTTCCAAGAAAAAGAAGGCCTTATTTATATATAATTTGGGCACTGAAGGCAGAAGTATACTTAAGACACTTTCCATAGAAATTGTGATGGTAAGTGCTGGTACCGGGGAAGATGAAGATGGTGAGGTGGCTGATGAGTAATCTTCTGTCATATGTGCACTGAATAAAAGGTTCCATCGAAGGAGGAATGTGCTATTAGGACAACACAAATTCCTTCAACGTTCTCAAACACCTGGGGTACTCATTTATCACTTTGGAGCTGCATTGCATTCATTGACTGCCACATGTAATTATCGGGATCTTAAAGATGAAATAATACAGGATCAAAAAATTGAAAAAACTAATAACTGGAAGATCCAAAAAATATTTTTATCTACTGACAATCCTAGTTAAGAGGCAACACTTGCTATCACAAGAAGTATAGAACTTTCAGGGCAATTTATGAAAGAAATGACTGCGGTTGTAACCACGCACGAGGTGAATCAAATAGTCATACAATCTGATAACAGGAATTCTAAAAGAGGTCCTGACAAATCACGTACATCTAAGGGTTGTGGTAATGTCAAGGCAGCATGTGAAAGTATCGAAGTGTTGTGCTTCAAACGTGGGAGCAAATTACATGTGAGCAGGGAAAATAATTGCCCGACTGTCAACCAAACATGTTTCAAGTGTGGTAAAAAATTGTCATTTTGCTAGGATGTGCAAATCACACAAGAGTCAAAGGAATGGGAGTGATCAGGCTGTAAGATCCACTGTGGATTTTATGTCTGATAACAGAGAGGCTGTGATATTAATGTTATCAGCATCAGACTATGGTGTTGATGTCCCTCAAGTTGCATCCATTTGTGATGTTAGAAAAGGAAAGTCTCCAGTTTGAGACATCACTATTAATAATGTCAAGGCAAATGTGATGGCCGATTCGGGTTCACTATTCACATTGATTGGTGAAACGGAGTTTGCCAGGTTGAATATTCAACATGTTTGCGTATGGAGGTAAGAAGGTGGAAGTGATGGGCCAAGTCAGCACTAATCTTGGTTTTGATAACAAGGCGACCAAAGGCCCTATATATGTAGCTATGAGTGGTTCTAATTTATTTTGTCGTGAATGAACAAGGGGATCTTAACATAATTCTTGATCCTAACCATGCTGAATTAGTTTTATCCAGATAATGTCTTCTAGAATTATGTATAAGCAAAAAACAATGGTTCTGTCGGAAATTAAACAAGATAACTTAGTTTGTACTGAATACACTCTACAATAATCGAGGACACACACAAACCCAAAGAAACAGGACAGAATCCAAGTCACTTGATAGAATGATATTAATTAATGCGATGAAAACACCAAAATATTTACAGGGTAAACCAACCAAAATACACATTCATAGTGAAACAATTAGTGAAACAGTGATTATTTGCACAAAGCAAGTCACATATAACGAACATGTACAATGGACAATACATAGAAAAAATAATAAACAAACAGATCCTGTTTACAGTACATAGACCACTTTAGGGTTCGATTTCCTTGTTCTATAAGTGGATTTGCACGGACGCATAGGACAGGTAACGTCGACGTTTCGACCCAATGAAAGTGTGCCAATTAGTATGCATCAAGGGGGGTCTTCATCAGGACGAGAAAGGTTGGGGACCTGTAAGCGCAAACATTTTTTTGGTGTCAGGGCAATGCGTGCGTCACATGTAAAGGAAATAATTAATTTCCCAAATGCGGTCATGTAGCTCACCTGGGAAAACGATTTAATTAATAGGAAATAGATTCCTCGTGTCTCTTATGCAGATGGCCAACATCAACTTTGAGAAAAAAATGTTCGACTTCTGCAAGAAATTAAAGAGGAGGGGCTGTTGTAAAGACTAAACAGGCTGCGTGTCAAGATAATTGGAATATACCCGTTTTAAAGAGAAGCACATACCTGTAGGACGGTAATTTTGATTTTGAAGGAGAAGTGGTGCTGTCTCAACAATCGCCACGTACTGTGGACATAAAAGATAAAGGCACTCTAATATAGGTAGTTGGGAAACTTGAACGAGGTAATCATCAAGAAGCGGGAAATCTATGTACACATCAACTAATGTAAGGAGAAGTGAAACTCTGGTAAAAGGCTATCAAATACCCGTCGTTCTCAATCAGAGTCGGGCCATACCAGAGGCATATTGCATGTTCATTAAACGAAGATACCCAATTGTGGGTGTGCCAAGCGCCGGAGCGCAACAAACATTAAATGATTAGAGTATTACCGCATACGAGTGTCAGACCATTTTAGTGGACTTAACCGCAAATTCCATTATGTGAGTAAAACGAACTTCAAAGGAGTTAGTTAAGTCTAACGTCAGGAGGCGATTACGGCTCTGACGGTGAAACTGACGGTGAGACGCAGACTTACTTCAAGTCCGCGAATTGGACAACTTGATCCGTCAAAGGCTCAGCTGCAACTGACAGCGAGCTCTCGCTAGAACCGGCTATATGACGTAGTCGGAGGAGCCGTGTACGTGCGAATGCCAGGACGAGTCAGTGAAACGGGAAAACCCGAGATGGATTTTTCTGGGAAGGGACTCATACGAAGTGATTAAAAACAGAATGTAATGGTGTGATTTTAAGGTACAACAAAGGCAAGAGGCCACTTATCAAAAAACGCATGTTCAAATGTGGTACATTGTCAACCAAAACAGCGGATGAAAGCCAATCATATTTTTTAAAAAACGTATTAAATATGGTTTCATTATTCGTGATATTAGATTCCCTCATATAATAAATGCGGATGTGCTTCCTAACAAGAATAGACTACTATATTACAAGTTTACAAAGATACGAATGTGTACATTTTAGTATTCATGAAGACATCATATGTTACAAGCTGGATATACACACATTATGCATGACAGTATCATAAATTAGGCCACATTCAAATCGCATGACAATACTGGTGGCATATGGCATATTGAGACCTACATGTATGTTATGCTGGAAAAATTTAAATTCATCCACAGGTCAGGATTACACACATTATGCATGACAATATCCCAAATTAGGCCACATTCAAATCGCATGACAATAATGGTGTCATATGGCATATTGAAACCTACATATATGTTATGCTGGGAAATTTTTTTAAATTCATACACAGGTCAGGATTACTGGATGAAGAACACCCAGTAATATATCTTATAGCAAGTGGTCAGAGAGACCAGGGATGAAATTAGAGCTTGCTCATTTGCAAGTAAGTCTCCTCATGCTCGTTCAGACCAGAGTTAGTAGCATCAAGGAGATGGATCCAACGACATTCCTTATAATTAAGAGAAGTACCCATGTTACCACCCCTTCTGTGTAGTGTGACTTTCTCTAACACCCACCACTCCAATTCCTGGTATGTGTGTCTTGTGTTTGTGTAGTGTTCAACGAGTGGAGCTCCTAGTGATTTACACTTGATCCTACTCTGATGTTGTTGGATCCTATTTTTGACTTTTTGTGTAGTTTGGCCTACATATATCATTCTGCACGGACATCTGATGGCGTAAATCACATTCTGGCTGTTGCAGTTTGAAAAGTGATTGAGAGAATAGGTCTTTCCCAAGTGATCAAAGCTGATTCCGATCATGGTGTATGGACAGACCTTGCAGTGACCGCATTTGTGATGTCCTTGGATCTGTGGTAGTTGGAGCAGAGATCTTATGTTTGGTGTGGGTGGTGGTTCAAGATACGAGGATACAACAAAGTCCTTGACGTTTTTTGCACGTTTAAACGCAAACAGAGGGGCTTCAGTATATCCAATGTCTGGTCCAACCAAATTCCAATATTTCTTGATAACTTTATTTATCTCGTTACTTCTAGTGTTGAATGTTGTAACGCAAATTAATCTCTCCATTTCTTGGTTTTTGGGTTGTACTTCTAAAAGCGTTTCTCTAGGCCTGTACCAGGCCCTTTTGCGTGATCTATTTAGAAGTCCCTTTGGGTATCCTCTCTCTCTCAATTTGGCAATGAGTATATCCGTTTCCTTAAAGTAGTCTTTTCTTCTCGAACAGTTGCGTCTTAACCTTAAAAATTGTCCGTATGATAGATTGTCCCTTAAATTTCTGGGGTGATGAGAATTGTATTGTAGCAGGGTGTTACGGTCTGTAGGCTTCTTGTATAGGGACATCAGAATGCTACCCTCTTCCGCTTGCAATGTCAGGTCTAGGAAAGGTATAGATTCATTGTTGTATGTCATAGTAAATTGAATATTTAGATTTCGGGAATTCAACCATTCAACAAAGGCCATTAGTTGGGCTTCTGGCCCTGTCCATAGCATAAGGACGTCGTCAATATATCTCTTCCACGCTGTAATGTTGTCAATGAAAGGGTTCAAAGCAGAGTAGATGGTAGTGTCCTCAAAATGATCCATATAAAGATTCGCTAGACTCGGCGCGAATCCGGCCCCCATAGCTACTCCTCTACACTGAAAATAGAACGTGTTATGGAAGATAAAGTAATTTTTCTCCATTGCGATTTGTAGTAGCTTGACGAGAAAGTCTGTGGGAACCCATTGTGGTTTTGGACGCGAATCTAATACACTCCTAATAACTTCTATGGCTTCATTTTGTGGTATGCTGGTGTATAGTGAGCATACATCCAGAGTTGCAAACAATTGCAAAGAGCTGTCAAATGGTTGGCCTTCAAAGGTTTGGATGGTGTGCATGGTGTCCCTAATGAATGATCTTGTTTCCAAAACAAAAGGTTGTAAAAAGCTGTCGAGATATTGATTCAGGGGTTCCAGGATGGAGCCACAGCCAGATACTATTGGTCTTCCGGGAGGTTTATGTAGGTTTTTGTGGACTTTAGGGATGGTATAGATAGTCGGAATCCTTGGGTTGGTTTTGTTAAGGAATTTACTTTCAGATTCCGAAAGGAATCCCTGTTCCATACCGTAAGTTGTAAGAACGCGGATTAGCTTCGCAATCTCCTTAGTGGGATCACATGGGATCTTTTTGTAACTGTTTGTAACTGTTGTACCTTAAAATCACACCATTACATTCTGTTTTTAATCACTTCGTATGAGTCCCTTCCCAGAAAAATCCATCTCGGGTTTTCCCGTTTCACTGACTCGTCCTGGCATTCGCACGTACACGGCTCCTCCGACTACGTCATATAGCCGGTTCTAGCGAGAGCTCGCTGTCAGTTGCAGCTGAGCCTTTGACGGATCAAGTTGTCCAATTCGCGGACTTGAAGTAAGTCTGCGTCTCACCGTCAGTTTCACCGTCAGAGCCGTAATCGCCTCCTGACGTTAGACTTAACTAACTCCTTTGAAGTTCGTTTTACTCACATAATGGAATTTGCGGTTAAGTCCACTAAAATGGTCTGACACTCGTATGCGGTAATACTCTAATCATTTAATGTTTGTTGCGCTCCGGCGCTTGGCACACCCACAATTGGGTATCTCCGTTTAATGAACATGCAATATGCCTCTGGTATGGCCCGACTCTGATTGAGAACGACGGGTATTTGATAGCCTTTTACCAGAGTTTCACTTCTCCTTACATTAGTTGATGTGTACATAGATTTCCCGCTTCTTGATGATTACCTCGTTCAAGTTTCCCAACTACCTATATTAGAGTGCCTTTATCTTTTATGTCCACAGTACGTGGCGATTGTTGAGACAGCACCACTTCTCCTTCAAAATCAAAATTACCGTCCTACAGGTATGTGCTTCTCTTTAAAACGGGTATATTCCAATTATCTTGACACGCAGCCTGTTTAGTCTTTACAACAGCCCCTCCTCTTTAATTTCTTGCAGAAGTCGAACATTTTTTTCTCAAAGTTGATGTTGGCCATCTGCATAAGAGACACGAGGAATCTATTTCCTATTAATTAAATCGTTTTCCCAGGTGAGCTACATGACCGCATTTGGGAAATTAATTATTTCCTTTACATGTGACGCACGCATTGCCCTGACACCAAAAAAATGTTTGCGCTTACAGGTCCCCAACCTTTCTTGTCCTGATGAAGACCCCCCTTGATGCATACTAATTGGCACACTTTCATTGGGTCGAAACGTCGACGTTACCTGTCCTATGCGTCCGTGCAAATCCACTTATAGAACAAGGAAATCGAACCCTAAAGTGGTCTATGTACTGTAAACAGGATCTGTTTGTTTATTATTTTTTCTATGTATTGTCCATTGTACATGTTCGTTATATGTGACTTGCTTTGTGCAAATAATCACTGTTTCACTAATTGTTTCACTATGAATGTGTATTTTGGTTGGTTTACCCTGTAAATATTTTGGTGTTTTCATCGCATTAATTAATATCATTCTATCAAGTGACTTGGATTCTGTCCTGTTTCTTTGGGTTTGTGTGTGTCCTCGATTATTGTAGAGTGTATTCAGTACAAACTAAGTTATCTTGTTTAATTTCCGACAGAACCATTGTTTTTTGCTTATACTATTACGCCCAGGTTCTGAGGGTTACTGGGTTGCCCCATTATCCTTAATGGTTTTCTAGAATTATGTAGCAATGAGGTTTAATACCTGGATGAGTGTGAGTGGGTCAGCATGTATCCTAGAATGTTTAGAGATAATCTTCTGAAATTGAATGGATTTAAGCATCGCACTGTGTGAAAAGAAAATACAAGGCCTAGGATACATAAGGTGTGGTGTACCCATCAATTTGAGGAAGGGACTCAAGTCTGAATTTTAAAAATATGTATAATCCGACTATCATTGAACCAATTAAAGGTTCAGAATGGTTGGCTCTTGTAGGTTTAGCATGAAAATCTGATAAGACTCTGAGGTTGTGTTGATTTGTGTAACTTGAATTATAACATTTGGGTCGACCACCAACCACAATATTAATGAATTGTTGTCCACATTAAATCGAGCCGCCATTTTTACTTCACTTGACGTGTCATCAGCATACCATAAATTAGAGTTGTGCGATTAGTCCAGAACCTAAATTCCTTTGTGATGCTGGAAGGGGCATTTTGATATACGCATATAACATTTGGTTTAGCATTAGTGTCGTCTGTATTTCAGAGATTAATGACTAATAACTTCAAGGATGTGTCTGGGGGGTTGTGTTTTCAGGATGACATTAATTTACGGAAAGAATGAGTGCGAACATGATGAGAGATTGAAGAAAGTGCTAGACATTTTGAATGGGTCATGACTGACTTTGAAAAAAAGACAAGTGCAAGTTCCCTCAAGATGGTGTGGATTATTTTGGATATCATGTGCCTAGTAAAGACGTTAAGCCACAAATTAAGGTATTGAGTGCTATTGAGGAGGCGCCTGCACCTATGGACAAAGATCAGCTTAGGTTGTTTCTTGGGTTTATTGAACACTATGCTAAGTTTGTTGGAATTTTTCCCAGCAAAATGGAGTGTTAGCACGAACTTTTGAAGAAAATACTGAATATGGTGCGATGGTGAATGTAAAAAAAAATTGAATTATTCAAGAGAGACATCATTTCTCTGCATCCCCTGAAACCGTTTGCTACTCATAATTTATGCATTATTTCTACTGATGCAAGTAATCATGATTTGGGAGCGGTTTTAATGCAAACAAGAAGCAGTTGTAAAGAGGAAATCATTGCTTTTGCCTCCAGAGCACTTCACAGTGCTGAACCAACATATTCCACTAACAAAAAGAAGCACTTGCATTGTGATAGGGTGTTCAGTATTACAGAATCTTTGTGTGGGGTAGTCAATTCATTCTTCGCACTGATCACAAACCTCTGATGGAGCTATTTAGTATGAGTAATGGTGGAAGAGCGACTCTCAGAATTGCTAAGTGACAGTACCTTTAGTAAGAATATCAGTACAAGTTGCAGAATGTTCCAGGAGTTCAAAATTTCCCTGCTTACTGCCCATCGCGATTGCCTGTGAATGTTGATTTGAGGATGAAGGCGCTGGACAAGATGATTTGGAATTTGTTTGTTCTGTTCATATGGCTACATGTGGAGTGTTGTCTGAGGAAGAGTGGTGAGCAGCTGCAAGCAAGGATAAGGTGTTACAGGAGGTCATTAAGTTTGTTACCAGTAGGTGGCCTATGCACACAACATGGATGAAGGGTTAATTCCATATTGGAGATTTGCAAATGCATTATCTTTGGTTGATGGAATATTATTAAGGTGTGAGCATTTGTTGGTTCCTCAGAGTATTAGATCTAAAGTTCTTGAGCTTGCTCATGAAGGACACATAGGTATACAGGCAATGAACCATGCACCAGAGAGGATTTTTGGTGGCCTGGCCTATACAGAGCAGTGGAAAATTGTATAAGGGAGTGTAGTATGTGTGTCTTGAGTGACAAGTCACAGGTCACTGTGCCATTTCCTATACCACCAGTGGCCAGTAATGGAGTGCCATGGCACAAGTTAGCGTTTGATGTGTCTGGGCCTTTTGGAGTTTGGGAGTTCACCCAAATATGCTATGGTATTGATTGACTATATGTCCAACTGGACTTAGATAATGTTTGTCAATAGTGTGAATTCAAGGGTGGTCATTGATTTTTTTCCAGGAAATATTAATCAGGGAAGGTTTCCCAGAAGAGTTGGTAACAGATAATGGTACCCAATTGGTGTCCACAGAGATGAGCACATTTTTAGCAATCAATGGAATCAGGCATTTGAGAACTTCATTGTATCATACTTGCAGCAATGGTTGTGTCGAGAGAGTTAATAGTGTAATTAAAGACCAATTGCAGTTAGCATTAGTTAACGGCTCAAGTTGGGAAAGGGTAGTGAATAACATGTTGGGAGCTATGAGAACAACCCAACATATTAGTAGAGGAATGTCTTCTTTTTCCCTAGTACGGTAGTCGGGACTTGTTTGAACAGGGAGTAGATATGGAGAAAGAATATGGATTATGAAAAAAGTGTTGGATGTGCTAAGCTGTGTACAGGAAAGGTATGCTGCAAAAAAGAATAGAGAAACTAAAAGGGAGATTCAGGTTCATGCAGGAGACTTCATGAGGGATCTGATTCCCCACCACGTTCAAAAGGGTAAGTCGAGGTGTTTGTCACTGGTTTTAGTAAAGGAGGTAAAGAACCACATAGCAATTCTAAAGAATGGTAAAGTCTTGAACGAAAGAATGGTGGTTGTGGTACCTAGACCCAAAAATTTGTATGTTTGTGAAATGTTGAAGTCTAAGAAGTCCAATAGGTAGGGGGAGTCTATGAACATTTGTGGGGTTCAGCCAAGTTCAGTAAGAAGAAAATTCTTACCTCAGAAATTCAAAAGCTTCATGATGTAAATGGTTTCATGTATTTTCTTCTTCTTATGTTTTCAATATTTCAGTAAGAAGAAGAGCCTCATCTCAGAAATTCAATGGCTTCCTTAGGTAAATTGTTTCATGCACTTTCTCCTTCTTATGTTTTCTTTGTGTCATCGGATTACATTATTTGGGGATGTTTTTGGTTATATGTTATGTTTACTTGCAACTGTGTTATTCATTGGAATTTTGTAAGGGAGGGGGACATGTTGGTTAGTGCTTGCATTATTGGTTATGTACAGAACACTCTGAGGGTTCCTGTTGGTATTGGAATGTTAGGTACAGAATGCTCTGACTGTTTCGAGGTTGGCAGTTGCTGCCAAACCTTGGTGTTGTAAAACAGATTAAACTTACCTACCCCTTGTGTAACAGTAATTTAGAACAAAAAGTTGTTTGGGCGTGCGTAATGAACTACTTGGTTCAACAACTAGAGTGGTTTGGTGTCTTTATTCCACCTTTCATTTTTTCATTTATTTATATAATACATTACACATATAAGTCATGTCATAGAAAAGAACAGTAATTTTTAGAACTATTCAACACAACATCAAGAAATTACACCACAATTGACGTTCGACGAGGAAATAACCAAGAAAATGACAAAGCATGACAAAAACTGACAAAAGAGACGATTGACCAGTCTAAATTTGACAATTAAACAATGGCGGCACAGATTGTTTACATTTTCACACTCCTGCAGCCTGCCATACACAGCTAGCCAATGCAACAATTACACCAGGCGAATTGCCTTGTGTACACTGTATTATTCAGTAGAATGATGATGGTTACAGCTAGCTGGGGTGGATCGACGCATTTCAGAACCCTACTTTTCTTTTTGGGTTCTCCTCAGGACCAGGGCAGGTCGAACACATTCCAGGGTGGTGATCACGGGTGCTGTATGGCAATTAATGGCGTGGAAAACAGCGTAGTGTAGAGAAAAATCTTTTGCCTGTAATGAGTAGTGTCAAATGATGATTCTGTTGATGAGTTTTGGCAACGCGTGTGTTTGGAATAGGGCTTAAGGGACAGCCTCACTTAGATTATTCTATCGTGGGAGATGCCCTCATCTGTTTCTTAAAATATTTACGGTCTAATCAGTTTCCAAATTCAAGGGGTGCGGCACTGTACACGTTCTGTCAGTGGCACTGGATTCCTGCTGTTCGGCATCTCCCACGATAAAATCATCTAAGTGAGGATGTCCCTCAAGCCCTATTCCACACAACGCTTTGCCAAAACTCATCAACGGAATCATCATTTGACATTACTCATTACAGGTAAAAGATTTTTCTCTACACTACGCGGTTTTCCGCGCCATTAATTGCCATACAGCACCCGTGATCACCACCCTTGAATGTGTTCGATCTGTCCTGGTCCTGAGGTGAACCCAAAAAGAAAAGTAGGGTTCTGAAACACGTCGATCCACCCCAGCTAGCTGTTACCATCATCATTCTACTGAATAATACAGTGTACAAACAAGGCAATTCGCCTGGTGTTATTGTTGCATTGGCTAGCTGTGTATGGCAGGTTGCAGGAGTGTGAACATGTAAACAATCTGTGCCGCCATTGTTTCATTGTCAAATTTAGGACTGGTCAATCATCTCTTTTGTCAGTTTTTGTCATGTTTTGTCATTTTATAGGTTATTTACTCGTCGAACGTCAATTGTGCTGTAATTTCTTGATGTTGTGTTGTATATTTCTACAAATTACTGTTCTTCTCTATGACATGACTTAAATGTTTAATGTATTATACAAACAAATGAAAAGATGAAAGGTGGAATAAAGACACCAAACCACTCTAGTTGTTAAAGTGGTTTGTTGAACGTAGTAGTTCATAATGCACGCCCAATCAACTTTTTGTTCTAAATTATTGTTGTTGCCTAGTTTGGGTGTTAGTATAGACTTAACCCCCCATAGTTAAAAAAAAAAACTTGTGTAACAGTGTCATCTTTTCACTCCAATTGTGTGTGTCAGTCTAGGAGGAATGCATAAGCCCAACTGCCAACTACACTCAGTCATGTGATCAGAGACAGGCTGCAGGCACCAAATGGCTAAGGCAAGATAATGCAACTTTCTAAAAGTAGCATTTTCAGAATAGCAATTTAAAAATCTGACTTCACCACAAGTTAGGATATTATATTGTGATTCCAGAGAGACCAAACTTGAAGGGGTTATCTCATCCCATTTGGAAATTGCATTTAATAAATGAAATAAGGCAACTCCAGTGTTATCCTATTGGAGAGATAGGCCTTGCGATAGTGAAAAACAAATTTGAGAATTTTTCACTACCAGGACATGTAAAACTTAAAAGTACGTCATTCTTTTTAAATACATTGCTCCTTGCCTTTGGGACTGCCTAGAGCCTACCTTAGGGGAGACGTATACGTATTTAAAAGGAAGGCTTGGGCCTGGCAAAAGTGCTTCAGGCCCACTATTAGCATTTAAGTTACAGGCCCTGCGCACACATGGTGCACCTTACTAGGGATTTATAAGTAAATTAAATATGCCAATTGGGTAAAAGCCGGTTCAACTAATGCTTTAAGGAGAGAGAACAAGCACATTAGCACTGGTTAGCAGTGGTAATGTGCTCACGGTCATATGACCAACAAGAACGAATCCAGCAAAAATGGGAGTAGGAATGCAAAAAGTTTGAAGAAGACCCTGCAGAAAGGGACATTTTCAACAATAATGCATCTCAAACGCCCCACAGCACACATTGGCCCTGATTTACATAAGTAAACTTAGACCGAAAGTCTAAGTTTAGATATAAAGTCTAACTTTACTACTTCTAAAGTTAGACTTTTGGTCTAAGTTTATACCAAAAGTCTAACTTAGACCAAAACTCTAACTTTACTACTACTAAAGTTAGACTTTTGGTCTACGTTTAGACCAAAAGTCTAACTTAGACCAAAAGTCTAACTTTGACCAAAAGTCTAACTTTAGTAGTAGTAAAGTTAGACTTTTGGTATAAGTTAGACTTTTAGTCTAAACTTACACCAAAAGTCTAACTTTAGTAGTGGTAACGTTAGAATTTTGGTCTAAGATAGTTAGAATTTTGGTCTAAGTTAGACTTTTGCTCTAAACTTAGACCAAAAGTCTAACTTTAGTAGTAGTAAAGATAGACTTTAGGTCTAAACTTAGACTTCAGGTCTAAACTTAGACTTTTGGTCTAAGTTTACTTTTGTGAATCAGGCCAAATGTTTTCAGGCTTCTCCTATTCAGACAGTATATCCACCCATTCATTTTTGAAGGCTCATGAAACCACTCACTTACCTACTGATGCATAACTGCAGACATTCAGAAATGTTTCATGGCTACCTTGCCCTCCACAACTAAAACAAGCATAGACAAAGCCAAAAGGGCTGGGCTTTGTATAGAGCAGTCAGATAGACCTAGAACATCCACATAGATAGTGTCTTTTTCATTCTACATTGTGCTTTAAATTGTATCTCTGCTCTTTCTAACAACTGTTCATAGCAGGTGTTACTATCACCTAACGTGATGGTGTTTAAGTCATTACCATCATAACAATGGAAGCATGAGTTAGTGAAGCTGGGATTCACCCATGTGGTTTGCAAATGAACAAAAATGTCAGAGACAATGTTTTAGCTCAGGTAACCAGCTAACAGGTGTGAAACAGGCATTTAAATATGCAGTGAGAGCAACAATACTGCAAATAACTTGCAGCTGCACACGCTAGCACACCTACAAACTCAAACACACACACACAGGCCTGCAGAGGTGTGGGCACCGTTGCACCTAAACCACCTGGCTAGCTGCCACCCGTACATAGACACAAACAGATGTGTGATGTTATGCTGGATACCTTTAAAGCAGTTTACAGCACTTCAAAGACCTTCTCAAAGGCCTACATATTACATCACAGTGGAAAACAAGGAGCTAGATAGAGGGAATGAGGAGGAAGTCCTATGAATGGAATCTTCAATATGAAGAGATAGTAGTTAGCCAGCCTTAGACATCGGGTTTGCAAGGATGAAGCAGGAGAGAACGATGAATTAGATGAAAAGGAAGGAGGGCAGCAAGTGGTTGAAGCATAAGAGTGTTGCAGACAAGCAGGTGCTGTGGGGAACTAATTTTTATACAAAAATGGGTGTGGGACATGAGGGGGAGCAGGGAGAGAGATGGAGAGAAAATAGTTCATCAAATACAGCAATGGCATGATGTTAGTTGAGGAAGAATACAACTCATCCCAGCAGACCCCCTTGGGACTGAAATGATCATTGGTTAGTAAAAGCCCAACAATATGGAGGAAAGCCATCAAATTAAGAACAGGTGACTTCGATAAATACGAGAACTATCGGCTTATGAGCAAGTGATTGCTACAAAGCCCATTCTAACTGTATTGAATACAATAGGAAGTTTGTAAAAGAGATAAAGGTACCTATATGCCAAAGCTACCTAATTTTTGTTTAAACCTCCAGAAAAATAATCTAAGCACAGGTAATATCTATTATTTAGTAAAATATGCTGTGGGTATTTAAATCACAGGTTTGCTCTCGTGTCCTTATTGGATGAATGGTATGCCAGTTTTTCTATCAGGTCGCCATCCTTGTGGCCGATAATGGTACTGCATGCCCTTGAAACTTTCATAGTCGATGACAAGGGGTGCGAGGTTGGGGGCAGCACTTGACAGATGTGGGAGAGGAACCTGAAGCATGCCCCAGGAGGAGTGACTCCTGTGTTTACACTAAATGGATCAGTGGCTGGGGTGGAAGAGCTAGATACAGAAAGTGTCAATAGATAGAAACATAAGTCACCTCAACCTGTCTTCTGTTGACAGATATCAGTCAAAGAGAACCATCTTATGCCTCCGATACATCCTCTCTAGGGCGGTAGAGAGTATAGGGGCCTACAGCATGGCATGAGGCACTGCTGACCAGTCTCCATATCCAGAGTATACTTGAAACACTGTCATGGGGTTCGTTTTATTCATATGTGTTTGAACCGTTTTCTTGAGTAAATGTAAATAAAGCCTAGATAATGTAAGACATGTTAGCAGGCCTATCAGAAGTGTTAGCAAGGCCTGGCAAAGCCTGCTTTGACGCATAGAAAGAGCTCAGGTATCCACTAGAAAAAAAGAGATTCAGGGCAGGTTTATCATCTGGCGCCATCTAGCGCTGCTACCGGGTATAGCTGACTTTTGAATTAATGAAAAAGCTAACTTGCTTCATATACCAAAAAACGTAGCAGGTGAGCGGGGCCTTCTTAAAGCGCGGGGCCTGGGGCATTGTGCCCTGCCCTTGTGACGGCTGTGACTGTTAGGGAGGACGGGAATCAGTAAGCGGTCCGTCCAAATTTAACTATTTGAGATTCTCGGTGGTGTCTATCGCAGTAGCACTCCGACTGTCCCTTAGGCATAATGCAGACAAGTATCCAGAAACTTGAGTGTTTGCTCCATCAGCGAATAAATACAATGTAAGTGAGCGGAGGAGAGGCAGTTTCAAATTGAGCGCATAGCCGGATTCTAATGACATCATCAGCTCATCGGGCTACGTGACATTCTACGCACAAATGCGCGTGGGGACGGTGCTATATATTAACACCAGAGGCTGCCTGGAGGCCTTCACAGAACATACCTGATTCTGCCGTACAGTTAGTGCTGAGATCCCTCTGGAGCGGTAGAGTGTGAGTACATTTGGCAGCAAATAGCGTTAAGCTTGGTCTATTACATTCTTTGATTTGGCTGACATGTTTAAGAGGTTGAGTCAGCGTCCTAAACACTTAAAGAATGCGCCGAGAACTTTGTATGCTGCATTTGGTTCCTGTGGACATTGAATATAAGTTGCGGGTGGCTTGTAGAACGAACGACCACGCCGACCTCCCGACCTGTAAGCCATCGGCGTCCTCCCCCTCGACTGAAATCCTATGTAGAACCAGGAAGGGGTGCATATAAATCCGAGTGATTGGGGTAAGTACAGCGTAGAAGAACTAAAAACAGGAGGATCTTTTAAAGCGCCAAAACAAATAATGTCCGCCTCCCTCGGCTGCCCCACAATTCTGCTGGCTTTAGTCAAGGAGGCTATACAAGCACTTGGCACGGGTTTTGGTATTTTAAGTGACTGCAGAACATCTGGATTGACTTTTCTGAGCTCAACAGATTCCTGCAAAAGAATCTACCAAGCAGGAAAACATTGCAGGCATTCTGCTTTTCCCCTAGCACATGCATTGTGATGTGAACTGGTGACAATCTCCCATGCGCGCGATAGAGGTGCGTCATTTTGGGAGGGAGGGGCCCGCAGCCCTGCACTCCACATCTGGAGTGGACTGAGAAGCGGTAGGTAAGCAGGAGCGAAAACACACTGCCACTTTCACTTTCGCTTACAGTAACCTCTGATATTGAGACACAAGTAAGGTGTCGTGTAGCGGGTTTAGGAAGACGTCAAATGGGGGGTGATAAAGGGGAGTATGCCATATGGAAAGTTCAGATGTGATGTCAACTATTTCTACGAGCTTGCTCTGGCAGTTAAAGTTGCCCTCTTGAGGGCATGTGCCATTAAGTAAGTAAAATCTTTATTGAATGGTTATTATTATAAAATCCAGAGGGTAGGAGGGTGTGCTTAAGGGGAGAGAGATCACAGTGGAAGAAGGACTAGAGTCAGGGAATGGATGGATGGAAATACAGAATACAGATAGTAAAGAGGTGAGGTCGAGAGCAGGGTTAATTTGAACTTTTTGCCAGGGCAGTTTTTGGTTCCCTGTCTGCCACTGCCAGGATTCTTTCTTTGCTGGAAAATCTAATACATTTTAACTACACCCTTTCACCGACTATCTCCTAGCATGAGAGGCTTTCAATCTGGTTCGATACTACATTGAAATCTGAGAAAGCCTTGTTTAAATAGAAAAGCCAAGTTTGCGTCGAAAATAACGTTTTAGCCCAAACTCACTCAAGATACCTGGGGCCATATTTATCAAGGGCTTGCATTGAGCCCATAAGTTAAATGTACTATGCGACGCAGAGCCACACAAGGTGCATTGCGCGGCATAGTGAATCTGGAGGAGCGCAAGGCAGCGGAAGTCGCTGCCTTACACTGCTCTGCGTGGGGAAGGTGTTCCAGGGGTGGAGTACGGGTGGTCTCACACATACACCACCCATGGTTTTTGGTGCATTCCCAGATTGTATACGACTAGTAAACTTGGGAATGCGTCAAAATGGTGCGCCTCCCCAGATGAGGCATAACAAGAGAAAATATATGTATTTCTCCTTGTTATTTTCTCTTTTGATACGTGCTGCAAGAAGAAAATGCTCTGGAGATTGTTTTTGGGCAGGAAGGTGTCCCTGCACGCACAAAAACAATCCTGGCTATAATGCAGGCACCTTTGCACTATGGCGCAAGGGTGCTTGCGTTGGTGCTTGGCAGAAACAATTGTGCCAGCAGAGACAGAGAGCAGGAATGACAAAACATGAGGATTTGTAAAGCACACTTTCACTCAGTAGGGTATCTTGGGCTGAATGACAGATGTATATGGTTACCCAATGGTACTAATTTTATTGACTTCAGAAGGATGAAAGGCTGAGTGAACCTGCCAGGTTTTGAACCTGTGACCACAAGGTCGAACACAGGCCCCTACAGTGGGTGAATTAGTCGGCTAAACCACCAGATCCAGCACCAGATATTAGTAATTATGGTGCATTTCTGCCCTCTCCATTTAACTCAGCGCGTTGCAATAAATGTTGATTAATCTGGGCCTTGGTTTTGGAGTCCCAGCCTACACACCCACTGCACACCCACTGCATCCTAACACATACTTATCAAAGTATGTTTCTAGTGCCAGTCACTGTCTCAAAAGTCAGAACTCATCTGGAAATACCTACATTGACATTGGTACAACACCTGTCTCTAAACTCCTGACTCCCAAGTTATCACCATGGCAACAGAACCCTCGATACTCTGAGCAAAATGTGCAAACAAAATCACTACTTTACAATGGGGACACCTCACATTGCCACTCCCACACAGCAGTTTTCTGTGACCCCTACCTCTTGTTTCCTGCCCTTGGCTTCTTCTAATTGAATTTCTTTGCATTTACGAATTCTATGAGACTTATCTCATAAGTAAAAACCTTTCTCAGTTCTAAGCATTCATTTAACAAGAAAAAAAATCTGCGTTTTGATGTTTTGGTTGTCATCAATTTATTCAACAGGGAAAAAAGTAATAGATGACGATAGTTTATCAAGGGAAATCCCTGCACTAGGACCATGGATTTAAGGGTGACACCATCTCCTGAAAACCCTATTAAACTTTAGACATTTCCATGACATATAACTCATTAATGATTAAATGAGCGTGCATGCATTTTAAAACCTTCAGCATGAAGTAGTAATCAGTAGTGACGGGGGGGGGGGCATGTTAAATTGCAGATCAAGATTATGTTAGCTGCCTCTAAAACCTACCGCTTTGCAGACAATGTTTTAGGGATTCAACAACAAAAAATACTGTGCTTTGCTACCATCTGTGAGCTTTAAAATGCCCGACCTGGCCCTATTTTTGGTTTTTATCAAATTCCCTCTGGGAAGAGTCCGTCCGTCCTCCTAAGAAGGCTCGGCTTGCTTGCTTGCTCAGTGCCGTTCGGGATATGGTTTAACAATCAACATAGGATTATTTTGTCTTTTCGGGTATTTTCTTATGTGTATACGTGTTGTACTTTTTTTCGTTTTTCAGGTGTATACAGAGTTGTTTCCAATGTGTCTTCCTTAGAACACACAAGTGGCGACCTCCTTTCGATACTGACACTTTACAAGTTTCAGAGCAGTACCCATAACACTGTTGTCTTTTTCGCTAAGTGGATTTTCGCACGAGAAGACAAGCTAAGCGAATCTGAGCAATTTATGTCCATACATTGCAAATCATCAAACAAAATCAGTCGAAACCAAGCGGCAGTTGAACCTTCTAAAAAACCCAATATGAGTTGCGTGTAATTATCCCTGTTAGTTCCTATGCCCAGGAATTACAATTTCCGGGGCGCAGTGTAACACGAAATGATGGGCCACCCCCTGCAGAATGTGACGAGAAGCCGCTGAGTCGCCCGCATCACACAAATATTAATTAGCCTTTTGCTGAAAGGGGCTCCCCTGCATTGTTTGGGGACCCCTGAAAGTCTGACCCCCACCCCTGCCCAGCAGGGGCTCTAGGGGCCTGCGTTACGCCTCTGGGTCAGGTAATTATAGGGGGAGGGGGGCGAGAAGGGATAATGAAGTTTACAAGTTTGTGGGCCGTCACCTATGGGAAGCAGACCTCTTATGGTGATTTTCACATCTTTTACCTCAGTATTTCACCCAGAAGCCTCTGCTGCTGAAATCTCCCAGCGGAATCCTCCAGCCATGGTGAATACCAACCCCACTGGAACTTACCGGCCACGCGTCATATAGTTCTAAGAAGGCGCCACTGTAATGTGACTTGAAATGCAGCTGCGAAATGCAAATCAGCATTTTCATTTCCATAGTCCTAAACATCACGTGCATGCAAATCGAGAGAAGGGGAGGCGTATTGGGACACGGTGCATTCCTCCTCGCAGAGGAACAGGTGTTTGCACGCAGTCAATCAGAGGTGAATGTGCTAGTCCTTTGCAGTGGTTTAAGCAGTGACTAGATTTATAATGAAGAACTGTTGTAGAAATGACCTAGATACCACAGACTGCCGGCAAGGGAGACATAAATCAGGCACATTTAATTACCAAACATATAAAGCTCACGCAAACAGCATGTACTATAGAAAGCTACCACACACCTATTTAAATGTGGGATTTGTGCGGATTCAAGTCATAAACACCGAACCACATCACTTTCTTCTACTGGCAGCATTAGCAGAGCAGAGGTCGAGTGGATTTAGCAGGATTAGCTCTTTTGTACAAAGAGTAAACACAATTTACCAGCGGGTATTTGTTTGACTAGTGCATTGCATCTTCAGCCTATAGAACATGTCTGGATCAGAGCCCTGTTTTAGGTACCCAGGGTCATATTTAAGGCCACGTCACGCAGTGCAGCGCAACAAGTCACCTTGCTCCGCTGCATGACAGGTAAAGGGCGGGAATGCGCCGTACGGCACATTCCTGCCTTTTGCCCTGCGCTGGCACGTTTTTGACTGCATGGTGCCCACGCAGGTGCCATTGTGCACAATACAGCACACCTAGAAAGAGGAAGACACGAGGAGAAATAAAGATGTTAGGCCTCACCTGGGAGGCATAGGTTTTTGGTGCATTCCCAGGTCTCCTACTTCTGATAAATCTGGGATTGTGTCAAAATCCAGGGGTGCTGCATGGAAACACCCTGCAATGCCCATGGAAACGCCTCCTTGGCACAGCGTAATACAATGAGATTTATGAAGCCACTCATGGCCATGCAAGGTGGCCTTTTGTGGCCACATAAATCTCATTTTGAAGTTGCGTCGCTCTTGCACGGACGAAAAGGGGCTTGTAAATATGCCCCCCAGCTACTATGATATCGGTCGAAAGTCAGAATATGGTGTGAATTATTATATGCTTTTTATTATTCACTCCAATGGTGTGATGTTTTTGCAGGCGATATTTGGGACACAATACTTATGACAGAAATTCCGACAAAACATATTCTAGAACCAGGTCATGATTTCTTGGAAAGTGCTTAATGGTAAATCATATATTGTTGTTGTTAGTGATCACAAATTACATTAATTGTATAGTGGTGGCATCCTACCTAATTATATCAAAATTCAAAAAATTTCAACAAAGTAGCAAACTATGACTAAGGCACCCTGTCTCAAGAGCTGACCTATTTTACACACCCAGGTCACTTGGCGCCATAGCCACATTGCTGCTGTGTGTACAAACAGGCCCAGCAAAGTAGCCTGAACAAGGATCTCCTTAAAAGCCACATTACCAAAATAAAGTAGCACATGTGCCCAGTATTAGTATTACCATGAATGGATATACATTTACTACTTTTGGGAACTCACTATCATTCCCAAACGTGCCCCTTAAAGCAGCACTAGGCACAGGTTTCCAGGCACTCTACTGTGAAAGTCAGGTTACATGTTCCCCAAGCTCATACTTGTACACAGAATTAATCACCAAAGAAATGCAGCCCAATATGCACATTTTCTTTTTTTGTGCAAGGTGATATCGTTCAAGAGAAACTTTTTTTTCTACATCCTTTCAAGTTTGGAGGTGATTCATTACCAAATACTCCTTGGAAGGGGAGATACTGCAGCCCTTTGTTATGGGAAAACATTGACCATTTCCAGGATGGGAAGGGGTTAGATTTGAGGTAGTAATTTCCCACAAACAGAAGTCTGTTGGTATTTACCAATTTACAAAACAACCACACCTTGTTCCCACCCCTCCTTGCTTACTGTTTACTACTCTGTAAGCACTTGTGGTGGAGAATTACGCAATAGTCTTCAATCGAGTTTTATTGCTTTAGACCTCAGCAGGGATCAGCAACTGAACATTGATTTTGTTACAAACACAACAAGTAAATACCTCTTATCAGCATTAATAAAATAAATACAAAGACATACAACTTTTATAAAAAATGTAAAATATTAAAATAGATATACTTATTCTGACGGCACAATACAAAAGTCCTAGCTATATATGTTGAGATAATTTCAGATTTTAAAACAACCGGACATAGAGACTGCCTCCGTTGCATGCTTAAGTCATGCCACAGGAAAATAAGATGGTTAAGCTCTCAGATGCTGCTGTTTCATAAGGAACCAATGCAATCTGCATGTGCCAACTTTGCCCATGGCCCAGTACTAACTCCTAGGGAAGATAATTTGCCCTTCAAAATAAGAATATTTATTGTACCGCATGGTCAAGTGACAGGTTAAGGTAGAGCAGCAATTGGTTATTGTTGGACTTGGCCCTTTTTGCAGGGTCATCCCTAAACTTTTTGCCTTCCTCCTGTATTTTCTCTGACCTGGTGTTGGCTGTTTTATGACTCTGGGCACCTTACCACTGCTGATCAGTGCTAAGGTGCATATGCTCTCCTTATGAAAAATGTATACATTGATTGGTGTCCATGTTTGGCTTATTTGGTTTACTATCAGCCCCTAGTAAAGTGCACCAGGAGTGCCAGGGCTTGTAAATACAAATGCTGCTGGTGGGCTTGCAGCACTGGTTGTGCCACCCACAGAAGCGGCCTAGTAAAATGTGTCTAGGGTCTGCCACTGCAGAACCTGCGTGCAGTCTGGTACTGTCACGCTGACTGCGCACGTGCCCCCACTTGCCAGTCCCTAAACCTTCCCTTAACTACATGTTAGTCACCCCTCGGGTAGGCCCAAGGGCAGGGTGCATTGTAGGCATAAGGTAGATCATGCCCTGATGTGTGGCATGTCTTAATAGTGAATTACAGCCATTTTCCTTTTTCACTATTGAAAGCTACCTGCTCTCCATAGGCCAGAATGGGCTGCTGGGATTACTACACGCTGTAATCCCAGTGGACTCATAGAGCATGGTAGAAAGTCAAGTTTAGTATGCCTGAACTCAGAATAATAAAATACTTCTTTTAGTAAAGTTTATTTTAATATCCTGTGTTTGTAAATACTACTTTTAGAAAGTTAGTATTTACTGACCTGGCCATTTCAGTCCGCCTCTGCTGTGTGTGTGTGTTCTGCCTAGTAACAGTGAAGGAGCAGGGCTGGGGAATTCCAGGAGACAGGCTGGCTGCCAGGTGGTGGGTAGAGAGATTACACCAGGATGGGTGGGAGGAGT
Organism: Triturus cristatus; assembly: GCF_964204655.1. Taxonomy (NCBI): domain Eukaryota; kingdom Metazoa; phylum Chordata; class Amphibia; order Caudata; family Salamandridae; genus Triturus; species Triturus cristatus. Next base: position 851,098,371 of record NC_140592.1, on the reverse strand, counting down.
ACACCTTTGACTCTGAATAGACCTGTGCTCTGCCACCACAATGCCAGCCCGCCCCCTGTGGAGCGGCTGATGTCTCTGCCCTGCTGCTGAAAGGAAAGAGCAGAGTCACCACAACAAAGTGCTCCAAAACTGGACTGAGCCAGGTCCAGGCCCCCTGGCGACAAAGAACAAAAGAATTGTGCTATAAAAGAAGGAGCCCTGCTCCTAAGAAATCAGATCCTGTTTGCACCAAGAAGAACCTCTGCCCGAAGAGAAGGACCTGGGAAAGCTGCATGGAGGACTACTGTCTCTGACCTGTGAGACTGGCCTGTGGTGGGTGCCTTGCTGCTGAAGGAGAGGAGGAAAAAGACTGAAAGACTTTTGATCAACTTGTGGCTTTAAACAATCTCCAAGGGCTCGCTGGTGAACTTGCCCCCTGATCTGCGCCCCAGGAACAGTGGGCGCTACCCCCTCTGGAAGGAGAAGAAGCTGCCGTTGGTGATTCTACAACGCTGACCCCAGAGAACCTGTGCACCCCCTCATCTCGCTGAGCAACGCGACTTCTGCGGCCGGAGCTGCTGTGAGCAACGTAAAGGCCTGCCAGCCTGAGCAAAGCAAACAACTGCCCCCTCGAGCCGTAGCTCGCAACGTAAGGAGGAGATCACCGTGTCTGAGCGCTGAGCCCCTGCGACCCCCTCCGGGCCGTAGAGACTGCTGTAAGGACCTGAAGTGCCCTGGTTCTCCACATCCGGACGAAGCTAACAGCGCGCTGCGCTGCGACATCACCCCCAGGCTGCCCCTCCTGCTTCCCACTTCGCTGGTGGGCTGAGAAGTCGGAGAAGTGCCCCCATAAAGCATCATCGTCCACGGAGGAGCCGGGACCAGGACGCGACGTGGGACCCTCGTGAAAGACGTCTGCAAGCCTCAGCGAACATTGCCCCCAAAGAACTAAGGTATTTGTGACTTGTACGCCGTGGTACGACCCGTACTTGCCTTTGTACGAGCCATACCTGCTCTGCCATCCGTGTGCGGCGCGTCCCTGCCTCTGTACGGTCCGTACAGTGTGAAATCCATTGCCGGCGCTCACGCGGGAAGCGTGAGGCTTGGCACGAGACGTCCCGAACGTGTACGACGCGTACCTACGAGGGTACGGTCCGTACGGTTCACGTCCGGCATACGCGTACTCACGCAAGAAGCGTGAAGAACGGCACGACGCGGTCAAATAGCGGTATGATGCGTACCGGAGGCGCTACGAAGTGTACAATACCCCAAAGAAGCATTTTTGAAGTAGAACTTTGCCATTTTAAGATCTGTGGACTGCCTAAAAGTAATACAAGTAACTGGAACCTTATTTAAGTGAAGACCTGTATTTTTGAAAGCCTGCTTAAAGAAATCTTTTATATAAAGAACTTTACTTTTACATAAATATAGCCTTGTGTCTCTGTGTGGTGGGTTGTTGGTTATTGTGTGGGACACTGTGAATGCTTAGCCTAATGCCCTCTGGAATCTAGCCGGACTGCTCGCGCCACGTTACCTAGAGGGTGAGCAGGGGTTATTTTTAAATAACGCCCTGACTTAGATGAAAAGGGTCTCTGCTTGTCGCAAGTGCATACCTGCGCCAACCAGAGACCCCGGATTCTAACAGTTATGTCCAATACAAAACTATAATATAATTACTCAGATGAGAACATAAGCAAACTGACCTCAGGGACTAGGGTTTTCAGGATGCATTTCAGTTGCTTTAGAGTCTAGTCCACAAGGCTTGCCTGAGAGAGTCCAAAGACTTCCAAAATAAGAGAGAAGTTATTGTGGAAGGAACTGTTCTGCTCAAACATTTTGTTGTCCAGCAATTTTCTTAAGAAACCATCAGTTGAAGGAAACAGCCTATAACCCAATGCAGTACAGCAACAAGACCCCTGACATAATCACTGAACAGGCCGAATGGTAGCCTCATAGCTTATATCAGGACTGAACAGTTCATGGAAAAGAGCGTTTTGACAGGAAATAAACAGGGTACCTTCTATTTTGCAGGTCAGAGTGGGGAAAAGTTTCGTTTAATACTTAGAAGTCACATTTTTAAAATGTCTACACCCTAAAGCACTATAAAAAGACCAAGTCCTCCTTCCATGAGCCAACCCATTACTACAGGGCTGGCTTTAGGTCTGGTGGCGCACAGTGCAACAATCTTTTTTAGTGCCCCCCATGCAGCTGATAATAATTTGTAAAAAGCATAAGTGACGGGGCTCTCGTCAAGAGGCAGCTTGCACAAGCCCATTTCTCCTGTTAGAGCCGCCTAAAATAGGACAAACTACTTACCATGAAAGTGGGGTGAGAATGTAGTGTAATGGCCAGAGCTGCCGACTTCTGAGATGAGGAATCAGATTCAAGTCTTGGCGTTGGCTCAACATCCTCTGATTCGGGGCAAATCACTTAATTTGAAGTCAGTTCCTTCTCCAGGTTAATCCCCAGCAACGCTGCACCGGCCACACGGTCCTTAAGTCAGCCCTGCCTTACTATATTGTTGGGTTACACGATGCTTATCAGTAAGATTGCAATGGCTGAAATATTTACGTCGTGATTGATTAATTTACGACTGTTAGGAATTCACAGAAGGCTTCCTTACAGTTGTAAGTGAATTAAATTGTTTTCACAGACATTCATTTATGGATAAAAATGCCTCTGTATCCACCCTCTAGCACCATTTCTGAATATTATTTCCATATTCAGTAACATTTAGTCAGTTCCAAATAAAACTGAGACCAAGACCACTATTGGCAATGCCAATAGGACTGGCTTATGGATGAACAAGCCTTTTGTATCATTGATGGGTTCTGGTACTCAATATGTCAACATACATGCACCCTATCACTGTATCTCTGCGCTCATGCATCCATTTATCCATCCACCGGTTTATTCTTGCATTCATTCTCTGTCGCAACCACAATTGAACACACACAAAATGAACAATATATGCAAGATAAGTTTAAAGAATGCAAGTAGAAAAATGCATATGATTTCAATAACAAAATTAACTAAGCATAGCATTTTGTGTTCATCTTGCAGACGCATTGTGATTAATATTTTGTATTTTTTATGTTTCATCATGGCTGCTACATTTAGTACCAACATGTTGGCCATCTTGGAATGACAAAACACGGATACACTATAGACCACAGCATTCCATAATGGTCTTTTTGTTTAGATGAAGTGGACAGGTGGGATGGGGAGGACTGCAGATGAAATGAGCTGCAAGCCTAAGTGACCCATTTGCACTTCCTGGAGAGCTGAAGTATCCTCTTACGAAATAGTGAACTTAAAAGCGGAGAAGCAAAGAAATGAAAGAGGAGCTATAAAAGGTGAAAATTGAAAACTAAAGGACTGGCTAACAAGGCATGACACTAAAGCGCTCTTATATTCAGGTGGATGCACAGATGTGACTGAACCATTGCCCTATGCTGTCCTCTGTCATGGATGGATGCAGAGTGCAAATGATACTCAGACAGATCAATGGCAGAACAAAGGTGACCTGAAAGACCTTCTACGTATCTATATGGAATATATATATATATATGACGGACTGGCTGGGCAACTAAATAAAGCACTTTGATTGGCACAATTCTTCTGGGTCCGCTCTTCGTCTCTATGTCTGAGGAAGGCATTGGCAGTGGCGATTTGCATTTATATATATATATATGCATTATTTAATGATTTTCCTTATTACAAGATCCTGACAGACAGCTAAAAGGAGATTCTAGCAAGAATTATTACAATACAAATATTATTCCGCTAGCGGCTGTCAGAGGCAGTAACCAACATCAAAATACTTCTATATAAAGGTAATCTGTGACATTTCATGTAGGCTTTTATAACAATCCACCCTTAAAAGCCTATTGGCTCTAAGATATGCTTTTTCACAATCAATATGTCAGGCCTAATGTGTTTATCATAACTGTGCATAGTAAAGAGATCAGACATTAGGCATTGGAAATATTGTTTCCTAGTGAGCCAATCCGGCCGCTGCTGTAACATTGGCTTGTCACCATAACCAACTGAGGCCTACTGTCCTGAGCATGACTGAGCGTGAGCTTTTCCACAAGACAACCTTCAGGCATACAGTCATAAAATTGCAACTGTACTAAAAATTACATTTCGCAAAGCAAAATACTACCTCTCCTAACAAGGTTTAAGGATTCTCACAGTACAACTCTTCTATACCAATGGTTTGTCTGAGGCTGTAACCAGCACATCAATATGCCAGGCCTATTGCCTTTATCATATTGTTTCATAATAAATTGGCTTGTCGCTATAACCAAATCAAGCCTACTGTACTGAGCGTATGATTTCCACAGCGCACTGATGGCATACAGTCGTAAAAGTACAACTGTATAGAAATTATATAAAGAAAAGCAAAATACTATCTTTTCTAATAGAGCCTAACTAGGATTATTGTGCTGCAATTTTTTCTACCCCCACAGTTTGTTAGGGTGGGTGACTGTAAATAAATGGGTTGTTGATTCTGGAAGGTTTTTTCTTTTCCCATGCCAAAGCCCCAAGAAATCTGGGTTGATAAATGACTAGTGTCAGGTTCCTTTGTGTGTGCTGAAGGCAAACCCTTTGAAAGGTAAGTGGGGCAGGGAACAGCTCAACCCCAACCATCCTGGCTGGATGTCCCATCCTGCCCACACCTAGTCACCTATTTTTCACTGTCTGGGCCCAATACACATTCTTAATGGGGTAGTCGTTAAAAGGCACAGGCAACTGGAAACTCCTGAAAGACCTTAGAAGCTTTTCGGTGGGAAATTACAATTTTCTAAAAGTGGAATTTTCAGAATTGTAAGCTAAAGTCCGACTTTACCATTAAAGATGATTTAAAATGACAGTTAATTTGATTCCAAACATGACATTTCTACCCGCCGCCAATCAAAGGTTAGCACTTATTAAATATATTAAGGTAATCCAATGTTATCCAATAGTAGAGATAGGCCTTACAGTACTGAAAAACAAATCTAGGAGTTTTTCACTATCAGGACATGCAAAACTGATCACATTAGATCTGGGGATGTCTGGCGACACCTGTGCTGTCAAGCCAGACCTAAAAGCTTAGTGTAGACTTAGACTTGATAATATACACTGTCAAAATACTAAACATACAAAATGCACCACAACATTTTCAATCTCTTTCAAATTCATAAATCTAGTCAAAATTACTTTCCTCAGTTTGTAAGGCTTGGTTATGTTTTTATTCTAGTATATATGGAGCAGATACTTGTCAGCGAGTGCTTAAGTTGAAATTTCTGTAGGGAGATATGTATTATTTATTGCTGTTTTTCCAGTGGATGTATTTGATCTGTGCATTTTGCTCAGTATTTTGATGCTCTCAGAAAGACCCTTCTCAATAATGGTGTCTGATATTTTTCTTCTCTGGGATTTCATCTTTGTCCAATGCCCGGCTCAAGTGCTCTGCCTCTTCCATCCCCAAATGGTTATGAAGTGGCTGTTGTTAATATGGAAATCGATGCATTCATCGATAAAAATGAAACCTCACCCTTATTAACAGAATCGTCCGTTGTGAACTCCACATCAACCTCGACTCACAAATTTGAAGTCAAGCAGGCTGTGAGACCAAGGCCCGGGATTGGTGATTGATAGTTCACAGGTGGGAGGGTGCCTGGTTGGCAGGCAAATGCTGGGGCAGGAGACTCTTGATCAATCCCACGGATAAGCGAGGTGACATTATAAGAGTCAAGGGAAATTGCTCTAATAAAGCACACATGGGTGGAGGGGATACACGTACTCCTAAAACACCATCAAAAGTCAGATGGCACATGAGTTAAGAACACATAGCCAATCAGGACCTAGCACGTGCAGTGATTATGTGCTCCCCATGCCGGACATCTGGACATGCTGTCCACTAGCCACATTGTGTCCACGCCTGGTTGAGGCCCACCTGTGGTAACCATTAGACAATTGATTTACGACTCCAAGGGCAGGAAACAGCATGCCTCACCATATATGGTATGCCGGACATTTTTATAAACCATCATGTTTTGCATAAAAGAAGGACACATACTTATTGTAAATTGAGACAGTCCTCAGGCATTGTGCCTGTAACTGTTCTTCTGGCTGTAATATTTAATTAAACAAACTGTTCCTGTTTTGACAAACGCCTCTTGTCTTCTATTTTTTAAGGGATTTCAAAGTCAAGTAACACTGTGACAGAGCATATCAAGCTGAAATTGAATTAAAAAAAATGCTACCATTTTTTATTCACGGTCAAGGAATGTGCTGAAGCACCTTTAACTGTTTCAAGGTTACAGTGATGTGGAGAAATGCTGACATAGGGAAATATCAATGTATTTTAATTAGTTCTAGAGATTTCATACTATTGTACTTTATTGATCCACTTTCAAAATGTTACTAATGATCAGGGCACTCCATCACAGCTTTCTTGCCTCATCAATCATACCATTACTATGGAACCAGCCTCACCGTCCATAGTAAGCTTTTTGCACTTAACACCCCTTTTTGTTGTCCTCATCTCTTTCTACGCTTTTCCACTTTCTTTGATGCTGCTAACACTCCAAAACATATTTTGTTTGCTAATATCCTAATTTGCTTGTCTCTTGCCATATTGTGCAAATCATTTGCAAGCCAATACCAAAACACTTATCAATATTATGTTACATACTTTAATTGTATTTAGTGCCAAATTGTATAGTATTTATTTTTGTGTTAAAAAAATTTTTGTAATTGCATTTACCTGTACAATGAATTACTGTTCTGTGCTTTGATGGTTTTAAAATTTTAACCGAATAAAGCAAATTTTGACTTTGACTTTGATGTTATGTTGTGTTATGTTAGATTTGCTATGTTATGCAGATTTGTAGGGTGTACTATCAACCGAGAGGGTATCCTGGCATTGAGCAGGTGTGAGTCTAGCCACAACAAGTGCCTAGTGGGACTACTCAAAACCCAAGTCTTCAACTTCTTGCAGAATACAAGAAGTGAGGAGGAGACTTTTATGTGTAGGGGCAGGTCATTTCCTGCTTTAGGAGCGATGTAGGAGAAGGATCGACTGCGAGATCTAGTGTTCTGTATGCTTGGGATTTGAGCAAGAAGAAGTCCGGACGATCAGAGGTGTGTGTAAAGTTTGTGAAAGCAGATGTGATATTTGAGGTGTGCTGGGCCAGTGTTATGTAGTGCCTTGAAAGTGTGGGAGAGGAGTTTAAATTGTGATTGTGCTTGTTTGTGAATGGAGAGTCAGTTGAGCTCCTTCTGGTGTGGTGTGATGCGAGTGTGGTATGGGAGCTTGAGAGTGATTCTGGCTACAGAGTTCTGAGTGATCCACAGCCTTCTGGTGAGTTTCTTCTTGATCCTGGCATTGAGTTTTCCCGTAGCACAGATTACTTGTGACCAGGGCGTGTGTGACAGTTTCTGGGTGCTGATTGGGAGCCATATTAAAATCTTCCTCATCATCTTCAGGGTGTGTAAGCATGAGACGGTGACAGCATTGACTTGGGCAGTAATGTCAAGTTTGCTATCAATGAGGATCCTGAGGTTCTTAGCAAGGGTGGTGGGTGGAGGTCATTGCATTGTTGGTCACCAGGTGGAGTCCCACAGTGATGTTTCTTTCCAAATATCACAATTGCATTCTTGTCGGTATTTTGTTTTAGAAAGCTGGTCTTCATCCAGTGGTCGATTTCAGTCATGAAGGCATTGACCTTGATCAGGGTACTGGGTCTCTTGTCTGTGAAATAAAGGATGACTTGCATGTCCTTGGCTTAGCAGAGGACATTGATGTTGTGAGAATGGATGATGCTGGCTAGAGGGATCATATATGTTTTGAAGAGAGTCGGGCTCCAGGAGGATCCTTGCAGAACTCCGCAGGGGAGCTTGTGGGAGTCTAAGGTGTATTGTGCCATGCTGACTGACTGGGTCCTTTCAGTCAGGAAGGAACAGATCTATCTGAGTGCATGTCCTTGGATTCCAGTGTCAATTAGGCAATGGATGAGGACAGGGTGGAAGACTGTGTCAAATGTTGTGGAGAGGTACAGGAAGATGAGTGCCTCTGTGTCTCCTCTGTCCATAGTGATGAGGGCATTTCCATGCTGTGGTTGATTCTAAAACCAGAATGAGAGGTGTTGAGGAGTTGGTGGTTGTCAAGGTAATGGTGAGGTGTCTGTTAATGATTTTTTTCTAAGTCCTTTGCTGGGACTGGTTACAGGGAGATCAGTTTGTAGTTGTCAAGCGGTGAAGGGTCCTCATAGGGTTTTTTCAGCAATGGGAGGACAGTTGCATGTTTCCAAGCATCTGGGAAGGTTGCACTAGTGGTGAAGGCATTCAGCGTAGCACTGATGAGTTGCATTCTTTTGGAGTAGGTGTGGTGGGAGCAGGTGTCCGATGTGGCCTCTAAGTGAATGGACTTCATCGCGGTGGCGGTCTCTTCTAGGGTGGTGATGGGTTATGTGGTTACCATTGCTTTTTTGGATAAGATCGGGAGGTGTTTGGTGAGGTCTGTTGGGTCTGGTTGTGAGCTAAAGTTGCTGTGTATGGTAGTGATTATTCTGCTGAAGAATTGAGAGAGATCGATGCAGAGGTCCTACGTGGGGGTGATCGAGCTGGAGGTGGTCAGTGATGAGGTGAAATGTTTCACATTAATGAAGATTTCTGTTCTGTTGGTGCTTACATCAATGCGGTCCACCAGACTGGCACTTTTGGTGGTCCAGATCATTTGTAGGTAGCGTCTTAGGGCAGATGTGATCATGCTTCTGTCTGCATTAACCTGGCTCATTCTCCATTTGCACTCCCGTTGTTTGCAGTGGTGTTTCATCAGAGTTCCTCCATGTACTAACTGGCCTAGGGTCTGGATCTTGTTGCATTGCTGTGTTTGAGGGGGGCCAGGGACTCAGTGT